>NC_080546.1:20161019-20761019 GCF_028640845.1 Ahaetulla prasina
TTACAACCCAATGAAAAATTAAAGATATTACAAGTGACACACCACTGCATATGTCTCCTGTTGAAGATTACTTCAGCTTCAATCGCAACAATACACGAGCACACAATAGATTTAAACTTAATGTGAACCACTCCAATCTAGATTATAGAAAATATGACTTCAGTAACAGAGTTGTTAATGCCTGGAGTGCACTACCTGACTCTGTGGTTTCTTCCCAAAATCCCCAAAGCTTTAACAAAAGACTATCTACTATTGACCTCACCCCATTCCTAAGAGGTCTGTAAGGGGCGTGCATAAGAGCACCAGCGTGCCTACTGTTCCTGTCCTAATGTTCCCTTTGATTGTATCCAATTCGTATGGTTATTTCATGCTTATACTTATATATACTGTTGTGTTTGACAAATAAAAAAATAAAAATATGGATATATATATGTGTGTGTGTGTGTGTGTGTGTGTGTGTGTGTGCGTGTGTGTGTTTTCGTAGGTTTTCACAGGTATAGGTATGTAGGTCTTGGCATTTTCGGGTCTTTTCCCGTGTAAGGTTTAACCTTACACTTAGTGTATTCTTATTGATTAATGTAACTTAGCTGTATTGTTTGGAATGCTTTTTAATTTTCATGATCTCTGGGGAGACATTTAAGAGTGGCAAAAAGGAGATACAAGTTATTATCTATGCCATCCTTGATCCTTTCAACAAAATAATTGTTCTTAGGATAGGACATCCTGAGTTGTTAAGCATTCCGTTGCACATATTTTATTTAAGATGCAATTGATAATCTTGTGAAGTATGCCATATAGATATTTATGTGATTTAAAAGAAAAGCAGTGTGCTTTGGAAGCTGAGGACCAAGAACTATTATGATGCAAATTTGAATAAGGTATGCAAGGTATGCAAATTTCAGTCCAATGTTTCCTAACTTGTGCTAGAAACAATCCAATGATAATCGGTGATTTTTTTCAGAATTAATGAAATTCCATTCTGTATCCAAAACAAAGAATTAGTGGTATACAATACAGTTAGAATTTGTACCTTGCATAACTCCACCTTATTCATTCTTTTTAACAACGTATAAACCAAATTTGATCCAAAATAGCAATAGCAACAGCATTTAGACTAATAGTGCTTTACAGCACTCTCTGAGTGGTTTCCAACATCAGCATATTGTCCCCAACAATATGGATCCTCATTTTACTGACTTTGGAAGGATGGAAGGCTAAGTACCAACCAGGATTGAGCTCTTGGCAGTGGGCAAATTTGGCTTGAAATACTGCATTCTAACCACTTTGCCACCAAACCTAGGTTTAGGTTTGTTTGTTTATTATATGTAAAAATGTAATCTTAAAATATTTCAAATTCAAATATTAAAATGATTTAAATGGCTACCTACTTTAAAACAGGGCCTCTGGGCGCAGTACAAGAGTAGACAATATTTAACCAAATATAAAAGATTAAAACAACACTTAAGGAAAAAAATTAAATGATTGATAGCATTTTAAAATTGTACTAAAGTCCAATTAGATACAATGCCTCTGAGGGTTAATTTAGCATTTCTCCAATAATTTGAAAGCTCACTATATCATAGCTTGATTTTGGCCTAGGGAGATCTTATTCATCAAAAAGATAACTTTTCATTCTGCATTTTTCCCAGCTTATTCAATATTTTTCTATCATTTTACTTTCACCTAGGAGCAATACCTTCCTTCATCCTTCTTAGCTGACACGACTTTACGATCCTGTTCTATTTTTTTCCCCTTCATTTCCCTAGACATTATCTCTCCGTCGACATTTGTTTGTAAACTTTTGGAGCTTGGAGCTTGCCAGATGTTTGAAAATGTAATTATATTGGTTGCAACAATGGATCATAGCTACTATCTGCAATTCAAATAGCAGAAGAAAAGTAAAAGACTGAAGCAAAAGAAAGATACAGAATGTCACAAAAAGCATTGATGCAACATTCCATTTCTGTATAATCAACAGAGAAAAAAGACTCTATATACAAATAATGTGATTAAGCTATAGATAGAAAGATCAGAAATAGGTGGTCCTATTTGTTGGTTATCTCCATTTTTCTAGCTGTTACATGACTTCCCTTCAGGAAAGCCACCCTTAAGAAATTTGATGCTCAATATTTAGAGATAAGAGATGGCATTCCTTCAGATACTATATCTCAAACTTTAAAGGAATGTACCATCAGATTACCCAGGGTTGTGGTGGCTCAGTGGCTCAGGCTGCTAATGCTAATTAACAGCAGCTGCCTGCAATTACTGCAGGTTCTAGTCCCACCAGGCCCAAGGTTGACTCAGCCTTCCATCCTTTATAAGGTAGGTAAAATGAGGACCCAGATTGTTGGGGGCAATAAGTTGACTTTGTATATAAATATACAAATAGAATGAAGACTATTGCTAACATAGTGTAAGCCGCCCTGAGTCTTCGGAGAAGGGCGGGATATAAATGCAAAAAAAAAAAAGACGCTGAGCTTGTCAATCGAAAGGTCGGCAGTTCAGTGGTTCGAATCCTTAGTGCTGTGTAAAGGGGTGAGCTCCCATTACTTGTCCCAGCTTCTGCCAACCTAGCAGTTCGAAAGCACGTAAAAATTACAAGTAGAAAAACAGTGACCATCTTTGGTGAGAAGGTAACACTGTTCCGTGCGCTTTTGGTACTTAGTCATGCCGGAGACAACTTCAGACACTGCTGGCTCTTTGGCTTTGAAACGGAGATGACCACCGCCCCTTAGAGTTCAACTTCCGGTTTGGCACCGTAGGTGATGGCGGTGATCTTTACGATCACCAACCTCTGGATTATGTGGAATCGCTAGGACAGCTTAAATCTGCTGTCCAGCGGTTCGGAAAACCCCCTCTTCGGGAGAAGGAGAAGGTGGTGAGCTGAGGACATTAATCCCATCTTGAGAACATGGCTTTGCTGGCAAGAAGTAATCAGGCTGCCAGCATGTATTCTGTACTTGTGAAACTTTCACAATCTTGTATTTAAGTATTTCAGCGTGCAGGTTAGCAAAACTATTGATATCAAGAAGAGGAAAATGACCTAGTGGACAATCATCTACCTGTAAATATGAGCCAGCAGTATGTGGCAGCAGCCAAGTAGCCAGTGCAATTCTAGGTTGCATTAACAGAGGGAATAGAATCAAAATCATGTGAAGTACTAGCACCGCTTTACAAAGTTTTGGTAAGACCACATCAGGAATAGTGCATCCAGTTTTAGTCACACCTATTATAAAAAAGATATTGAGACTTTGGAAAGAATGCAGAGAAGAGCAACAAAGATGATTAGGGCCCTAGTGGCTAAAACTTATGAAGAACAGTTGAAGGAATTGGATATGGCTAATCTAATGAAAAGAAGGACCAGGGGTGGGTGACCTGATAACAATATTCCAATATATGGGGGCTGCCACAAAGAAGAAGAGGTTCATTTATTTTCCAAAGCACCCAAAAGAAAAACAAGAAACAATGGATGGAACTAATCAAGGAAAGATCCAATCTAGAACTATGGAAAAATTTCCTGGAATTGAGAGCAATCAACCAGTGGAACCTGCTTGCCTTCAGAAGTTGTGTGTGCTCTGTCACTGGAGACTTTTAAGAAGATACTAGACAGCCACTTGTCAGAAATGGTATAAGGTCTCCTGTACGAGCAGAGGGTTGGACTAGAAAACCCCCAAGGTCCCTTCCAACTCGGTTATTCTGTTAAAATATGTCGCATGCTTTTAAACTTTTAGTGCAGACATAAGTGCATTTGTGTAAGTTTTCAAATCCAATAGGGAAAATAGTTCATGTATTTTAAGAAATGTTTATCTACCAGCCTTTGTTTCTAATGTGTTTATATAAAGAGTTATAGTGATTTTTTTCATTTCTAATAATGACACGGATTGCAGAATGCTGAGAAAAGTGTACATGCTGACATTTTCTTTCAGCTTTTTGAGATCCCAGGCTCCTGGCTCACAATGTGTCTAAGCTCCCTCTGTTGTATCATTAATTCCACACACACCCCCCCCTTAAAATAACCACAAGCAGCTATAAAATGAAAATCTGCTCTCGTGGAGGCGTTTGCATCCCATCGATGCTTCATCGAGGCAGAATCCCCTTTGAGGGTCGGACCCTCTTCAAAACTTGAAGTTTTGGAAGGACTTCCTATAGAAAAACCCAACTCAGATTAATAGTTTTAGCTCATATTTTATTTTACAAAAATGCACTTACACAATCTGCTGCATTTTACTAATCTCTATTTTAGATATTCTCCATGGAAAGCAAATTTCAAAGCTATTTTATCTTCATCTACTGTGCTAATACACTTTTCCCGGGATATATAACTCATGCTGTGCTTGCTATCTGATCCCCCAATAATAAGTTTTCTGAGTGTGCAGTCATGCCCCTCATTACCCTTATCCAACCCATAGTGAGAATTGGCACAGGTATAAATGGATTTCAGTTGAATAAACTATTTGGGCTCAAAAGTATTCATGAGAGAGTTGAATCTCACTTAGTTCCTAATTTCTGCATGTCTAGGGAAATAGCAGAAAATATTAAAATATACTTTCCTTCCCAAAGTGGTTAGCTATGAGTTAACCTTCACTGAGTGAAGCTGTCTTGGAGAAAGATGGGAAATAAATCACCCTTGTAAGTCCCCAGTCTTGAGCAATACAGTGCTTTAAACTTGAAATAACAGTGGAAAAATATCTCTTCCTACCTTCTTGGATTTGGATGCTAATTTTAGAAAATAATATTTGTAGATTAGGGTTGAAGGCTTGGAACCTTGGTGTTCCCCAAGCTTCATTGCTTTCTTGCAGACATTTCATTACCAAACTATATAACATCATCTGTACACTGATGAAGTTACCTAATTTAGTAATGAGTCGGCCGTTATCTACTTTAGTAATGAAATGTCTTGAGGAAACCAAGGACTCTACAAATTGTAGTTTTCCATATTTTTACATTTAAAGCTTGCAGTTATAACCAAGAGGAACAGGGGGAGTTAGTAGATAGAAAATAATGGAAATTGGGAATGGATCTGCCAGAATATTAGTATCCTTTTGGAATTTAAGGACTCTGAGAAATTTAGATTTCAGGACATATGAAGATGCTGTTCAGAAGTATTTATTTTATTTATTATTTATTTTATTTATTAAATTTTTATACCGCCCTTCTCCCGAAGGACTCAGGGCGGTGTACAGCCAGAATAAAAACAAAGATGTATACAATTTAAAACAACATTTAAAAAGAGCAAATTTTAAAGGCTGATTATTAAAATTTAAATTAAAAAGTTAAAAATATTAAAAAACCCAATTAAAATACATCACTAATTATGCCAATCCCGCTTTAATGAATAAATATGTTTTGAGCTCACGACGGAAGGTCCGAAGATCAGGCACTTGACGAGGCCGGGGAAGTTCGTTCAGGCGTCACTGCCCCCACAGAAGGCCCTACTCCTGGGGCCGCCAGCCGACACTGTTTGGCGGGCGGCACCTGAGAGACCCTCTCTGTGAGCGTCTGGTCGGTGGGAGGCAAAGGGTAACAGCAGGCGGTCTCGTAAGTACCGGGTCCTAAGCCATGGGCGCTTTAAAGATAGTTACCAAAATCTTGAAGCGCACCCGAAAGACCACAGGAAGCCAGTGCAAGCTACGGAGCAGCGATGTCACGTGGGAGCCACGAGCGGCTCCCATTACTACTCGCGCAGCCGCATTCTGGACTAACTGCAGCCTCCGGGTACACCTCAAGGGCAGCCCCATGTAGAGAGCATTGCAATAATCCAGCCTAGATGTAACCAGGCGTGGTGACCGTGCATAAGGCATCCCGGTCAAGGAAGGGCGCAACTGGCGAACCAAGCGAACCTGGTAAAGGCCCTCCTGGCGACGGCCGCCAGGTGTTCATCAAAAGACAGCCGTCCATCCAGGAGGACGCCCAAGTTGCGAACCACCTCCTTTGGGGCCACTAACTTGCCCCCAACAGTCAGCTGCGGATGCAGCTGACTGTACCGGGATGCCGGCATCCACAGCCACTCCGTCTTGGAGGGATTGAGCTTGAGTCTGTTTCTCCCCATCCAGACCCGTACAGCTTCCAGGCACCGGGACAGCACTTCGACCGCTTCGTTGGGGTGGTCCGGGGTGGAAAAGTACAGCTGAGTATCATCAGCGTACAGATGATAACTCACCCCGAAACCACTGATGACCTCACCCAGCGGCTTCATATAGATGTTGAACAGGGTAGGCGAGAGAATCGACCCCTGAGGCACCCCACAAGTGAGGCGCCTCGAGGACGACCTCTGCCCCCCTGTCAACACCGTCTGCGACCGGTCAGAGTGCCCTCCGTGTTTCCGTGCATTCCATCAGCCGAGGACCCAAGGTAGGGGTGGGGGGGTGGCGGTTGTGATTAAAGAAAGTCTGGAACCGAGGGAGTCCACTGTTCCTCAGATAGCTGGCTGTGAATCCCTCCTTGTGAAGTGGGGCCACCGGAATCAGCTGGGGCTGTTGATCACGTACCTGGCTCCTTGCTACGTGACTACAGCCCTACCTGAACTGCTAGAGGTGCTTGCTGGCGTGGCGGTTGAGATCCCCAGACTACTGGTCTTGGGGGATTTCAACCTGCCATCTGCCGGCTTGTTGTCGACGGTGGTTCAGGAGTTCCAGGCCTCCATGACGGCCTTGGACCTGATTCAAGTAACTGATGGCCCTACACATATTGGGGAGGCGCTAGACTTGATTTTTATCTCTGGTCAGTGGGTAAATGATCTGGATTTAGGAGATTTAGTGAAAGAACCGGTGTCATGGTCAGATCATTTTCTTCTTCGCCTAGACTTTCAGACCGCCGCTCACCACCGCGGGAGGCGGAGCCAATGCGTTGGTTCCGTCCCAGGCGCCTGATGGACCGGAGAGGTTCCTGACGGAGCTTGGGCGCTTCCTGAGGATCTTACCCACGGCACGACTGAAGAACTGGTTGCGGCCTGGGAGCGGGCGCGGCTGGGGCTTTGGACCGTGTCGTGCCTTTGCGACCTCTGACCCGGCGTAGATCTCAATTGGCTCCCTGGTTTTCCGAGGCTGAGAGAGATGAAACGCCGGAGAAGACGCCTGGAGAGTATTTGGAGGTCTAGCCGTTCCGAGGCTGATCGGACACTAGTGAGGTCCTTTACTAGGACCTACCTAGTGGCAATGAGGAGGCGGCGTTCTCGTTTCCACCCTCATTGCATCGGCAGATAACCGCCCGGCCGCCCTGTTTGGGTGACCCGTTCCTCCTCCATCAAGAGGGACGGGATGACCCTACAGGGACGAGCTGAGGAGTTTAACGGTTATCTATACGATAAAATCGTTCAACCGGGATAGTTTGGACCAAGATTGCGATGATCCAGCTGAGACGACAGAGACACGTCTTGTTGAGGTTATTTGGGATGAGTTCGATTCTGTGGCTCCCGAGGACATGGACAGGTTGCTGGGGAGGTTACATGCAACTACATGTTTACTGGACCCGTGCCCTTCCTGGTTAGTGCTGGCTGCTCAGGAAGTGACACGAGCCTGGCTCAGGGATTATAAATGCTTCTTTGATGGAAGGGTTTTCCCGCCGCCTTGAAGGAGGCGGTGGTGAGACCTCTCCTCAAGAAGCCTTCCTGGACCCAGCTATTTTGGGTAATTATCGTCCAGTCTCAACCTTCGCTTTGTGGCGAAGGTTGTTGAGAGTGTGGTTGCATGGCAGCTCCCCCGGCACCTGGAGGAAACTGTCTATCTGGACCCGTTCCAGTCCGGCTTCCGACCCGGTTATAGCACGGAGACGGCTTTGGTCGCGTTGGTGGATGACCTCTGGAGGGCCAGGGACAGGGGTTGCTCCTCTGCCTTGGTCCTATTAGATCTCTCAGCGGCTTTCGATACCATCGACCATGGTATCCTGCTGCGCCGGTTGGAGGGATTGGGAGTGGGGGGCACCGTTTATCGGTGGTTCTCCTCCTATCTCTCTGACCGGTCGCAGACGGTGTTGACAGGGGGGCAGAGGTCCCCCCTCTGCCCCCACAGAGAAGTATGTGAGAAGAACCCATGTGGATCCTGCTACTTTTTCTCTCCAGACATGCTCTGTGTTGAAAAGCAAAGGAACAATGCAGTTATGGTCAGAGGTGGTATTCAATTACCTTTGCTACCGGTTCACAAATGTGAGCACATGTGCAGGGCCTTCCATGCGTGCGCAGAGTGTCAAAAACAGGATGTGATGACATACGGGTGGATGGGTGGAACCTCCTGAAACCACTGCTACCGGTTCGCTAGAACTGGATAGAACCGTCTGAATACTATCACTGGTTATGGTCAGATTAGGAATCAGATAGCATGCAATTATTATTATTATTATTATTATTATTATTATTATTATTATTATTATTATTATTATTATTATTATTATTATTATTAATAATAATAATAATAATAATAATACTATTATTTTAATTTGTATACCGCCCTTCTCCCGAAGGACTCAGGGTGGTGAACAACCAAGTAAAATACAACCACAGTCAAATACAATATTAAAAATAGCCCTTAAAAAACTTATTCAATTTGTCGAAAAATTTTAAAATACAAATTACACCCATAAAATTACAGAAATTTAAAACCCAATTAAATAAATTAAAATTTTAAAATCAAGCCAGTCCAGCCATACAAAATAAATAGGTTTTAAGTTCGCGGCGAAAGGTCCTAAGGTCAGGCAATTGTCGGAGTACAGGGGGAAGCTCGTTCCACAGGGTAGGAGCCCCCACAGAGAAGGCCCTCCCCCTGGGGGCCGCCAGTCGACATTGTTTGGCTGACGGCACCCTAAGGAGTCCCTCTCTATGGGAACGCACTGGGCGCTGGGAGATAGAAGACGGCAGTAGACGGTCCCATAAGTAACCCGGTCCTAAGCCATGGAGCGCTTTGAAGGTGGTAACCAATACCTTGAAGCGCACCCGGAAGACAACAGGTAGCCAGTGCAGTCTGCGCAGGATCGGTGTTACGTGGGAGCTCCGACCCGCTCCCTCAATAACCCGCGCAGCCGCATTCTGGACTAGCTGAAGTCTCCGAGTGCTCTTCAAGGGGAGCCCCATGTAGAGAGCATTGCAATAGTCCAAGCGAGAAGTAACGAGAGCATGAGTGACCATGCATAAGGCATCCCGGTCCAGGAAGGGACGCAACTGGCGAATCAGGCGAACCTGATAAAAAGCTCTCCTGGAGACGGTCATCAAGTGTTCTTCAAAAGACAACCGCCCATCCAGGAGCACGCCCAAGTTGTGCACCTTCTCCATTGGGGCCAACAACTCGCCCCCAACAGACAGCTGCATCTGCAGCTGACTGTACCGGGGAGCCGGCATCCACAGCCACTCCGTCTTGGAGGGATTAAGTTTGAGCCTGTTCCTCCCCATCCAGACCCGTACGGCTTCCAAACATCGGGACAGCACTTCAACAGCTTCGCTGGGGTGGCCTAGGGTGGAAAAGTACAGCTGGGTGTCATCAGCGTACAGTTGGTATCTCACCCCAAAACCACTGATGATCTCACCCAGTGGCTTCATATAGATGTTGAACAGGAGGGGTGAGAGAATCGACCCCTGTGGCACCCCACACATGAGGCACCTCGGAGTCGATTTCTGCCCTCCTGTCAACACCGTCTGCGTCCGGTCAGAGAGGTAGGAGGAGAACCACCGATAAACGGTGCCTCCCACTCCCAACCCCTCTAGCCGGCGCAGCAGGATACCATGGTCGATGGTATCAAAAGCCGCTGAGAGGTCTAATAGGACCAGGGCAGAGGAATAACCCTTGTCCCTGGCCCTCCAGAGATCATCCACCAATGCGACCAAAGCCGTCTCTGTGCTGTAACCGGGCCGAAAGCCGGACTGGAACGGGTCTAGACAGACAGATTCATCCAGGTACTGGGGCAGCTGACATGCCACCGCACTCTCTACAACCTTCGCCGTATTATTACAATGATATATTTTGAAGCTCACCACACACAGTGGAGATGAAGCTCACAACTCTGAAGTCAGATAGGTAAAACCTAAGCTACCAAACATCCACATATTCTTTCATCTTATCATTAAGGAAGATGAACTACGTATTAATAGATGGATTAAAATACCATTAAAATTTATGTTATTGAATAGTTGGCCTTCAGACCATTAGGAGAAATACTAATTTCATGCTAATACAGAAGTACTGTACTATCATTTGTTGAACTTTACCTTCAAAACCAAGTTAGTTGACTACAATTTTTTTTAAAAAAAACTGTAGTTGAGAATTTGGGATGGGGAAGAGGTTCTCTTTTTTAATTCTACATGCCAAACCTATTTTGGATTTTGGACTGTTTGTAGGAAATTTTTGGTGTTTTAGAATTTACACTATTTTCGAGGACACCCAGTTTGCCATGGCATTTTGAGAAGTTGGAAACTGGAAAGCTGGTTCTGAACCTGCAAGGTTTCCAGTCTTGCAACAATGTAAGTGAAGAAAGGAGAAAATGCGAAGTTTGCGCATTCCATCTTTTAAATTCTCAAGCTTTGCTGCTAGACGAATCACAAAGTTGACCACACTCTTTCACTTCAAAATATATGAATAGTGCATGTCATGAAAAAACTCGGGGGAAAAACCCTGCTTTTACCAAGGCAGATCTCTAGCCAATATAGCTTGGTGTTTTTTATACTAATTCATAGGATTTTATGTGAGGGTCCTTTCAGTTTGTTCTAGAGCAGGAGCGTCAAACTCAAGGCCCGAGGGCCGGATCTGGCCCATGGGGTGCTTAGATCTGGCCTGCGAGGCCATCCTGCAAACAGCGAAGGACCTCCCACGGTGCCTTTGCCAGCAAAAACAGAGCTTGCAAGGGCTGCACGCAGCCGTCCTGAGCTCCGTTTTCGCTGGCAGGTGGTTGCCGGAAGCCATCGCAGCCGAAAACGGAGCTCGGGAACCCATTTCCACTGGCAGAGCACTCAGGCCACCACAGGCGCCCTTTCACAAGTGAAGTCGAGCTGGCCCTGCCCACCCTGGCTAACAAGGTCAAACACAACCCTGATGTAGCCCATAAAAATAAATAAATAAAATAAATAAATGTAGCCCTCAATGAAATCAAGTTTGACACCCCTGCTCTAGAGATACTAAGGACTGAAGGAAGGATCATAGGTTCACTGACATTGACCTACAATCCTGACTGGGATGTATTGTATGCATTATGGCTTCAGTTAGGGTCAACAGCAGTAGGAAATCTGCTTTAAGTAGCTATTAAATTAATCATTAAAAGTGCCATCACATTACTGAAGCACCTGAATAAATCAAGGTTGGAATGATGCATATGAATATACAACTCTTTTCCCCAGAGTACAGGGAGTCCTTGGCTTACAACCACAATGGAGCCCACAATTTCTGTTGCTAAGTGAGACATTTGTTAAGTGAGTTTTTTCCCCATATTACTGCTTTGTCACAATATCACTGCAGTTGATAAGTTAGTAACACGGTTGTTAAATGAATCTGGCTCCCCCATTGATTTTGCTGAAGATTGCAAAAGGTGATCACATGACCGTGGGACACAGCAACAGTCATAAGTATGAAACCACTTGCCAAACATCTGAGTTTTGATCACATGATCATGGGGCTGCTACAAAGATTTTAAGTGTGAAAAGCAGTCATAAGTTACTTTTTCAGTGCCATTGTAACTTTGAAAGATCATTAAATGAACTGTTGTAAGTTCAGGATTACCTGTACATAAAATATGGATAGATATTCATGATTGTTTCCAAATGCCTGCACATATTTTTTGTCTTTTGCTCTTGACGATTGTATACTTAGTGGCTAGCAATCAAATACATAATATGATATTATTGAAAAATCATCGTATTTGAGCAAATGACTCTAGGCAGGATTCAACCTGTCATGGCCCATTTTCAAAGTTTAGGAGCTTTGTGTCATAATCAAGAAGGAAAGTGAATTATATACCCCAGGTAACTTCTTAAGAGAGTTTGTCAATCATGGTTTGGTTGGATTACCACCTGCTGCCCTTTGTCCCATCATAATTGTTTGTTTGGAAAGTCTTCAGAGTAACAATTCACAGGAACTAGCAAACTGCCTGATAAATTACTTTATAAATAATTTGTAAAGCTGGTTATGCAGCTCTCCAGGAAATCTACCCTTTGAAGCATCATTCCTCGGAACACATTGTACTTGAGGTGTCTATTAATATAATATCTTCTAGGAGTTTGTTCTGGTCACCTACCTTTAATTGGATTGGGGCAGATCATCCTAGAGAAGGTCTACTTATGTGGTTAAGAGTTGACCCCAAAGTGATGACATAATTCTGAACCAGGGTAAAGGATATCTGAGAGAACATCTTGGGGTCCTGCTGCTTATGTTTCTATTGCAAAGAAAGCAGGATATTTAAATTTTTTTTTAATTTGCATTTATATCCTGCCCTTCTCCGAAGACTCAGGGCGGCTTACACTGTGTTAGCAATAGTCTTCATCCTATTTGTATATTTATATACAAAGTCAACTTATTGCCCCCAACAATCTGGATCCTCATTTTACCTACCTTATAAAGGATGGAAGGCTGAGTCAACCTTGGGCCTGGTGGGACTAGAACCTGCAGTAATTGCAGGCAGCTGTGTTAATAACAGACTGTCTTACCAGTCTGAGCCACAGAGGCCTTAATGTTGATCAAATGCTGAGCCAACACTGCAGAATATTAGCTGGTTCGGACCGATTCGGGTGAACCAGTTATGGCGCCCTGCCCATCCACCCTGGCACTATGCCATCCTATTTAGCCACATTTTCTTAGTCGTGTGCATGTGTGCAAGCTGCACATGTGAGGAAGGCACGGCTACAAGTGAACCGTGCATGCATACACATGTGCTCATATTTTCAGTGTGTGGCGAACAGGTGGTAAAATTATGTGAAACCCACCTCTGCAGAATATCCCAGTTTGTGCTTAACCAGGAGCAGGTGAAATAAGAGAGACTTTGACCACTTACAATTGCGTTTCTAGGATTATGGCGTGACGTGCCATCAATTATTGAGACTACACCGCTCATTGTTTCTTCCAATTACAAAAAGACAAGGCAATTGTCTTTTGACAGGAACCAAACTATTTCATTCCACAGTTCATGAATTATATATACGTTCTATATCATTCCTCTCCAATGGTGGTGCCATTGCAAACTCAGCAAGCGATTGTGTCTTTTGCCTGTGCGTTTCAATTTAATGAGAGGCTCCTGCAGGTAAGGCAGATTGTGCACACATATATATATGCGTGTGCTTATTTATTTCAGGGAGGCTAGGGGGAGGTTACATACATGTGCATATTTCCCTGGTGCTAATTAACCTTCATGTTGGCATGAGAAGCCACAAGAGAAAATGGCCGTCAACAATTTGAAGAAAAACGTATAGGAATATGTAGAAGTTTTACATGGTTCGTAGACACAAAAGGTCATTCTCTTTTCTCCTTTGATAAAAATACTGTTCACGCTCTGTCAATCACATGCAGGATAATCCCATTTTTCTACTCAAAATAGTTCCCTAAGGCCACATATAAATATTTGTACTACTCCCTTCATATATGTCTCTTTCCTTCTTTCTCACACAGAGACTAAGAGGGAACAAAATTAAGCTAATAGTTACTGCATTGTGCTTTCCTAGGAGGTGTGACAAAAAGTCAGAGTAACAGTAACAGAGCTGGGAGGGACCTTGGAGATCATCTAGTCCAATCCCCTGCTCATGCAGGAAACCTATACTAGGGATTGAAACCGCCGAACTGCCGACCTTTCTGATTGACAAGTTCAGTGTCTTAGCCACTGAGCCACCTGGTCAGGCACTAGTCCTTTTTCTTCTTGCTTTTTTTTCTCCATTTCTGTCATCTTAATATTTTTTAAATGTAACTGGCAGACAGTAGTAAAAGACAAGCAAACAGACCATTTAAGCTATACACCAGATAAAAATTCCTCTTTAATTTCACTTTGCTAAGAGTGCATTTGTAATGCAAGGTCTCCTGCTTCCCGAAAAACATATTCAAGACAATCTTTTTGAGCAGAATGGCCCACAAAATATTTCACCGCTTTTATTGTTACCATTTATTTAATGATTTATCCTTGCTTTAAAAATAAAATAAGCCATTTGGGGGTATCGCCTGCTGGAAGGAAGGGATAAAAAAGTTGTATCGCAGATTACAGCATTTAGATGTATATGAGTATTCATTCTTAAATTTGTGTACCACCGATTTAATGTGACTCATGGGGGTTTACAGCGTCTACAACAATGATAATAAAAACAACATTAAAATATTCATAGCAAACAATAAACCATTAAAATATCCACCAGAAACAATCAAACATTAAAACAACCCTGGTATGCCAGAACAGTGAGACATTCATGATATAGTAAAACAAACAGACTAACACTCTACTATCGTAAAACATTAGTAAGCCTTATTACACAATCCCATGATAGTTACACTTGATCATGACAATGACAAGATAGCAACAAGGCAACATTTTGCAATGATGAAAGTGAACATGGTGCATAAACATTTGGTTTAGATAAATAGTTCCAACTCAGCCTTCCAACCGCATGGTAACCCCCAGATTATTTTGGGATCATCACTCCCAGATTCCTGAAAAAATAATTGATTTTATCAGAAATGTAACTTGAGAGAGCTAAAAATGCAGTGCAGTGCAGTGCAATGCTATGCAATGCAATACAGGTAGTCCTCAACTTACGACCACAATTTCTGTTGTTAAGTGAAACATTTGTTCAGTGAATTTTGCATCATTTTATGACTTTTCTTGTCACAGTTGTTAAGTGAATTGCCGCAATTGTTAAATTAGTAACAAAGTTTGTTAAGTGAATCTGGCTTCCCCAATGACTTTGCTTGTCAGGTCAAAAAAGGGGATCACAGGATATTGTAACCGTCGTTAAGTATGAAGCAGTTTGCCAAACATCTGAATTTTGATCATGTGGCCATGGGGATGACTGCAATGGTCGTAAGTGTGAAAAATGGTCATAAAAATGGTCACATATTTCAGGGCCGTTGTAACTTTGAACTGTGACTAAATGAAGTATCGTAAATCAAGGACTATCTATAACAGGGGTGTCCAAACTTGGTCCCTTTAAGACTTGTGGACTTCAACTCCCAGAGTTCCTCAGCCAGCTTTGCTGGCTGAGGGACTCTGGGAGTTGAAGTCCACAAGTCTTAAAGGGACCAAGTTTGGACACCCCTGATCTATAATAATCCCAGTCTTCAGTCTGTGCAGCTAGATCATTCTACTGGAGTCCAATTGCTCTGGAAACTGAAGAAGCCCTCTACACTTATATATATCATTGTAAATATAATATTATGGGGGTTTTGTATATTTAATTTTAATTTATTTATTTATTCATATTCCACCTTTATTAGTTTTATAAGTAATTTAAGACAGTGAACATATTGTTATGTATTTATTCATACCCCTCCTATATTATTTTACAAATAAATCAAAGCTGCAAACGTATTCACCTTCCTATTCCTATTTTCCCCACAATAACAATCCTGTGAAATGACTAAGCTGAAAGAGACTGGCCCAAAGTCACCCATCCAGATTTCATTCACAAGGCATGAATGTCAAGAACTCCCAGGCTCCTGGTTTCTAGCCCAGTGCCTTAATTTACTAGATCCAACTGGGTCTCAACATATAATATCATGGTATATTTTTTCTACTGACATGGTGATTTTTCTGTTCTTTACTCATTTTTCTGCATCGTACCATTTCTGATTCTACACATTTTCCAGTGATATATACATTTTTCTGTACATATTTTGTTTGTTTTGGGGACAACAAATGATACTAAAACTTTCTGAGTGGCGCCAATAATTAAGAATGTTAATATTCAGATACTTCCCTCAGTTGAAACTGTGAATTTGATAGTCTCTTGTGTTGGTGGGTAACACTTGGTTTTACGTTTCATGGCCTTTTCTGCAGCAACAGGAACAAAATTGAAACTGGATAGCAAGGCAGTTTTAACGTTGTAATGAGAATTTGTGCAGTATTTTAAAGTGTTTAATTATGAACTCCCAAATTTAAATATTAATTGCTTTTAAAAAAAAAATCCAATGGAAGATCTAGCTGTGATTGGCAATTTACTACCTTCTATTAAAATTGTTATGCTGCTGCTGTGATATTAAGGTATTATTACCATGAAGTTGCCTTTTTATTGCTGACTTAGTTTCAAAAGCAGATACTGGCAAAATCCAACTGTGATATTGATTACCGTTCTATTAAAGTGTTAGGTTTTCATAATTATACCAAGTATTACAGCTATTATGTATCCACAGATGCAATCTGACCAAAACTATTCTATGTAAATATTACCATTTTCAGTGCTGTTTGGACCTAGTGGATGGGATTTAGATATTGCACATTTTTATCTGTATATTGTAAGCGATTTCTTATCATTAAAAAAAAGATGAATGCTCATTGGATGTAGAATTTTTTTTAATTAAATGCTATTGTGCACAAATTTGGGTTTGTCACCAATTACTTCTCAGGTCTTGGATTTAGTCCTTGTGCAATGTAGTCTACAGCTGCAGTCCCCAAACTTTTTAGCACCAGGGACCAGTTTCTTGGAAGACGATTTTTCCATGGATCAGAGTGTGCAACCTAGATCAGAGCTGGCTGAGGAAAGCTGGCTGAGGAACTCTGGGAGTTGAAGTCCACAAGTCTTAAAGGGACCAAGGTTGGAGACCCCTGACCTAGATCCCTTGCATGCAGTTTACAATAGGGTTCATGATCCTATGAAAAACTTAATCAGGGGTGGGATTCAGCCCGTTTGGATGGGTTCAGGCGAACCGGTAGCTCCGACAATCAGCGGGGTCCACCTGCTATACCGGCATATATTTCCTTTGTTTGAAGCCCAGCAGATGGGCGCAGCAGAGCGAATTGCCGTGCCTCAGCTGTTTTAGTCACTGGGGTTACAGTAAAAGGTAAGTTTTAGATCTGTTTTCAAACGCACTGCACGCGCACGGAGAGTGTGTTTGCAGATCCATAAAGCGCATGCTCAGCGAACTGGTTGTTGCACCAGTTCTTCTTGATTCGTGCAGTATACAGACCTGTATACTGCACGAAATCAAGAAGAGGGCCGTGAAAATATTTACAGATCCCTCACATCCAGGACATAAACTGTTTCAACTCCTACCCTCAAAACGATGCTATAGAGCACTGCACATCAGAACAACTAGACACAAGAACAGTTTTTCCCCGAAGGTCATCACTCTGCTAAACAAATAATTCCCTAACACTGTCAAACTATTTACTAAATCTGCACTACTATTAATCTTCTCATCGTTCCCATCACCAATCTCTTTCCACTTATGACTGTATGACTGTAACTTTGTTCCTGGCAATCCTTATGATTTATATTGATATATTGACCATCAACTGTGTTGTAAATGTTGTACCTTGATGAACGTATCTTTTCTTTTATGTACACTGAGAGCATATGCATCAAGACAAATTCCTTATGTGTCCAATCACACTTGGCCAATAAAAAATTATATTCTATTCTATTCTAATCCCACCACTGACCTTAATGTCTGATCATCTGAATTAGAGATGAGACAGCTAGGAAGAAGTGCAAATATAGATGAAGCTTCAGTCACTCAACCACTGCTCACTTCCAGCTGTGCAGCCCAGTGGTACAGTTCCTAACAGGACACAGATCAATACTGGCCCAGGGGCCGGGGGCTTGGAGACCCGTGGTTTATGGAATCAACAGGTCTAGAGTAGGACTAGGTGAACATTTTCTTGTCATTTTGCATTACAAGAAACCAACCCTTGATTGCATAGTATTTTACTAGGCTAATTAGTATTATAAAATAGATGTAAGCTTCCCTTATATTCATGAGGGAACATTTAGAAGGGCCGAGAAGCAAAAACCTAATAGAAGAATTATCTATATTTGCTGGCCATTGAAGCTGTAACAGTTTAGTAGACCAAATAGACCTATAAACTTTGTGTGTATTTAATGTTGTAGTTTGAAGAGTAAAACATCTGGTCGTTTTTCATTTCCCCCTCAATGTGTTTAAACATGTAAAAAGATTTATATGGCCACAGAACTCAAACAAATGTGACTCTGGACTCTGCAATAGAAAAGAGTATGTTAAATGATTTTTTTAAGGTCATGCTAAGCGATCTAGCAAAAGAATGAATATAGATCTTGTTTAGCTACCAAAGTTGGGATCAGCAACTTGGTTGTTCAGCAAAGTGGTCGCTAAGTGAAAAATGACTGTGCTTCTAGATCTACTTCTGCTTTCCTTTGCTTTATGGATCTCCAAAGGTCATAAAGGTGAGATATGGTCATAAACATGCTTTTTTATCACCGTGGTATCTGCAAATGGTCTATAAGTAGTCACTGAACAAGGACTAATATAAGGAGATTCATGGAATGTATTTTGATCCATGAGAGTGTAATGGGATCAGAAATGGCTTAATCTTTGAGATGTCATCAAATTATTGATGAGGATTATGGTGGTTGGTGGCAACCACCAATTTTTTTTACTACCGGTTATTTATTTATTTATTTATTTATTTATTTATTTATTTATTAAAATTTTATACCACCCTTCTCCCGAAGGACTCAGGGCGGTTTACAGCCATAATAAAAACAACAGCAAAATACACATAAAAACATGATTAAAAAACTTATTATACAAATGGCCGAATTAAAACAATTAAAAATAAAAACCCAATTTATAAAATATTAAAACGTTAAAACTAACGTTTGGGCATGATGTGGTCTGGTGGGCGTGGCTTGGTGGGCATGGCAGGGGAAGGATATTGCCTCCCATCCGACTTTGGGGCCAGCCAGAGGTGGCATTTGTGGGTTCTCTGAATTACTCAAAATTTCCGCTACCGGTTCTCCTGAACCTGTCAGAACCTGCTCGATTTCACCCCTGGTTGGTGGTAGTTGCAAATATGGCTCTGCGCATGCGCAAGATGGCTGCATAACCGGGAGATCGGGAGGACGATGACTTGGTGAAGTGGGGGATGGCGACGCCCAGGCGGTCTGCCGAACAGCCTGCGCCCCCCGGTTAGGTGTAGCACCACCTGAGCAGCCGTGAGAGGGGTCTTGAGACCTCCTTGGACCCACGGCTGCCGGGACCGAAGCCGGGAAGGGCGGGGCTGCGAACGGCGGCCATTTTATCATTCGGCCGGGCGGGAGCCGAGGAAGGAAACAGCGAGGCCTGGAGGCCTGGAGGAAGGAAACAGCGAGGCCTGGAGGAAGGACAGCGAGGCCTGGAGGAAGGACGCCGGTACCCAGAGGGCCTGCCAAGCGGTTTCGCCCCAGATCCGGTATGTCATCTCTCGGGCAGCCGGGGGAGAGGTCTGGGAGCCTCTTTGGACCCCCGGCTGCCGGGAACGAGGCCGGGGATGGGCGAGCCGCGGATGGCGGCCTCTGGGCTACGGACGAGGCTGCGGCTTGGATTTGGTGGTTGGGGAAGCCGCAGCTGGGTTTCCCCCCCCGTTTCATCGTTTCATCGTTTCATCACTTTTCTGGCATCTGGCGTCTTTGGATGTCTTCTGGGCTCTCCAGCTCTTCTTGATTTCCCCTGACCCCCTTTGGACGTGGCGGAGGGGCCTTGGCTCTAGGGCCTAGGGTGAAGGGCTGTGATAGATCCCTCTTGTGGCCCCCACCGGAGGTGTCCCGGCCCAGTTTGGCCTGGTTAGGCCTAGCGGGGCCTGCTTCTTCTCGGACTGGGAGTGCATTTTCATCTGCAACCATGGGCCAGCTGCATTTGTCACCTTGCATCTTATATGGCTGGCTGATGGTCATTTTTGGGACTGTTCGGGAAGGTGATTGGAGACCGAATGGATATTGGGGCCCTACTTTGCAACATCTTATGAGGAAACATCCACTCTGGAAATACCGGTGACGCCACTTAACGGGGAGATGAATACCACCCCTATTAGGACGGATTTTAGGACTGAGCTTTTCGCAGAACCACGATCATTTTACTACCAGACTGCATCTGCGACTTATACCATCTTGTATCAGCTTTAAGCCAGCCACCATCTGAAGACATTGGGCAGATGGGTATCCACCCGGACTTGGCATTACACCTTGCCACCCCAGACATTACTTTGCTACTTCACGTCGTCTGCTCTCTCCTGTGTATGCTTTTAACTTATTTATTTATGCGATATTCTGCCTTGGAACTCTTGCGCCTGCAGGTGCCCCGCCGCAGGAATGGCCCCTGCATTATCAAGGGCCGGCCTCAATGACGGGTCTTGGGACCCACAGAGGTGGCATGCGAAAAAAAAGAGCCTGTGGGGGTTTTTAGATAGGGCTTTTTTAAGGGGTGGGAGGGTTAAGGCGGGCGTTGGGGGTAGCCCGTCGGGAGGGGAGCCAGTCCTTGCGCCTGCTCGTGACGGTTTTTTAATAGGTTCGGAGGTTAGGGGGGGAGATTGCGTTCCTGTTGGTGAGGGCGGCCTGATTCCCACGGTAAGTGAGAGGGGCAGATATGGCGGAAGGGGAGGATCATATCGTTTTGGGGGGGCGCGCACCCGATGTTTGCAAGCGGTCGCGCGCCCCGATCCCCCGTCCTTTTCCCGTTCCCCGGATGGTCATGACCCCCAGAGCCTGGGCCTTCGGCTGATGTTATGCAACGCACGGTCCGTAGTTAATAAGGCCCCCCTAGTATACGACCTTATTCAGTGGCGCCATGGACCTTATAGGCGCACGGAAACCTGGCTGGGCACTGAAGGGGTGTGCCCTGTTGAGATGTCCCCGCGGGGTTCCCGTGCATTCCATCAGCCGAGGGCCCAGGGTAGGGGTGGGGGGGTGGCGGTTGTGATTAGAGAAAGTCTAGAGCCGAGGGAGACCACTGTACCTCAGATTGCCGGGTGCGAATCCCTCTTTGTGAGATGGGGCCATAGGTGCCAGATGGGTTTGCTGATCACGTACCTGGCTCCTTGCTGCGTGACAGCTGCCCTGCCCGAGCTCCTGGAGGTGCTGGCCGGGGTGGCAGTTGAGACCCCCAGACTTTTAGTCATGGGGGACTTTAACTTGCCATCGTCCGGCTCGTCATCGACGGCAGCTCGGGAGTTCATGGCTTCCATGACGGCCTTGGACCTGACCCAAGTAATTGATGGCCCTACTCACATTGGGGGTGGCACCCTGGACCTGATTTTTGTCTCTGGTCAGTGGTTGAGAGATCTGGACTTAAAGGAAATAGTCATTGAACCTTTGTCATGGTCAGATCACTCTCTTCTTCGTCTGGACTTTCTGACCGCCATTCACCGCCGCAGGGAGACGGAGCCGACACGTTGGTTCCGTCCCAGGCGCCTGATGGACCCGGAGGGGTTCCGGACGGAGCTTGGGCCATTTCCTGAGGGTCTGGCTCACGGCTCGGCTGAGGAACTTGTTGCGGCCTGGGAACGGGCCGCGGCGGGGGCCTTAGACCGGGTCGTGCCTTTGCGGCCTCTGACCCGGCGCAGGTCCCAACCGGCTCCTTGGTTCTCTGAGGAGCTGAGAGGGATGAAACGCCGGAGAAGACGCCTAGAGAGTTCCTGGAGGTCTAGCCGTTCTGAAGCTGATCGGACACTAGTGAAGTCCTATACTAGGGCTTACCTAGTGGCAATGAGGGAGGCGAGGCGTAGCTACGCCTCCTCCCTCATTGCATCGGCAGATAACCGCCCAGCCGCCCTGTTTCGGGTGACCCGCTCCCTCCTACACCAGGGGGAGCGGGATGACCCGTTGCAGGGACGTGCTGAGGAGTTTAACGGTTATCTATACGATAAAATCGCTCAGCTTCGGGATGGTTTGGACCAAGATTGCGTGATACGGGTGAGACGGCTGAGGGTGGTCTTGGTGACATTTTATGGGATGAGTTTGACCCTGTCGCTCCGAGGACATGGACAGGTTGTTGGGGAGGCTGAATGCCACCACGTGTTTACTGGACCCGTGCCCTCCTGGTTGGTGCTGGCCACGCAGGAGGTGACACGAGGCTGGCTCCAGGCGATTACGAGCGCTTCTTTGGTGGAGGTGTCTTTCCGGCCGCCTTGAAAGAGGCGGTGGTGAGGCCCTCCTCAAGAAGCCTTCCTGGACCCGCTGTTTTAGGTAATTATCGTCCGGTCTCCAACCTTCGCTCACGGCGAAGGTTGTAGAGAGTATGGTGGCATATCAGTTTCCTTGCACCTGGATGAAACTGTCTATCTAGACCCGTTCCAGTCCGGTTTCCGACCCGGTACAGCACGGAGACGGCTTTGGTCGCGTTGGTGGATGATCTCTGGAGGGCCAGGGATAGGGGTTGTTCCTCTGCCCTGGTCCTATTAGACCTCTCAGCGGCTTTCGATACCATCGACCATGGTATCCTGCTGCGCCGGTTAGAGGATTGGGAGTGGGAGGCACCGTTTATCGGTGGTTCTCCTCCTATCTCTCTGACCGGTCGCAGTCGGTGTTGACAGGGGCAGAGGTCGGCCCGAGGCGCCTCACTTGTGGGGTGCCGCAGGGATCGATCCTCTCGCCTTCTGTTCAACATCTATATGAAGCCGCTGGGTGAGATCATCAGTGGGTTCGGTGTGAGGTACCAGCTGTGCGGATGACACCCAGCTGTACTTTTCCACACCGGACCACCCCAACGAAGCCATCAAGTGCTGTCCCGGTGTCTGGAGGCCGACGGGTCTGGATGGGGAGAAACAGGCTCAAGCTCAATCCTCCAAGACAGAGTGGTTGTGGATGCGGCGTCCCGGTACAGTCAGCTAAATCCGCGGCTGACCATCGGTGGCGAGTCATTGGCCCCGATGGAGAGGGTGCGCAACAGCGTCCTCCTGGATGAACGGCTGTCTCTAGAAGATCATTTGACAGCCGCCTCCAGGAGAGCGTTCTACCAGGTTCGCCTGGTGCGCCAGTTGCGCCTTTCTGGACCGGGAGGCCCTATGCACGGTCACCACGCCTCGTGACGCCTCGCCTGGATTACTGTAACGCCTCACATGGGGCTCCCTTGAAGGGCATCCGGAGGCTACAGTTAGTCCAGAATGCGGCTGCGCTGGTGATAGATGGAGCCCTCGTGGCTCCCGTATAACACCTATCCTGCGCGGTCTGCACTGGCTACCTGTGGCTTTCCGGGTGCGCTTCAAGGTTTTGGTGACCACCTTTAAAGCGCTCCATGGCATAGGGCCGGGTTATTTACGGGACCGCCTACTGCGACCAGATACCTCTCACCGACCCGTGCGCTCTCACAGAGAGGGACTCCTCAGGGTGCCGTCAGCTAGGCAGTGTCGCCTGGCGACGCCCAGGGGAAGGGCCTTCTCTGTGGGGGCTCCCGCCCTCTGGAACGAACTCCCCCCAGGACTCCGTCAACTTCCGGACCTTCAAACCTTCCGTCGCGAGCTCAAGACTCATTTATTCATCTGTGCAGGACTGGCTTAGTTTTTTAGATTTTAAATTTAGAGGGGTTTTTAAATTGATTTTAATATCTATATTTTTTACTTTTAATTAATTGGGCAGTAGAATAAGTTTTTTAATGATTGTTTTAATTTGTATATTGATGTTTTTATATGCCTGTGAACCGCCCTGAGTCCTTTGGGAGATAGGGCGGTATATAAATTCAAACAATAAATAAATAAATAAATAAAATAAATAAACAGGTGGTATTCACTTATCTTCCCTACTGGTTCACAAATGTGCCTCGAAAATGTGGAAAAATGAGATGTCATGATGTCCGCATGGGTGGGTGGGGCATCCCACAGTCACCCCTACCGGTTCGCCCAAACCGGATAGAACCGGCTGAATACCACCACTGGTTGCAAAATATTTCTCTACAAAGTGATTTGGAAATGTGGGAGTCAAGTTATTCTCCAAAGCACCTGAGGGCAGGACAAAAAGCAATGGGGGGAAACTAATCAAGGAGAGAAGCAACTTAGAACTAAGGAGAAATTTCCTGACAGTTAAAACAATTATCCAGTGGAACAACTTGCCTCCAGAAGTTGTGAATACTCCAACACTGGAAGCTTAAAGAAGAGATTGGATAACAATTTGTCTGAAGTGGTGTAGGATTTCCTGCCTAAGCAGGGACTGGAAGTTGAACTAGAAGACCTCCAAGGTCTATTCTGTTCTGTTCTGTTCTGTTCTGTTCTGTTCTATTCTATTCTAACCTCTTTACCCATTTGTCCAGAAAAGTTAAGGTTAGGATATTTTCAATCCCTACAAAAGTAAGTGCATTTTTTTTATGAAGGGCCTTTTAAATCTCTTCCACCGTGTCTATATTTTTCAATCCCCACATCCTTCGGGACTTTTTAAAACTGTCTCATTGTGCCTCTGCTGCTTTGTGAGTACCACATGAGTTTATCAGTGTCACATACAGCTGACCATTGGAAGAATACAGAAAATGGCATCCTGCCACCCACCATATATTTGTAAATCACATTTTATATCTAGCCAGTGTATTATTCCTATCAGCAATATAAAATCAGTGGCAGGTCACTAGCATAAAAATAGTGGATCTTAGTCTTTAAAGGGGAACAGAGGAGTCCAAGAACAAGAAGACAAAGTAAGACAAGTGTTCCCATCAAGGGAGAAATGATCTTCCTCCCCCCCCCACATTTCTATTAGAAAAAAGAAGAAGCTCTAATGTGATTTTTGTTCTAGTCCAGCTGTTCTCAGTACACTGAGAGCATATGCACCAAGACAAATTCCTTGTGTGTCCAATCACACTTGGCCAATAAAATTCTATTCTATTCTATTCTATTCTATTCTATTGGAAGAGATGGTGTAGGAACCTAGGAATGCAGACCTAGTTCATGAATGGTGCAAATGTCACATATGGAAATGCCTTTAGGTCAGGGGTGTTAAACTCGCAGCCCGCAGGCCGGATGCATCATGATCTGGCCATGCCAGGGCTATCAAACTCAATTTCATAGATGGCCGCATCAGGGTTGTGTTTGACCTCAGGGGACTGGAGTGAGTGTGGCCAGCTCCACGTCACTCATGTCAGGGATGCCTATGGTGGCCAGAGCGCTCTGCCAGAGAAAACGGGCTCCTGAGCTCCGTTTTTGACAGCGACAGCCTCCTGCAACCCTCTGCCAGCAAAAATGTAGACCTCCGAAGCTCCGTTTTTGCTGGCAGAGGCACTGTGGGCCAACCTTTCACTGTTTCCAGGGCGACCCCGTAGGCCAGATCTAAGCACCCTTCAGGCCAGATCTGGGCCCTGGGCCTTGAGTTTGACACCCCTGTGCCACATCCTTCCCCTGTTTAGCGAAGAGGGAAAAAGTCATGATAGACGTAAGTTTGACACCCCTGCTTTAGGTAATACTTCTTGGTATAGTGATCCTTCTGCTTAAAACCTCTCCATCCTGACCACCTCCAAATGTGGATTTCAACTCCCAGTATTCTTCTGATTCATAAATTGGTGCCTGATATTTGGACACTCTCATAGAAATAGTTGCAATCACAGGTTGGTTCACAATGCAGAATTCTGTAAGTCTTCAAATATATAAGCTTAACGTCCTTTTACAGCAGGGGTGTCAAACTCAATTTCATTGAGGGCTGCATCAGGGTTGTGTTTGACCTCAAAGGGCCAGAGGTGGGTGTGGGTGTGGCTATGGTGGGTATGACAAGGGACTCATGTTGGGGGCAAGTGATAAGGCAGGACTTTCCTGAGACCCTCCCTCACTCTCATTATAATCTCCTTCCTTCCTTCCTTCCTTCCTTCCTTCCTTCCTTCCTTCCTTCCTTCCTTCCTTCCTTCCTTTTCTTCTTTTTCATTCTCCTTTCTTCTTCCTTTCCCTCTTTCCTTATTTTTCCTTCCTTGCTCTCTTCCCATCTTTCCTTCTTTTTCTTTGTATTTCCTGTTTCCCTTTCTCCTTTCCTGTCCCTTCTTGCATGCTCAAATGCAAAAGGGGAAACGTTTCTCCTTTTGTTTTGTTTTTAATTTGTTTTGATAGCACCCTGTTTTCGGCCTGGATGGCCTCCTGCAACCCTCTGCCAGTGAAAATGGAGCTGGGGGGGGGGCACATGCCCCTTGATCTCTGCTTTTGCAAGCAGAGGCACCGTGGGCAGTTCCTTTGCTATTTTCAGGCCAGTCCCATGGGCCAGACCTAAGTTTGACACCCCAGTTTTACAGGATCTAAGTGTTGAAACAAACAAAAAAGGCAGGGTATAAATTCAATTATAAATTAATAAATAAAATATGGAGTGTGCTCATAAATGATTAATTTGTTAATTTTCTTCTTGGCATCTATGGGGTAATTATGTTTGTCAGTTTGTTTATAATTTTGATTTATAAGGATGCTGTATCTCACAGCTGACTCTGAATTTTGCTGTCTTTTTCCCCCTGCAGTTGATCATTGCTTTTCAGCAAAAAGCTTTAATTTCAGTGCAAGTTCCCACTGAGACTTAGGAAAGATGAACAATTAGCTAAAGAAAACAGAAATAAATAATATTTTTGCTTATTTCACCTAATCTAAGACAACATTTTTGTCACACTTCTATTTCACTTTGCTTGAAAGAGACATGGTATGAGACTATATTTGAATGTTGTAACTATTGTTTGTTCTTCATATTTATGACTACAGCAAATTTATACATGAAGTCCTTTACACATATCAATAGAAGAAGTTTAAATTTCCCCACTTCTGACTCCTGGCCTTGAGTTAATTAATATATCAAATGTTTGTGTTATGTATTATGGAACATAGAAAATAGAATAACAGTTGGAAGGGACCTTGGAGATCTTCTAGTCCAATCCCCTGCTTGAAGTGGGGACCCTATATTATTTCAGACAACTGGCTATCCAGTTTTACCTTAAAAACCTCGGATGATGGGGCACCCCAACTTCTGAAGGCAAGGCATTCCACTGGTTAAATGATCTCACCGTTGGAAAGTTTTTTGTTAGTTCTAGTTTGCTTCTCTCCTTGATTAGTTTCCATCCATTGTTTCTTGTCTTGCTGCCTGGTGCTTTAGAAAATAGGTTGACCCCCCCTCATCTTATACATGACAATATTTCATGAAAAAAAATGGATATAATGGGATGCCTTTGCCACAAACTATTATGACAGTTAGAACATGTTAAGGGTAATCTGGGTTCACAACCAAGGTTGTGGACTGTTGAGCAGAGTACCCTACACATGAAAACGACTGAGACTGGTTGTATACAATAGCAGTCACTTGCAGACAAACTGAGGTTTGATATTCCTTTACTTTTAGGGAAAAGGCAAAGTCATAGTCCAAAAACAATTCCAGGTCATACACATATAAAGTCAGTCTTCTTACCAATGTAGACTTGCAAAAACAAACAAGGTCTTCGTTCAGTTCAGTTCAATACACAACAGTCAGTATCTTGAGGAATCAGTAACTAGCCATGATCAAGCAACGATCATAAAGCTCAAATACACAGTTGCAGCATATCTTCAGCTTACAATGCTGTAGCGTCTCTGTAATTCCCCCAAACAAGCCATAATTTAGTAGTCCTTTTAGACATTGGCTACAGAGCTCAACCAATCAGGATGCTTGCAATGATGCAGCACAGCCTTAAAGCAATCTCATGCCTTTCTACAAACATACATAGTTAGTTTATATATTGCCTGGCCAACCAGTCAGGCAAATAACAATTTCCTGACAGAACACAAGCACAATTTCAATAAAATAACAATAATAATAAATATCTACCAGTGCTTTGTAATCGTGATGATCAAAATCAATGTCCTCTTTTTCAATGACACATCTTTGAGATTCTTTGATCATGCCCCAAAGATGGTAAAATGAATAGTTGACCAGGGGAATAGATATGTGAACAGGGAGGAAAAAAATATTGGCAATCAAAAGTTACTTGCTAATTACTTTGTAATTGAAATATTTTGTGTGCGGAACCTCTTCTGAGGTTCTGTCCAAATGGTAAAGCAACTTATGTTTGCATCTGAATAGCTTACAGTATCTTACTTCTTATTTAATTATGGAAGTTGGTCACAACAGGTCTTGAACTGTGGTGTTTCATGGCTTCCGTTTATTTGTTTGTTTGTTATATTTCATATTACTTAACTAGTCATCTCCCTCAGAGTTATCCAGGAAGAAAGTTGGCTAAATAGAGACTGAGATGGATGGAGGAAAAGGCAAAAGCGAAATGTCTCCCAGGCTCTTTTGTGGCTGTTAGAACATCAAAAAATAACTGCACCCCATTTGGGTGGGACAGCTCTAAACATCTGCCAGTAATTGATGAGGTTTACCCTGATGGAAGATCGCCTGGATCTTCCATGTGTCCATGATTCATGTGGGTCTGTCAATATTTAGAGTTGTTGACAGCTGAAAAGGTTCATGATTTAATCAACATGATGTTCTACGTTTGGAATGTTTGATGGGCACAGAATCTTGTTATCTGGAAGACCAAAAATGTATTGCAAAGGAAATATTTTCCAGGAAGTTGAAAACAGAGTTTCATTCTTAAGGAGAAGGGGGGGGGATTTTAATCACTTTCTTTACATATTACTTTCTTTCCTATGTATCCTGTATACTGCAATTTATTGATTTATAACCTTTAGCCTGGCGTCTAAGCACCCTGGCATTTTTTGCACCTTTTGGGGAATGTGAGGGCAGGGAGGGCCATGTGGGTTGCATCACTTGAGAGCCCCGGTGGGAACCTGAGAAAGTTAATAATAATAACAGAGTCGGAAGGGACCTAGTCCAACCCCTGGCTCAGCCAGGAACCCTTACACCCAGTGGTGGGATCCAAGTAGTTTAACAACGGGTTCTCTGCCTAATGATTTCTTCTAACAACCAGTTTGCCAAACTGCTCAGAAGGTTAACAACCGGTTCTCCCGAAGTGGTGCGAACTGGCTGAATCCCACCACTGCTTACACCAGTTCAGACAAATGCTTAGCCAACATCTTCTTAAAAATTTCCAGTGTTGGAGCATTCACAACTTCTGCAGGCAAGTTGTTCCACTCATTAATTGTTCTGACTGTCAGGAAATTTCTTCTTAGTCTAAGTTGCTTCTTTCCTTGATCAGTTTCCATCCATTGCTTCTTGTTCTACCCTCAGGTGCTTGGGAAAATAGTTTGACTTCATCTTTTTTGGGGCAGCCCCTGAGTTATTGGAATACTGCTATCATGTCTCCCCTAGTCCTTATAGTTTTCTCAAAGCGGCCTGTACAATAACATCTTCGTATCTGTGGATTGGCTGAATCCACATTGGACTGTTGGGAGGGGTTTCGAATTCCTTTATTCTAACTGTATGGCCTGAGGGCCCCTCAGAGCCTGCTTTCTTTTCGCCCTGCTATCACCCCTGTTCAATAAAAGATTCCTTTTGAAATGCCAAGTTTCAAGAGTCTTTACTTTCTTGAATAAGGGAGAGAGGCCGGGCCTTACAGTATTGTCATCCAAAAAACTTAGTTAGCTGCCTATTTTTTTTAAAAAGGATAACCTCTGATGTGCATGCACAGGCACAAATTGTAGAATATGGGGTAGTGAATTAATTTAGCTTACTAAAAGTATAGCTCCCAACACCATCAATCTAAAACATAATTAAAATAGTATTGGTAGTGGTCTAAGCTAAGCTTTCTGGGAATGATAGATTGCATTAGTAAATTTTGCAGTAATCCTTGTTTTAATGAATGCAGAACTGATTAAATCCTTCCTTCCTCATTTGGACAGCAACTGGGGAATCTTTCAGCTAAAGCTTATGTATACTGCATTGGCAGAAAACTGATTGACAGCTATAATAAATAGATGACTGCAGTTTTGTAACCAAACTAAACTGGATATTAAAAGCTAGAGTTAAAAAAAAATTCCATGACAGGAGAGCATCACACTGGAGGTGGTTGATGGCCCAATAGCAAAACTCACCTCATCACCTGCACATTTGGTTACCTACCTACCTCTCTTTTCCAACTTTTTAGCATATTTTTTAAATATAATCCATATTTTATTAATCTGTGTCTATATTTACACACCTATCTATCTATCTATCTATCTATCTATCTATCTATCTATCTATCTATCTATCTATCTATCTATCTATCTATCATCTATCTATCTATCTATTTAATCTATCTATTTATTCTATCCATCTCTATCTATCTTTCTATCTATCTATACACACACACACACACACACACACACAAACATGAGACACAGAGAGAGTTTTATTGCTTTTAACCTTTTAGGCCAACAGGAGTCTCCTTGTGGCAAAGTGGATTGCAAACAAAATTAATTAATTAAATAAATAAATAAATAGGTTCAATTCAGGCATATTATCTGAACATGGAGTCATTTACAGAATAGACTTAATGCCATTTTAAGATACCTTTTGCCATATGTGTACACAACTAAATCTAGGAAATGTGTATATTCTTTACTTAATTTTTTCATAATTATAAGCATACAAAATTATATGTAGTAATGTTTTACCTGTAAATGACTTTTTCTGTTTTAATTGCAATCATCCGCATATGAACAACCGCTTTAAACTCCATGTAAATCTTTCTAAACTTGACTGTAAAAAATGTGATTTCTGTAATAGAGTTGTCAAAGTCTAGAGCGCCCTACCTGATACAGTTGCTTCAGCTACAAATTTTCACAGTTTCAGTCACAAATTAACTTCCGTGGACCTTACAGTAGTGGCCAAAATTGTGGAAAGTCTTGTAGTTCTGTAGCTGTTATAATGTGAAACCAAGATTGAATGATTGCTTCTAATAACTGGGTTTTATTGCTAAGTCGCTTCTGACTAATAAGTTTCTTTAGTCAGCGCCATAGATTTTCAATTGGGTTAAGGTCTGGGCTATTCCCAGGCCATTCCAGCAGTGGAATATGATTATCTTGAAACTCCAAAAATAAAGTGGTGTTATTAGCCATCAAACCTCAAAAATCCATTTTTCTCAAAAGGTTTCCACAATTTTAGCCACTATAGTACTTCATACTTGAGTGGTCAGTAGAGGAGGCGTGCTTAAGTTCACGGACGTATCTATTGTCTCTGTCATTGTATTTTTATTCTCTTATTCTTGTTCTTGGTTTTGTTTGACAAATCCAAATAAATAAATAAATAAATAAATAAATAATTTAAAAAAAAATACAAAGTTCATCTTAATTTAGTGCATATATTTAACATAGGAAGGCGGTCGTAGGGAGAAATAGGAACTGTTCAAGTGTTTGTGGAATCAACTCTTGCTACTTCTCCCTAGAATGTAAAAAAAAAAAAAAAATGTCTGCAACCTTTAATTTACAAGTAGAGAATCAAAGACAATGTCATTGGCAAGGCTATATCCAGAGCACAGCTCAAAATGAAGGCCACTAGGTCACCATTCACAATATACTATATGTCATTTCCCTGAAGGAATGACTTCTGCTTCTTTGACCGGTGCAGGAACTGCTGCTTGTCTTTTCACTTTTTTTTGCAATGACTGCAAAAAACAGGAGCGTGTCAAGGTCAGTTGTGTGAATAAATTCACTGAGATGCAGTTGGCACTTGGTTTCATCTTTGGGAATAGTTAGTGTCGGGAATTGTGTGAAATGATTAAACATAGTTTTTTGTATGCACCCATTCAAAAAGCATTACGCTTAAAGCATTAAAGCTTTACGGTTATAGAAGTGAAATTAGTCCTTTGTTCTTTGTGTTCAAATCAGAGATGGGTTTCAGCAGGTTCTGACCAGTTCTGGAGAACCAATAGCAGAAATTTTGAGTAGTTTGGAGAACCGGTAGTAAAAATTCTGACTGGCCCCACCCCCATCTATTCTCTGCCTCCCATCTGATTGGAGGAAATGGGGATTTTGCAGTAACCTTCCCCTGGAGTGGGGAGGGAACAGAGATTTTACAGTATCCTTCCCTATCATGCCCACCAAGCCACGCCGCCAAGCCATGCCACACCCATCAAGCCATACCCACAGAACCGGTAGTAAAAAGTTTTTAAACCCACCGCTGGTTCAAATGGATGCACACAGATAATGTACAAAACTAGAGATACAGCTATTGCAACTGTTCTCATTAGAATTAAACATTAAATATTCTGTTCTGTAAGAACTTGTTGCAGTGTCAGGAAAGGGAGTCAAGAATATAAGGTCAAATATTTACCATGCGGATTTTCAAAACAAGAATACTTTCCCCCCACCCCCATTGTGATTAATCCTGTAAAAAAATCTTCCACAATGTTTGTTATAATAGTCCCAGTTAGCAACCATTAAGAAGTTTCACCTAAATGCACCTAAACACCAGAATGAAAAGAAAATGACCTTCCAAAGATTGATATGCAGAATTTTTGCAGGGGTTACCAAAATATCTATGGAGATCCTCAGTCATCCAGGTCAGGGTTGCCCCAATGGTGCTTCTTTTTCAAGAGGCAACTGGACTTTTTGGTTTTTCTTTGAAGACGTTTCACTTCTCATCCAAGAAACTTCTTCAGCTCTGACTGGATGGTGGGGAATGGAAGATGAGTTTTCTATTCTTTTTTGCTTATATGGCCTTCCTTTTATATCTTATTTCTATCTTTTTTTTTCTTTTTATAATTTTATAAATTTCATATTTTTTTCCCACTTGTCCTTCTGACAGGATTGGTTTGCAACTGTGCTGTCAACTTTTCCATTTATAAGATTTATCATTGTTCCTTTTCCTTATTGTGAACTTTTGCATTTTAAATAGGGCCAGCCATACATTTGGGACTAGTTCTTTCCTGACCAGAGTCAAATATTATATAATTACACATTGTTATGAAGCTTTTATACAGTCAGATCATCAATGAAGGAAGCTACGGATGAATTACGAAGGGAGATTGGAATCAGAATCATTGGGATTTTGGACCAGGCCATTCTTCTATCATATTTTTTCTTCCATGGTGTAGAAATGATAGTAATGACAACATAACATGTATTATTGTTGTAAAGAGAAATGAAATGGTGCGGTGGCTTAGAGGTGGAGCTCTTGCCTCACAATCAAGAAGCTGTGAGTTCGATCCTAGGTAGAGGCAGATATTTCTCTCTCTGGGAAGATATCTGCTGAGAAGATATCTGCTGAACAAAACTCTGCATTGGTGACAGTAAGGATATCCAGCCAGTAAACGCTCTGCTACCTCCATTCAGTTGCTCCACCCTGCAAGGGATTATGGGGTTGTTAAATGAAAATGATGATGACAAATGTAATACTATTGTTATGGCAGTGGTGGTGATATAGTTACCTAACATTTAAAGTACTTTTTATTTTGCGTTTTAGGAAGCAAAATGTGGATATGCCACATAATTTAAAAGATGGAAATGAAAGCAGGTGGTTGTTCCCTTAGGCATGCTTGATTGTATTCTGCCAAGATTAATTATTTTAGCATAGAGAGAGATCATCTAATGAGGGTGAAAGGTGATGATCCTTTGGACTTTTTTGCTTACATCTTTCTATCCATTGGAGGATTGCAACCTGTTCATTTTCCATCAACTGCTGTTTTCCAAGATTTTTTCCTTACTGAAGCAAACTGATTACCAAACTGTCCCTCATTTTGCACTTACAGAGTCATGATATGGAACACTTTTATTTTCATGCCTAATAATAATGTCATGCTTTAGGTGCCCCAATGAATCTTCTATACAGTATATATAAAAGCCAAATACTACTCGCTCATCATAAAATCTCCAGAACAGTAATTTGGCATGTATGTTTCTCCTGGCTTCTAGGTGCTTGCTAAAAAAGGAGTTTTCAAAATGACCATCAGATCATTAGTATTTCATATACAGTATTATATTCACATGCTCTGATGCTAAGGAGTTAGATATTCTGCTTCCCCTGCCCACCTGAAAGAAACTCTGTCCCAACTGCCAGTTGCCATAAATTAACATACTCTGATGCTAAAGAGCTAGACATTCTACTCCCCCTCCCCACCTGAAAAGAACTCTGTTCCAACTGCCATGCTCTGATGCTACCCTTTCGCTAAATCAGGTGTGGGCATGGCCAGTGCATGACTCATCTGGCCTGCGAGCTGGGACATTCTACTCCCCCTCCCTCTCTGATCCAACTGCCAGTTGCCTTAGATGAATACGCTCTGATGCTATGGAGTTCCACATTCTACATTTTAAATTTCAGGCTTTAAGTGTCAATTTATCATGCCCGATCATATAGTTTCGTAGCGAAGCATGGGCGTCCAACTAGTTAATTAAATAAGAAAGAAACAAAGGAGGGTTTTTTCCCAGTGGTGTGATCTTTTCTTTCTTTTTGAAATTGTGGTTATTGAGAAGGTTACTGCAAATTTTCAGAACGATATGTGGAAATTGATGTTGTACATTTAAGAAGTTGGCCTGTTATGATGTATGAATTTCCGTAATATGCCCCTTGATCAAGAAAGCTTCTTTTAGACTAATAATACAGTAGTTCTCCATGGTTTTTGAGCTGGAATTTAATAATTGTTCCTTGTTTGTAAATTAATTAAATGCACTTAGATAAATCAGGACTGTTTAACTTCAAATACCATAGCAATCAGTGGAATCTGCACATTTTATATATAAGATGCTAAATCATCAGAATTTTCATCATTTTATTTAATTTGCAGTAATCAATGTGAGGTGCTTGAGGTCTTACTTTCTCATGTTATTTTGCAATAATCATGTTTTAATATAGTAGGTACATAGAGGTAATGTGAATTTATTTGCAGTATGTTTTGTTCTCTGCAAATTAAAAGAATACCAGTGTATGTTAGCTAATTCTTCTCATTGTGTATGCAGTAAAAACACTTTTTGGACTTCAACTATTTTTTTTGACCGTTAATCTTTCCTGCAGCTTCACTTTCTATTTGAGCACAGAACAACAACAGTAACAAAAAAAGTATGTTGCTTTGTGCCATCTGTAGTATAACTGCATGTTAAAATCAGACAGAATATGAAGGGATCATTATGTGTTTCAAATGTAAAGCAGGTGGCCATGTATCAATTGGAGCCACTTGTTTTACATTATATAAAGACCAGCTCTTTAATTTGACACCAACATTTTAAGAATTCTTAACATTTAGGAGTAATAGCCATAATAACCTCCACCTGCATATTTATCTACTGATTTTTGAATCTCTGGTAGAGAAGATCTAGTCTATTGCTATTTTTGGGACATATTTCTTTGGATTCTTCCTGTTGTAACTCAAAAATGGTAGCCATTATATGTCAGGGTTCCAAGTAACACCCAACGAAATAAACCTCGGAGGCTTGAGTTTCCTCAAAGTTCCATTTTATTAAAGATGTCATATCGGCACATCTGGGAAACCCTGAATCTGAAAGTTTCCAGGTTTTCCCCACCCAGACAAAAGTTCAAGTCCCTGCCCAATACCTGCAAGTCCATCACATGGTCCAATCAAAGCACTGTCCCAACTGGAAATGCCTCCTAAGTGCACCCTCCCAAGTGCAGGGCAAGACAGCCTTGACTCCCTGAGAAAGGAATGTTATTATGACTATATATCACCCCTGCTCCATACAATCCCCCCTCCCAGTTTTCCACAGTAGTAAACATGGCAGGTCTGAAGGCCTAATACAAAAGTTGGCTTCCAGGCTTGATAGGCCGCCCCCCACCCACCCCGGTCAGAAACGCATATCCTGAAATGAGAGTAGCATAGTTACATAGTGACATTATAGGCAGCAGCTTATTTCACTGCTCAGCACTAAGAATGCCTATAAAATGCCTCTCTCTGCTCCTCAGACAGAAAGTGTTAAATATGTAGGTTTATTGCTGAGAATTAGGAAGCCATACAAAGATGCTTGGCATAGAAAACATGATGCCCCCCCTCTCCCTCCCTCCCTCCCTCCCTTTCTCTCTTTCCCTATCAAACAAACATCAATTTCTACTGTATCTGCAGTCGAGAAGTCTTTAAGGTGATATGTTCCTACCAAGTAATATGGGTGTAGATTTCAGACTACAAATTTGCTCGCATTTGCCATGAGTTGATGCTGAATGGCAAGATCTCATTAAATGACATTGGTAACATCTTGAAAGAAGATCTGGATTTTTTTCCCCTGTTACTCTCAAAGAATGGACAGGGTTCTCTGTGATATAAGTTCAGCAATCTACTGTATATATATCAGAATTCCTTCTGGCAGATATGTGCCACCGGCGAAGGAAGGGACACAGCATGATAGATGGTATGATATCCTTGAGGAAAAAGTATGTGTGGGCTGTGAAAGTGTGGATGTGACTCTTCCTCTAGAAGCTACTATTTCTTGAAACCTATAGATTGTTTTCCATTTTTTAATTTAATTTAATTTTGTATTGATTTTGAGTCTCTGGTAGAGAAGATCTAGTCTATTGCAATTTTTGGGACATATTTCTTTGGATTCTTCCTGTTGTTAAACTTGAGGCTTGAGTTTCCTCAAAGTTCCATTTTATTTAAGATGTCATATTGGCACATCTGGGAAACCCCGAATCTGAAAGTTTCCAGGTTTTCCCCACCCAAAGAAAAGTTCAAGTTCCTGCCCAATACCTGCAAGTCCATCACATGTTCCAATCAAAGCACAGTCCCAACTGGAAATGCCTCCCAGGTCCAGCTTCCCAGGTGCAGGGTAAGACAGCCTTGACTCCCTGAGAAAGGAATGTTATTATGACTATATATCACCCCTGCTCCATACAATCCCCCCTCCCAGTTTTCCACAGTAGTAAATATGGCAGGTCTGAAGGCCTAATACAAAAGTTGGCTTCCAGGCCTGACAGGCACCCCCCCCCCAGTCAGAAACACATATCCTGAAATGACAGTAGCATAGTTACATAGTGACATTATAGGCAGCAGCTTATTTCAATGCTCAGAACTAAAAATGCCTATAAAATGCCTCTCTCTGCTCCTCAGACAGAAAAAGTGTTAAATATGTAGGTTTATTGCTGAGAATTAGGAAGCCATACAAAGATGCTTGGCATAGAAAACATGATGCCCCCCCTCTCTCTTCCTCCCTCCCTTTCTCTCTTTCCCTATCAAACAAACATCAGTTTCTACTGTATCTACAGAGTCGAGAAGTCTTTAAGGTGATATGTTCCTACCAAGTAATATGGGTGTAGATTTCAGACTATAAATTTGCTCCCATTTGCCATGAGTTGATGCTGGATGGCAAGAGCTCATTAAATGACATTGGTAACATCTTGAAAGAAGATCTGGATTTTTTCCCCCCTGTTACTCTCAAAGAATGGACAGGGTTCTCTGTGATATAAGTTCAGCAATCTACTGTATATATATCAGAATTCCTTCTGGCAGATATGAGCCACCGGCGAAGGAAGGGACACAGCATGATAGATGGTATGATATCCTTGAGGAAAAAGTATGTGCGGGCTGTGAAAGTGGGGTTTCAAGCATAATTTGAAAGTGGGGATGTGACTCTTCCTCTAGAAGCTACTATTTCTTGAAACCTATAGATTGTTTTCCATTTTTTAATTTAATTTAATTTTGTATTGATTCCTGTCAACTGTGTGAACTAAAGTTTTTGTGGCAAGATTTCTTTGGAAGTGGTTTGCTATTTTGTTTTTCCTAGAATTGAGGAAGTGGCCCAAAGTCACCCAGGTGGCTTTGGACCTAAGGTAGGAACCAAATCCATTGCCATTGATATGGTATTATTTTGGCCTCTTGCAAAGGTAGAGGACACTATTTTACAGTGATAGTTCTCTTTCCCTATTTGGAGGAAATCAAGCCCTTAACACTATATGGGTTGAGGACGTGCTTCAAAAGTTGGCCCTCTTTCCAATTTTGTCTACCATCTATACAAAGCTTCTGGGAGAATCATCCATTGATTTGGGATTCGAGATCATCAGCACGCTGATGATGTCTGTAGAAAGATATTAAAGTACAGGTATAAAGATAGTCTTAATACATATGCAAGAACTCTGGCTAAAACATTATTAACCCATAAGATACAATATAGTATTTCAAAGGAGTTCACCTCCCTGATTCTAGAGTATAGGCATGATGGCATACTTATAAAGTTCAATGTGAGCCTTACTGGTAGACCAAAGCAGGAAATCAACTTCACAAAAAGGCAAAATGTATGTTTGTTGAGATTGGCTATAATGACAGAACCTTGCAAGTCTGACTGTGGATAGCAACATACGTGGGGAGTGAGTTAGAAGTGTTACCACAGTGTTAAATTAATTCTTTAAACTGTCTAAAGTCCTGTGAATTGAGCTGTCTATATAAATCATTATAATACAGTTTTAAAAGTCAGTTCCAAAGTTAAAATCCTGAAACTTTTCTACTTTTTCTCCTTTCGGCTGGACTTGACTTAGTCTCAAAGCTGTCTTTTTTTTCTTTTTTTCTTTTCACTAAGAATGAGGAGTTTCTATTGCCTTCCTCACCATTTTCACGTAAGGCTGATTTCTGCATTTGTATCACCTTTAGGCTCAAATCCAACTTACAACATTTTCTCTTCTTATGTTTAGCTTGATGTCACGGTAACCTGGCTGTTTGTTTTCCACAGTCCCTTGTTTGTGGCAGTTACCATATTTATCTGGGAATATCTGGTTCTCAACAGATCCTGAGTTCTATTTCCTTAGAAGTAAGTGGAGGTAATTATCCTAAAACCCTCAAATTGCATCAGAGATGGGACATTCAAACATTTTACAACAAATGAAATAATGTACTTTATTAGTTTTGTTAATTTGTAGATCTTCCTTTGCCAGTTTGCCGTGTTTTTTCTGCTCCCTGTTTAAAGATTGAGGGAGGGGAAGGGCTTCCAAAATGAAGATTGCCTAGCAACAAAGGAATTGTTGCTCATCGCTCATATTTTTCACTCAAGCAGGTTACTTTGTGCCCATTAAGTGAAAACCATGAAAAATTTCCTATTTTCTTTAAGTGCAACTGTAAGAAAATTGAAAGATTAATATCCCATCAAAATCATCTCTGTTTGAGGCCCGCATGTTTCTATAGTTTTCTCCTGTCGTATCTTATTTATTTATTTATTTATTTATTTATTTGTCACAACAGTATATATAAGCATAAGCATTAAATAACTATACGATATATTAGCATATATATAAGCATAAGTATGTAATAACTATACAAAATTGAATACAATCAAGGGAACATTAGGACAGGAACGGTAGGCACGTTTGTGCTCTTATGCACGTCCCTTACAGACCTCTTAGGAATAGGGTGAGGTCAATATAGATAGTCTTTGGTTAAAGCTTTGGGGATTTTGGGAAGAGACCACAGAGTCAGGTATTGCATTCCAGGCATTAACAACTCGGTTACTGAAGTCATATTTTCTGCAATCAAGATTGGAGCGGTTCACATTAAGCTTAAATCTATTGTGTGCTCATGTATTGTTGTGATTGAAGCTGAAGTAGTCTTCAACAGGAAGGACATTGTAACAGATGATTCTATGAGTTAAACTTAGGTGATGTCGAAGGCGGCGGAGTTCTAAATTTTCTAAACCCAGTATTTCAAGTCTGGTGGTATAAGGTATTTTGTTGTAATCAGAGGAGTGGGAATATCTGTGGGAAAAGCTGAGTTTGTGTGGACCAGAAGCTTTTGTACTTCAACCAACTAGAGATCAAACAAAGGATGGAAGAATAGTAAAAGAATAAGATTTATTTATTTATTTATTTATCAAACTTCTATACCGCCCTTCTCCCGAAGGACTCAGGGCGGTGTACAGCCTTCATTTAAAACAATAAATATACATATTAAAATAACCATTAAAAAGCTTATTCAATGAAAGGCCAGATTAAAACCGTCGATTGACCATAAAAATACCCAATAAAATTACCATTAAAAGTTTAAAATTTAAATTTAGAATTTAAAAAGTCAGGCCAGTCCTGCTTGTATAAATAAATAAGTTTTCAGTTCCCGGCGGAAGGTCCGAAGGTCAGGCAATTGGCGTAAACCGGGGGGAAGTTCGTTCCAGAGAGTAGGTGCTCCCACAGAGAAGGACCTTCCTGGGGCCGCCAGCCGACACTGCTTGGCGGACGGCACCCTGAGAAGACCCTCTCTGTGAGGCGTGCGGGTCGGTGGGAGGCATGTGGAAACAGCAGGCGGTCCCGTAAGTACCGGGCCCTAAGCCATGGGCGCTTTGAAGGTGGTAACCAAAACCTTGAAGCGCACCGGAAGACCACAGGTAGCCAGTGCAGACTGCGCAGGAGAGGTGTTACCGGGAGCAGCGGTGCTCCCTCAATCACCAGCGCAGCTGCATTCTGGACTAACTGCAGTCTCGGGTACACTTCAAAGGTAGCCCCATGTAGAGAGCATTGCAATAATCCAGTCGAGAAGTGGCGAGCATGAGTGACCGTGCATAAGGCATCCCGGTCAAGAAAGGCGCAACTGGCGGACCAGGCGAACCTGGTAAAAGCTCTCCTGGAGGCGGCCGTCAAGTGATCTTCAAGCGACAGCCGTTCATCCAGGAGAACGCCCAAGTTGCGCACTCTTTCCGTTGGGGCCAGTGACTCGCCCCAACAGTCAGCCGCGTTGCAGCTGACTGTGCGGGATGCCGGCATCCACAGCCACTCCGTCTTGGATGGATTGAGTCTGAGTCTGTTTCTCCCCATCCAGACCCGCACGGCCTCCAAACAACGGGACAGCACTTGACAGCTTCGCTGGGGTGGCCTGGGGTGGAAAAGTACAGCTGAGTATCATCAGCGTACAGATGATAACTCACCCCAAAGCCACTGATGACCTAGCGGCTTCATGTAGATGTTGAACAGGAGGCGAGAGAATCGACCCCTGTGGCACCCCACAAGTGAGGCGCCGCGGCCGATCTCTGCCCCCTGTCAACACCGACTGCGACCGGTTGGAGAGGTAGGAGGAGAACCACCGATAAGCGGTGCCTCCACTCCCAACCCTCCAACCGGCGCAGCAGGATACCATGGTCGATGGTATCAAAAGCCGATGAGAGATCCAACAGGACCAGGGCAGAGGAACAACCCCTATCCCTGGCCCTCAGAGGTCATCCACCAACGCGACCAAAGCTGTCTCCGTGCTATAACCGGGCGGAAGCGGACTGGAGCAGGTCTAGATAGACAGCTTCCTCCAGGTACTGAGGGAACTGCCGTGCCACCACACTCTCTACAACCTTCGCCACAAAGCGAAGGTTGGAGACTGGACGATAATTACCCAAAATAGCTGGGTCCAGGGAAGGCTTCTTGAGGAGGGGTCTCACCACCGCCTCTTTCAAGGCAGCGGGAAAGACCCCCTCCATCAAAGAAGCATTTATAATACCCCGGAGCCAGCCTCGTGTCACATCCTGAGTGGCCAGCACCAGCCAGGAGGGGCACGGGTCCAGTAAACATGTAGTGGCATGCAGCCTCCCCAGCAACCTGTCCATGTTGAAGGTATAGGTAAGATGAAGGTATATTTGAACTGTAAAATCACAGATCGCACAAAGCAGGGAAGACAGCCCAGAAATAAAATATCTTATCGCACTGGGTCGCACAGCAATGATGCACATGAGCCGAATATGGAAATCGAAGGTTATCAGCCTGGCAACCAAATAGAGGTATTCTATTGTGTTCCCCATAACTACCTATAGTTGTGAAAGTTAGACCTTAAGAAAGCAAGACAGGAAGAAACTCTGAGCTGTGATGCTGGAGAAGACTCCTGTGTATTCCTTGGACAACAAAGCTGATTAACAAGCAAATGCTGGACCATATAACACCAGACATGTCACTGGAAGGCAAAATCACAAAATTGTGTCTCACTTATTTTGGCTATGTCGTGCAGATAAATTCACTGGAGAAAGCTATTATGTTTGGAAGAGTTAGTGGTAAAAGGAAACCAGGCTACCAAAGCACATGGTGTCTGGACACCATCAAAGCTGATGCCAGCCAAAGTATAGAAAAAGATCAGAAGGTCCATACAATCTTGGCCCATAGAATCACCAAGAGTCAGACACAAACTGAATGGATAACATCATTGTCATATTTGAATTAAGTTCCAAATGATATGTTGAGAGAAGCTATACAACAAGGCCCAATATTAATATCATTGTATAATGCCTTGTTAAAGCCACACTTGGAATACTGCATCCAGTTTTGGTCGCCACAATGTAAAAAAGATGTGGAGACTCTAGAAAGAGTGCAGAGAAGAGCAACAAAGATGATTAGGGGACTAGAGACTAAAACATATAAAGAATGGTTGCTGGAATTGGGTATGTCTAGTTGGATGAAAAGAAAGACTAGGGGAGACATGATAGCAGTCTTCCCACATCTCAGGGGCTGCCAAAAAGAAGAGTGAATCAAGCTATTCTCCAAAGCACCTGAGGGCAGGACAAGAAAAAATGGGTGAAAACTGATCAAGGAGAGAAGCTACTTAGAACTAAGGAGACATTTCCTGACAGTTAGAACAATTAATCAGTGGAACGACTTGCCTCCAGAAGTTGTGAATTCTCCAACACTGGAAGTTTTTAAGAAGATGTTGGATAAACATTTGTCTGAAGTGGTATAGAGTTTCCTGTCTGGGCAGGGGGTTGGACTAGAAGACCCCCAAGGTCCCTTCCAACTCTGTTATTCTATTCTATTCTATTCTATTCTATTCTATTCTATTCTATTCTATTCTATTCTATTCTATTCTATTCTATTCTATCTGCTGGGGACCAACTGTCTTCTTCGCATTGGTGGGCCAAAATGTTTCCCCACAAGATCAAAAATATGAGCATAATGGTTATCAGAAGGCTGTCAAAAATGCAAGCAGAGGGCAGAGAAAGGATAAGAAAATGAATGTATAAACTTGAGTTTAAGATATAAAGTCAAATGTTTCAGAATATTTTCAGGCCACAATGGTGCATCTGGAAAATTTGAGTGCTACTGAGATAATGTTACATATCACGACAGAAACTGATTTCATATGCATTAAGCTAAATTGCTCTTAGAGCTTCAGTGTTTGGATTCTCGCTATTTTAGGAGCATTTTTCCTTGTGGTTCATTTATAGAAATTACTTAATTGCTGAACTAAATCTGTCTCTGCGTATGCATATTTTTTCATTTTGTTGAAAGTACATTTCCGTTCATATTTAAAAGTTAACATTATCTCAGCAGGCAGTCCATTTTTCTTTATAAAGAAGTATTTTCCCAATAAAAATCTGAAACAATGCCGAAGACATTAAATGAATAGAGTTAGGATTTTAGTATCTAATATCTTCCAGGAATGTCATAACACACTTGGTATATGCCAAGTTATCTTCTTTGATAAGTTGGTACAGCCAGTCATCATATGCAGTAAATTCATTTTAAAAATGCTTCCTATGAAAAATGTAAAGGAAGGGATAGGAGACAGACAACGAGATGATAAATTATTAAATGACTAAAGGGTTTTCTAATAATTAAAATTCAATTAAATTGGTTAATTGGATTGAATTAATTGGTTATAAGATTAAAGCAATGTTGTATAGTGCATTTACTGTGTAGATACTGGAACAAAGGAACAGAAGCAGAAGTACTTAATCTAGCAGTTGTCATCTAATAGTGAATGAATCAGTCAAAATAAATTGAACTTATGAGGTTATTAAACACACACACACACACACACATACACTGCAGCTACTAGCAAAGGACAAAGCAGAACACGGTGTGAACAGTGAGAGTCATGAGCAAAACCAGAGAGGATTAAAAAGGAAATTATTCATATTTACAATATTATTTGTTAGCTGCCACCATCAATGAAGACTCTGCCATTTTGCAGTAAGTGGTGTGTTATGAAGAAAGAACCACTGATGAAGGTAAAGGAGGGAAAATAAGAGGGATAGAGAGTAAAGGGGCAGATGGAAAGCATACTTTCAGAAATTCATATGCAAAGCAATGGCAAGAAGATGGCAAAGGAAGAGGACTTTCTTTGTATCAGGAGAGCCATGTTTCTCATTGGGGAGAATTCCGTTTGAGTAAGTTTATCAAATTCCTAGGGACACAGTGGCTCAGTGGCTAAGACGCTGAGCTTGTCGATGGAAAGGTCAGCAGTACAGCGGTTCGAATCCCTCCCATTACTTGTCCTAGCTTCTGCCAACCCAGCAGTTCGAAAGGACGTAAAAAATGCAAGTAGAAAAATAGGGACCACCTTTGGTGGGAAGGTAATAGCATTCCGTGTGCCTTTGCCATTTAGTCATGCTGGCTACATGACTATGGAGACATCTTCGGACAGCGCTGGCTCTTCGGCTTTGAAACGGAGATGAGCACCGAGCCCTAGAGTCAGGAACGCCTAGCACACATACAGTATGTGAAAGGAGAACCTGTACCTTATTAAATTCCTGAAAAGAGGAATTTGGATTGCTTGACGAGAGGACTGCAAAAACTGTTTATCAAAAGGATAGATGGGTGGTCTGTAAAGTAGCTTTGATTCATTCTCCAAAATATATTATGAAGGGTAACTGAATAATGAGAGTCGGAGGGGACCTTGAAAGTCTTCTAGTCCAACCCACTAGTCAACAGAAGATCCTATACCATTTCAAAATCTAATCTCTTCTTAAAAACCATCCGTGATGGAGCACTCACAACTTCTGAAGTCAACCTGTTCGACTGATTAATTGTTCTCACTATCAGGAATTGTCTTCCTAGTAATTAATTAAATAAATAATTGAGCTTTACACAGAAAAGAATCTGGCTTATTATACATCTAATTGTAAAGCAATTGCAATAACTGTGGCAATTGCAACAAATTTGGTGATCTTTCCAAAAAAAAATATCCAGTCACCTGTCAGCCTTGTAGAGTTTGAATCCAAAGTGCCAGGTAGACTATCTTTGTGTTTCTTTCTCTTTGCTTGTATTTAATGTCCTTCGAGCATTAAAGTCAACTAACAGTATGAATAAGAATGGCAAAGAAATGCAAGTTATTGATTTAAATCAATAAAAGGGTTTTAAATTTTCTGACTGCCTATGACACCTTGTTGAATAAATATTCAAATGTAAGTTAACAGAGAGACAAGCTACCTAAAGGAAATTGTAAGTATAAGAGATACATTCAAATGATGTCAATATTTTCACAGTTATACAGTAAAGCAATTATCTATAGTTTAATCATTTTCATGACGATCCTTTCTGGGGTGACGCAATGGTTAGCCTGCAAGTATTGCAGGCTAACTCTGCTCATTGCCAGGAATTCAATCTGACAGGCTCAGCCTTCCACCCTTCCGAGGTCAGTAAAATGAAGACCCAGATAGGTGGGGGCAATATACTGACATTTTAAACCGCTTAGAGAGAGCTGTAAAGCACTGTGAAGTGGTATATAAATCTAAGGGCTATTGCTTTTGCTATTTTTCACTCTCCAAGGGAATGATTGGTAAAATAGTCCTACCTTTTCAGACCTATCAAATATGAAGGCTGTGTATCACTTTGGAGAATAATTCAACTTTACTGAAGCCTGAATAAAGCCTCATTTTTGAAATGGGGAAAAAAAAAGAAAAGCCTTTGAAAGTTTTCTTTCATTGGACATCTGCTTATTTTGAAACAAAGTTCATTGCCAAAAATGGTCAGCTCTGCCTTTATTTTTCCCAGTGCATAAAAGCTGTACAGGCCCAAATGAAGAAGAATCGTTTTAGGGTCATTTGTTATCTTGAATTCTGTCTGGGATGATATTCCCAAACCAGAGCTGGTGCATGATCTGGAGTTGGCCTGGAATCTCAAATCCTTGTGGGCCAATTGTATCCTTGCCTAGATTGGGGGAAGGAAGAAATGCTCATGGTTATTCATGATTTAATCATCCCTCAGATGATGATGATGATTGGTAAAATAGTTTGACATTAATTAACAGTTTTTCATTCATATTTTCCACCCAATTCATATATTCTCTGAAAGCAAATAAAATAAAATATAAAATAATAAAATAGCAATGCAAAGCAATACAAAACAATACAATGCAATGCAATGCAATGCAATGCAATGCAATGCAATACCATACAATACAATACAATACAATACAATACATGTTCCATTTGTCCCATGGTTTTATTACCATTGTTTTTTTTCCCATTGTTATCCTTTCAGTGAGTAACTTATTTCTTTATCTCAAGAACATCCCAGTGTTATATCACAAGAGCCTTTCTTGGCAAGATAGCAGAGACAACAGACAAAAAGGCATTGGGTATCCAGAAGGTTACAACAATCAATACAAATTATATGGGGGAGTTTAAGGATTTTATTTTTCTTGAATTCAATGAACCCATTGTGCTTGTTCAGTGGTATTACTTCCAACGCATGGTGTTAAAATTACAAAACAGACAAAAATAGAACTTTGAATAAGAGAGATGCTTGGTATTGAATGACGACAGCCAAAATCTGAGTGATCACCCAGCTGACAATTTATAAACTTTCACTTGATTTATATTGTGAATTTAAGGTGATTAAAACAAAATGCAAAACCCAATCATAATAGTAGCAGTACTAAATTAATATTAAAATAGATATAATGGAGTCAAATTATTATTGAAGGGGAAATAAAGATAATAATTCTTCCTGCCTATAAATTCTTTGCAGGGGACACAAATCTCTATTCGGGGGGAATAGATAATGTTATCATTTCAAGAATGGAACATTCCAGTGAATTCTGAATTGTGCCAGGCATTCGGTGGACCATTCCATTTTGTGGGCAATTCAGTTGTTTTCAGAATTAAGGCAGCCTAAATTATCTGGAGCACCCTATACAAGACATTTGGAACTACTTCTAGCTTAAAAGTTTTATTTATGGAGGGTGCCAAACAGCATCCTAGAAAAGCATGGTGCTAAGGAAATTTGATATGCTGCAGGAGGGGAATGGAACATTCAGTTTATGAATTTGTGGATTGCTTGAAAACCTTGTAAGCAAGTCTTTCTATATTAATGGAATTAAACTGCTTTGTGCAATGGGTTGGACATGCATGCAATCTCGAGTTTTATTTATTTTATTATTTATTTATTTATTTTGTCAAATATGTACAAGATAACAGGTATAAGTATAAACATGGACATAGGAAATGAGTACAAATAAATGGGGACAGTAGGACAGGGACGGTAGGCACGCTGGTGCACTTATGCATGCCCCGTTTACGGACCTTTTAGGAACAGGGTGAGGTCTACGGTAGACAGTTTAAGGTTGAAGCTGTGGGGATTTGAGGATGTAACAACGGAGTCAGATAGAACATTCCAAGCATTGACCACTCTGTTGCTGAAGTCATATTTTCTGCAATCAAGTTTGGAGCGGTTTACCTTGAGTTTATATTTATTGTTTGCCTGTCAGTAAATTCATAAATAAATAAATGAGTTCAGATGGGAAAATAAATATTTCACATAAGCTGATCCTAAATACATTTATTGCTGCTTGGTAATATGTTCAATCAATGGCAAAATGAACTTGGCATAAAAATATTTATCCACATAGAAGAGCTTGTTAACATCCTAAAGAAACAATTTCTGTCAAAATGGGTCATTGTTTTGACTGTCCATGAGATAAGAACTCTTTTTTTTATTGTCCATCTATCAACTCAAGAAATCATGTGAGATGGCGGAGTGAAAAGACAGAGAGGACGGGTTAAACTGAAAAGTTCTCATCGGACATGAAATACAAAAAATAAAATGGAAGCCAAGCAGCCGAGAGTTCTCATGGAAAAATGGAGACGTTATTAAGATTTTGAGTGACAAAGATATTAGAGGAACAAAGCAAAGATTAAGCTGCATGAGCTGGCTATCACAGAAGATTATCTGTCTCCCCGTTCAATATTTTTCTACTTTCCTTGTCAATATTTGAAAATGATAGCAGATTGCCCTCGGTGCCATTCTTTTTGCAAACAAAAAAATTAAGGTTGTTAATGCCATTTTTCATCAGTTGGGAAAATAAACCTGCACGTGAATCTGGTTAATATATGTGAGAACAACTTTGGTATAGTATTAGGCACTTTTGTTTTGCTCTGCACTTGCCAAACCAATCAATTCTACATGACACAATTTAATTAAATGAGTTGTTGGCCAGGACTGCAGTAAATATGTTTTCAACAAGACTGCCACTGATAACTAATGCAGTGCAGTTTTGTAGTAGCCTGGGTCTCTTGGGAGGACTTTACCTTTATTACCTCTCTATTGCTCAGTGCAGAGTACAGATGCCTAGCAAATAATGAACTATTCTCCTGTTTGCTATTAGGTTCACTTAATATCGTGTAAAAATTGCTGCTGATTTCAGCACAATTCCCGAAAAAGGGGGAAATTGTACCACAAAGAGCAGTAGAAGCAGCTGATAATCCTTGATTATTCTCATTAGGTCAAGAGTTATAACAAGTGATAGATGAAACAGCTTATTTATTGTATGGGGAAATGTATACCAAAGATAAAAGTAAGAGAGTAAAACATTTCCCAGCGATGTCAACAAAGGTGAGGAGGAATACAGAAGGTCATGTCTTAGGAGGAGAGTTTCAAGGAGCTGGAAAAGTAGATATGATTAAAAGGCAATATCATTGCAAGAAGGGAATATTAGAAGGGAGGGCCGTTATACAGAGATGGGAAAATATTTGGGTTTTACACAAGAGAGATTATTTGGTCTCTCTTCCCAGCTCCGGCAGACTCGCACAATTTTTACTGTGAAATGGAGTGAGGCATAAGAAAGGAAGATACTGCAACCTTTCTTCCTAATTACACATAGGATGTTATTTGCCTGTCACTCCACTAGTCAAATTGGTTTGGCAGGTTTGAGAAGGAACAGATGCAATACTCACTTCATATGATTTTCAGACCTATCAAATATGAAGGCTATGCGTCACTTTGGAGGAATAATTCATTTTACTGAAAGCCTGAATAAAGCCCCCTTTTTGAAAAGCGGTGGGGAGGAACATCCATGTTGTTTCCTTTCATTGGGTATCTCCTTATTTTGAAACAAGGTTCATTGTCAAAAATGGTCAGCTCTGCCTTGACTTTTCCCAGTGCCTAAAAGCTGCACAGGGCCAAATGAGGAAGAATTGTTTTAGAGTGATTTGTTATCTTTATCTCTGTCTGGAATGATATTCTCCAGCCAGAGCTTGTGCAGGATCTAGAGCAGGGGTGTCCAACCTTAGCAACTTTAAGACTTGTGGACTTCAACTCCTAGAATTGCTCGGCCAGTGAAGCGGAGACTTAAAGTTGCCAAGGTTGGATACCCCTGATCTAGAGTTCTCCTGGAATCTCAAATCCATAGAATAGAATAGAATAGAACAGAACAGAACAGAACAGAACAGAACAGAACAGAATAGAATAGAATAGAATAGAATAACAGAGTTGGACGGGACCTTGGAGGTCTTCCAGTCCAACAACCTGCTTAGGCAGGAAACTCTACACCACTTCAGACAAATGGTTATCTAACATCTTCTTAAACACTTCCATGTTGGAGCATTCACAACTTCTGGAGGCAAGTTGTTCCACTGATTAATTGTTCTAACTGTCAGGAAATTTCTCCTTAGTTCTAGGTTGCTTCTCTCATTGATTAGTTTCCACCCATTGCTTCTTGTCTTGCCCTCAGGTTCTTTGGAGAATAGCTTGACTCCCTCTTCATTGTGGCAGCCCCTGAAATATTGGAACACTGCTATCATGTCTCCCCTACTCCTTCTTTTCATTAAAGTAGACCTTGTGAGCCAATTGTATCCATTCCTAGATTGGAGGAAAGGAGAAATGATCATGGTTATTCATGACTTAATCATCTCCCAGATGATGATGATGATGAGGTTGATATCCATTCAGTTGAGTCCAACTCTTGGCCATTCAAGAGTCCAACTCTTGGCCAGGTCTCTCCATATCTTCCAATCTTGCACTGTTTCTTTGAGTTTTTCTATGCTCTGGCTGATGTCAGCTTTGATGGTGTCCAGCCATCGTGTTCTTTGACAGCTTGGTTTCTTTTTACCACTAACTCTTCCAAAAATAATTGCTTTCTTCAGTGAATTCCCTTGCATGACATGGCCAAAATAAATGAGACACAGTTTCATGATCTAACCTTCTAGTGACATGCCTGGGTGTTATGCACTTCAGTACTTGCTTGTTAGTCATCTTTGTTGTCCAAGGAATCTTCCAATTAAATTACTGCAGTGTGCTGCACATGAGGCTGTCTTTGAAGAGCATTTCAGAAACTGACCTAGACTAGAATTCAGCAGCACAGGTAATAAGAGGAGCACGTCAGTATGGCCATCCAACACCACTTTTGGACGAGTTGCACTGGCTTTCAGTAGACTTCTGGCTGCAATTCAAAATGCTAGCTGTCATGTTTCAAACCTAGATGGCATGGGACCAGGTTATCTACCTATCCATAATGGTTTCTGGCCATTTGTGTTAGATCTGGAATGTTGGGTAGGCTGGTATGAGTATCAGTAAGGCAGTGCCTTCTAGGGGGGCCTCAGAAGCATGTATTCTCTTTCACAGAATTTCTCTTGTGGAATTTTGTACCGCATTATGTATTTTTTTTCTTCACCACCCAGACTTCCTTCTGATAGATAGGTGGTTGTATAAGTTTATTTAAATAATAATGATGGTGGTGGTGGTGGTGGTGATGGTGATGGTGATGATGATGATGATGATGATGATGATGATGATGATGATAATTTGCCTATAGCAAAGAACTGGTGGTATCATAAGCCTGAAAAGGTGATTGAAAATGAGCATGCAAAACTATTGTGGGATTTCCGAATACAGACTGATAAAGTTTTGAAATACAATACCCCGGATATCACGATTATGGAAAAGAAAAAAGTGTGGATAGTCAACATTGCTATACCTGGTGACAGCAGAATTGATGAGAAACAACTTGAAAAAGTCACCAGATATCAAGATTTGAGAATCGAATTGCAGAGACTCTGGCATAAACCAGTGCAGGTGGTTCCAGTGGTACTCGGCACACTGGGAGCTGTGCCTAAAGACCCAGGCAAGCACTTAAAAGCAATTGGTGCTGACAAGATCACCATTGGTCAGCTGCAGAAGGCCACCTTACTGGGATCTGCTCATGTAATTTGCCGATACATCACGCAGTCCTAAACGCTTGGGAAGTGTTCGACTAGTGATCTGTGATACGAAATCCAGCATAATTATCTCGTTTGCTGTGTATACGGTCATTTTGTGTAATAATAATAATAATAATGATGATGATGATGATGATGATGATGATGATGATGATGATGATAGAAACAAAATTCTGTGCCTTGGTTTGCTGAGGATTAGGAGATAAGGCTTGTGTCACACTATTTCTGTTTCTCTAAAACTGTCAGGCTTAGCCCAGGAATAACATAAAACAATCCAGACAATGTTCACTTCTTTATTTATATACACCATAAAAACCGAATCTTGCCAGATTAAATATATGCTACCATAACCTAATTGACATACCCTGGGAGATTCTAGGAAGTGGCCATCCTAAATCTTTTCATCTTCCCACAGTCCATCTCTAGACAGGGCTATCTTTTCTCATCCCCCTCTTGGTATGTGCCCCTTCTTTCCTGGGCAACTGTTGGGTTACTGCACATCTATCGCATCACCTCTTCCTGTATAGACACATTCGGTCAGAACAATTTCTGGGACCATTTCATTTTTTTTATTTTTAAAGTGATGGAGACGAAAATGAAATATTTTATTTATGTCTCTGTAACTATCGTGATCTCTTCTGAATTAAACAACACTTACACAAACCGTTCATATTGGAAAAGGTAAGCGTCTGACATTGGTTGAGTCATGTTGCTTTTGGATTGCTCCAGAGTGATGGAATACGATCATAAACCTACTAATGATCATGGGGCATTAAAATGTTCTCAAAGTCTTGGAGAAATGAGAGAGAAGTGATGGGGCTGCCAAGTGTTTAGAATTTTTAAATAAATTAGCTGCATTCCTCTCTAAAAGCACACATGCATGTATGTATGCAAATCTAAGTCATTTAATTGTGGTGATACTTTTCTTGAAGCATGGTTGCATAATTTGCTGTGGGAATATGCTCCAAACAGACCTGTATTAAAAGGAGAAGGAAAAACACACAATGATAATTTACAGAAGCTGTCATTAGCACTAAACATTCTTTTGATGGGTGCAACGATGATTAAGTTATTAATCAAAGATTTGAAGTGCAGATGTGAATCAGCTAATCACATTGATTAATGCTTTCACTGGAACTAAGGAGTAACATTTTTTTTAAAAAGAGCTGCTTGTCCTCCCAACCTATTAAAAAGGAGACACAGAGGCATATACCAGGATCCATCTGGTAGTAAAGGAATTTCTTACTCCTCCTCCCTGCAATTTTTTCCCCCCACTGTATGTCTGCTATACCATCTGGGTCTGCCATTCATTTTTAATTGGCTGCAAAATACAATATCTGATGAACCGCTTTTCATAAAAATGAAACACAATGTGTGAGTTTGCATGAGTCATACCTGCCTATTATTTTGCTTAAGACATTGGCAGATAGGAAGAGGAGAAGAGATTCCATGACACTAGATCAGGAACGCTTAACTCATGGGCCTAAGGCTATATTGGTTGTCGGTCCCTTTTTGGCAGCTATTTGAGGCGCCTCAGATATATGATGGTTGCAAACTGACAGCACAGCTTCTCACCATTTTGAGAACTTGTGTAGAAATCTGAAACTCACATCATCCTAAAGCAGGCATCATTTAGTTAAGAATCAAAGAAAATCTACAACCAACCTCCAAAGCGCTGCTCTACCTTCATGCCTATCCACTTTTATTCATCAAGTGTCATCAAGTCAGGGTTGATCCTTGGTGACCAGAGTCTGGACTCCAACCTGGACAAGTCCCTGCAGTTTTCCTGACAAGATTCCAGAAGTGGTTTGACATTGTTTTCTTCCTAGGATCGAGAGAGGCTGACTGACCCAAGGTCACCCACTGGCTTTATACTTAAGGCAGGACTAGAATTCATGGTCTGCCAGTTTCTAGCCTGATGTCTTAATAACTGCATCAAACTGGCTTTACTCTTGCCAGGCGAAAAGAAAATAATAACCCACTATCTTTCATGAGAGGGGGCGAGTCATTGGTCCCAATGGAGAGGGTGTGCAACTTGGGCGTCCTCCTGGATGGACGGCTGTCTTTCGAAGACCATTTGACGGCCGTCTCCAGGAGAGCTTTTCACCAGGTTCGCCTGGTTCGCCAGTTGTGCCCCTTTCTAGACCGGGATGCCCTATGCACGGTCACTCATGCTCTCGTGACATCTCGTCTGGATTACTGCAATGCTGTCTACATGGGGCTCCCCTGGAGGAGCACCCGGAGACTCCAGGTAGTTCAGAATGCGGCTGCGCGGGTGATAGAGGGAGCCCCTCGTGGCTCCCACGTAACACCTCTCCTGCGCAGACTGCACTGGCTGCCTGTGGCCTTCCGGGTGCGCTTCAAGGTTTTGGTAATGATCTTCAAAGCTCTCCATGGCATAGGGCCGGGCTACTTACGGGACCGTCTGCTGCCACCGAATGCCTCTCACCGACCCGTGCGCTCTCACAGAGAGGGACTCCTCAGGGTGCCGTCGGCCAGGCAGTGCTGACTGGCGACACCCAGGGGAAGGGCCTTTTCTGTGGGGGCCCCCACTCTCTGGAACGAGCTCCCCCCAGGTCTTTGCCAACTTCCTGACCTTCGAACCTTCCGCCGCGAGCTTAAGACACATCTATTTATTTGCGCAGGACTGGACTAGAATTTTAAATTTTTAAATGTTTAAATTTTAATTTGGTTTTAAATGGGTTTTATTATTTATATCTCTATTTTAAATATTCGGCCTATGTAATAAGTTTTTTAAATTAATGTTTTACCCTGTATATATATATGTTTTTTTATATGGCTGTAAACCGCCCTGAGTCCCTAGGGAGATAGGGCGGTATAAAAGTGTGAATAATAAATAATAAATAAATAAATTATCCTTATCAGCAGAGAAATAATAGCAAATTAGACATGCAAGTCTATCAAAAAACAACTCACGCTGACCAAGTGTTCCATTATCAAAGTTATAACTCAACTTTCCACAAGAATAGCTGTGTAAGAATATTATTCAGTTGAGCACAAACACACTGTAATTTGGAGCATCAGAAAAAGGAAATGGATTGCCTATTCCAGTGATAACTAACCTTTTTGCCATCGTGTGCCAAAAGCAGGAGGAGGGGGGGTCATGCACACATGTGCCCATACCCATAATTCTATTTGCCCTGCTCCGTCCCACCACGCATGTACGCACAACCCCTCACGCTCCCCATGCTTTTGGCCCCCGATGGGCCCGGTAGGCCTGTTGTTCACTCTCTCCAGGCTCCAAAGCCTTTCTAGGAGTCTGGGGAGGGCGAAAACAGCCTTTCCCACCCCCCTGGAGGCCTCCAGAGGCCGTAAATGGCCCATTTCCCAACTTCTGGTGAGACTGGAAGCTGAGCTCGCATGCCCACCGATATGGCTCCATGGGCCACCTGTAGCACACGTGCCATAGGTTCGCCATAATGGGCCTATACCAACAAAATAGTTACCCATGCAAAATGTCCCTGATGATTCAAGAGCACAACCAACAAAAGTTATGAAATGGATAACACTATCATACATCCATAAGACACTGTTATAACCCCAAGGCATCCCTGTATCTCATAAACCAGATAAAGCCATCCAAAACATCTTAATTACAGTAGACCCAGAAGGGAAAAAAACATACAATGAAAAAGAAAGTCAATTATAACATACATTGTGAGGATTGTAACAATCACCATATAGCACAGACGTACAGGAGGTTAACAGAATACATGTACACCAACTAGCAGTGAGAAATCACACTGGTCTCTAATCTCACTCTCCAATCTCACATCACATGGACAAACACAATCATAGTTTCAAGTGGGAACTCATCATTCTAGACAAACTAAATCCCAAAAAGCTAAGAAATTCCTGGAAGCTTGGCATTCAGACAAATCAGCCATCACTAGACACATAGAAACAAAACACATTTTCACACCATTTAAAAGAAACAATAGAAATCTAAGAAGGAAACAAAATGCTAGCACGCATTCTCTCCACCAGCCTACACCCAGATAATCAAGAATTAACATCAGATAAACGAGCAGAAAACAATACCTTAATCGAAGAACAATAAGCAGAAAATCATAACCCCCACCAACACTGGCAGGACAAGTTACTATATACAGTATAAACCCTATACTAGCACTGATGAAGCAATTATGATTGTGTAATGAAATGCCAGCAAGCAAACAATCAAGTTTAGACAGCACCAAGAACTCCATGGCTGTAGTCTTAACCAAATATGTTAAGCACGTCCCTTGATCACTATTATATTATTTCCACTAATGATACATTTGTGGGCTGACTTTCATAAGAGGTCAGATAAAGAATTGTAGGAGAAGGGCAGCCAGAATTGCTGTTAGGAGTTAAACATTTTATCAGCTTAGAGTTGTTACGTTGTCACAAAGTGTTCAAGTCCAACACCCTTTGAATTTTGTCTGATGCCGATTTCGTATTGATCTTTAGTTGACTAGATTCTTGTGTATAAGCTGAGCGTTAAATCTTTGATCTGCAACTTAATGTATCGTCTTGATTCTTTGTACCTGTCATGAATGGACTATTACATATCTGAAAAACCACTAAATTTTGTAAGCACCCCTCAATAATATGTAGCCCGATGGTTGTAGAGATGGTTGCAAAAGTAGGACTATCTCTTCCTCAAACCCTGAATATGCTGGGTAGTTATGGAAAAGTGTAATCGATTTTACAATTTGTTGAACTGAAATGTCTGAGTTTTCTAAGAACACTGTCTATACACAGAAGCATCATTTCAGTAAATTCCGTAGACTTTCAGGATGGGCACCTCTTGTTCATCATTAAAAGGATTTTGTTTTGTTGACAGCACTGGGTTGTCGCAGTTCTAAGATTCTGAACCCTTATGACTTTTCCAGTTGGGAGGATTAGTGTTAACATTAGGATTATGATTAAAACTGATGAGAAGTGCAGATAAGAGCTTTTTGGAGACAACTAAGGATTCAGCATGAGCAATGAGATAGTCTTTAGGGACATTTTAAGGTGGTCTCATTATTGTGAGTGATATACTTATTCTTTCAGTCTGCAGTTTGAATGCTGTAGTTTTTAAATGATATTTTACTTTTTTTAATAATGACTGTCCGTATTTTTATAATGATTGTGTTTAAAATGATGGTTTTTACATTGTCATTTTACTTGATTGTTTTATACCACCTAGGATTATTACTGGTGAAATGGGCAGTATATAAATTTGATAGGTATGTATGTGTATGTATGTAGGTAGGTATGTAGGTATGTAGGTAGGTAGGTAGATAGATAGATAGATAGATAGATAGATAGATAGATAGATAGATAGATAGATAGATAGATAGATAGATAGATAGATAGATAGATAGATAGATAGATAGATTTGTGTGTAGATATATAGACTAATGGATGGATGGATGGATGGATGGATAGGTGGGTGGATGGATGGGTGGATGGATGGATAGATTAGACAGACAGACAAATAATGAGTAGGAAATATGCTGAACAGTCCTCAACTATCATTTAATCTAACTCCATGCTAATTGCTAATGTAGTAAATTCAAACAATTTAGAAATCTACAATATTGAATATTATTGTAACCAGCTGTTACCAGACTAAACATACATAATCCTTTTGACTTTTCCTATTAAAATTTGTTCCCCTGTTGCTCTGATCTTTGGCACTACCTAAGTTGTTTAACTGTTTATTTCTTAAGCTTGTTAAACTGCTGTGCTGGGCATTGGCTAGTTTTCCAATTGAGGGGGGGTACTTCTTTCTTTACTTTTGGATTACTTTGTTTTCAGCAGTAATACTTCGACTACTTTTGGTATAGTATCGTATATACAGAAAGTATGGAAAAGTCATATTGGTAAACCTCAATAAAAGTATGTGTTTTTTTCCTGGTCTGTGAATAGATTGACTTACCATGTTTTTATTCTGTTATTAGTGAATCTAACCTCACTAATGAGTTAATGAATAGGCCATTTGGCTGCAACAAAATCTATTTTTCTCAAGACTGAGAAATTGCATCCCAATCCAAATCTGAAGCTGGACATACAAGCTTTCCAGATATGAATCAGATCCTGCACCTTTTATTTTATTTTTTTTAAATGCTTCTTGCAAGTACCACTAAATCTGGAAATGGAAACTGTGAGACATTCTTTTCTATGAATGAGAAATGGTATTAATCCTTAATGCATTTCTCTTATGCAAACCATACATATTTTTATATCTCTTTTTATAAGATATGGATTAAAACATATTATAGCACTTTTTTTTTACCGAAAGTAAATGTTCAGTTCCCCTGAATATTAAGTAAAAATCTAGTAATTTATGCCATATTGATTAAATAGTTGGAAATTGTTAATTGAACTACCCATGTGTTCCTTGTAAAATCAGCATTGACCTTTTTTATGCTACTGTTTCCCATACTACTTAGACTTTATTCTTTCATGAACAGGACTAAATTGTATGTTAAGGTTTTATATATAGATTTAGCATAATTTGATTTATGAGGTAATCGATTTAGAAGAATGTACTTGCTCTTTTCATAGATTGAAAAGTAAATAAACATGCATAGTAAAACCAATGTATATCACCTTTTATTTTACAATGAACATGTCAGTAGCATAACCCATATTGGTCCTCTATATTTGTGCCAGTGAAAATAAAAAAGAAAAAAGCTAACAATTGTGTATCATCATCATCATTATCATTTAATGGCCCCATAATCCCTTGTGGGGTGGAGCAACTGAATGGAGGTAGCAGAATATTTACTGGCCAGATGCCCTTTCTGATGCCAATTCAGAAATTTGTTCAGTGGATATATTCTCTTGTGCCCAGAGAGAGGAATATCTGCCTCTACCTAGGATCGAACTCACAGCCTCCTGATTGTGAGGTGAGAACTCCCCCTCTAGGCCATCGCACCACTCCATTTTACTGCTATAGATGCAAAGTTAGGAAATGATCAGCATAAAAAGAAAGACAACACAAATGCCCTGACATGGGATAGTCTGAGGTAATTTGTTTAACTGCTCATTCTTGGATGCTTAATCTCCCTTCATTTTAAATTTGGCTTTTACCTGGACAGGCCTTCAAAGAAAAGGCATAGTGACTGTCCTCTCTCAGCACTTCGAATGGAACGGGGTGGCCAAGCTATTGTAGATAGCAATTAAAGGATATTTCATTGGGGGCCAAGTGAAAGGAGAGATTGAAGAAAAGGGTTGGTGGTGAATGGGAACAGTTGTGTTCTCCAATGACAGTCCACCTTTTTTTCCTCCCTAACGTTTGTTTCTTCCAATGAAGCAGGATACTGCGAAAGGGTAAGCATCTCGCCATGAGTCATGGTGGCACAGTGGTTAGAGTGCAGTACTGCAGGCTACTTCTGCTGACTGCCGGCTGCCTGCAATTTGGCAGTTTAAATCTCACCAGGCTCAAGGTTGACTCTGCCTTATCCTTCTGACATTGGTAAAATGAGGACCCAAATTGTTGGGGGCAATATGCTGACTCTGTAAACTGCTTAGGGAAGGCTGTAAAGCACTGTGAAGCGGTATATAAGTCTAAGTGCTAGTGCTATCTCTCCGTGGTGAAATGAGTCACAAAAAAGCACGCACATACTCCAAGAGACGTGGGTTGCCCATCATGATCTATAACATCAAGCACAAAGAACCAGAATGACATAATGAGCTGATCAAAGTTACTTTATCGTTGCATGCTTATGTACAAGAATGTTGCCAGATGGAGTGCATTCTCTTGGGAATAGTCAGATAAAGGTTACAGGGATTCTGGGGAAGGTAAGATAATGTTCTGCTTCCTGCTGTGCAAGGACTCTAAGCTGTGTCCCCCCCCCCCCGACTCTAGCTGGAGATTCCACCACAATATGTAAATCTATTAGTTGTGTTTTCAAGTCTCAAAGTAGTCCATACTGGGTGGAGTTTCCTGGAAATTAAGAGAGGAAATAATGCTACATCTAGAAGTGCTACAGCGGCATACCCAATAGCTTCTGATGCTATATTTCATTTCATGTAGCCAGAGGCGGTTGAATAACAACACCATTTTCTTTGTTGCAAATGTCCTTCTTCTTGTAAATTGCTGCTCGAGAAGCAGACAGGAGACAGCAACAGCTTGGGTGTGCATTAATAAGAACGGAGTTGGCCACCTGAAATGCAGATGCATTTTAATCACAGCTTTCATCAAGGGTGTCAGCCAGGTAATTTAATGTGTTTATTTGTGATACACTTCTCACTGGAGAAGCTTGAGGAATTTGATCCTGTGAAATTCCAGGGTATACTGATGTAAACTGTGTTTCCTAGATAAATGTGGCAATGGAAAGTTGGCTTACTCACTAGTTTTTACAGTTCCTGAATGACCTGACAGATTAAAAAATAAATAAATAATTGTCTTTTGAAACAAAATATACCTCACAGTGTATATTTATTTTTTAGAGAAATATGCCTGAAAAAGGAGCATATAATTACGTAGAGGTAAAGGTTCCCCATGCACGTATGTGCTACTCGTTCCTGTTCTCTAGGGGACAGTGTTGACCTCCGTTTCAAAGCCGAAGAGCCAGCGCTTTCCGAAGATGTCTCCGTGGTCATGTGGCTGGCATGACTAAATACCAAAGGCGCACGGAATGCTGTTACCTTCCCACCAAAGTTGGTCCCTATTTTTCTACTTGTAATTTTTTATATGCTTTCGAACTGCTAGGTTGGCAGAAGTTGGGACAAGTAACGGGAGCTCACCCCGTAACGCGGCACTAGGGATTCAAACCAGTGAATTGCCAACCTTTTGACTGACAAGCTCAGTGTCTTAGCCACCGTGTCTCTAGTGATTAAGTTAGCTTATTCACTAACTTTTCCACTTCCTGAATGATGTGACACATTTAAAAAAAAGTCTTTTGAAACAAAATATACTTCACTGTGTATATTTATTTTTTACAGAAATATGCCTGAAAAAGAGCATATAATTGCATATGTTTAAATAGTTTCATGCAGATTTATAGGAAAAGTGGATTTAAGCAAAGTGAACCTTAAATGTAGGCAAAATTAATAGGAGGAAGAATGTGACTGGCCCATTGACCTATTTTTTTATCTTTACAGTATTACTATATTAATTGTAATACCCTGGATTAAATTTGCTTGGGATTTATGTAATGTCATTCCTTAGGTATAGGAAATAAAGAAAAAAAGATTTGCTGACCCTCTTGACTAGTTTTGGATAATTCCCTAGATTGTCTTACACAATCAGACTATGAGGGAAGCCATCTTTCTTCTCTATTATTTGCTCCTAAACTTTCTAATTTGCTTAATGACAATAACAAAAAAGTGGCAAAATTTTGAAATCATGTCATGTCTTAATGAGCATATCAATAATGAATTTTCCTTCCCACTTGTGGTTGCAAGACAAGAATTTGTTGTTGTTGTTGTTAGTTGCGAAGTCATATCTGAACCATCGCGACCCCATGGACAACGTTCCTCCAGGCCTTCCTGTCCTCTACCATCCTCTGGAGTCCATTTAAACTCATGCCTACTGCTTCAGTGACTCCATCCAGCCACCTCGTTCTCTGTCGTCCCCTTCTTCTTTTGCCCTCAATCTTTCCCAGGATTAGGCTCTTCTCCAGTGAGTCCTTCCTTCTCATTAGGTGGCCAAAGTATTTGAGTTTCATCTTCAGGATCTGGCCTTCTAAAGAGCAGTCAGGGTTGATCTCCTCTAGGACTGACTTGTTTGTTCGCCTTGCAGTCCAAGGGACTCACAGGTTCTTCTCCAGCACCAGAGTTCAAAGGCCTCAGTTCTTTGGCGCTCAGCCTTTCTTATGGTCCAACTTCCACAGCCATATATTGGAAAACCATAGCCTTGACTATATGCACTTTTGTTGGCAGGGTGACAATTCAAGACAAGAATTACCTGTATAATTAGAATTTACCTAAAGCATTTTGATGCAAAGCTGAACCACAGCCAAAACAAGTAAACAACAGACATCTGACAACTAATATTAATGATGCAGACTTATTTAGTTACCATTGGTTCTAAGCTTAGGATAAGAAAAGTATTATTTGTCCATTTTAAATAAAGAATAGGAGCCTTCTCGTGCACTTTCTTCATGAAAGGCAAAACAGTTGAAAATGTTTCCTATTGCATTAAAAAGAAGGAGCAAAAGAGAGGGAAATGTTAGCTTTTTTGGGATTGCAAAAACATAGATCCAGTTAAAAGTAATTATACACAAAAGTAGAAAAAGATGGAGAGACGAAAGGAAACCAAGAATTGTGATAGGAAAATCCTTCTTAGATAAAGCTACCTTTAAAAGGCAGCTGTATTTGGAACAGCTTGCATGCTGCAATGATATCTTTAACACTATCAAACAACAACATCTGCCTATCCCAGATGCTTAGATAGGAGGACTCAATAGGTGGATAAAAATACCAAATCAAGTCTAAACATCTGGCTGACTGTGCAACGAACTGTGCAATGAACCCTAATTTATTAATCTTGCGTGCGACTCCCAATGACTTTGACTGGCTCGAAAGAATCAAACAAAGAAATTGCAATAAAACCAATTAAAGATGAGAAATGGCAAGCATGACAGACCAGATTGATGAAAACGATTAAAAGAATTTTTTAAAAATCAGTGTACGGCAATAATATGGTAAAATGATTCTGTACATAGCTGTTACGCTTCTTAACATATTGAGTTTAATATGTGTTAGGTTACCCGAATTATTTTACAGGCTTCTCTTTCACAGAAGAATTGCAAGAAAATAAATTGCCACTTAAGAAATACAGCAAGATGTAACTGTGATGATGCTACATATTTTCATGTATGGTGGACTTGTAAGAAAATTAAGTCTTTCTGGATAAGAATTTGGTGGATTATGCAGAATGTTTTGAAGAAGAAGATAAAGTTCCTGCCATAATTTTTCCTTTTGGGAATAATAACGGACTGTACAGTGATTGAGACTAAATTGATTTTGAACTTAATAACAGCAGCAAGATTGCTGATTGGACAATATTGGAAGAAAAAAGAATTACCTACAATAGAAGAATGGATATTGAAAGTTTCCAATTTGGCTGAGATGGCTAAAATCTCAGCCTTCTTGAAAGACAAATATTTAAACGAATAGAAGAACTGGATTGAATATATTCAAAATAGATATCAGATTAAGAGATATCAGATTGCCTTTGAATGAAGGATGTCGTTTTTGATTTTAATGGAGGAAGTCAGGTTATGCGAAAGAGAAGGATTATAATGGTGTTAGATTCCAAAAATTTAATGTACGAATGTTTGTTTATTGAACTATACCTTGTGTTTGCTCCGGGAAGTCGGGGGAGGGAGGGAGGAGTGGGGGGAAATTTATTTGTTTTTGTAAAACTTTTTCAATTAAAAAAAGAAAGAAACACAGCAAGGACAATAAAGTACACTTTAACACTGCATCATTGAGTAAAATGTGTCACAATCCACCAATGCAGGCAAAAATTATAGAATATTTGGATTGTCATAATTTTGGGACCCAGATATAAGCTGGATTTAAAAGAAGGAACTTGCAGGACCAAGAGAAATAACATTGGGGCATGCCTGAGACAGTCCAGGCCTATACACAAACTATAATATTTCATCCCCAGGACAGTGGTGAAGTCTGAACCAGTTTAGTACTGGTTCGCTGACTGTGCATGCGCACCAAACACGTGCTGTGTGCGCACATGCGCAGTGCACACCACGCACCAAATGTGAGGTGCGCGCACACAGTGCACACCAAAAGAAGGCATGGGGTAAGTAGAACAGCGCATCGGGGTGGTGGTGTTTGATCAGCTGTGGCATGTGATTTTTTTTTTTTACTTTTAAAAGCATTTCTTTACCACCTATTCCTACCATTCAGGCAGAAAAAGTGAGCGAGTGGGCAAGCGGGCGATTGGGTGGGCATGGGGGGGGGGCAGGGATGTTTGCTACCAGTTCTCTGAACCACCCGCCGCCATCGCTATCGGATCAACCGATCTGGTCCGAACCGGGAGCATTTCACCCCTGCCCCAGGAGGATTAATTAAAAAAAAAAAAAGAACCCAATTCTGAGTATCTTTACAGATTTCCATTTTATAGACTGGCACAACAAGCCTTTGAAAGAAATGAAATACTAGATACTAAGCCAAAAGTCTGTGTCTTTAAGACTTTCTACGTTTCAGGAAATGATTGATTTCCAAGATATGCAGCCGGGGTAGCCAACCTTAGTAACTTTAAGACCTGTGGATTTCAATTCTGGGAGTTGAAATCCACAAGTCTTAAAATTCCCAAAGGTCATCCCAAAAAGCTCTGATCCGATATTTGTCAGACAATGTTACCCTGGATCTGTCCATGGTGCTATTGTATGCCTGCTTAGAGCCAAAGCTGGATAAGGAAAAAAGGTCCTAGCAATAGATATTGTGTTTGACCTACTGCTTTGAGTTCCTTTGAGTTTCTTTCCTGGAGGGATTTAAATAAACACAGACAGATGGCTATTTGTCAAGATGATGTAATTGTCTTGTGCATTGCAGATTTGACTTTGATCAGTCATTAAAGCCTCTGAGATCTCTTTCAGCACTGGGACTGAGTTTCCCTATCAAGCTAGGCTAAAGCCAAATGGTTTGATGCAGTCTGTGAAGTCCCTGCTATGATTTAACTTGAATGATGTTCACTGTGAAATGTTTAGAGGAATGAACACACTTATGGGTCAGTTGTCATTAAAATTCCAGGATCTCAGTATTCTAAACATACATACCATTTGGGCTTCCTTTTATTTGTGTATTGTTTCCTATAGGCAAAAATATTCATTATTGAACCCATGCTCAATAACTAATGAGCAATTAGAAATAGAATCTATCCTTTGGATTACTGACTCTGAGTGAAGATCTTATTTGGCAACAATATTCTCTGCTTTCTGCAAAAAGACATGTGCTCATTTATAATAAATATTGGCATCCATAAGAAAGGGTATGGCATGAAACATTTCAACTCCCGGCATAAGAATAATTTGGACAATGTGGGAAAGAATTATATGTGTATGTGTGTGAAAATTATATATATATATATATATATATATATATATATATATATATATATATATATATATATATATATATATATATATATATATATATATATATATATATATATATATATATATCAGGCTTCAGCCGTGCTTCTGGGAGCCTGAAGATGACGAATGAGACTGTGAAAACCTCAGAAAACAAATATATATATATATATATATATATATAGAAAACCTCAGAAAACAAATATATATATATATATATATATATGTGTATGTGTGTGAAAATTATATATATATATATATATATATATATATATATATATATATATATATATATATATATATATATATATATATAAAATAAAACAGTGGGTTTTATTGGAAACAGATGGATATATTCATCTAAATGACTAATTTCTAAATCATTTGTTTACCAACTAGCAACCACGGAAGATTCAGTGGAAAATCACACTTAGACAACATATAAAAATGCAAGAATAAATAGCTAGAATTCCAGTACCATCAACATATTGTTAGCTTCAAAGGCAGTTATTAGGAATTGCTCTTGTAATCTAAAACTTACGTGTATATTTTTCTAAAACAGGAGTCTTTCAAGTATAGGCTGCCCTCACTGACTAATACACTGAATTCATTTTGATAGCTGAATTATCTCAAAGGTGCTTTTTCAAAAGGTATCTGGACTGCTGTGGGTTTTTTTTCTTGAGGAAGAAGAAGATGTTTCGCTTCTCATCCAAGAAGCTTCATCAGTTCTGGCAGAATGGTGGGGGCGATGGCAGGATTAGTTCTGAACTGAAGTGAAATGTCTAATTCTTCTTCCTCAAGGAAAAAACAGTTGAGCTGGCTTTTGAAAAAGCACCTTGGAGACAACTGTGACCTGGATGACTGAGAATCTCCACAAAGAGATAGCTGAATTAGTTCAGACTAAGGCTATCATTTTGGATTAAGAAAGAGAAGGGAAGGGAAGGGAAGGGAAGGGAGGGGAGGGGAGGGAAGAGAAGGGAAGGAAAGGAAAGGAAAGGAAAGGAAAGGAAAGGAAAGGAAAGGAAAGGAAAGGAAAGGAAAGGAAAGGAAAGGAAAGGAAAGGAAAGGAAAGGAAAGGAAAGGAAAGGAAAGGAAAAAGAAAATAATTTTATTGGCCAAGTGTGATTGAACACACAAGGAATTTGTCTTGGTGCATATGCTCTCAGTGTACATAAAATAAAAGATATGTTCATCAAGAATCATAAGGTACAACACTTAATGATAGTCATAGGGTGCAAATAAGCAATCAAATCATATTAGGAAACAGTCAATATTAATTGTAAGGATACAAGCAACAAAGTTAAAGAGCCTTAATATTTGTGTTGACTCAGTTCCAGTACATATTTGACACAGGAATATAAGAACCCGGAGCTCCAACTTAGTAATAACAATAACAATAAATATCCTGCTGATTGTGTGGTGAACCACAAAATAATTAATTTACCATGTCTTTTTATACATAACTTGAGATGATTCTATCAGTGAGTACAGATAGTTTTCACTGAACAATGCAATTGGAACTGGAATTTCCATCAGTAATTAATGTGGTAAAACATGACATTACATCACTGTGCTGGTTAGCAATGGAAATTCGGGCACTTTTGGTTGACACGATTAAACAAATCTTGCAATGTCACCAAGTACAAAACACTGTAAATCAAATTAAACTTATAGCCATTTCAAGAAGGAAAAAACCCCCAGATTTTCAATATTGGTTGGCAATAGAAAGTTCTTAGGAGTAGAAAAATTCTGTTTGAAGAACTGAAACTGTCAGACTACATTCTGAAATGGTACACACCAAACAGTATGTACAAGTTAGCTTCTTAGAAAGATATTTAATTCATGCTTTAAGTATGAATGAACTTTAAGAGTGGATACTTATTATTACATATTCCTTTGACGGTAATCAAATTTTTTTTAAAGAAATCAACTTTTTGAAAATGTACATGTGTATGTGTTCTGACCCAGCCTCAGCAGAAGCAAGAAACAAACTCCTTGTCACGAAAAACCCCTCTTTGTTTACCTCTTGTGAATTAATTGCATTCACCCACCGAAAAGTCCAGGCAAGAGTTCTTCAAGGAGTTAACTGCAGTAACAGACCTTATCAGCTCCTTGCGATAATTGCAAAGCCTTGAGCTCCCAGTTAAAAAAACTGCAAATTAAGTTCTGGCAAGCATAACATAACATAACATAACATAACATAACAACAGAGTTGGAAGGGACCTTGGAGGCCTTCTAGTCCAACCCCCTGCCTAGGCAGGAACCCTACACCATCTCAGTCAGATGGTTATCCAACATTTTCTTAAAAATTTCCAGTGTTGGAGCATTCACAACTTCTGCAGGCAAGTTGTTCCACTTATTAATTGTTCTAACTGTCAGGAAATTTCTCCTTAGTTCTAAGTTGCTTCTTTCTTTGATCAGTTTCCACCCATTGCTTCTTGTTCTACCCTCAGGTGCTTTGGAGAACAGCCCGACTCCCTCTTCTTTGTGGCAACCCCTGAGATATTGGAACACAGCTATCATGTCTCCCCTAGTCCTTCTTTTTATTAAACTAGACATACCCAGTTCCTGCAACCGTTCTTCATATGTTTTAGCCTCCAGTCCTCTAATCATCTTTGTTGCTCTTCTCTGCACTCTTTCTAGAGTCTCAACATCTTTTTTACATCAAAAGATGTAAAAAACTGGATGCAATATTCCAAGTGTGGCCTTACCAAGGCATTATAAAGTGGCACTAACACTTCACGTGATCTTGATTTTATCCGTCTGTTTATGCAGCCCAGAACTGTGTTGGCTTTTTTAGCAGCTGCTGCACACTGCTGGCTCATATCTAAATGGTTATCCACTAGGACTCCAAGATCCCTCTCACAGGTACTACTATTGAGCAAGGTACCACATATAGAATATAAAGAATACTGGTGCATTTTGTTTTTTTGCCTAAATGTAGAATCTTACTTTTTTCACTGTTGAATTTCATTTTGTTAGATAGCGCCCAATGTTCAAGTCTGTCAAGATCTTTCTGTAATTTGAGCCTATCTTCTGGAGTGTTGGCTATTCCTGCCAGCTTGGTGTCATCTGCAAATTTGATGAGTTCCCCATCTATCCCCTCATCCAAGTCATTGATGAAGATGTTGAAGAGTACTGGGCCTAAAACAGAGCCTTGGGGTACTCCACTGCATACTTCCCTCCATGTGGATGTAGTTCCGTTGAGGACTACACGTTGAGTGCGGTTGGTCAGCCAGTTACGAATCCATCTGGTGGTGGTGCTGTCTAACCCACATTTTTCTACTTTATCTAGTAGTAGGTTATGGTCTACTTTATCAAATGCTTTACTGAAGTCCAAGTAAATTATATCGACAGCATTCCTCTGGTCTACTAATTTTGTCATTTTGTCAAAGAATGCGATAAGATTAGTCTGGCATGATCTGTTTTTGACAAACCCATGTTGGCTTTTGGTTATTACTTTGTTTGCTTCTAGGTGTTTGGTGATTCGTTGCTTGATTATCTTTTCTAGAATCTTCCCCGGTATTGAGGTCAGGCTGATAGGTCTGTAGTTTCCTGGGTCTGTTTTTTTTCCTTTTTTGAAGATGGGAACTACATCAGCTCTTTTCCAGTCCTCTGGCAGCTCCCCTGTGCTCCAGGATCTTTGAAAGATATAGTTCAGTGGTTCTGAGATCACGTCTGCCAGTTCCTTCAGAACCTTGGGGTGTAATCCATCCGGTCCTGGTGATTTGAACTCGTCTAGGGTAGACAGGTGTTCACTTACCATTTTCTTCCCTATTTTAACTTGTGTTTCTAATCTGTTTTTTGTAGTGCTGTTTTTGATAGGTTGGATTGTTTTTTCCTTTTGTGTAAAGACAGATGCAAAATATGATGCAGATGCAGATGCAAAATATGATGCAGATGCAGTCTTTGTGGCATGAAACACAATGAGCAAAATCTTCAGAAATACGAACTGTTGTCTCCTATGACAACCACTCCCCTTTCCTTCTATTTATTCCCCAGCCAAGGAGGGGCCATTCAGAGTCCACCTGTGCTTTGCTTCCCGAGTTGACTACTTGGGAGTAGAGGTTGTTCACCTCTCCTAACTGCTCTGCGCATACGTGCATCTGAAACAGGCCCCAACTGTTCTTCCTCCTCGCTCATATCAGCTTCCAAAGGTAGCTGTCTTCCTCCTTGCTCATATCAGCTTCCAAAGGTAGCTGTCTCTCTGGTGGCTGGGAAATATTGGACAATAATAATAATAATAATAATAATAATAATAATAATAATAATAATAATAATAATAATAATAATAATAATAATAATTTAATTTTTATGCCGCCCTTCTCCTGAAGGACTCAGGGCGTTTAACAGCCAGATAAAATACAGTACAATACAATACAATAAAATCACTATTAAAAAACTTATTCGATATGGCCAATAAAATTAAATTATAAAATACATATTGTAAAATAAAACCCCATTTAAAATCCAATTTAAAAACCCCTTTTTATGCCAGTCCTGCTCGGAAGAACAAATACGTCTTCAGCTCGCGGCGAAAGGTCCGGAGGTCAGGAAGTTGTCAAAGTCCTGGGGGAAGCTCATTCCATAGGGTAGGTGCCCCCACAGAGAAGGCTCTCCCCCTGGGGGTCGCCAGCCGACACTGTTTGGCTGACGGCACCCTGAGGAGACCCTCTCTATGGGAGTGCACTGGTCGGTGGGAGGCATGTGGTAACAGAAGGCAGTCCCGAAGATATCCCGGTCCTAAGCCATGGAGCGCTTTAAAGGTGGTAACCAGCACCTTGAAGGGCACCCGGAAGACCACAGGCAGCCAGTGCAGCCTGCGCAGGATAGGTGTTATATGAGAGCCACAAGTGGCTCCCTCTATCAGCCGCGCAGCTGCATTCTGGACCAACTGGAGCCTCCGGGTGCTCCTCAAGGGGAGCCCCAGGTAGAGAGCATTGCAGTCCAGGCGACGACCCTGCATCCAGCACAGAGCATCCATCAGACTCCAGAACTGGCCCAAATTCCTTCCCAACTTCCTCATCGTCCGAGTCTACCACCAGCTCCACTGGCAGCTGGCAGGCCACAACAATATGATGAATATATGCTTATTGGTATGACTAATCTATAGCAGGTTCAGTGTCCTGCTATCAGAGAATTATTGCATGATTGTTACTGATAAAGAATAGAATGAACATGAGAACTGAATTAAAGACAAAATTACTTTTAAAGTTTGAGAAGAGTTCATATACGAAAAGAGGAGAAGGAAATAAACATTGGCCCGTTATATTGGAGACCTAGCAAATGAAGAATGGCACATTATATTATATTCCAATTTGTTCAGAATAGGTCTCACGTGTTTATTAATATTAAACTTTTCCAATGTTTGTGTCCTTCAAAATGACTGATATGCAGTGGTGGGATTCAAGTAATTTAACAACCGGTTCTCTGCCTTAATGATTTTTCCAACAACCAGTTTGCCAAACTACTCAAAAAGTTAACAACCGGTTCTTTTCCAGTCCTCTGGCAGCTCCCTGTGCTCCAGGATCTTTGAAAGATATAGTTCAGTGGTTCTGAGATCACGTCTGCCAGTTCCTTCAGAACCTTGGGGTGTAATCCATCCGGTCCTGGTGATTTGAACTCGTCTAGGGTAGACAGGTGTTCACTTACCATTTTCTTCCCTATTTTAACTTGTGTTTCTAATCTGTTTTTTGTAGTGCTGTTTTTGATAGGTTGGATTGTTTTTTCCTTTTGTGTAAAGACAGATGCAAAATATGATGCAGATGCAGATGCAAAATATGATGCAGATGCAGTCTTTGTGGCATGAAACACAATGAGCAAAATCTTCAGAAATACGAACTGTTGTCTCCTATGACAACCACTCCCCTTTCCTTCTATTTATTCCCCAGCCAAGGAGGAGCCATTCAGAGTCCACCTGTGCTTTGCTTCCCGAGTTGACTACTTGGGAGTAGAGGTTGTTCACCTCTCCTAACTGCTCTGCGCATACGTGCATCTGGAACAGGCCCCAACTGTTCTTCCTCCTCGCTCATATCAGCTTCCAAAGGTAGCTGTCTCTCTGGTGGCTGGGAAATATCGGATAATAATAATAATAATAATAATAATAATAATAATAATAATAATAATAATAATAATAATAATAATAATAATAATAATAATAATAATAATAATAATAATAATAATAATAATAATTTAATTTTTATGCCGCCCTTCTCCTGAAGGACTCAGGGCGTTTAACAGCCAGATAAAATACAGTACAATACAATACAATAAAATCACTATTAAAAAACTTATTCGATATGGCCTATAAATTAAATTATAAAATACATAATATAATATAAAACCCCATTTAAAATCCAATTTAAAAACCCGTTTTATGCCAGTCCTGCTCGGAAGAATAAATACGTCTTCAGCTCGCGGCGAAAGGTCCGGAGGTCAGGAAGTTGTTGAAGTCCTGGGGGAAACTCATTCCAGAGGGTAGGTGCCCCCACAGAGAAGGCTCTCCCCCTGGGGGTCGCCAGCCGACACTGTTTGGCTGACGGCACCCTGAGAAGACCCTCTCTATGGGAGCGCACTGGTCGGTGGGAGGCATGTGGTAACAGAAGGCAGTCCCGAAGATATCCCGGTCCTAAGCCATGGAGTGCTTTAAAGGTGGTAACCAGCACCTTGAAGTGCACCCGGAAGACCACAGGCAGCCAGTGCAGCCTGCGCAGGATAGGTGTTATATGAGAGCCACAAGTGGCTCCCTCTATCAGCCGCGCAGCTGCATTCTGGACCAACTGGAGCCTCCGGGTGCTCCTCAAGGGGAGCCCCAGGTAGAGAGCATTGCAGTCCAGGCGACGACCCTGCATCCAGCACAGAGCATCCATCAGACTCCAGAACTGGCCCAAATTCCTTCCCAACTTCCTCATCGTCCGAGTCTGCCACCAGCTCCACTGGCAGCTGGCAGGCCACAACAATATGATGAATATATGCTTATTGGTATGACTAATCTATAGCAGGTTCAGTGTCCTGCTATCAGAGAATTATTGCATGATTGTTACTGATAAAGAATAGAATGAACATGAGAACTGAATTAAAGACAAAATTACTTTTAAAGTTTGAGAAGAGTTCATATACGAAAAGAGGAGAAGGAAATAAACATTGGCCCGTTATATTGGAGACCTAGCAAATGAAGAATGGCACATTATATTATATTCCAATTTGTTCAGAATAGGTCTCACGTGTTTATTAATATTAAACTTTTCCAATGTTTGCGTCCTTCAAAATGACTGATATGCAGTGGTGGGATTCAAGTAATTTAACAACCGGTTCTCTGCCTTAATGATTTTTCCAACAACCAGTTTGCCAAACTACTCAAAAAGTTAACAACCGGTTCTCTCGAAGTGGTGCGAACTTGCTGAATCCCACCACTGCTAATATGTAAACCAAATTCATTATTATTGCTTGAGTGTAAATGTGTTGCAATAAAATACAAAGGTTTCTTCCAGGTTCTGTGAAGAAAGCAAGACTAATGACTGATGAAGAACCTGAAGTATATGTTGCACTAATCTCTTCTTTCCAGGATAATTAGGCATTAGGGAGGCTTTAGTGGACTTTTAATTTAGATTAAGAGCCATGGCGGCGCAGTGGTTAGAATGCAGTACTGCAGGCTGCTTCTGCTGCCTGTTGGCTGCCTGTAGTTTGGCAGTTCGAGTCTCACTGGCTCAAGGTTGACTCAGCCTTCCATCCTTCTGAGGTCAGTAAAATGAGGATAAAGATTGTTGGGGGAAATAGGCTGTCTCTGTAAACTGCGTAGGGAGGGCTATAAAGCACTGTGAAGCAATATATAATTCTTAGTGCTATTGCTATTATTCCAGTTCCTTTCTACTAGATTAAGACTTAATTATGCTTAGTTAATTTTGATGGAACTAAGGCTACTATTTATACTAGTGTCCCCACTCTATTCAGTTGTATCTTTCTCTGTGTAATCAGTTATGCTTCTGAATAATATTCACATATGGCATATTAAATAGCACTGTTGATTTTAACCATCTTCATTTGCAATTTTACAGCTTCGCAATTTATCTTTTAGGGATTTATCAAATGAAATTATCTTCTTTTTCTTCTCCCTCCTATCTCCAGGTTTTAAAAGTTATTAAAAAGTTATAAATGAACAAGGTTTTATTTCTATATCCATCTGTTTGGGAGTAAACTACATTACACAGTACAGTAGGCAGATATAGGATTATACTGCAGGTTCAATGGCCTCTGAAATTGATCTGGTTCATATATTAGATTTAGCATGTTCTGTGAACTGAGCCATTGTGATTTGTAAACTATAGTTTATGCCTTAGTATGATATATGAGCCAAAACAATAAAGAATGGTTAGCAAAGCATTGATGCTTTTCAACACCAATGGAATTAGCACAATTTCTGTGGAAATTAAGAAACACTTCATCTGGATTGACCTAAATTTGATTTCAAATATATTCGCTAGAATATAAATTATTTTTATTTTAGTGACATAACAACTATAGTGGACAGGGTTCTGTGCAAACACAATCAATTAATGATTTCAATGAATATTGTCTTTAAAAAGGCAGCAAAAATGTATATTATTTCTTAGGTCCTCCTTATTTCAGATTCCTGTAAAAAAATTGAATTTTTTTTCAGATATAATTTTGTAGTATATTATGTAATCTTAGTCTTTCAATTGTGATCAGGCTACCGTACATGCTAAAAAAAGGCATAGATAAACTGAGACAGACAAAATAAACTTGGCATTCCACACAGTTTACAGGAACTTTTGTGCGAATGACTTGCAAATAAATATTTCTGGGTGTTATTGCTGTTTTCTTGCCAAAATAATTTTGCTAAAAAGCCAGGATATCAGGAACACAGCTGAGACTGGAATAAACACACCATACTGAGTTTAATATATATTTAATTTTTTTAATTAGAAAACAAGATGAGTTTGGTTTAAACATGGTCGTTTGTTTGAATAATACATTCATAAGTGATTAAACAAGGATCGTACTACTTCATAATTTTCAAAGAATACCAGAAGAGGAATGTTGAGGATAGAAATTTGGAAAAAAAAAATGATATTCCATTGGTCACTTTGACTGTGTGAAGATCAAAAGCATTTTTTGACACATAATCACTCAGAGGTATAGTGACAGATGCAAGAGAAACAGAGCTCTTAGATCTTTACCAATGGTGACAAAGATGGAATTTGGTAAATGAAATTTTATAATGGACGAGTTTAAATAGGTGTCCCAAAGGTGCTTTTTCAAGAGGCAACTGGACTTTCTTGCTTTTCTTTAAGATGTTTCACCTCTCATCCAAGAACCTGTCAGTATGTTCATGAACTGGAATAGGGCATAGCAACAAGGTCAGCCAATGGGAGCTGAGACAGGAAGGAGCCTGGGTGTGGCTCTATAGCTCTGTGCTCAGCTCTAAAACTGAAACTAATCTGCTGACCGAAAACTGAAACTCTTCTCTCCTTGCCTGTGTTTGCTTATAACTACTACCACGTTGGAAGAACTGCCATTGGCATTGTACATTAACTTATGTGTTATATTATATATAAAGAGAAGTTAATGAATCCTGCTGAATTAGTTACTTGTGTGTGTGCTTTCTGGATGCGATTGCTGCAACAAACTCTGACAGAATCTTCTTCAGCTCTGACTGGATGGTGGGGAATGGAAGGGTTTATATTCCTTGCAGACAGCTGGTCATTTGCATCCTTTTAGAAAGTCAAGGAGGCCACCTGGACCATAACCCTAACAAAACCTCCTGGTGGCCTCAGTATTGATGACGTTAATATAGTGCTCCTGTTGCCTTGAGATTGCACCCAAGGTATCTATTTCTACCGATATTTTCTTTGCTTTTTTGTGCCACAGTCATTCTGCTTATCTGTGTTTCGTTATTTTATCCAGTTCTTCCTATTCTATTCTGCTGTCTCCAAGGTCTGCAATGTTTTGCTATTTGCACCTTTTTGGCTTTCTTATTGATAACTCTTATGTCTGCTCTGTAGCAGGTGCATGTCTGTTTGAATTCTAAAGTGTCAGAGCACTTTAGCTTCTTCATTTTCAATTACTCTGCCTAATTTGTGATCCCACCAGTTCTTGCTTGCAGTCAAATGATATTTCTTGCAGAACTTCAAGTTACTGCTATTTTGTTATGCTGTAAGCTTGTAGTCATTCTGTGCAGTCTTCTTGCAGCAGCAAACTAGGCAATCCATAGTTTTTGCTGTATGTTTCTGTCTCCTCTTCCTCCTCCTCCTTCCTCCTCTTTCTCCTCCTCCCTTTTCTTTCAACATGCAGACTCACATCACCAGCTCAAGACAGTAACTGAAACACTGTAAAGAGAGTGAACAGAGTAAATTATAAAACAAGTTCATATAGGAATTACCTATATCCCTGTGTCCTATTATTGTTGTTGTTAGGTGCAAAGTCATGTCCCACCCATCGCGACCCCATGGACAACGTTCCTCCAGGCCTCCTGCACTCTACCATCCTCTGGAGTCCATTTAAACTCACGCCAACTGCTTCAGTGACTCCATCCACCTACCTCTTTCTCTGTTGTCCCATTCTTCTTTTGCCCTCAATCGTTCCCATCATTAGGCTCTTCTCCAGTGAGTCCTTTCTTCTCATTAGGTGGCCTTATTATGCAGGTGAGCATTTATGAAAGTTCCTGATTTTCCACAGGTTTCCTTCATGTAACAATAAATAATAACAGTTACCAACTGTAATCATTTTACCAACTTTTTACCAACTTCATCAAAATAAATTCCCTAGAATGTTCACTACTGTGAAGACAATAAAGAAATGAGATTTTAACAATATAGAAGAGCATTTACATTCAATTTCTGTGCTAAAAAAATAGTGTGCTAAGAAGAAAACATAGTTTCAAAGTCCTTTGATGTATCAAGGTTCTGCAACTCCCTTTCTGCTGTTGGTTCCTTCCCCAGTTTTCTGTGGTTCTTTTTTTAGGTGTCTCTGTTTTGTTTAGCCCACAGCTTTTTCCATTTGCTTCTTTTTGCATGTCATTTTTTTGGTCATTCTCAGTGTGAACCCTGCTTCCTGACATTTATTTCTGCTTGTCTTTCCATACTCTTCCTAAGCAATCCTTTGCATCAAAACTGTTTTTTAAAATCAATTTCATCACCATATGCTATTTGACAATTTAAGCTTCTTTCTCAGCAAGCATATTCTTTCATGTTAATTGTGCAAGTGGCTCAAAGCATAGTTTCTCCCCCTACTTCAAAAAACAATATGTGCTTTGTAGTTAGGATGGAGATCAGGGGTGGGTTCTAAATTTTTTTACTACCGGTTCTGTGGGCGTGCCTTATTTTGTGGGTGTGGTTTGATGGTCATGTGACAGTGGGTATGGCTTGATGGTCATATGACTGGGTAGGCATGGCTAACTCAATGTCTCTCATGTCAAGGGGTACCTCGCCTGGCCCCTCCCCTCCCAGCCATTCCTTGTCACACCTATAGTTCTGCAAAAATGTTGTTCACCTTTTTTCAACTTTATTATCTACATACTATAGATCAGGGGTCTCCAAACTTGGCCACTTTAAGATTTGTGGACCAACTCCCAGAATTCCTCAGCCAGCTTTGCTATCTTAAAGTCTTAAAGTGGCCAAGGTTAGAGACCTCTGCTATAGATGCACTTTCATGGACCACTGAAAGGAGGAAATGGCTCACAGCTTTGCGCAAAAGTGTGATAGGCAACAGTCTTTTAAGGGGCTGCTAGAAAGAAGGTGGGGGGGAAGTATTTTCCAAAGCACCAGAAGGCAAAACAAGAAGCAATGGGTAGAAACTCAACAAAGAGACAAACTTCCTGACAGTGTGAACCTATATAAGTTTCAGTCATAATTTCACATATAAAATAGCCATTCATGTAATACAACCTGCATATTGTTCAAAACAATCATTAGTATTATGGGTGATGACAGCAAGCCTAAAATCCCCATTCCCTCCCCACTCCAGGGGAAGGTTACTTCAAAATCCCCATTTCCTCCCAACCCCACTAATCTGTTCTGGGAAGGAATCAAACTCTCCCCTTTTCATTTCCCAAATAAAATATCCCAGATAATTAAGGAATAATCAAGCTGCTAGCAAGGAACCTACCTGAAATTCCACATTCCTGCCAGCTGCATAAAAGAAACTTTGTAAGCAGAAAACAGCTACCGGTGCTTAGAGATCAGTAGAAAGTGGAAGCTGGAAGTTCGGCTCCATTTACAAGCAGGCAGAAAACTCATTCAAGACAGGATACTTCACAATGGAAATCGCCCAAACCTTTTTAGAAACACAAAGCCCATGTTGCACAAACCCCAAAACTTCAAAAACATTGAACCATATAAGAATTTTTCCTCTTATCCAATTTGTTATTCAGTTGACCCAGAAAGGAGCTTCTAGCCGCCCTGTCAATTTAAAGCGACAGCTTTTTTCCCCCCCCTCTTCTTTGCCATGCGACCTCCTTGCTGAGAAGCGAGCTGATCAATTGGGAGGCTTCTTGGCTTCTCAATTTAAAGGGACGGTGTCTTGGTTTTTTTCCCTCTTCTTTGACAAGTGAGTCTTGATTTTTTCCTTCTAGCCGATCAGCTGGGAGTCGGGAGGCAGCAATAGATTGGGGGCGGGGCCAGGCAGAATTTTTACTACTGGTTCTCCGAACTACTCAAAATGTTTACTACCGGTTCTTGCGAACTGGGGAGAACCGGTAGCAGCCCACTACTGATGGAGATGTTTCCCTACTCTTCAGAAAGCATCTGATGTTATTAAAAACAGAACCCATGGATATCAGTTTGTCTGTATTATAAATATTGGATGAGGTTCATTGGGAATTTGGATCCCAAAGCATATAGAGAACTAGTTTCTCCCCCTACTTCATAAAAGGAACATGTGCTTTGTAGTTATTATGGAGATGTTTCTCCACTTTTCAGAAAGCATATGATGTTATTAACACAGAACAGGGCAGTGATGGCTAACCTTTTCTGGATCAACTGCCCAAAGCGTGGCTGAACCCTCAAAATGCAATGTGCATGCATCCCCCTCCTTCGCATGCACCCCATCCCCATGCATGCCTGCACGCCCCACCCTGTGCCCCACCCCTGTGCATGCGTGGCAGGGACCTGAAGACCAGCTGCCTGGCAGGAGGCGCATGCGCATGTGCAGCAGAGCTGAACTGGGGCAACGGTTCGTGTGCCCACATAGAGGGTGCTGCCATCACGGCAATAGGGTAATGCATGGCTATCAGTTTGTCTGCATGTATAAATATTGGATGAGGTTCAATGGGAATTTGAACCCCAAAGCACATAGACAACTATGGTTTCCTCATCTTCACTCTAGAATCATTGGGGCATTTCAGGACTGTTTGGTAAAACGCTGAACTATTTAGCCCTGTATTGACCCACCTTTCTTATTTGTTTGTGTATTACACTTCTTACGCAACATAATTATGGGCAGCTTATGAAACAATTTAAAAAAAAACAACAACAGAAATTCCAGAAGCACATCCTTACATAAAGAACTTTACTGGCCTCCACCCTTACCCTTGAGAAATTGTTAGAAAATTTCATTTTCTGTATGAAAGAAAGATTAAACTTTTTTTTCTGCTCATGAATCTAGTGGAGAATTTTGAAAGGATATCGGTAAAATAATTTCAGCATATACTAACCATAGTTTGCAACATTAATAAGAAAGACAGGGAGGGAGTGTATTGGTGCTATACCAGCGCTGACTTTCTAGGTTTACCTTGTCAGGGTACCAGAGAAACCGTATTTCTTTACTTGAGAGCTTTTGTTGTCTTTATATTTTCAGATTTACAGGAATTAATTGACTGGCTTTCAGGCACTTCCCCAATGAACATCTTTTTAAAGGGAATGACAACAAACTTTTAGTAGAGCTCCAACAGAGCAAACAATGAATTCATAAAAGCCTTGGTGTTTCTCTAATGATCAGACAGTAATGAGAATGATGGATATGATCATTTTATAGACAAAAGCTGCTGTATTTTGTTTGGCTGCCCGCATAGGCTGCAGAAACAAGCGGAAGCAATGGTGCCTATTTTCTAAGCTTTTATTAAATATCTGTGGATGGGTTGTAATGACTTTAGACAAATATATTTTGGTAGCTTTAGCTTTGTAGAACGTCTTATCCATCTATAGGAATTGCTTCAAGAATATAAAAATCAGATTAATAATTCCAACAAGACCGGTGCAACCGTTAACTGCCTTTTTCCATTAGGAAGAAAGAACAAAATTCTGTTCTACCCAGGGATGAAATGTAAAATTTGTTACTACCGGTTCTGTGGGCATGGCTTGGTGGATGGGGGGTAATGTGACTGGATGGGCATGGCCAACTTTTTTTTTTTTTTACTGTTAAAAACATTTTTTCTACAACCTCTTCGGCCAAAGAAGTAGGAAAAAAAGCTTTTAAAGGGTTCTGACGATCCCAGCTGAGCCGCGTGATCATCAGAGGCTCTTTCTTAAAAGCATTTTTTCAGCCGAAGAAAACTTTTTTAAAAGTTAAAAAAAAAATCTGATTATCGCACGGCTCAGCTGGGGGGGGGGCAGGGATTTTTGCTACTGGTTCTCCAACCTACCCGCCGCCATCGCTACTGGATTAGGCTGAACCAGTCCAAACCGGGAGCATTTCACCCCTGGTTCTACCCCTGTACACCTTGCCTCCCTCAAGACTGCCCACCATCACAAGATTGTTCCCACACCCTTCAGTAATTTTTATTTCTTGAGCCTGGAGTTGTCACTGAGCCAAAACCTAGCTTGAATAGAATCATATGGCTGGAAGGATCTTGGTGGCCTTCTAGTTAAATCTATTGTTCAAGGCAGGAGTCCTTAAACCATCCCGAAGAAATGGTTGTCCAATCTTTTCTTGAAAACCTCCAGACAAGGAGCACCCACAACTCTAGGAGGCAAGCTGATTAATTGTTCTCACTGTCACTGTTAATTCTTCCTTATTTCCAAGTTGAACCTCCTTCTGATCAGTGGTGGGTTGCTACGGTTTGCCCCGGATCAAGCAGTGGGAGGCTCCGCCCACCTGCCCATCCGCCCGGATGCTTCTGCGCATGCGTAGAAGTATTGCGCATGTGCACAAGTGTGCACACACGCACACATGAGTGAACAGGTGACAAACTAAATTGAAACCTGTTACTACTGATGAGCTTTCACCCATTGCTCTTAGATAGATAAGATTTTTTATTGTATATAAAAACAACCTTAGACAATAAAACAACTTCTGGCAGGCTAACAATTTAACTGCATATACTGTGTTCCAAGGTTTAAGCTTCAGCATCTTTTTCATGCTCTTTTGTAACTTCTCACTGTGACCAGTTGGTTGTGCCTGTCGGTCCTCATCTCCACTGCCTGTCCTCCCTTGGTCGTCCTGCCCCCATTCTTCCCTGCTGCCAAACCATCCCAAACCCAAGGGACCTGGGGATGCCTCATCCTGCTCCTGCCCGCATTTCTCTGAAGCCAATGAGGCCGCCTCCTGGACCTCTGTTAGCCCCAGCTCTGGCTCATCCTCCTCTATGGATTCAGGCTCCGCCGGAGCCATGGCACCTTCTCTGATGCAGTTCCTGCCTACCAGACTAGCAATCACCTTTTGTAAGGTGTTGAAGACTGGCCCGCAAACATTTGGGCTGGGAGTTTAAGGCAGTCCTCTTGACAGCTTTGCTTAGTCATTCATTGTTTTATTGAATTGGAATGACTATAGACGTGTTACACATTGTTTAAATGTTTGTCTTTGCAAATTACATTGGTTTTCAGTTTTAATCCTTGGATGCCAACGTTAGTATCATAAAATAAGAGGTTACATCAAGATTCCTCAAGATTGTCAATATGAACCCCGTATACATTGATACATATTATTATTATTATTATTATTATTATTATTATTATTATTATTATTATTATTATTATTATTATTATTATATTATACATATTATTATTATTATTATTATTATTATTAGTAGTAGTAGTAGTAGTAGTAGTAGTAGTACTATTAGTACCATCAGTTGGGATCAAGAAAACAGACAGATGCATGCATAATCTTTATTCTTCACCAAAGATCAAGCTGTTAGGTGGGTGGACACAAAGCTACCCTCTGTCCAAGATAGTTTTTATATATATATAGTACTGTCAGCTTCTCCTATAGAATGCTACCCTTTACCTAGTTGCTCATTTCTCTCCTCATCACATTCTATATGAAGAATTTCCTTTCTTGCCCCAAACTTGTAAGTTTTCTGAGCACAATTAACTAAGGAGAATCCCTGGGATGTAAAAAAAAAGGGGGGGGGGGAAAGCTAGGGTTGAAAGTATGTGGATCAAACATTTAGCCCAATCTTTCTTCAAATTGTAATTTTACACAGAGAGAGAGTAGAATGGAATAAACTGAAGCTTAGCTTGACAAAATGAGAAACTGGGTAAATCAGGCTTGATAGATTTTAAGGCTCTGCAAAGCATTCCAAAGGGTAATTTCCCAAAGAATATTAGCATGAACAAAGCACTCTTTCTTGAAATACGTGTGGCTACTTTATACTGCTCAGGTATGTGTGTGTACAGTTCTCTCTCTGCTACTGCGAGCAGCTACTGTCTGCCTACATACATACAGTTTTTGAAGCAGCCCGAGATCTTCAAGATGCAGTGGCTTTAATGTTTCAAGTGGGGTGCTTTGTTCATGCCAGTATGCTTTGCTAACCCCTCTTTTTAAATACTTTACATGACCCTATTAGACTCATCCATCCTTTATTGTTGACTTGTTCAACTTCCACTTGTATTAAGTTCACCATTAAAATGAGCTTAAGAAGCAATCATTGTAAATTGAAGTAGCTGGATTTAATCAGTGTTCCTATTACTGTATAGAAGATGAAATATCCATCCCATATCAGCTGATTCCACTTTATATTTTTAAAATGATTATGAAGTCACTAAACCACACTAAAGTCACTAAAGCATTGAACCATCTTCCTTTTCTCTTCTTCACTCACTGATCTTCAGTCATATAGATGAACTTTATCTGTAATTGCGAATGTATTGCTGGATGTTTGGCCAGTGATTTACTTGCGGTGTTATTCCACAGACAGCTGAAATGAATCTCAGAATAATGTTTTTGACTAGAGGAAGGCAGTTATAATTATTCATTTCTCCACTCATTGGAGGCACTATTGATTAATTTTTTTAAAAAACTAGTTAACTGTGGTGAGGTTGAGACTTATAAGTTTGCCTTTTTTTTTCCCTGCCTGTCTTTTTGCCTTTCATTGGTGTATACCCCAAAATCTTGGCACCAAGGTGTGTGATGCGTATGTGTGTTTGTGTGTGTGTGTGTGTGTGTGCGTGCGTGTGCGTGTGTGTGTGTGTAAGAAAGCTTCTTCTAAATATAATGCCCACAAATGGTTTGCTGCAGATAAGCAGACTAAGGACATGGATTTCTGGGATGTCCTGTAGTCTGATGAGACCAAGCTAAACTTATTTGGTTCAGATGGTGTCAATCGTGTGTGGTGGCAACCAGGTGAGGAGTACAAAGACAAGTGTGTCTTGCCTACAGTCAAGCATGGTGGTGGGAATGTCGTGGTCTGGGGCTGCATGAGTGCTGCCAGCACTGAGGAGCTACAGTTCATTGAGGGAACCATGAATGTACTGTGACATTCTGAAGCAGAGCATGATCCCCTCCCTTCAGAGACTGGGCCACAGGACAGTATTCCAACAAGATAACGACCCCAAACACACCTCCAAAATGACCACTGCCTTACTGAAGAAGCTGAGAGTAAAGGTGATGGACTGGCCAAGCATGTCTCCAGACCTAAACCCTATTGGGCATCTGTGGGGCATCCTGAAATGGAAGGTGGAGGTACACTAGGTCTCTAACATCCACCAGCTCTGTGACGTCATCATGGAGGAGTGGAAGAGGACTCCAGTGGCAACCTATGAAGCTCTGGTGAACTCTGTGCCCAAGAGGGTTAAGGCAGTGCTGGAAAATAATGGTGGCCACATAAAGTTTTGACACTTTGGGCCCCATTTGGACATTATTGCTTAGGGGTGTACACACTTTTGTGGCCAGCATTAATGGCTGTGTGTTGGGTTATTTTGAGGGGACAGCACATTTACACCGTTACACAAGCTGTATACTCACTACTTGACATTGTAGCCAAGTGTCATTTCTTCAGTGTTGTCACATGAAAAGATATACTTAAATATTTACAAAATGTCAGGGGGTGTACTCACTTCTGTGATATACTGTAATAGTACTTTTCCCGCTCCTAATTTCTACCTCTATTATTCAACCATTTCTAAAACAAATCCCATGTTCAAAAATACTCTGTATCTTCTTTTTCTTTTATCGTTAATGTCAATCTGTCCATTTTTGCATAATCTATTTTTTAAAAATTGCATCTTCTTCTATAGGTGTTTCTTCATTTTTCCAGTACTGTGCAAATACAATTCTTGCTGCTATTAATATATTTAATATTAAATATATATTCCCTTGATCATACATTTCTAGTACTATGCCTGACAAAAATATTTCTGGTTTATAATCTATTTGCTGCTTTAACATTTTTTCTAACCCTGTATGTATTTTTGTCCAATATTTCTTTGCTTTTGCACATGTCCACCACATATGACAATATGTTCTCGGTGTCTGGTTACATTTTCAACATCTGGCAGACATCTTTTTAAACATCTTTGCTAATCTCGCTGGTAGTAATTGCCACTATGAAACATTGTATATAAATTTTCCTTGTAAGTTGTGAATTCATAATGAATCTGAAAGTTTCCCTTTCATAACTTTGCAAAAATTTGGCATATTAAAAGAGTGGAAGAATCTTTTCGGATGGACCACTCCTAGGGAATTATATTCTGTAATATGATTATGAATGAGGGCAAATATATGTGCCCCAGGATAATGCTGCAAGATCCAATCTGGATCGGTCACCGGGACCAGAGGTTTAGTTTTCCAAGCTTTGCACTCTTGCTGGAGCCCATCCTCTGGAAATGTCTATGGAGACTCTCAATCATCCAGGTCATGGTTGTCCCAAAGGTGCTTTTCCACAAGGCAAGTGGACTTCATTTTTCTTCGAAGATGTTTTGCTTCTCATCCAAGAAGCTTCTTCAGAATTGAAATTGTCTTTCGAAAAAGCACCTTTGGGACAGCCTCAGGAGGAACTTCTCTCCCACCAGAATGTGTGCATTGGGCTACTCTACGCATTGTATTTATGGAGTGTCTGGTTGTGTAATCTCTATTGCATGATGGGGGGAAATAACAGGAGAATGCCTGAAAATTTGGAGAAAGAATAGTGATTCTGAATTGAAACAGATCACTTATAGTGATAAAGTCTCACATTATTACCATATTACAACATTACCATATTACATTTCCATATTATCATATTACCAATTACAACATAACTTTGTTGATGGCCCTTTTTCTTTCCTTAAAGAAATTATGATAAAAATATTGGAAAAAACAGTCCTTATGTGGGCAACTCAACTCTGGCATTAGGTAATAATATCACTTTAGATTTTTCTATGTCTCTGCTTCATTTCATTGATGGGATGGCTTCATCGATGTTAAACTGGAGACAAGGAAACATTTTCACATTCTTAATAGAATTTTCCTATTTAAGGACATTTAGAAAAGATATAACAGAGATGTAAATTGCACTGGCATCATTAGAACTCCAAACTAACCAAATGGACTGAAAGCTTTAGAAGATGGAACAATTCTGCAATGCAATGACATATAAAACAAAGGCAAATTTATAAACATTAAGGACATGCTCTAATTGGATGAGAGCGATGTTTTCCGTTTCTTATTCTCAATCCAGTTAGGAACTAAGTGGTTTTTTAAAATCAGGGCAACCTGGTCTACCCACTTAATCTCTCCCCTTGGAATAGCTGACAAAGCAAGGAAAGCCCGTGGTTTAGAGGTTAATACATCTACCTAATATGTAAGTAGTCTGGGTTTGAATCCCAGAAGGGTATGGCTAGCTGATAAAAACTAAATAGCTTGAAAATAGATCTATACTAAAGATAAAGGTAAAGGTTCCCCTCACACTTATGTGCTAATCGTTCCCGATTCTAGGGGGCATTGCTCATCCGCATTTCAAAGCTGAAGAACCAGTGCTGTCCGAAGACATCTTTGTGCTCATGTGGCTGGCAGGACTAAATGCTAAAGGCACACGGAACACTATTACCTTCCCACCAAAGGTGATCCCTATTTTTCTACTTGCATTTTTTACATGCTTTCGAACTCCTAGGTTGGCAGAAGCTTGGACAAGTAATGGGAGCTCACCCCATTACGCGGCACTAGGTATTCAAACCTCTGAACTGCCGACTGTTCGATCGAGAAGCTCAGCTTCTTAGCCACTGAGCCACCACTTTCCTATCAAATCTAGACTAGTCTCCCTTTACTTCTTTGGTGGCAAATATACATTTAACACAAAAATCAGTTAGGAACTGTTAAAAAGCACCACACCTTCAAGTAATAAATCGATGAAATGTTTAATTTCCACTTAATTTATCATTGCCAGCAGCAATGTCTGAAAATGCTTTCTTTGGGATACTGTTGTGGTCATAGAAATAAAGGGCACTTCACGTTGGATTGCCTTCCACTCCCCGAATTTGAAGACACAGAGTAGACATTCTGCATCTAATAAATTATACTTATTTCTTCGGGAAATGTGGCTCAGCTTTTTTCTTTTTTCTTTACTTGAAATGTAAACCCGGCGTGCAGATAAAAGCAAGGTTGGCAAGCTTCCTTTATTTCTTCATTGAATTGGCTTTAGTTTTAACCTTCTTTATATGGATCACACATCACTGTGGGTGAATGAAGGGTTTGTTTACATTTCAGCAGTCCACCATGAAAAGCTACATGCAGGGTTCCTGCTGTTTTTCTATCTGATGGCCTACTTCAAGGTCCCCTGCTGGATTTACAAACATGTATTTTCTTCTCCCTAGCTCTCAGTTCTTTCCGCATTCAACAAATCATTGATTAAAACAACAACAACAAGTTACTCCTATTTGTCTCTAATTCTTTGTTGGATAATATTTATTTTTTTAGGATCCCCAATCAAGTTTTGGGAGAAAGTATTTGAAAGACAGAGCAAGATGGGATTGTGGGGGAGGAACAGAAACTTTTTAGAGACTTTTTTTTTTATTCTCTCTCTCCACCCTTTCTGTCTTTCAGAGATTTCTTAATAGGATGTTGGTGTAAGGCAATTAAAATAATTAAGCTAAATAGTTCAAATTGCTGAAGAAATAGGATAACTTGAAGGTGGTTGCTAAATAGAAAAAGTCTTAGGACTTGAGGGTAGATATGACATTGTTGCTGTCAGAATATTCATGAACTGGAATGGGGCATAGCAACAAGGTCAGCCAATGAATAGGCATGGTAACAGGTCAGCCAATGGGGACTGTTTGGAAAATGGAAGGAGCCTGGGCGTGGCTCTGTATTAAGCTCTAAGCTCTGAAGCTTCAAACTTCTCTGTCTGCTGAATTGAAACTGAAACTCTTCTCTGCTGTACTCTGCCTATGTTTTACCTGTAACTACTACCCGTTGGAAAATCTGCTTTTGGTGTTGTATATTTATTTCATGTCTTATTCTGGGTATAAAGAGAAGTTAATGAATCCTGCTGAGTCAGTTATCTGTGTGTGCTTTCTGGATTTGATTTCTGCAACAAACCCTGACAGTTGCCATTGCCAAAACCTCAATGACTGGAATCTACAGCTACAGGATTTAAATTGTTCAAAAGAAACAGACCTAATAAAAGAGGAGATGGAGTTGCATTATATAAAAGAAATAGATGCACCCCTATAGAAATGCAAAAAATCCAAAACTAATTATAAAACCTTCTTGAATGCATTTGGATTCATGAAAAAGGAAAAGGGAATGACAATACCACAAGTCTATCCAAACAGAAGAAATAGATGAGCTTTTTGCTAATCGGTTGGCTAAGGTGTGCAGAAAACACACTGCAATACTAATGAGGGACTTTAATTACTATGATATCAACTGGGAGATACCTAGTGTCTCTAGTGTCACCTTTGTTGACACCTAGTGTCCACTTTGCACCTAGTGAAAGATCAAATGAGTTCCTGATGAACCTAACATGCAACTTCATCTCCAAAAGATAGAGAAGGGTCAACTTAATTCTTACTAACAAAGATGTAGGAAGCTCTTCTTATATCTAGCTCTTGTTTAACCATCACTGCCTTTGAAAGTCATGTATTAGGAATAGGATTGGAAAGAAGGAAAAAATATCTTGGGTTAGTTATGTAGTTTGGAAGAAGGAGAAAAGGATGGGCGAGAGAAGCTGATTGGTTATTTTACCCAAAAGGAGGGTGCCTGGAAGTGAATGGCATGAGACTCTGTACCAAGTCTCATGTTTTATTTGGCAAAGGAAGGGATTGTTAAATATGTATCCCACACATTTTGTAATGAGGTATCTTCCTTTTTATTTTCTGTAAAAAGGAAGTCAATTTTTTTCTCCATAAACTGTTGAAACTCTTTTTCATTTAATATTGTTTGATTTAATGTCCACCTTAATCTCTTTTTTTGTCCCTTCCATATAATAGTAATCAGATTATGATCTGTTCATGTGCTTCTTCAATGTTTATATCTTGTTTATATAAATCAGTTGACAGCCACATTATATCTATTTTAAACCATGACATATGTCTATTTGAATAAAAAGCGTATTATTTTTCTTTCAAATATCTTCTTCTCCAAATATCTAATTGGATATTTAATTCCTCCACCATTGTAAAAAAGGCTTTTGGAAGTGTTTTCCTGGGTTTCTTATATATCTTTGTAGTTTTATAGTCCAATTGCATTCTGTTATTGCATTAAAATCGCCCATCATGGAAATATTTTCATACTCAACTTCAATTATTTTTCTGTGTAATTTTCCATAAAAATCTTCTTGATTGTCATTCAGGGTGTATATCGCCACTAAGAGTATTTGTTTATAGGTCATTGTTACTTCCAGCATAACAATCCTCCCTTCTTCGTCAGCAAATATTTATTTAGGTGCTAGTGTCTTTTTAATGTATAGTACTGCACCTTTTTTACTTTGATGTGTCAGAGCAGTAAATACTTTTCCCAGCTTTTGGTATTCCAAAAGTTTTTTATGTTGTTTTCTTCTTGTAAACCTATTATGTCCATTTTTAATTTTTTTAATTTATTTAAAGTTCTTTTCCTTTTTATTGCCAAATTTAATCCATTTATGTTTATCAATATTGCTTTGATTTCTTCCTCCATAGTTTACTTATTAATAGTCTTTGCTGATCTTGTTGTTCTTGTCTCTCTTTGTTCTTTAACATCTTTTAGCCTTGCCCCTTCTCTTATTGCTCTTTCTTCTTGTTCCTTTGACTTTTCTCTTATTTGATCTTCTTTTTCTTTCACTGTTTCTTCCTGGTATTTAATCTCTCTTTCCTCTCTCAATCTCTCCACTTCTTGTAGTCCCAAATATTGATCATAAAATAGTTCAGCCTTCTCTAGTGAGTCTAATCTGTGTCTTTGCTCCTGCCAATTTACCAATATTCCTTCCAGTATTAAACACCTAAAGCTCACTCCTTTTTTAATTAAACATTTTGTCAAGAAGTGGTACTCTTTTCTCAAATCTCTGACTCTTCTAGGTATTTGTTTCAACACCACTATCTCTCTGCCTTTATATTTTATTGGGTTGTTTCTTGCTGTCTGTAATATTTCTATTTTTATTGCTTTCTTGGTGAATCTTACCTGCGCCTCCCTAGGTTATTTGTTTCTCATTGCATATCTAGTATGTACTCTAAAAATCTCATCAATCTCACTCAATATTCTTTCTTTAGTTTCTTCTATTGCTTCCGTCAACAACTCTGCCATTATTTCAACTAAATTTTCCCCTTTCTCTTCTTCTATGTTTTGAAATCTTAGATAATAATCTGCACGATCCATTTCTAAAGAAATGGTTGTCTTTTCCTGGATTTTATTAGTTATTGTAAGTCTGTCATCCAGCTCTCCCATTCTCTTTTCTGTCTATTCTACTTTTTCTTCCACTTTTTGTATTCTTTGTTCATTTTTTTCAATTATTCCCTTGACATAGTTTAATTCCCCTTCTACTTTTTCCATTCTCTCATCTAATTTGCCTATTCTTTCATTGAAGCCTTCATGAAATACCTGTATCATTTTATTTACTTCCAGTTGCATAATCATAGTGTCCAATGTTCTCTCAGCTGCAGGGCTAGAAGTTGTTGCCGAGGCTGTTGAAGGCAGATGTCTTGTTGTTTTCTTCATCTTGTAGTGTCTTCATATTATAATCCACCAGGTTATAATCCAAATAGAATTTATAATCCAAATATTTAATCCACCCCACTGGGTGTATTAAAAAAAAGTAAAAGCACAAAAATAAGCCAGCCAACCCCCCCAAATAAATAAATAAATAAATAAATAAGAGTCAAAGAGAATAACAAAAAACAAAACAATACAAAAATAGAGAATTACAATCCAAATCCAACGTTCACTATTTTGATCTTCAGGTTTTTACAAACTTAATCCAAGTTTACTCTGGTGAGGAATTAACTAGACCAAAAAGCCAACAAGCCAGGAAAAAAAAAAGAAAAGAAAAAAAGAGGAATGTGTACAAAAAAGGACAAAAATAAAAAGAACAAAAAAGAAAAAAGAAAAACACAATCCAACCCATTGTTAAACACACAAAAAAAGCAACCGAAGAAAAAAGAAAAAAAAACCCTAAAAATTAACAAATAGAATCTCCACTCTGTTATCCACAAGTAAAGGGGGAAAAAATATCCCAAAAGCCAAACTGAATGGGAGTTGTCAATAATCTTTTCCTGTTATTTCTTCTTTTGCAAACTTCAAAAGGTACACTGTTACAGCTTGAATTTAAAAACAAGGCTCTCAGTGTACCTCAGTCTATTAGACCAAACAATTTCTAATCAGTTCAGCAAACATTATCAAGGTCATTCTTGTCTTGTCTTGTTCCTTTAACTTTATTATTCAGTTCATTATCCTTTCAGTGATGCCTCTAGGTGGCACTGCAGTTTATTTTCATCCAGGAAAAGTAAAAATGTTTTTCCTTTTAAAAACAATTCATTCCATCACTTAAACTTAATGCTTTTATTCTGTCATTGTCCAAATAAATTCTGCTAATTCATTTAATTTTCTCTTCTTTCATTTGGGCTCACCTGCTTTTCTTGCCATTGTTGTGCTTGCATTTTGATACCTGTACATCATTTCTTAATGATATAAGCAAAAGCTCCAAAAATCACAATTAGAGAAAAGCTATTTTTTTAATTAAATGTTTTGGGAATTTCAGGGAAAACCAACTCTTGAGTTTGGACAGCTTCTATGTTACTGGAAGGTGTACTTTCAAAAGAAACCTGAAGGTCTAATCTAGTCACTAATACCAAACTCACAATTCCGATTAAAGATTTATGTTTTTCCTCCAAATTTTTTACAGATTAACAGAGTTGGACGGGACCTTGTCATTTAGTCCAACGCTCCACCCAAGCAGGAGACCATACACCATTTCTGACAAATGGCACAGCATTTCTGACAAATTGTCCAAATTCTCTCATTCCTTTTTATCAATATATTTCTGTTCAGTTCAAACAACACACTAAAGCAACTAATTTACTATCCCAATAGTAGACACCTTTATTTCATGCATATCTGAAATAGTGGATAATAATAAACTGGGATTATCATGTATAATATACATGATAATCCCAGTTTATCATGTTGAGGTGGTAGCAGTGAGATTGTAGACTCTATCTTCGAAATAAATGTAAAAGAAAGTATGCCACTTTTGACCAAATAAACCCATTTTCAGGTTGTGTCCTATTTTATTTAGTAGCAAAATTCTTTAGTATGATGAAAGATGAATTAGAATAGAATAGAATAGAATAGAATTTTTTATTGGCCAAGTGTGTTTGGACACACAAGGAATTTGTCTTGGTGCATATGCTCTCAGTGTACATAAAAGAAAAGATACCTTCATCAAGATACAACATTTATAACACAAATGATGGTTATGCAATTGTATCAATAGTTCCAGCATATTCACTTGATTCCTTACTGATTAAATCAACTTAAGTTCAGCACTGATCTTTGGGAAACTTTTAACACAGACAGAACCTAAGGGAAGCTATACTGTTTTGCAGTCTCTTTCTTGAAAAACTAAAGAACTCCCAGCAGCCACTTAAATTTAATGAATGTGAGGCACTGATGTACATCAGGAGCATAGAGTACTCATGTACCAGTCTCTTAATTAAGAAAGGTAAATGCTTACGTAATTTCTTCTGCCATACCCACAGAGGGAAAATACTTTGTTTTGCAGAGACTCTGAAAATAACGGGGACATAGCCCCAGTTAGACTGAAAATTGTTTAAATAAATGACAGTTAGTGTAAGACAAATAATTATTATAGAAGATATACTGTTAGGATATTGAATTTAATAGCTGGAACAGTAAAGTATACAAAAATTGAAACTCCCCTTTTATACTTAGGGCAATCAGTATAGACTACCTCATGCATGAGTCAGCCTCGCTAACTAATCAACTACAATCAAAAAAAGTTCCCCCTTTTCCCCTCCTTTTTGTTCTGTGTGTTCGGTATACTGTTTAACTTGCCTTATGATATTCCTGTGTTCCTGACTATCTGTGGTGTCTGTCTATCATCTATCTTCATCTAGATCTGTGGTGGCGCAGTAGTTAAAATGCAGTACTGCAGGCTACTTCTGATGACTGCGTGAAATTTGGCAGGTTGAATCTCACCAGGCTCAAGGTTAACTCAGCCTCCCATCCTTCTGAGATCAGTAAAATGAGGACCCAGATTGTTGGGGGCAATATGATGACTCTGTAAAGCATTTAAAGAGGGCTGAAAAGCACTTGAAGCGGTATATAAGTCTAAGTGCTATTGCTATCTGTCTGTCTGTCTGTCTGTCTGTCTGTCTGTCTGTCTGTCTGTCTGTCTGTCTGTCTGTCTGTCTGTCTGTCTATCTGTCTCTCTATCTCTCTATCTATCTATCTATCTATCTATCTATCTATCTATCTATCTATCTATCTATCTATCTAATCCATCTACTACAAGTTTGTGTTAATGTGTCCAACTTCATATGGACAGCTGCTATCCAATTCCTCGACATATACTGATATCTGTATATGTAAAGGAATTCCAGCTGTCCAGATAAAGTCGGACACACGAACTCAAACTTGTATTTAAATAATATATAATGTGTGTGTGTGTGTGTGTGTATATATATATACATACATACATACATACATACATACACACACACATACACACACACAAACAGCTCAACCCATCCATAAGCATACATGTTACATGTATGTACAGTGTTGCTTCAGTTTTCAATCCTAGATGTAGTCCTGCAATTTACACCTACTAAAGTGAATGAAGGCAGGTATTTATTCCTAAATGTTCAGCAACCAAAAGTCACTTTATACAATTGCTAAAAGCTCTTATCACTTCTAGCATTTGCTCACTTGGTGTTAGGCTCTGTCTGTTTCGCCTTGTACTTCCTGCCGTTCTTATTGCAAAGTTATCAGTGCATGTTGCAGTGAGGAATTTGATTTTTACAGCCAGTTTGTGCCAGAGCCTAATGCCGATTTCATCTGAAATGAACTGGCCCAAGGTCATCTAACTGGCTTCCATGCTAAAAGAGGGTTGGTACCTTAGTTTCCCCATCATCTTCATCATCTTTATCATCTAAACCACTATAATTCACAATGGCTACCTGTATGATTATTAAAAGTGCCACTGCTTATTTTATTTTATTTTATTTTTGTGGGAGGGGATAAATAGTGTTAATAGCTCTTATTTTAAAAATATCACATGAAATCTGTATTTTACTTTTCTTGTATTTCTCTTTGGAGTGAGTGCTATATTTATAAATACGTAAGTAATTTGTAAACTTTTGTAGCCAAAAAATGCATCTAAAGAGGATAATGGTGATGCAAATATGTCAGAATTTTGGTCCCGGAAAATAAGGTACTCTAATCTAGAATCGGTGTGAAGGGGAAAGTGAGTGGATTACAAAAAGGGTAAGGTGGGATCAGTATAGTAATTCAACAGTAAAATGTGTATGTCAGAATAAATTCTAGACCCGTGATGGCAAACCTATGGCACATGTGCCACAGATGGCACATGGAGCCATATCTGTGGACACGTGAGTATTGCCCTAGCTCAGCTTCAGCGGGCATGCGCGCACTGGCCAGCTGATTTTCAGGCTGTCTGGGCCCCCACCGGAAGTTGGGAAATGGGCCATTTCTGGCCTCCAGAGGGCCTCGAGGGGGTGGGGGAGGCTGTTTTTGTCCTTCCCAGGCTTCAAGAAAGCTTCTGGAACCTGGGGAGGGCAAAAAAACGGGCCTACCAGGCCCACCAGTAACCTTTTTGCCATTGTGTGCCAAAAGCGGGGAGAGTGGGGGGGGGTCACATGCACATGTGTCTGGGTGCGGAAGGGCATTGAATTACGGGTGTGGGCATGCATGTGCGCGACCCCATGTGTTCCCCCCACTTTTGGCACATGACGGCAAAAAGGTTAGCCATCACTGTTCTAGACGGAAATAAGCATGTTGAAACTCAATGTGTTCTCACCTCTCTTCCCTTTTCTTCTCCTGTAAGTACACAGAATCTGCATATTGCTCTTTTTAATGTTCTAACTTTACATAATCTTGTTTGATACAAAAAACATAATTATCCTGAAGACAGTACAAACAAACTCCATTTTGTCCCTTTATGTGTGAAAATCCATACATTTTCTTAAACAAATAAATAAATTATGATATGGCACGGTGTCCAGAACGGTGATGCAGGGAAGGGAAGATAAAGTAACAATTATGTATCTGAGTTTCCCAGCCTGATAACACCATTTATTTAGTCCAAGGCATAAAATTACTAGCTATTTCTCTTCGTTTGCTGGTTGCTGCTGCTGCTATGCGTTTCTCTTGGCAAGCAGAAGTGATGGAAGGAAGGAAATGGCTTCTCTCAAATGTGCAGTGCCCAAAACAAGGAAAAGCTTCAATTCCTAAACTGAAGTTTCAAGCTGAGAGTTTCACCAATGTGGTGATATAGAACCCCATCTTCATATTCAGGTTTTGCATTTGTTGGGAAAATGTAAAACAGAACAGAGAAATTTAAGAGAACAAAAGGGGGGGGGGAAAGAGATTAATCTCCTAAAGAGCAACTACTAATTGTATTACTGCAAATATACTAAAGCATTTTGAACAATAATTTAGAATATCATCAACTTGATATCATCATCAAAAATATGAAGTTAACTAAATTAAGGAAAGACAATGTTAATAAATTAGCTATATGTACATACTGAATGTTCATATGTTGTATTGTCACTCAGGATCAATGTTTTGTAAAGTTAACTCTTTTTAATGTTTATTTTAGTTTCCTGATTTTTTTTATTCTCAAAACCCATCTTTAAAAATAAATAGAAGTGGAGATTGAAATATATAGCGTGATAAGCGTATCAGTGGCACTGGGCATAATAGTTTCCTTAGAGCTTTTATACAGAATCATGGAGATTATTGTGCTGCAAGGCAATTGGAAATTAAAGATTTAAAGCAAAGATTAAATCAAGAAAGAAGGGATTTCCAACAGATCTAGGCAGATGTTATAAGGATTTAGGCTATTTTCAGCAAAAGAGGAAGTCAAGTAGCTAGAAGTAGAGCTGAAGATATATAAATATATAACCATATTTAGTTTGGGTGAGTGATGAGAAATATTCAAATATGTTAAAGTAAAAACTGAAGCTGTAGATTCATGGAAATTTCTAGAAAAATAATCCTTTTAGCAATATGTTAGAAAGTTAAAGAAGTTATTTTTATACTATAAATTTTTTGGTTTAAATTGTTATTGACTCCTGTCTAGGATTTATGCAAACTACGTTTCTGATTTCTTCTTTGCCATTTATCAGAGTTTTGTTCAGTCTGAATGTTTAAGCAAATTGACCTAATTTACACTTTTACCCTAATAGGTAAGAATTCATTTATATTTCAGATTGGGCTGTTTATTTAGACAAAAGATATATTACAGGAGGAAAGCAAGCCAACAGGAACAGGTTGGGTGGAAAATGTTCTAAAATGGTTATTTTAAAAATGAAATACAACAAAAGTCTACAAACCTATATGTCTTCTCTGAATTGAGTTCTGCTGAATTCAGTGGAATCCCTCTCTGTGGCAGCCCCTCAAACATTGTCACACTGCTATCTTGTCTCCCCTGGTCCTTCTCTTCACTAGACTAGCCAGGCCCAGTTCCTGCAACTGTTCTTCATATGTTTTAGCCTTAAGTCTCCTAATGATCTTGGTTGCTCTTCGCTGCACTCTTTCTAGAATCTTTAAAATATCTAAATAAATAAAAAACCCTGCACTTGTTTCCTTACACTTCTCATGATTTCTTTGCAGGTATACTGACCGCTATTCAAGAATGAACTAAGCTGTCCATTTCAGACTGAGTTTACTGAATTGTTCCTATTATGCTTGAGGGAACTTTAGGAACAATCATCTTGAGATTTTACCCTCTTCTCTTCTAAAGAATAAAATATTCTTCTGTCAAACATTTTTTTTTTTTTACCAATGTATAGTTTTATGAGATGAAGTTTCACAAGTAAAATAATATCCCTAATACCTGGGCAGTGTCTTTTTTTAGCAACTGTCACTTTCTCAAGGCCCGCCTATCTGAGAATCAGATCGGGAAAATTTATTGCATTACAGTTCCGTGACTCTTAGTTCTACTGATAATAGTTTCATCAGCCATAAAGGTTCATTAAGGAATTCACCTCTTCATTAAACGTGGCTGCTTCCTATTAAATGAACTGTTAAGTTTCTTCCTAGAATTATTTTCGTTTCATTGGCCAAATGCTTCTTCATGGAGATTTTCTATTTGATTTGCTGGTATTCGTATTTAAATGAAATAGTGCAAGTAGTGATTTCTCTGTCACAACCATATCTCCCTGGGATCTACCATCTAGTTATTAATCAAGCTTAACCCTGTCTATTTTCTCAAGATCAGCCAAGATCAGCTAGGTGCTGCCACCTAGCTAGACTGCTGTTTTATGTACATTTGGTCTGTTTAAATTTAAGCAATAGGGACTTTGAAGGCCCTGAATCACTATCAGGTCAGTGGCATCTTCTTGCATTACACTAGGGAGAATTACATGTGCTGCCTCAAAGACAGGGCGCCACTAAACAATATTGCATAATGCAGTAATGCAAAATGATATAATTTAGAGTGGTATTTGCAAACTTCTAGCTTGTAACTTTGAAGCGGTGTCTAGCATAACTAGGTTAGGGACCCAAAGGTGCTTTTTCAGGAGGCAACTGGACTTTCTTGGTTTTTTTTTTTCTTTTGAAGATGTTTCGCTTCTCATCCAAGAAGTTTCTTCGGCCCTGACAGGATAGTGGGGAATGGAAGGGGAGATCCTGTCAGAGCTGAAGAAGCTTCTTGGATGAGACACGAAACATCTTCAAAAGAAAGCAAAGCTGGCTGAGGAACTCTGGGAGTTGAAGTCCACAAGTCTTAAAGTCTCCAAGGTTGGAGACCCCTGCCCTATATGCATGCAGTTTTGTCCCCTGATGGTTTTGCCATAGTAATAACTTTGGCACAGCATGTGGTCAAGTCTGACGGTTAATCATTGTTATATATTTATATATTGTGGTATAGATAACATCTGGGTTTTCGCTCTATGGGCATAATACAGAGCAGATAAGATTAAAACAGAGCTGTGGAATAAGGATGAGGGCTCCAAAATAAAGCTAATGGTACCAAAAAAATATTTAAGCATTATAGATGCTTATGAGTTGCATATAAAAGATTGGTTAAATAAAGCTGGAAAGCTAAAAGTAAAACTATTACCCAAGGCTCTAAAACATGACAATAGTAAAGATATATAAAAAAATAGATCTTGCTTTCATCTTTTTATGTAGATCGGTTCCTCCTTCGGACATTATCTCAACACTTTTTTAATATTTTCTTCCTTCCTTCCTCCTTACTAGTGAAGGGATTTTTTATTTGCTTTTGAACAAAGTCTTTGCTAGATAACTTTTATTTCTTTTTGTTTTTTGGTAAATTTCTGCTTTCTGGGCAAAGAGTACATCCTATGGGAATTGAGCGATTAAAGTTTCTTCCCATATGAAGTAGTTCTCTCTGCTCTTCATGGAGGACAAGACTCTGTGTTATTTTTAAATCAAAAGTGTGTGCAGTTCCCTAGTTTACGAGATTTTGTGTTTTATATCTACAGTTATTTATTTATTTTTATATATATATATATATAACCCCCCCAAGCACATCCTAGATCTGACCAACCACTGCCTATCCAACACATACTTCATCTATAATGGACAAAAATACAAACAAATAGAAGGAGCACCCATGGGATCACCCCTCTCACCTGTCATTGCCAATCTCTACAAGGAACACTTTGAAACCCAAGCTCTAGAAAAATCTGATCACAAACCCAAACTCTGGCTCAGATATGTAGACGACACCTTCATAATCTGGCCACACGGGAAAGAAAAACTTGACAACTTCCTCACACACCTCAATAGCCTACACCCCAAAATACAGTTCACCATGGAAACAGAAGTTAATAACCAACTTCCCTTCCTGGATGTCTTAGTCTACAGAAAACCCAATGGCTCCCTAGGACACACCATCTACCAGAAGAAAACACACACAAACCGCTATCTGCACGCACTCTCACACCACCACCCAGCACAGATCAACTCCGTAGCCAAGACACTCATCTCCAGAACAAAATGCTTAGCTGATGAACAACACCTAAAACCCGAACTAGACACTCTCACTAACGTACTAACATCCAATGGATTCCAAACAAATAAGATTACCAAGCTAATCCAAAAAGAACCCCCCACTAAAATCCAAGACAGAGAACAAGAAAACGGCACAGCCCTCCTCCCCTATATAAAAGGCACCACAGACAGAATCAGCAAGATCCTCCACAAACACAACATCAAGACAGCATTCTGCACAAACAGAAAAATATCCACCATCCTAAGAAACCCCAAAGACAAAATTGAGTTAGAAAATCAAGGAGTATATGAAATCCCATGCACCGCCTGCCCCACCACATACATTGGACAAACCAACAGAAGAATAAGTGCACGCATTGAAGAACACAAGAACTCATTCAAAAAAGAGGAACCAACTTCTTCCCTGGTCCAACACTTTAAAGTCACAGGACATGATATTGACTTTAAAAAGACCAGACCTACCGCCAAAACTGAACACTTTAACAACAGAATAATCAGAGAAGCCATTGAGATAGAAAGACGCCCACACAGCATGAACAAACGAGATGACACCTCCCGCCTACCAGCCATTTGGAAACCCGCCCTTATTGACAAACGAGTCCCTAACACGAGGAATGACACCAGACCCACACTCACGAGGTCCACACAGGATGTCACCACCGCACATCCACCCAGAAAGCAGACCCAAACCCACACTGATCATGAAGCACGACCAAGGACCAGAAGCCAGACCGCAGCTGCAACATTAGCCATTTCAAACCCTCCAATCCATTCATGCAGCAGACTGACACCCACTATGAAGATGTAGCACGACCACAAAGCCAAACAACAGCTATGCAGCTCACCAGCTCAAATCCCCCTGCAGCACAGACTAGACTGAGCACAACCAAGCCCCAACCAACACAGGACACACCCCCATCCAATCAGAGCACAGAAAACCCCATCCAATCAGAGCACAGCCAAGCTCCCACCCAATCAGTTCAAACCCCACTAGCAGTTAAAAGGAAGAAACAGCTGCGATCACACATTGCTCCCAGAAGCACGGCTGAAGCCTGAAGATGACGAATGAGACTTCGTCGAAACGTCGCCAAGACACTTCCAATTTTACACGGGAGAAAACCCGAACAACCAAAGACCTATAAAACCTCAGAAAACATATATATATATATATATATATATATATATATATATATATATATATATATATATATACACACACACACACACACACACACACACACACAAAATGGCACATAGTAGGGAAACATGAACAGAGCAATAAATATAGTATGAAAATATTCACCAAACGGTTATGTCCAACAAAACTGTGTGACAAAAATATTGCTATAATATAATTATATTAGTAGGATCTTTAGACATGGGCACCTTAGTAATCTTCTTCACCATCCGATTATGGCCTTGGATTTTAACTTCAACGTGTGATTTCTACAACTTGACTTACCACATTTTGTCAGATATGAACATTATAGACCGGAATAGGCAACAGATCAGCCAATTTTTTTTTTATTATTTGCATTTATATCCCGCCCTTCTCCGAAGACTCAGGCCGGCTTACACTATGTTAGCAATAGTCTTCATCCTATTTGTATATCTATATACAAATGCGGACTGTTTGGATAGACATGGTAGCAGGTCAGCCAATGGGAACTGTTTGGAAACTGAAACATAATATTTCTTTGTATGGGGCCGTAAGAGACAGTTTGGAGTCTGGGTGTGGCTTAGACTTAGATTGAACTGTAAGAGTTGGTTTGGCCTCTGTAATGGGAGCCTCTGTACAATATGGACCCTCTGTATCTCTACTCTGTAATAACTTGCTTCTATGTATATTGCTTCTGTGTTCCTGATATTGTAAGCTGGATTCTGCTGTATGGTATTGTATATAAAGAAGTTTCTTATATAATTTGAATCCTGCTAAATTGTCTGAGTGTGTGTGCTGCAATAAACTCTGAGACATTTCATGAATTTTAAAATTGTCAATACTTTTTTGAATACCTTGCTTCTTCAAAACCCAATTTCTCTTTCCATAGATGGAAACAGAAATAGCATTGTTTGCACAATTCTGATCTTTTTAGATATATCATGGAATCTGAATAGATTTTTCAAGATCTCCATGGCTGTTCCAGTTTGTGACTTGTTTCTGGACAAGTTTTTTCCTTTATTGTAGATGGAGGATTCTAAAAGGCAGAAATTATCCACCACTTCCATACCTTTATTATCAATGCAAAGGCTGATTGTCACTATTCTTTGTATTTAATCTGCATCCCATTTTAGCCCTGTTGATGAACTAAAGCAGAATCAATACAGAAAATGCTACAAAATGACTCAGACACAGACAAAAAGGAAGCTTGTTAGTTAGAAAACAAAGGGAAGTCTTATTGTACTGTTTGGAACATTGCAAACATCTGTGGCTTCATTTGTATTATACAAACATTTGTATTATACGTGTGATATAAGGTGGAACACTATATAAAGTTTATGCTGCATGGTTTCATATTACCTTATTAAGACATTTGCTTTTGACATAAGAATAGGCATGTTTCCATTCTATTGAGATAAAGCCTATTACATAAATCCATATCCTTTATGTAGAATAAAAAAAAAAGAAAACCAACCAAGGAGAAAACTAACCTAGAACGAAGGAAAAATTTCCTGCCAGTTAGAACAATTAATCAGTGGAACAACTTGCCTCCAGAAGTTGTGAATTCTCCAACACTGGAAGTTTTTAAGAAGATGTTGGATAACCATTTGTCTGAAATGGTGTAGGGTTTCCTGCCTAAGCAGGGGGTTGGACTAGAAGATCTCCAAGGTCCTTTCCAACTGTTATTCTGAATCATACATCCCAATTTATTTCTCACTTGATGGAATAAGGGGTACCTTTCTTGCCTGTTGCCAGATCTTATATCTGTAACAACCATGAAATCTATCACCTAATGCATATAACTGTGATCAGTAACCAGATGGGTCTCCTTTAAGAACAGTGGATCAGCTTTTCATTGATTAATTAGAAGGAAAACATAATTGACATTCCGCTCTAGTAAATAGAACAATAGGTGTGAGCTTCTTGTTCAAATGCAGATTTCCTTTTTGTTGAATTGAGCTGAACCCCCAAACCCCCTCCCTAAATCACTGTATTGCCCATGATAATTTTTATTGATGCTTAGGTGGTTGAATTTCTCCTCATAATATTTTTGGTCTACCCTAAGAAGGTAATTCTATAAAGAACAGAGCAGTTGAAAAGTTAAAAGTAGGAGATTGTAATGATTCTCCATAATTTATATTCTTCCCTTTTTCTCTTTTCTGTTTGTAATTCAATACTAATCATAGCTATGATAAAAAAATAATCATTACAGGATGTAATGAAATAAACACTTCCAGTGAAAGACTCTTTGTCCGTCTTTCCAATTTCAGAGGGCACAAATATATCTTTCTGTTTCTTTTTTTAAGAAATAGAAATTAGATTGTTACTAACCTGAAAAGAAAAAAAATGATGCTATCAAAGAAGCTTTAAAAAAAGATTCTGTGATTTGAATTATATAAAAGTCTGAATGGGCAGAAATCATCAAAGAATATATAATGGGCTGCATTATTTCACCTTCAATAGAGTCTCTAAATGTTAGTTGGTTCTTTGTATGTTTCATATTAGTTATCTTGACACAGCATCATTTCCTTTATTACGTTGCCAACTTCTAAAGCCTACAATGTTATATTATCCCAAAACTTTTTGTGCAATCCAAAGTCTACCACGAATTTTTCATAGGCTACATTTAAAATGTTTAGGATTGGATAAGAGAGGTGGAAAAAAATTGGATAGGTATATTCTTGAGTCAAATAAATATTGGATAAATTTCATTTCATCATTTCATCTCAGGACAAAAGTTGAGCAAAGTTTCTTTAGCATAAATTCAGTTCCAGGATCTTTAAAATTCTTTTTAGATAACCCTTCATTTTCAAGTATTTTACAGAAAACATTGAATGCTATAAATAATTGTAGTATTAAAAAATAATGCAGAAAGTTGTCTTAGCTATGAAATTCAATCATTGATTAACTTACCTTGGCATTGTCTTTTCCAGAATATTAGGCATAGGTCTTTCTACTTGCAATCTGAAAATCATGCTATTTCATACATACAGGCACAACTTAATGTAGCACATATTTATGCACTGCCCACTTTACTGTGTGGCAAGTTTTCTTCCTGACATCTTACAGCTTATCACAAGGTATATTTCAGTGTTGGGAAACCTCATGTCCAGAGGAGGTTTAGGAGTTCATAGCCTTGATGGCAGTTGTGACAATTTCAGAGTATGGATATTCATAGCCCGGAATAGATCAGCCAATGGGGACTGTTTAGATAGACATGGCAATAGGTCAGCCATTGGGGCCTGGCTGGAATAGGACATGGTAACAAGGTCAGCCATAGCAACTAAGTCAGCCAATAAGGACTGTTTGAGGGCTGGAACAGCTTGGAGCCTGGGCATGGCTTAGGTTAACTGATACGTATAAATATAAGTTGTGTGCTCCTATTATTGTCCTTCCTTCTGTTAACTGTGCTTCTGTGATTATGCTTCTTATTCTGAGAACTGCTCTTGGTATTGTATATATGTGTCATGTGTTATTATGTATATAAAAAAGTTTCTTATTTAATGAATCCTGCTGCATCAGTTATCTGTGTGTGCTTTCTGGATATGATTTCTGCAACAAACTCTGACAGAAAGATGTAAGGGTTATACCTTCACTCCAGGGGTAAAATGTACTTACCATCGCTACCAGATCTGAAATGTGAACAGCTCGTGCCCGCCTCTTCTGCGCATGCACAGAACCTTCTGCGCATGCACAGAGGGTCAAAAACGGGACATGATGACATCCCGGTGGGTGGGCAGAGCCTCCTGCCACCAGCACTACCAACTTGCATGAGCTGGATAGATCTGGCTGGATTTCACCACTGCTTCACTCTTGGTCAGAGTGTCCTCTGAGTACCAGGGAGATCCTGCTGGGTCAATTGGGAGTATCCATGTGGTGAATCCTAACACTGAAACCATACTGTTTGTATATAAACCATCATATAATTTGATTTCTTAAATCAGGGCTATCAAACTTGTGGTCTGTAGGCCATGCCCACACCCGGTTTAGCAAAAGTTGTGATACATCACATGACAACCCCCATGACGACGTGAGTTTTATGCTCCTGGCATAAATGATAAATGCTGGGCAGAAGAGATTATCTCTGAAGAGTTAGAACTGCAACTTCCGAGCTGGTTACATAAACATTACTAGAGAGACAGGTGGATGCCAAGGATGAGATATTGGGAGTATATACAGTTGGCTGGTTCATCAATTGCAGCCTCTTCTAGTTTGATTCCCTGATAATAGTTATTCTTGCTCTCATCACCTCTTCAATCTATTTTACATAGCATTTGAAGATTTTTTAAATATAAATTTATTTTTTATTTTTTTAAAAAAAATATACATCTATAGTGTGTGTATAAAGAGTTGGTTCTGAGTATAATCATATTAGTCCAATTTGCAATAACAGTATTGGTAATCTCGATCCCATTTATCAAATTTAAGTAATCCTCATTATATTATTCAAACATGCATAAACAAAAATCACCTAATTCCACATCTTTATGTCTATCTTCATCTGGTATCTTTCTTGTTCAGTCTAAGCATTTCTCTATTATATATGAACAAATTTGACTAGATATCATTTATATTGATCGAGTTCTCATTACCATTGTTAATGAACTCTATCTCATTAATTAAATAGTAATCCTCATTATATTATTTAAACATAAAAGAAAAATGCCTAACATCTGTAAACTTCTAATCTTTCTTTTATTTTTATTCATTCACATAGAATTTGAAGATTATCTTGAGGCTGAAGTCAGTGCAAAATCCAGAGCCATCTTCTTGCAAGCAAGAGCTATCAGGGCCACCAAATAACAGGAGAATGGCTAGGCTCAAAAGTATAACTAAAAGTTCTGGTTTTAACCTATTATGTCCTTTTTGACTCATTTCCTATATATTGCTATACCTGCTGGACTACCAAATTCTTCCCTAACTGCCTTTAAGAGGGCAATTAAAACTAAAGCTTTCCTAAGAGCTTTTAATTGAGCAACCAAAATCGGCTTTTGGTTACTTTATCAAAAGGTAATTGGATTTTTCTTGGAGTGTTTTTTTTTTCTTTGAAAACATTTTGCTCCTTATCCAACAAGTTTCTTCTGTTCTTGAATGAGAAGTGAAATATTTTTAAAGAAAAGAAAACCCAAGAAATTTGCCTTTTGGAAAAGCATATTTGGAAGAACCATGATCTGGATGATTGAGAATCTCCATAAACATTTTAAATGGGGCTGGATAGCTCAGGCAGTAGAGAAGCCTGTTATTAGAACACAGAGCCTGCAATTACTGCAGGTTCGAGCCCGGCCCAAGGTTGACTCAGCCTTCCACCCTTTATAAGGTAGGTAAAATGAGGACCCAGATTGTTGGGGGGGCAATAAGTTGACTTTGTAAAAAAAATATATACAAATAGAATGAGACTATTGCCTTATACATTGTAAGCCGCCCTGAGTCTTCGGAGAAGGGCGGGGTATAAATGTAAAAAAAATAAAAAATGAGCAAAACCAAGAAAGTTGATAATGAACGTTTGATTTGAGAATGCTTTGATGGATTTTACAGTGTTTTGTAAACCAGTAAGAATCCTTAAGGAATTGGTAGTAGAGAAGTGCTATGAGCAGATAATTACATTACATTTACCTCAGAAATGACTTCATCAGAAATACTAGAGATCTATCTTCAAATCTTCTGCATGAAAAATATGCCTTCTATTACTGAAATATCCTGTCTGTGGGTATTATGCTCTTTACTTTCCATCACACGTGATCATTATTTTATTTATTTGCTAACTAGCTAAATTATACAAATACTAATAATGCTTCCTTGAAGCTGAGTTAACATGGAATGAAACACTTAAAATTAAGATCAAAGGAAAGGTCATCCTTTAAGGAAAAAAGCCACAGGAATTTTTAGGTCAAAGATAATTTTGCATATATTCCCATTACACTACATAGTAGTAGGCTTATTTTTAAATGCATTTTTTTTTCACTTTTCACTGTGAAACAATTACAAGTTAAGCATGCACAAGTATCCCCAGCTCACTACTGGTCAGGTTTGCTCAAGCATGCTGAGAAGATTCTAAGACTGCTAAAATAAATAATGGCTTACTTGGTAGTTCTACCAGTTGTGCTCCATCTTTCTGTTGGTGCTTTCATCTGAAACTTTGATGAAATAATGAATGTACTGCTAGCAGTATAGCTAGTGCTATAGCTCAGAGAGGAGTATACGCATGCACGAATACCAAATATTCTCAAAATCAATCCCTGGTATCACAAATTATGCATGAAATATATTTGACTTAAAATTTAGAAAACGTATAACTTGTATCGGGGTGAAATCCAGCAGTAGCAGAAATTTTGAGTAGTTCGGAGAACTGGCAAATACCACCTCTGGCTGGCCCCAGATTGGGGTGGGAATGGAGATTTTGCAGTATCCTTCCCCTGCCATGTCCACCAAGTCACGCCCACCAAGCCACACCACACCTACCAAGCCACACCCATAGAATCAGTAGTAAAAAATGGATTTCACCACTGGCTTGTATCAAGAAAGTAACGGGAAAGAATAGGTTAAGTTGCCTTGATCCAGATAAGGCACACTTTTTATCAGTTCTGCTTAAATACTTAGTTTGCAGAGTCGTACAAACATAGATGCACTAAGCTAATATAAAAACAGTGAAGTTATAAACGTCAATCTTTCCCCCCTCCCCAGTTTGATACTTTTCATAGCAGCACCAGTCATACACCGTCCGAAAGTAAATAGATCAATAATCCATTTAATGCAATCATCCCCGTGTGTTAAATAAACTCTCCTTCTCCTACTCCAAAAATTACAACTTGGCAGCAACTGTTAAAGGGTTGCTGAGGGCCATAGCCAAGGCCTTAGAAAGTGCTGCTGTTTTATCTGAGGATGGCAATTGGTTTATAATACGACGACATTACTATACATGTGGGAATCTGTTACCAAGTAGTACAACAAGTTTAAGATCATCCAGGGCATAGAAGCTCTTATTTATACTTGTTGACCTTTAGCCTGGTTAAATTGGAAGAAGTAAATTGCCAGGGGTAAATTTTTGTGGTTTATAAAGCATGAGAAGTACTGAATCTGCAAATGTTTCTCTAATTACTCTAGCCATGTTGTGTAATATGCATACTGACTTGGCCAGTTGCGAGTTCTGGCAAAAGTAACGTTCATTTAACATCCCCATTACTTGCAAATGCACAATATTCACCGCACTTACAACAGACCAAAATCCTCATAACACTATAAGAAATATTTTCATAATGCAGGGGATAAAGTTCTAGAACAGCCACCTATTCAGAGTTGCAATACTGCTGCACCCAAGGATCAGTCCGAACAATAATAATGCCAAAATGATGATACCTGGGTTGGGATGTCATGACGCAAACATTGTTCATTCAACGTTTTCATTGCAACAATGCAGCCAAGTTCAATGTTGTTATCCATTCAGTTGTGTCCGACTGTTGGCGATTCTATGGGCCAGGTTTCTCCACATCTTCTGATTTTGCACTGTTTCTTTTAATTGTTCTGTGCTCTGGCTGGTTTCAGCTTGGATGGTCTCCAGCCGCCATGTTCTTTGGCAGTGTCCTGGTTTTCCTTTTACCACTAACTCTTCCAAGCACAATTGCCTTCTCCAGTGAATTCTTCCACATGACATGGTCAAAAATTTGTATAGTTATCCTTAAATAACTTTTCATCCAAAATAATCTGAGAATTTGGACAACATATGATTATCTGCTGTCACAGGGTCCTTTTGTCTATATCCAATTCAGTGGGCTCCACACCCTACAGCAGGGGTCTCCAACCTTGGTCCCTTTAAGACTTGTGGACTTCAACTCCCAGAGTTCCTCAGCCAGGAGTTGAAGTCCACAAGTCTTAAAGGGACCAAGGTTGGAGACCCCTGCCCTACAGGACCCTCTCCAGATTAGCTGGTCTTTAAGCAACTCACCCACATACTCCTAGAACCCTTCAATGCCAACTGCTCCATAACCACCATCAGACCACAACAGTGTGCCACACCCAACTGCTAAGCAATAGGGTTGGCTAGGGGAGAGGTCTTAAAAGATGCTAGTTTATCTCAGGCAGCTCTCTCATCTGGTTGCTTCCAAATAGGTTTATTTTGGTACATGTATTAAAATATGTCTAGCTTTAACTCAAACATTTGGTGGAGGCTATGACAATTTGCACAACCAACATTTTTGCCTCAGTTTTATCCTTTTTTGTTCATAATAATTTTGTTCCACCATTACTTCTTACTTTACAAGTTTTGTGGGTCCGATATTTGATATTTCTTAATGAACTCCTAAATAACAATAGGGATTTTTTGTAAAAAAAAACAACAACAACAAAACCCCACACCTTATACCAGTGGTCACCAACTGGTGGTCCGTGGACCACTGGTGGTCTGCAAGAAAATTTTGGTGGTCCGCAGAAAAATTATTCACATTTTTTATATTGCACTAAATCAGGGGGCCTCAAACTAGAAGCCCTGGGCCGGATACGTGCAATGAATGTTTGTGTTGCTACAGAGAGTCTCCCCCTTTGGGGTCTTTTTGTGTGGGTCAGAGGGGGGGCAGAAATTCTGACTTGGGGTCTGCTTCAGCCTTCTGATGCCAGGGATTTAGGCAAAGGCTGGAGGGAAGCATTTCTGGTGGCGAAGAGCTGGAGGGCCTCGTTCCAGTGGGACTGCCTCATGGCCTGGAACTGGCTGACCATCTCAGCCCACTGAGACTTCAGTCACCCATACCTGGCCTTGCACTCTATAGGTTTTCCCTCTGCTTGGAAAGCCTATGCTCATAGTCCTCAGTGAGGTGCTTCTGCTGAGCCTCCTTCTCGATCCAATTTGAACTGAGCTGTTTTGCCAACTCTTTCACATGGTGGCTGCTTAGCTCCAACACCTGCTTCCTATTGGGGCCCTAAGGAGCCCGGGCGGGCAGGCGAGGAGTGGTGAGTAGAGGCTGCCAAGGCGCCCCTCGACGTGAGTGACATCAAGTTGGCCACACCCAGCCAATCACTTGACCACATTGCCACGCCCACCCAGCCGGTCATTGGGCAGATCATATTAGTGGTCCGTGGGATTTAAAATTATGAATTTAGTGGTCCCTGAGGTCCGAAAGGTTGGAGACCTTATACTCTGTTTCTTTTTTTATTCTTCTTTTGCTCCTTCCTCCACAGGTTATCTCCAGCAAATCTCAATTCTTCATGACATCCCAGTGACATTTATAATTCAACTCATTTCTAGACTAGACTTTCAACGCTACCTACCAAATCCTCTACTCCATTTTCTTCTTTTGGAATTACAACTGGCCCATGTATATTGTTCTCTGTTTCTATTTGTTTCATGGTTTTGCACGTCCATATTTGTAGGTCCATATTTATTTGAGTTTATTTAACCAACTTCTTGGTTTAGTATCAAAGCTATGGGTGATCAAGAAGAGAAAATAGCATATTGGCAAGAAAGTGGAAATTTCTGAAGGAGAAAAGGAAATCAATGCAGTGTCCAAATAGATTTTCTTTTTTTTACATTACTGAGAAGATTGAGAAAAGGGGTGAGTTTAAAATATGCAAATAGCATACAGAAGAAGGATTTGTTTGTTTTAAACTACCTCAGAGAATGAAACATTTCTACATGAATATGTTTGACAACCCATAATTATTTTTTTGTGAGATGCTGAGAGTACAGTTGAAGAAAATTTGTTAATATTTTTGAAGCATATCATCAGCTATAATAGGTTTTTTACCTCTTCTTACTTGCATTTTTTTAAGAAGAAACAGAAGAAACAAACAAAGTATAATAAAGGTCACTCATTTCTTTCCTTAGTCCTCCCACATACCCTGTCTTATTTTTTTCCTAACAAAAAAATCTGTGATAACAGTCATTTCAGGTAATTGAACAATTTAGTATTGAACTAGTTTCTTACCTTAGAAAGGGACCTTGGAGGGTTATTTGTAAACAACAGCTGACTTCTTCACTGAACCTAATGGAGTTATTATAGTGTGTTATGCTGAATGATGATCTATTTTAATTCCTGCTATGGCCCTTTTTCTACACTTGAAATAGATCCCAGAAATTCAATTCAAATTTGGAAGCATAATCATTGGAAATGTAATGTCTTGGTAAAACATTGCTTCAGCTCCTGGCTCACTAGATTGGGTACAAAAGACTCTAGAATTTTAAGTTCATAAAGGCATGTGTGGATTGTTTTAGGCCTTGGCTGGGGTGAAGGCCTAATTGCAGGTGGAGAATTCCTTACTTCTATGACATTTATCTATTTCCAAATACTATAGACAACTTGGTAGCTAATCATAAACCATAGAGTTTGTTGGGAGTGCTGGGAATCATGGAATGTCCTCCATGTTTCTCCATTCTCCAAAGAAATTCCAACTTCAAGGCATATAGTTAAATGTAGACATGACTTTTTTCCCTTCTTTTTATGATCCTGTAATCCTGTAATTCAGGATGGAGTTGGGGCAAACGAATGAAGCTGAGCATTTACTGGCTGGATGCCCTTCCTGACACCTACATGGAGTTCACAGCAGATATTTTTTCTTTGCACCCTGATTGAACTCTCAACCGTCTGAGTAGGAAGCAAGTGTCTTTACCTCTAAGCCACCACACCACTCAAATGTAGACATGAATATTTTGTGTAAAGTATGTCTCAATCTGATTTTTCTTAGATTTTTCTACAGAGCACAAAGACATATAAAAAGCCTTGAAACTATGATGTTCCTTCATTTGTCTTTGTTAAATCTGGGTAGCTTGATAGCTTTTATAATGCCACCGCTGCTAATTCATTTGTCATGCCCAGCAATAGTGTCTAATATCTATATTGTTATGACACAATAGAATGGAGTAAAGATCTTTGTTCTTGATCAGCATATATCATTTTCCCAAATAATACCTAGAAATTAATCAAAACTCGCATGCTTTGTACATGTGAGAGTTCTTGCATGTTTCCTGCAAAGTCATCTTCCTTATCTCTGCAGCATGGTATCAAAATTATTGCATTACTTTCCTTGGAAATCCTATAACTAGGTATAGGTTGTGATGGCAAGCATTGGTACAAGCAATCGTCAAAAGTCAAGCTTGACTTGATTTGAAGGTATCTAAAATGATTTCTCTTTCATACGGTTATCTAACTGTTAGATACAAAAGCATTTCTAACATTAATGTGTACAAAAGCTTATCCCAACGGTGGGTTGTTGTTGTTTTTTCAAGGGGTAACTAGACTTTCTATTTTTTCTTGGAAGATATTTCACTTCTCATCCAAGAAGCTTCTTCAGCTCTGACTGAATGGTGGGAAATGGAAGGATTTATACTCCTTGCTGACAGCTGGTCATTTGCATTCTTTTAGCAGGTGTCATCAGGGTCACCTGAGTGGTGCAAATGAGTGTGGAGCCTTCTTGGAACTGTTGAAAGGACTGTGTTGTAGATTGAAGATAGATAATGTTATATCCCTCGCCCCCTGTTGAGAGAGGGCTGTTCAATTTTGACATAAATGGCCTCTTTAACCCCTCTTTCAAACCAGTGATCCCCTCTAAATCCTTCCATTCTCCACCTTCCAGTCAGAGCTGAAGAAGCTTCTTGGATGAGAATTGAAACGTCTTCAAAGAAAAACCAGAAAGTCCAGTTGCCTCTTGAAAAAAGCACCTTTGGGACAACCATGACCTGGATCACTGAGAATCTCCATAGACATTTACTAAAGCTTATGTTTATATATTTGTAGGCCTTGGCTAAGTAATTCATTCATTTTGTTTGACTGTTCACAATCAAGCAGGCTAATAAGAAACATACTCTATGAGAGAGACATATACATTCAGATCAGCCCTATATAGCTTTTAGAAATGTTAAATTACAATATTTAGAATAGAATAGAATAGAATAGAGCAGAGCAGAGCAGAGCAGAGCAGAACAGAATAGAATAGAATTCTTTATTGGCTAGGTGTGATTGGACACACAAGGAATTTGTCTTTGGTGCATATGCTCTCAGTGTACATAAAAAGACAAGATACATTCATCAAGAATCATAAGGTACAACACTTAATGATAGTCACAGAGTACAGATAAGCAATCAGAAAACAATTTGAACAATTTCATACATTTGAAGTCAAGAAATTTCTATCAGAGATGGAACCTGGCAGCGATACTGTCTAAAAGAAATGATATAGGTTATGCTGAAAGTTGAATCAAAGGATATATGCTACAGGAACTCGTAACTCATCTGCAAATTATATAATATGCAAAATTCCAAAAAGAGTAGTACAAAAACTTGAAATCAACCCCTGTAATCTACAGCAAGCTAGCAGAAAAAAAATATATAGTTAACATCCGACCTTACTCTTTAAACAACAATAGCAATGACAAAGAATTTGCCATATATATGGGAAAGAGAGCTGTCTCTAACTAGAAAGATGAGACACTATCTTGGGCTGATTAGATACAGTAGAAGTGTTGTTTTTTTAAAAATCTAACCCTTTATTACAATCAGTGACCAGATGTCGGTACAATTCAGCAACAATATTACAAGGGGGAAAAGGGAATAGGATAAAAGTATGTGGACAATTTATACAAATGAGATATAAATTACAAGTGGTTCTCAATTAATGCCCACACATTCAACAACTCTTCAACTTGTGATGGGTGCTGAATGAGTGGTACTTACGCCCAGTGGTGAAATCCAATTTTTTTTACTACCGGTTCTGTGGGTGTTGCTTGGTGGGCGTGGTGTGGCATGGTGTGGCTTGGTGGGCGTGACTGGGGAAACGATACTGCAAAATCTCCATTCCCACCCCACTCTGGGGCCAGCCAGAGGAGGTATTTGCTGGTTCTCCGAACTGCTCAAAATTTCCGCTACCGGTTCTCCAGAATCTGTCAGAACCTGCTGAATTTCACCCCTGCTTACGCTCAAAGGTCCAGCCACTACATCATTCCCATAACCATATGATTATGATCTGAATATTTGGCAACCACCCCAGATTTCTGACCATTACAGCATCTTGTGGTCACACATGACTGCAAATTTGCAATCTTCCTTGCTGGCTTTCTAAAAGCAAAGTCAATGGGGAAGCTGGCAGGAAGTTGAAAGTCACAGTCATGTGGAGACTCGCTGAATGATCCAGGGCAATTCTCTAAACAGCCTGGTTGGTTAAGTGAATTCCCCGTTGACTTTGCTTGTCAGGAGATCGCAAAAGGTGACAACAGCAACCATCATATATATATATATATGAACCAGTTGCCAAGCATCTGAATTTTGATCACGTCGCCATGGGAATGCTGCAAAGGTTGTAACTGTGAAAAATGGTCATAAGTCATTTTGTTCAGTGCCTTTGTAACTTTGAATGGCCACTAAATGAATTGTTGTAAGTCGAGGACTACCTGTATATCTGGGTATGTATGGTCTTTTTCTTCTTTTTCTTTTTCTTCTCTCTCTTTCTCTTTCTCCCTCTCTCCCTCCTTCCATCCCTCTCTCTCCTTCCTTCCCTCCCTCTCCCTCTCCCTCTCCCTCCCTCTCTCCCTCTCCCTCCCACTCTCTCCCTCTTTCTCCCCACCTCTCTGTGTTTGTGTGTTAAAATCTATTCTCTTCAGTATAGAACTTATTTATATATTAGATGACCCACAGGGGGGGCAATTTAAAAAAGTATTGAAGCCACATCAGTCATGTATATAATAATAATTATCGGATTAGTGATGTATGTATCACTGATTAATATGCATTGTGAGTGTTTAAGTAAACTTCAGCAGAGGCTTCTTGGTTAAACATATACATTTTAAAATCTTATTTAGTCTGAAGATAGGTGATCTTATAACAATGATATAATATTGGTGATTTTGATTAAATAAAGCTTGCCATATTTTAAACCTTTAAATTAACTGTTAGGTTTGGGTATTGACGAGGCAGGAGACCAGGTTAGTGACAACAGCTCTTTAATATAGTGTGACCCAGCAAAACTCTGGAGAAAAACCTCTCCTTATATACACTTCAGCCTGAGGCTGCATCCAATCAGAAACGAGATATTTCCCGCCTAAAAGTCCCGCCAAAACTTACAGTAATACATTACACTCCTTCCCTCCCAGAAGGCACTTTGCCAATATTTGCATATTACTTCTCTACGTAGTCCTGCAGGTACGTGGGGCGTCTCCTGACTCTCCCGGACCTGCGCAGTTCACTTTCTGGAGTTGAGTCGAGCTTGCCGGAGGGACTTTTCGTTCCTCTGAGCTCCTCCTCCCGGCCATCCGGCCCTGGATTATTCGCCGGCTCGGACCTGCTGTCCTCTAGAGGGACCGGAGGGTGTCGCTGGACCTCGCCTGACTCAGATAAGTCTCTGTTTGGTCTTTGCTTACGCTTTCTGTTTGTTCTCGGCTCCAGTCAGCTGTGGGGTTAATTAAATCATAGTCAGGGCTGTTCTCGCCTAATTCTGCCTTATCGCTCAATCTGTTTCTTAATTGATCTATGTGGCGCCCAGATTCTGCCATCGTCTAGTTCCACTAGATAAGATTTGGGGCCCGCTTTGTCTATGACTATCCCCTCTTCCAGTTAGGGCCGTCGCTGTAATTATGTGCCCACACCGAGTCTCCTATGTTTAACTCTCGGATTCTATCTGGTTTTGTTTTGAACCCGTCCTGTACGTAGTTCGGTGTAGCCGGTCTAGCGGGCACCGTAGCTTCCGCCCATTAATAGCTCGGCTGGGCTGCGGCGGTGGCCACACAGGGGTCCTGTGTTGACGGTTAGGAATGCGTCGATTTGTGCCTGCCAATCGCCGGGCCGCTTCGTGATAGCGCTTCTTCGCACTCCGGACAAAACGTTCAGCAAGGCCGTTCGACGCAGGGTGGAACGGCGCTGAGAGGGCATGTCGGATGCCCTCTTCAGCCAGGTACCCTTCAAATAATGCTGCGGTGAACTGTGGGCCGTTATCGGACACGAGGGTGTCCGGTAGCCCGTGCGTGGCGAAAAGGTGTTTTAGTGCTGAGATGACAGCTCCCGCGGTTGTGGATTTCATTAGGATGATCTCCAGCCATTTGGAGAATGCATCCACCACAATTAGAAATGTTTGGCCGTGGAAGGGGCCGGCAAAATCAATGTGTATGCGGGACCAAGGGCCTTGGGGTTTCTCCCACTCCAAAACTGGGGCCGTAGGTGGTAGTGGTCTGGATTCCTGACATACTTGGCATCGGCCAACCCTGTCACTGATTTCGCTGTCCATTAGGGGCCACCAGACATAGCTCCTAGCCAAACCCTTCATCCTCACAATTCCTGGGTGACCCTCATGCAGGAGTTCCAGAACTTTTTTTCTCAGCTTCTCTGGAACTACCACCCTATCCCCCCAGAGCAGGCACCCCCCTTGCACAGACAATTCTTTTTCTTTACAAATTCTTGAAACGTCGCCCGGCAGCGGCCATCCCTTTGAACCCAACTGATTACAGTTCTTAAAACAACGTCCCGGTAGGAGGCCCGAGCCACTTCCTGCGATGTGACTGGCCAGAGTCCAAAGAGTCAATTAGTAGAACGGGTGTGCCCGGGTGGGGTCCTCGATTTCCTGGCAATGGGCATCTGCTCAATGCGTCCGCATGCCCCAGCTCCTTTCCAGGCCGATGCTGCAGCTTGTAGGAGTATGCGGTCAAAAAATAGTCCATCTGGTCAGTCTAGGTGAGAGTGCTACTGGCGTTGGGCGGTCGCCAGCCAGTAACCCCAATAGCGGTCTGTGATCAGTGACAATTTCAAAGTCTCTCCCAAAACGATTCGTGAAATTTTTCACCCTGACACTATTGCGAGAGCCTCCTATCTAGCTGGCTGTAATTCCTTTCAGCCGGGACATCGCTCGTGAATAGAACGCTATAGGGGCTTCAGTGCCGCTTTGGGAGTCTGTGGCTAAGTACCGCTCCTACTCCATAGGGGACGATCACAAACCAATACTAACGGCAGTCTGTTGTTGTATTGTATTAACAGGCTATCGCTTGATAGCAAACTTTTACTGCCTCAAATGCCCTATTCTCTGACTTCCCCACGACCAAGCAGTGTTTTTCCAAGCAATTTATGCAGCGGTTCAGCAACGGTTGCCTTGTCTTTTAAAAACACGGCGTAAAGTTTACCAGACCCAGGAAAGCCTGGAGTTCTGTCTTGTTTTTGGGTGCTGGGGCTCTCTTTATCGCCTTGACTTTGCTCTCAGTGGGTGAATCCTTTTTGTCTATTCTATAGCCCAAAATTCAACAGATTCGACCCCTATCTGACACTTGCTTGCTTTGACTTTTAATCCTGCCGACCTAAAAATGGCCAAAACTTTCCTTAATCGCTTCCCCAGTTCTCTTAAATCTTCCCCTGATACCAACACATCATCGAAATAGGGTACGACTCCCGGTAACCCTTGTAGGAGCCGCTCCATCAAAATTTGAATAGCCCGGGCCACACTCACCCGAACTGTAACCGGGTGCACTTAAAGGCACCCCGGTGCGTTACAATGGTCTGGGCCTCAGCTGTGCTAGCATCTACGGGTAGCTGTTGGTACGCTTGTGCCAAGTCTAATTTGGCGAAAACTTGTCCGTGCCCTAGTGAGTGCAATAAGTGTTGCACTACTGGAACTGGGTAGGCGCTCTTTGCAATGCTTTGTTCAAGGTAGCCTTGTAATCAGCGCAAATTCTTATGGACCCGTCTGGTTTTATAGGGTGACGATTGGCGTCTCCCATTTGGCATGGTCAACTGGCACTAGTATCCCTGGCTGACTAATTTATCTAACTCTTTGTCGATTTTAGGTTTGAGTGCAAAGGAACCCTCCTTGCCTTTAACCTAATGGGAGCTATTTGGGGTCTAAATTGAAGGAGATAGGGGTCCCTTGTACTTGCCTAAACGGTCCTCGAATACGCCTGCGAATTCCTCCAGTAGGGCGTTTGCAGGTTGCATCCGCTCCGTGGACGCCAGTCACCCCATTCCCAACGCCGGAACCAGTCTAGCCCCAGCAAGCTTGGCAAGGTTCCTCGACTAACGTGATGGGCAGGGTCTTTTCGTATGTCCCGTACTTGACCTCGACGGTCGTTGTCCCTCGAACAGGGATGCGGTTGCCCTGGTAATCCTGCACCCGGAGCCGTTGTTTCTGTAGCTTGCGCTTATGCGATGTGCGGCAAGGCTTTCACAAAAGTGTCCCAGGACATGATTGTGATAGCTGATCCTGTGTCTACTTCCAGTCGGCACGGTACGCCTTCAATTGTCGGGTTTGTGAAGATCTTTTCTTCGATGCGGGTAGCTGCGTGGTCTATGGTAACAGTCATTCGGTTTGACTTCGCGCTCTTTCTTTCCTGGCTAATCGCGGGTCGCCTCGCCGATCTCGCTCTGATTGGCTGGTTTGAAATTTCGGCGGAATGTGGGTTTGCATCTCTGACTCAGAGCCGCTCTGATTGGCCGATTTGAATTTTCGGCGGAAGGTTGGGGTGCTCGGCAGACTTGAGCCAGGTGCCCTTCCTTTCACACCGCCGCAAATGGCGCCCTGAACTTACATCTTTGGCGCTGATGTCGCCCGCAACTTCCGCATTCCTCCGGTCTTCCTTGTCGATTTTCCGTGTAGTGGACTTCTTCCTCCTCTTCGCTGGTTGACTCACGATAGGTTTCTTCGTGGTGGACTGTGCTCGGCTTTGCGCCCGCCATCGGCGTGAGTCGCTTTTGTAAGGTGTCTGCTGCATGGTTGGACATCTCATGGGCTCTGGCTTCGTCCAGAGCGTTTGCCAATGTCAGGTTGCTCTTGGCTAGCAACCGTCTCCTCAAACGGATGTCTCTGACCCCCCGTATAAGTTGTTCCAGCAGCTCTTCGTCCAGATCGCGGTACTGCAATGCTTGGAGGCTTGTCTCAGGGCTGCCATGTAGTCGCTGATAGACTCGCCTTCTTGTTGCCTGCGCTCCCCAAACTCGCACTGCCGAACGTATTTGGACGGGCTGGTGCGTAGTGATTCTTCAGGAGGGTCTGAAGGGTCTGCCACGATACGGAGTGTAGCGGTGTTGGCTCCGCTAGGGCTTCTGCGACGGCGATGACTGCTGACCCACAGTGGCTTATGAAGTAAGCCCGTTTGCGGTTGTCGGAGACTCCCTGTAGCTCGTTGCCTCCAGGAAACTTTCGAAACGGGTCATATATATTCCCCATGTCTCCTGGGCAGGGTCAAACGGAGTGGGTGGCGTGTAGCCGGTCATCGCTGCATTCGCCGTCACCTTGCTGGGTTTGATTCTCGTAGTGAGTTCAGCTCTGTTCTGGTGCTCTGCCTCAATATCCCACCTTCGTCGCCAATGTTAGGTTTGGGTATTGACGAGGCAGGAGACCAGGTTAGTGACAACAGCTCTTTAATATAGTGTGACCCAGCAAAACTCTGGAGAAAAACCTCTCCTTATATACACTTCAGCCTGAGGCTGCATCCAATCAGAAACGAGATATTTCCCGCCTAAAAGTCCCGCCAAAACTTACAGTAATACATTACATTAACAATCTGTTATTGGATGCTTAGAGGCATTTGATCAGGAATTTTGTTTTGTTTGGAACAATATTTAGTATGTTTGAGCTAACACATTAGATATGGTATCAATAAGCAGAGAATATCATTTTACATATTTCCATTTCTAAAACTTAATAGCATATTTAGGTTAAGGACATGAAAGATAATTATATTTTGTGGAAAACATAGTCCAAATTGGTGTTTGTCTGATTCTGTTGCATGAAACAAGATAGCTGTTATCTATTAATGAAGCTGAATTTATTCTAAAGCCAAACAAAGAACAACATCGGCAAAGATAGCCGCAAATGGGTGGCTGCAAATTTTTTGGAAACAGAGAACTTACCGTATCTGATTATAAAATGATTTTTCCTTCCATGTTTCATAGACTAAAAAGTTAACAAAAACCAAAGCTGAAGAGAAACTCAAAATGTAGCCTTTCTGATCTAGTATTCTCTAGAGAAATTAATGACTGAAATTCATGGCATTCCTAATTAAGAAAACTTAGGCTTTGGTGCCATCTTTGAACAGTTTCAGACAGTGCAGAGATATAACAAGCTATGTGCCAATTGGGAAAGAAAGAAAATAGAAGAAGAAAGGAAAGGAAAGAGAAAAGGAAAAAAGAAAAGAAAGAAAAGAGAAAGTGGGTGGAAGGGAAATAAGGAAGGAAGAAAGAAAATAAAGAAAGGAAGGAAGGAAGGAGGGAAGGAAGGAAGGAGGGAAGAGAGAGAGAGAGAGAGAGAGAAAGAAAGAAAGAAAGAAAGAAAGAAAGAAAGAAAGAAAGAAAGAAAGAAAGAAACTTTTCAATATAAAATATATTTTCATTGTCATTGCATGCTATTATTTTCCCCAAAATTTTCCACAAATACTTTTTTTCTGCATATCATCTTTTTGTACCTACCTTTTGGAAGGGAATTTTCGTAGCAACCTCACAAACACACTAGGACCTTTAAGAGATGTGTTTCTTTATTTATTCAAGCTTACTTAAATACATTCAAACTGTCCAAATGAAAACTGGGACTTCGGTATTTGGGAAGAATTAATTACTTGGGGAGTTTGTATTGGCTAAAATGAGGAATGACCTCAGCTGAAACATCTTCAATTCCATAGAGCAGAGTTTTTCAATCTCGGCAAGCTTTAAGATCTATGGATTTCATCTCCCGGAGTTTCCCATCCAGCATGCTTAAAGAAGGTTGAAAAACCCTGAGATAGCGGATAAGAGTAATTTATAAATAATAAAGTAAGGTTAAATAAATATTTAAAAGACATAAATAAAACAATATAATTAAAATGTTATAATCTATTACTGTAATCAACTAGAAATAGGTAGCATTATCAGGGAAAGCCCAAGCTAGCAAATAATTATTTACTGGTAGAAATCATTTTAGTCCCCAGCTCCCAATTTTGTAATACTACATATTGTTATTTGTCTTGTTCCTAGTCTAAATCTGCCACAAATCCTTGTTTCTTCAGAGCCACTGGGTGTATATGCATTGGATGTATATGCATTGGGTGTTCAGAGCAAAGTATCAGAACCCAGTTATTATTACTAGAGTATGCAGAGTATAAAAATTTAATAAAATAAAAAAAATAAAAATAAAAGGTGGGATTCAGCCGGTTCTGTTCGATTCGGGCAAACCAGTAGTGAATAGTGCGGGAGGCTCTGCCCACCCGCCCGGAAATAATGCACAAGCAAAGAGCATACATTGCACGTAAGGCTGCACACATGCACAGAGGAGGCGTGTACGCTCACATTTGCGAACCGGTAGGAAAGGTAAGTGAATCCCATTTCTGAGCTTATGGCATTGTTACAATAGCCAGGAGATCACAATGCTATTGCAGAATATCTATGGAGATTCTCAGTCATCCAGGTAATGATTGTTCCCAACCTTGAGGACAACCATGACCTGGATGACTTAGAAAGTTCATTTAGGAGTTCATTTAGCTATGCACCTTGAGATGAATAACCTTTGTACAGCGCGGGAAAATGAATGGATTTCCAGAACAATTACACACTACAGGAACCATTTGCACTTCAGTTTGAGATGCAGACAACACAGACCATCCCCAATAACTATTTGAGGCAGATTTAGAGTAGGAACAAGACAAATAACAGTATGCAGTATTGCAAAATTGGGAGGGACATAGGGCAGAAAAGGCTCTGCAAGAAGACTCCACACCCATTTGCGTTACTCAGGTGATCCTGAGGACACCGATAAACCTCCAAGTGACCTTAATGACTCTCTAAAAGAATGCAAATGACCAGCTGTCTACAAATATAAATCCTTCCATTCCTCACCATCCAGTCAGAGCTGAAGAAACTTCTTGGAAGTGAAATATCTTCAAAGAAAAACAAGGCAGTCCAGTTGCTTCCTGAATGCTATTGCAGAGTAGTAGTTTGGCTTGCCAAGGTACCAGCCCTGTTATAGAACATTTTGATGCATTTCCCAAGGTGCGCCACAGGAGAGTGAGCTGGCTTTGCACCAGAGAAAAAAGACGAGCAACTCTGCCTGCAGCGTTACCCAGCCCCCCTCCCTTTCTGCAGCTGCCACCCAAGTGGGCACCTCAATCAGGAAGGCATCAGAAATCTAACTGCTTGCACAGAGAACCACCTTGTCTCCTCACCAAAGTGGTACCCATCTATCTACTTGCATAGAAGATGCTTTTGAACTGTTAAGTGGACAGAAGCTGAAGCGAGTGATGGGAACTCACCCTGCCATGCAGTGCTTGGTCTCGAACCACCAGCTCTCCAGTGTCATTAAGCCACTGAGCCACGCGCCTCTCGATCCCAGTTGAATTGTGACAATTTCATCAACAGGACCACATATTCCCCAGTGTTGTGATTATTTACAACAGCTGAATTGAATAATAACTGAACTGGATCAGATAGAAGAAGAAGCATGAAGTTAAAGTTCTTATTCCTTCATAAATAATTTACAGATACTCTGAATTCCATTTCGAAACGAATGGCATTGTATTGTTAAGTTAGTGCGCATTAAACACCTTTGCAGGGCACTTAACCTTGTTCTAAAAGGGGTAAAATTAATGTCTCTTGCCTTGCAGATGCCACGAGAGCCATTCATTAAATTCTACAACACAAGGCTGGAATCTTACCAATGTACAATTCAAATTCAGCATTGGAAACTGTTGCTTTAAAAAAAAAGAGAAACAGAAAAGTGGGGGGGAGAAAAGGCAGAATATAACATGTTATTAATATTGTCCTCAGGAGGAGGCTGTTCACTGCCGAAGACTTTCTTAAAAGGTCATCACTCAGGAACCTGTGCATTTTATTCAATTTAAAACTACATCTGCCGTTCCCCCAACCATTTCTGCTCAATGTTTCTGTTTTTATTCAAAGAAGCTTCTAGAAGACCGGCATCTATTATTTCATCATGGTATTTACAGTTTGGGATAGAATTATGACATTCATAGTATTTTTTTTTCAAGCAAACATATAATTATTTACTCCTGTTGGAATAAGCAGCTGGAACCTGGTTGCTGTGAGCATTCTCAATCACTTCATTTGTTTCACTTCTGATAATTAATTTTCACTTCATTTCTCTGGTGTAGGAAAGGTCAATATTTCTGCTTCCATAGGCTTCAAGATTTTTTTAAGGAAAAAAAACCAAACGGCAATGTATTTTAAGAGTAATGTTTTTGAGAAAGGTAATAAAGTATAATCAAATGTCATCTATAAGTATATCATCCATACTTATTGCTTATCTGTGCTAGGATCAAACTTTTTCTCACATCCATGTCCTGTTTTTAAAAATAACTTTTTGGTGGAACAGGTAGACACAAGAAATTTGGGGAGATAATGTCTGATAAATGAGATGAGGATTTCATCAAGCATGTATTAGATAACAGACATAAGTATAAACATAATTATGAATACATGAAATGGATACGTATAAAAGGGGACATTAGGACAGGGGCAGTAGGCACGTTGGTGCGCTTATGCATGCCCCTTACAGACCTGTTAGGAATGGGGTGAGGTCAATAGTAGACAGTCTAAGGTTAAAGTTTTGGGGATTTGGGGAAGAAACCACAGAGTCAGGTAGTGCATTCCAGGCATTGACCACTCTGTGGCAGTGGACGTCATATTTTCTGCAATTGAGTTTGGAGTGGTTTGCCTTAAGTTTGTATCTATTGTTTGCTCATTGAAGCTGAAGTGGTTGCTGACAGGTAGGATATTGTAGCAGATAATTTTATGTACTTTGCTTAGATCAGAACGAAGGCAGCATAGTTCTAAGTTGTGTAAGCCCAAAATTTCAAGTCTGGTGGTATAAAGTATTATATTGCGGGTAGAGGAATGGAGGACTCTTCTCATGAAATATATTTGGACACTCTCAATTGTATTAATGTCCGATTTGCAGTCCAGGTTCCAGATAGACGAGTGTATCTGGAACATTTTGATGTATTCGAAAATTGGTCTAGCAAATGTTTTGTATGCTCTAGTTAGTAGTACAATATTACCAGAGAAAAAGGTACGCAAGATTAGGTTAACAACTTTTAATGCCTTCTTGGCAATGCTGTTACAGTGAGCTCTGGCACTTAAATTGTTTGAGATGAGTATTCCAAGATCCTTGACAAAGGTTGTCGATGAGGTCATATCCGCCCAGCTTGTACATACATATACAATATATACAATGTATACAATGTAAAGTCTGAACAGAAGTTTACCCCTGTTCATAGAGATAAAAAAATAATTCAGGAAAAATGTAGTCTTTTACATTGAAATTGTATTCTCTTGGGGCTATGATTATATACAGATATTATCTTGAGGCTATGATTATATACAGAAAACAACAACCGCAAAGAGAGGCACAAGAGATCTCAAGGGATTTTAGTAGTAGCTTTAACAAATGACTAAAGTGTAGTATTTGATACAAGGTGTTTATAGCAGTGATTCCAGATGATTGTTTGTTCTGTGCTTCAGTCTTCAAGTCCTCGAACCAGCAGAGATACCTGTAAGAGAGCAAATATGCATTAGGAATATTACAATTAACCATGCCATGTATGGAATGAGGTTTTGAAGTCAGTGGTACTTTACTGGGGAAATATTCTTTCTGAGTGAACAAGACAGTATGAATTCGAAGAAAATGAAGCATGAGGGAAGTTAAAAAAAAGAAAATGAAACAAGAGACTTTAAAATGGAGAATTCAGAAGGTTTTCTAGAAGAGAGTCTTAGATCTCTTGAGTATTTTTGGACCTGAATTACAATGCACAAATAGGCTAAGTGTCCAGACAGCTAAAGAATGCCAAAAATAGGACTCCATGCAGTGGTGGGATTCAAATAATTTAACAACTGGTTCTCTGCCCTAATGATTTCTTCCCACAACCAGTTCACCAAACTTCTCAGAAAGTTAACAACCGGTTCTTCCGAACTGGCTGAATCCCACCACTGACTCCATGGCTCTGATATATATATATAGTTTTTGGCAGAACCCGAGATCATTAATATGAATCTGGAGAAAAGGCAGAACATCTTAGGTAGGTCCCTTTATTTAGCTCTCCAAAATCATATTTAGGTGTAAAAATAAGAAGGAATAGCATTGTGAATAGAGATGAACTCTCAGAGTGGTGAAGAAATGGCTGTTGTTGGGGTTTTTTGCAAAGACTCTGTAGATATCCTTTAAACCTTAATGACAGAGTGGTGGCTTGAAGGATAGGTAGGTATTTGTACATGTCAACAATTCCATTAGATCTGTGCCCATTAATGTAATCAGCTGAGGCAGCAGCTAGATTCCTAGCCCACTTTCAGCTACAGTATCTGGGACATTCTCCTCATATTTGACAGCGTTTAAGCCACTCACATTGCTGTTCTTTCCAGAACAAAGTGGATTGTTTCCTCAAAGCATCATATGATGCCCCTAAAAATACAAGACACAAATTAAACTTAAATAAAAAGCCAGCCTATCTGAATTCTTCCATAATCAAGAATGCAGGATTTGAAACATTGCAATGCCTGACATGATTATTTTTTCCAAATTAATTTTAGAATTTCATCAACAGCATGGTATGCCATGCTAAAATTAGTTTTAAATGGTGCTGTTAAATTTGTATGTTGTATTTCAAAAAAAAGCCTAATGGTTTTTTAAAAAATGGTTTTTAAATGGGATTTTTATTGGGTTTTATAGTTTCCAGCCAACCTTGAATTTTCGCTTTTTAAATTGGTTTTAATTTTTGTATCTATTGTTTTATTCTGGCTGTACACCGCCCTGAGTCCTTGGGGAGAAGGGTGGTATAGAAATTTAAATAATAAATAAATTTGGATTTCCCCTCCCCGCCCCTTTGCCTGTGTTAAAGTTGCATTTATTTATTTTTTAACAATACTATGCAATATCTGACATTAGGGAGAAAAAAATGTCTTCTTGCTAGTTAAGAATTACAATTTTTAAAATTAGGCCTCATGGTATTTGACTGAAAAGATAACTGATTATAATTGTTTGGATTTATATAAATGTAAAACTAAATATTTTCATATTTTACTGTTAATAATGGTTGCTAACATTCATTAGTATAAAATCAGTTATTGTCAATCCAGTGGAAGTTTTGTAGATTAGGAATAATTAGTTCTCAAGAGGATGAAAAAGATGCTAACTAGGCACAAATGTAATACATCAGATCTTTATGTCTTTTAGGGCAAAGAGGATTGCATAAATTAGGCAGAATATAATCAAATCTTAATTGATGGTATAGTATAGGGCATGTTTTTCTAATATAAAAGATATTGGCTCCAATCTGTGCATGAAAGTGAGCACATCTTCCCAGATCATGTGTACAAAACAATTCTTGATGCTGCTTCTTATATTTTATTTAACATGGCGCTTTGATGGTGATCATAATCAGTCTGGAATTGGGAGAAGATAGTAAGAAATCTATGTAATCACTAACACTTTACTTTGACCTGATTGCACATAACAGCACCTAAATTAAAATATTGAAATTTAATTTAATTTTAAATTAAAATTAAAAAATAACATCTAACCCAGGGATCTCAAACTCAATTTCATTGAGGGCCACATCAGGGTTGCGTTTGACCTTGGGGGTTTGGGGTGTGTGGCCAGGGGGCGTGGCAAGCTCAATGTCCATTTTCGGCTGTGATGGCCTCCTGCAGCCCTCTGCCACTCCCCCCAAGCACAGCCCTCTTGCACACAGCCCTCCCGAGCTCCATTTTCATTGGCAGAGGCACTGCGGGCTAGTTCTTCACTGTTTAAGGGTGGCCCCACAGGCCAGATACGGCCCTCAGGCCTTGAGTTTGACACCCCTGATCTAACCAGTGAGAAACTGGGAGGGCTTATGCAGATAGTCTTTGATTTGTTTAGTAACTATTCAAAGATACTACAGTGTTTAGAATGTGACTTATGACCAATCCTTTTATTTAAGATCATTATAGTGTCCTATGGTCACATGACCATGAGCTGAACACTTGGCAACTGGCTCACATTTATGATGGTTGCAGCATTTATTTATTTATTTATTTATTTATTTATTTATTTATTTATTTATTTATTTATTTATTTATTTATTTATTTATTTATTGCATTTGTATACCGCCCTTCTCCCGAAGGACTCAGGGCAGTTAACAGCCAATTTAAAAGATACAATAAATACACATTAAAAACAGACTAAAAATTTATATAAATAGTGGCCAAAAATATTAAAAAAACTAAATAATACAAAAAACTAAAACCCCATTTAAAATTACTTAATCAGGCTAGCCCAGCTCGATGGAATAAAAGAGTCATCAGCTCAAGGCGGAAGGTCCGAAGGTCAGGGAGTTGGCGAAGCCCCGGAGGCAGCTCGTTCCAGAGGGCAGGAGCCCCCACAGAGAAGGCCCTTCCCCTGGGGGTCACCAGTCGACATTGTTTCACCGATGGCACCCCAAGGAGGCCCTCCCTGTGGGAGCGCACAGGTCGGTGGGAAGCTGTTTATGGCAGTAGGCGGTCCCTAAATAGCCCGGTCCTAAGCCATGGAGTGCTTTAAAGGTGGTAACCATCACCTTGAATTGCACCTGAAAGACCACCAGAAGCCAGTGCAGCCCGCGCAGGAGAGGTGTTATATGGGAGCCACGAGATGCTCCCTCTATCACCCGCGCGGCCGCATTCTGGACCAGTTGGAGCTCTCGGGTGCTCTTTAAGGGGAGCCCCATGTAGAGAGCATTGCAGTAGTCCAGGCGAGATGTAACGAGGGCATGGGTGACTGTGCGCAGAGAAACCCGGTCCAGAAAGGGACGCAACTGGCGGATCAGGTGAACCTGATAAAAAGCCCCCCTGGTGACGGCCGTCAAATGATCTTCAAGAGACAGCCGTGCATCCAGGAGGACGCCTAAGTTGCGTACCCTCTCTGTGGGGGCCAACGACTCGCCCCCAACAGTCAGCAATGGAGTAATCTGGCTGTACCGGAAAGCCGGCATCCACAGCCACTCGGTCTTCGAGGGATTGAGCTGAAGTCTGTTCTTCCCCATCGAGACCCGTACGGCTTCCAGACACCGGGACATGACGTCAACGGCCTCGTTGGGGTGGCCTGGGGTGGATATATACAGCTGGGTGTCATCAGCATACAGATGACATCACACCCTAAAGCCACGGATGATCTCATTCAGCGGCTTCATATAGATGTTGAACAGAAGAGGTGAGAAGACCAACCCCTGTGGCACCCCACATAGGAGGCGCCTCGGCGTCGACCTCTGCCCTCCTGCCAACACCGTCTGCGGCCGGTCGGAGAGATAGGAGGAGAACCACCGATAAACGGTGCCACCCACTCCCATCCCCCCGAGCCGTCGCAGCAGGATACCATGGTCGATGGTAGCATTCTAGGATCACAATGTGTAAACTTCCTAGCTGGCTTCTAACTGGTCAAGTCAATGGGAAAGCCAGCAGAGAAGGTTGTAAGTTGTGTTCATGTAAGATGTTTCATTTAGTGATTGATTCACTTGATGACCATGGGAAAACATGGGTATAAAATTGGATATAGTCAAGTGATGACATCTCAAAGTCCACACCACTTGATGAATTTTCAAGTCCAAGTTGTGGTTGTAAGTGGCAGACTACCTACAGCCCTATTCAGGCATTTCCTGAAGGCATACAATCTTGAAATTATTGTTGTGGTCCACCAGCAGAGCTGGCAGCAGATTCGGACAGTGAGGAGGTTGGGGAGGAACATGGGCTAGTCCTGGAGTCTGCAGAAGGCTCTGATGAGTGCTCTGCATCAGAGGCAAAGAGGGGGCCAGGGCCATACGGCAGGTATCAGCTGCCTTCGGAGTCAGACATCAGTGAGGTAGGTGAACAGCTGGAGCCTATTCCCAATGTGTGCATGCGCAGAGTTGCTGGACAAAGGGAATAGCTAAGGAACAAGGGTTGACTTGGGAGTAAAGCCACAGGTGGATGATGAACGGCCCCTCCCATAGGGAATAAAAGAGGAGCAAAATGGGAGGGGAGTTTGCAGGAGACAATTAGTTCACTTGATTGGTTTGTGACTTTCAGAGACTTGCCAAGTTTTGAAGATATCAGCCTGGCAGCTCTCCAAGTCAGATAAGGTCTGTGATTGTAAATTTTCCTTTGAAAGACTTTGCTGGATGTGAATGAGAGGAATTCACAGTAACTTAATAAAAAGGGGTTTTTGTCGGGACAAGGAGTCTGCTTCATGCTCTTGGGAAGCCAAGGTCAGAACAATTATGTAGAAAAAGAAAAAGTGTATATTTCCTAAGATTGAAAATCAGGCTTGTCAGATGTTATATCTTTTCTATCCTGCTCTACAAAGTAGAGAGTTCATCTCTGACAGAAAGTCACTTGAAGAGACTAGATGCATTTGAAATGTGGATTTACAGGTGGCTGTTACATATAAATTAGGTTGACAAAATCAGAAATGAGGAGGTGATAAGCCGGGGAAAGCAAAGGAAAATCATCAAAACCATAAAAAAGCAAAAGTTAGAATATTTTGGACAGGTGATGCGACACCCAGAAAAATACAGCATCCTTCACTTAATCCTCCAAGGAAAGATTGAAGGCAAATGAGGTCCAGGCAGAAGAACATCATGGGTCAAAAATCTAAGGGACTGGTTTGGACAAAACTCAGCAGCACTTTTTTGTGCGGCTGTTGATAAAAGTAGGATTGCCAACATGATCACCAATGTCCAATGGCGGATACGGCACAAGAAGAAGAGAAGATTTCCTACAGCCAAACATCCTTTCCACTTTTATTCTCCCAATCTCTATGCATCTGAATGATATCTGAAAACAGCAGTACTTACGTTCCCTTTCATAACTCCCTTGTATACAATGTGGGTAGGCTGGTCAAAGCAAACAGGAAGGTTGAAAAAAATGCTTTGATAATTTAGGTAGCGTTAGTGCGTGCTGCCCTACTCTCTATCACTTTGAAGCTTCTCAGGTAATTGACATTGTCAAAGTTGTCCAAGCACAAATACTTTCTCATACTTATATACACTAAGTTTGGCACAGAAACATCCATAGATGGGAGCATTGTGATGGGCTTAACTTCTGGAAGATGAATGAGTAAGAATTTAAGACAAAGACATCATGCTTGAAAACTAGAATAGAATAATAGAATAGAATTTTTTATTGGCCAAGTGTGATTGGACACACAAGGAATTTGTCTTGCTGCATATGCTCTCAGTGTACATAAAAGAAAAGATACGTTCATCAAAGTACAACATTTACAACACAAATGATGGTCAATATATCAATATAAATCATAAGGATTGCCAGCAACAAAGTTACAGTCATACAGTCATAAGTGGAAAGAGATTGGTGATGGGAACGATGAGAAGATTAATAGTAGTGCAGATTTAGTAAATAGTTTGACAGTGTTGAGGGAATTATTTGTTTAGCAGCCTTCGGGAAAAAACTGTTCTTGTGTCTAGTTATTCTGGTGTGCAGTGCTCTATAGCGTCCTTTTAAGGGTAGGAGTTGAAACTAGGGAAGCATTTTGATGATTTGGTAGTGAGATGCATTTATAATTGGTATTCATAAGATCCTGTGTACAATAATATAACAGTACACAGATAAGCAATTCTTCCTGGTCTAGTCCTTGATACTTTTATATACACATAGTAATAATGAAAACAATGGGGCAAAAGGACATTTTATGAAGCTTAACATAAACAAGAACAAAGCAGAGTTATCCCTCATGCTATTTTTTTGCAAAAGAATACCCCTAGAATTTTCAATTTATCATAATTTGCCTTTCATAATTTAATTACTTTACACATATAGTAGTTACAGTAAGATTATATCCTTAAACTGAAAATACAATTTACCCTCTATATCTTTATGCAATGCAGTGATGAAGATTTCCCAGTATGAAATCTTCCAGAGAATTTAAAAGCACAAATCCCAAAAATCTCAATCGGGATAATGGGAGTTGCAATTCCATCTTATAGAGTGAATGCCAGGCAGAAATGATCATTTGAAGTAGCTTTAGATCATCTGAGAGCTCTTTTGTAAACAAGATATCCATAATAATCTAGCTGAGTGACAACTAATCTAAGAAGCCTCTTATATTCCGGTTATTATTACTTATGGTGTGGACCCAGATGTCATTTGAAGTTTGTGATATCATATTGATATGTATTACAAAGACCAGATTCTTTTCTTTCTTGGTAAGTGTCCTTGCCTTATATTTCATACATGCTACATCCTGTGGCAGCTTTATCTTCATGATTAACTCTGCCGTTTCTGTAGTCTGCACCCAGTTTCATAAAAATGTCATTATTTCTCACGTTCACTGCTGTTTCAACCAACACTTTGTGACCTTCAAACGTATAATGGGCGTATCGGCTTATGGCAGATAACAACTGGAAAATTCCAAACGAAAAGCCCTTAAAAAAATTAGGAAGTTCTGACTCGGTTTTAAAATGATAAGGGCACCAAATAAAGAAGATCATCTGGTCATTAAAAAAAATAATCTGAGAGGTCCTTGGTGCTCTCTGGGCTCGGTTGTTTTCTTGCATTGGGTAATTGAAACGTTACCCAAGTTACCCAAGTTACCTAACATCATACCCAAGTTACCTAACATCATCTCTACTAACATCATCCCATTCCTAAGAGGACCATAAGGGGCGTGCATAAGCACACAAACGTGCCTACCGTTCCTGTCCTATTGTTTTTCTTTTCTTCTTCCTATATATGTTTATATGTGTATATACTATATAATCTTTTTGTATGATGTTGTGACAAAATAAATAAAATTAAAAAAAAAAATCTCGTACTGATGGTGTTACCTAATTGGATAATGAAACATCTGCAAGAAAACAACCAAGTTCAGAGAGCACAAAGAACTCCTCATTGTAACCCTGAGATACAAATACTCTCCTTTTTAAAAAAAAATCTAGCAAATGGTGTCCATGAAGCAAATGGATCTACGAGTACTTGAGGAAGATTGTTTCCTGCAGTGAGCATTTAGTATTGGTCAAGCACCTCATTAAAAATCAGTGAAAATGTGGTTGTTTCAGTTTTGTCCTGTTCACTAGCATTGAATCAGAACAGTACACATGCTTCTCACCCCCTTTATCATTAGAAAAAAAAATTAGTTATTTGTATAGTGAAGCATGGAATAATGGCTATGGTAGAGGGAAGAAATCATTTTAATTGCTACAGCTCTGGCAATATGACATCTAATGTATCCTTCAATAACCAGGTTATCTCTCAAATTGCAACTTTCATCAGTGCAAAACATAACCTAAATCAGGTTCACGTATGTCATTCAGGTAATTAAGCTTTAATGAAGAAGCTCCATGGTTACCAGTACTTTAGACCTGTCCAAATTTTCAGATATTGGCATCGTATAAACCAGCCCATAAATGAATCATTTCATTAAAGCTGGGTTATGAGAAAGTCATAGAAAATTATTTTCGGGGACAGCTGGTCTTCTGAAATTATTTTAAAAATAGGGATTTATGTTCTGGCTCAGTCCTGAATAGATTTAGGATTGCTACGGTTATAGCTAGGCATTGACTCCTGGCTATTCACCATTCACCCAACTCCCCTTAACATTTTTCCCATCCATAGAAAACAAAAGACCAGCATTTTTGTAAGATCTCTGGAATTAGATTGTTCAGCTAAAACTCTTTATATTAGTTAGATAGTTACTGTATGTTAAAGAAATGAGAGAACCTACTTAAAATACAAATAGCTATATTGTTGTTAGTCATGAAGTCATGTCCGACCCATCGTGACCCCATGGACAACGTTCCTCCAGACCTTCCTGTCCTCTACCATCCCTCAGAATCCATTTAAGCTCACACCTATTACTTCAGTGACTCCATCCAGCCACTGTCATTCTCTGTCATCCCCTTCTTTTTTTGCCCTCAATCTTTCCCAGCATTAGGCTCTTCTCCAGTGAGTCCTTCCTTCTCATTAGGTGGCCAAAGTATTTCAGTTTCATCTTCAGGATCTGGCCTTCTAAAGAGCAGTCAGGGTTGATCTTCTCTAGGACTGACCGGTTTGCAGTCCAAGGGACTTGCAGGAGTCTTCTCCAGCACCAGAGTTCAACGGCCTCAATTCTTTGTGCTCAGCCTTCCTTATGGTCCAACTTTCACAGCCATACATTGCAACTGAGAAAACCTTAGTCTTGACTATAGCACTTTAGTTGGCAGGGTGATATCTCTGCTTTTTAGTATGCTGTCTAAATTTGCCATAGCTTTCCTCCCCAGGAGCAAGCTGGCTGTAGTCCCCATCTGCGGTGATCCTGAATCCCAGAAAAATAAAATCTGTCACTAACTCCATTTCTTCCCCATCTATTTGCCAGGAATTGATAAATAGTTATGTAGAGTTGGTCAAATAAGCCACTTGATGATTTAAGATCTCTTTTTGTTTGGAAAGTTTCTCTTCTGATGGTCTTTCTCCTTCTTTCATAATTGCTCCTTGTGTTGGAAAAGAATTTCCATGGGCATCCAACAATCATGAACAATCAGATTCACACATGTAAGTGTCTATGGAGATTCTCAGTCATCCAGGTCATGGTTGTCCCAAAGGTGCTTTTTCAAGAGGCAACTGGACTTTCTGGTTTTTCTTTCAAGACATTTTGCTTCTTATCCAAGAAGCTTCTTCAGCTCTTACTGGATGGTCCTTCCATTCCAGTGGGGATCCTTCCATTCCCCACTGTCCAGTCAGAACTGAAGAAGCTTCTTGGATAAAGAACCAAAACGTCTTCAAAGAAAAACCAGAAAGTTCAGTTGCCTCTTGAAAAAAACCACCTTTGAGTCACACATGTAACGTTCAATCTGACACTTCATTGTTCTTTGCCTATTGCATAGAAAACACCCCAGATTTCCAGATTTCTCTTGAGAACTGCTAAGTGAGGTCCAAAGCAGGGCTGTCAAACTTGCGACCCACTGGCTGTTCCCACACCTGATTTAGCGAAGGGGGGAAAAAATCACGATATGTCACGTGATGCCACCGTGATGACATGAGTTTGACGCCCCTGGTCTAAGATATTCAGGGAGTGTCAGACCTAAACCTCTTGCATTCATATAGTGAATCCAAGCTAATTCCATGCTTGAATCTTCCGCCCAGCCAAGATGGTTGCTCTCATATGTCAGAAAGCATATTATACATTATCTAATATGTGCAAACTCCATCTTCAGACATGCTGACGAATATGGAATCTATATTAGGCAGACTAATAATATAACTTACATGCAGTATGCATTTGGGGACCTAGCAAATTCCAAAGCTGGATGAGTTAAAAAGAACCATGAATATTATCTGATTAAATTGAAGAAAAAATATATCTTGTATCACCCAGGTATTAGACTTCACTATCTTTTTCATTCTTAGGAGACTGATTTCAGTGAACGGTAGGGTTGCATATGTGTCTCTGTGGCCATTTCATGATAAATTATAGGTAAGCACATGTTTCTAATACATAATTTTTCATCTACTGCTATCTGGTCAGCCCACCTGGTTTCTATAGTTTACCATATTGGCAGTGAAGCAAGGAAAAATCAGTATTATTCCAGTTACTGAACATATGCATCTGCAACCTTGTGTTTTGCTAAATGCATAGTGTTTTTGTTTGCTTACTGAATGAGGGTGAAGGGTGACTTAGTATTTGTTGCAAAAGATATTCAGCCAATAGAAGCAAAAGGAAGGTGGGAAGCATCTCAAAAGAAGCTCTCCCTACTTTTCTGGAAAGTAAAATACTAGTAAAACACTAGTAAAAGTAACTAGAAATTACTAGAATTTAGTACTAAATTACTAGAATTTAGTACTAGAAATTACTAGAATTTAGTACTAGAAAAGAAATGCTTTCAAATCTATAAGATTCTGTTACTATACCCTTATAACTAGTACTTATTACAGCATTAGTACCTATGGTCTTTGTTTGTTGTCTGGATGAGAAGAGCTGACAAATAGGCTCGCCATACCTCATGCCCAATTGCTGTTATAGGATTACAATTTGGAGAGTTCATGCACCAAGCTCTCTAGCATTTCTTGCTGCTAGAATTTAAATATAAATGGAAGGCCTTAAGTTAGGGAAAACAATAGCAGAATATAGAACTAGGTTGTTGACCATGCAAACTGTTTTATGTGATTTTTTTTAAGGCTGTACCATTTAGCAGAAAGTAACGGTGGGTTGCATTTTATGAAGAAGTTTCAAGTCTGGGGTTAAGAAAGAATCTGAGGGAGAAAAGTCTTCTAGAACAGGGATCTCCAACCTTGGTCCCTTTAAGACTTGTGGACTTCAATTCCCAGAGTTCCTCAGCCAGCTTTGCTGGCTGAGGGACTCTGGGAGTTGAAGTCCACAAGTCTTAAAAGGACCAAGGTTGGAGACCCCTGTTCTAGAATGTTCAAGAAGCATATAGAGCTGAATGAAGGTCATGGGTAAGAATATATGAGGAAATAGGATCAGAAAGCCAAGAGGGTATAAGTAGTCTTGGACTTATTTCCCGTTGCTTAGCTATCATTCAAAGATACCATTGACATCCCCAAGAATACTTAACAACCTAGTTCCAAAGTTCTAACAGCTGTGTCTCAACCACACACTCCCCCCCACCCTTGGTCACTTGACTGCCTGTCAAAAACTCATAAACTGGTCACATTTACAGCCATTTGCAATATCCTCTGGTTACATGACTATATTTTGTGACATTTTTTATGAAAACCAACATTTACTTCAGACTTTCGGCAAAACCAGCCGAAAGTGAAAAAATTGGCTTGCCTAGGGACTATGGTATTTGTTTAAAGACCATAGCAGTCACTTAACAACCACTGCAAAAAAAAATAATCATAAAAATTAGGCCAGTCACACAGGTGACCTGCTTTTCGATGGTCAAGACTTATAAATTCAATGGGCAGGCTCCATTATGGTGATATGTTGAGGACTGCTTTGATAAGACTAGAATAGAATAGAATAGAATTTTTTAATGGGCAAGTGTGATTGGACACACAAGGAATTTGCCTTGGTGCATATGCTCTCAGTGTACATAAAAGAAAAGATACCTTCATCAAGGTACAACATTTGCAACACAAATGATGGTCAATATATCAATATAAATCATAAGGATTGCCAGCAACAAAGTTACAGTCATACAGTCGTAAGTGGAAAGAGATTGGTGATGGGAACGATGAGAAGATTAATAGTAGTGCAGATTTAGTAAATAGTTTGACAATGTTGAGGGAATTATTTGTTCAGCAGAGTGATGGCCTTCGGGAAAAAACTGTTCTTGTGTCTAATTGTTCTGGTGTGCAGTGCTCTATAGCGTCGTTTTGAGGGTAGGAGTTGAAACAGTTTATGTCCTGGATGTGAGGGATCTGTAAATATTTTCACGGCCCTCTTCTTGACTAATAGGAAAGCTTTGAAAAGATCAGGATTGAGCTTGTGCTTCAATCAGGAACAGACAAAAAGCTAATGTACCCAGTCAGAGTGACAATAGAAGTGAATATTTTGGCAGCCAGCAGTGGAGTAGCTATGAGGAGTTCAAGGTGAGTCAACCAAAGTACATGAGAGAATATTGCAGTAATTAATACAAGAAACAACAAATGAAAGCGATGGGTCTGTAAGCGTCTATCAGGCATAGACTTATTTTGAGACCATGATTGGTTAAAGTACGTTCCTGAGTATACTCTCAATTAAAGTCTAGCTTTATTCTGCATAACACATGTCATATAACACTGTCATACTGACAGGTGTCCAATTAGATTTTAAAAGGGGTCAGTCTATTCCTTCCAAATCTCAATAGATATTCATCTCAACTAGGACCTCAGGTGACCAGTCTTTCAAACACAAGTAAGAAATAACTGAAATATTTTTCCCTGGCTACATTTGTAAGTTTTCAGAATAATGAATCATTTATACTTTCCAGGGATTTGTGTAATACATCTATGTTTGTGTGTGTTTAAAAGCATCTACCAAGGATCACATTTTATTATCCCTTGCCAACAAGGCAGCAGGAAATCAAAATTAATTAACTACCAAAGGTATTTGAAAGAGGTATTCCTGTTAATGAGTTTTTACACAAATAAACTAATCCCCTCCGCTGAAATTTAAATGCATGTATGCGGGTATATATGAATATAGGAAAGTACAGTTGTGAAGGTTATAGTAAAACAACAAATCTGGGGAATTTGCAAGGGGTGTGTTACAACTGCAGGGTGTGTGCCCCCTTTAATATGGCAATAAAGCAAAAGTAGAAGGGCCCCACACCAATATGGAGAGTGATTTCATCAACACTGTTCTGTTTTTCTCCAGCACAAAGAAGGGCCCCCAGACATGGACTCTTTAGATTCCCAACACTAAATAACAGAATAACAGAATTGGAAAGGACCTTGGAGGTCTTTTAGTCTAATCCCCGGGTCCAACAGGAGAACCTATGCCATTCCATAAAAATGGTTGTCCAATCTCTTCTTAAAAGCCTCCAGCAATGGAGTACCCACAACTTCTAAAGGCAAATGGTTACACTGGTTAATTGTTCTCACTGTCTGGAAATTTTTCCTTAGTTCTAAATTGCTTCTCTCCTTGATTACTATCCATCCACTGCTTCTTGCCCTGCCTCTGGGTGCTTTGGGGAATAGGTTGACCTCTTCTTCTTTGTGGAAGCCCCTGAGATATTGGAACACTGCTATCATGTCTCCCCTAGTCCTTCTCTTCACAAGACTAGACTGATAGCTAATGACATATAGCTTACTTTCAGTCACTGATTAACCACAAAAACAAATTCATTAAACTGGATTTCAGTAAGAGATGCTAATATTGTCCCCATGTAAAGATTTCTGGAGTGTTCAGGACTTCAACAGAAGCTTTTTCCTTGACATTTAACTTATTTACCATTAGCAGAATGCTTGTGATTATCATATGTATGACTCTCTCAGCCCAGCACATCTCACAGGACAAATAAGAGAAGGAAGGTGTGTTAGATATGTTTGCTTCCTTGAGTTATTTGTAAAAGTAATAAAGGGAGGATACAAATAAATATTTTACTTGAATATTATGGACTGTCTCAATTAATAATATACCATATTTTTCAGAGCATAAGATGCACCTTTATTCCCCCAAAAGAGGGTGAAAATCTGAGTGCATCTTATACTTTGAATGTAGCCCCACCCAGCTTCTCAAACCGAGGTTTCAGAGACTAAAAAAAGCATCAGAAAAGAAGTTTCAGAAAAAAATCCCCCAAACAGAGCTTCAGGAAAGAAGCCCCCAAACAGAGCTTCAGAGGCTTTTTTTCTGAAGCTGTTTCGGAGGCTTTCAGAGGCAGAAAAAAAAGTTTTTTTTCTGAAATGGAGTTTCAGACATTTCAGAGGCAGAAAAAAAGCAAAAAAAAGCAAGGCACAGAGCTCACAATCAAGGAACCTGTTGCTAAAACTCACCTCTGGGAACAGCTGATTGGGGGTATTCCAGGAGGCCGATCCACCTGCCAATCAGCTTTTTTCTTATTTTCCTCCCCAAAACTAAGGTGCATCTTATACTCAGGTGCGTCTTATACTCTGAAAAATACAGTATATATTTCATGCGATAGCCAACCAACTCTCACTACTTTCCAAATCCTCCCAGATCAGGAGCGTCAAATTCAATTTCATTGAAGGCCACATCAGGGTTCTGTTTGACCTCAGGTTTGTGTGAGGTTGACTTGGCCAGGGTGGGCATGGCCAGCTCAACGTCACTCGTGTCAGGGGCGCCTGTGGTGGCCCGAGAGTTTTGCCAGTGAAAATGGGTTCCCAAGCTTCGTTTTTGGCTGTGACAGCCTCCTGCAACCCTCTACACAGCCCTCCTGAGCTCCGTTTTCACGGCAAAAGCACCAAGGGCCTGTCGATCGCTGTTTTCAGGGCAGCCCCACAGGCCAGTTCTAAGTATTCCACAGGCTGGATCCGGCCCCTGGGCCTGGAATGTAACACCCTTGTTCTAGATATTTCTTCAAACCATATTATGCATCAAGGTATAATGTTGTTTGCTTGTTTGTTTAATGTACCATAAATATTGCACATGGGTACTGCGGAAAGCAGGCATACATTGACTTCTTGAATGCGGTAATGAGGTGATTCCCTAGTTGAATACTATGAGTCACTTCAGAAACTATAACTTAGTTAAATGGGTTTGTTTCCAGTGAGACCTATCTATCAGGGTAACCTGCTCTACCCAATTATGGGATGGAACATACTTTTTCGCCTTTCAGCCCCAATCCAGGAGCTTTCGCATGGAGTCACTTTCATGATGAACTATTTTTGTGTTGAATTGATGCTAGCTAATGAGAGCTAAGTAGCTTGAAATAGATCTATCCTAGTCTCCCTTTATTTCTTTGTCAGTAAACATAAATATAACTTGGATAGGTTTTGCAGCTGTGATGCAGAATTTATTTATATTGCTTTCCCAATTTTTGCAACTTCCTAGTTCCTTCTCTTGATAAGCTCTCAGTTGTGAAGATTTTCTGAACATACACCTGAATTGTGATATCCTTTTGAATCCAGAAAGTGGTAATACCTGACCTTGTATTAAAGGATTCCAAACTGATCCATTGAGGCATAATGAAAAAAAGCTGTGTTGAGGCACAATGAAAAAAGCTGATTGAAAGACATAGTTTACCATATCTAATCTACCAACTTTGCTTCTACAATGGACAATCAGATGTTTGAAACTAACAATGTAACATGAACAAGAAAGCCCTGTTCTATTTTGCCTCAGCAACACTATTGCTTCTGAAGAAGTATATAAAACACCCTGATGAATAGGTATTTATAACCTTCTCCATAAATTTGACAAATCTTCTTTTAATGCTATTTAAGTTGATGGTTTGGGCTATGTAGTGCATGAAGAAGCATTTCCTTGTTTATGTCCTAATTACCTAACCTTCAATTTCATTGGGTGTCCTTGGACTCTGGTATCTTTTCCTATTCCTATCAACTCTGTGCATATTGTTATTATTTTAACAATGTATATCGGAGCAAAACAGAAGAGGAAGCACTATTGCTCTCAACCTGTCTTTGAAATAGGTACCTTTCTGCTTGCCAGGGGAGAACGGAAACAATCTGACCTCAAAAGCATGTTTACTGCCACTCCAGTGGCAGCTCAATTCATGTGTTGCAGAGTACCATACATTAAAAACAAAAACATGAACAGCATGCATGAAAAAGACTTGAAGAAATGCACTTCCCCAAGTACGCATACTAGAAAATAGATACACAAAAATGTAGGCGTGGGTAGGTTGAAGGTTGTTTTATCAAGGTTACAAAAAAAAAAATTGTCAGATGACAAAAAAAGTTCAGCAAATTAAATCGAAACAATATTTTGCAATTAAGTAGTATTTATTAATTCAAGGAAGAGGGGCAATATTTGAAAACTATTGGCTGATTATAGCTGCCTGTTTTGAGAGACTGTATTATTAAAATCCAAACGATGCATTCTCTAAATACGTAGACTTATGTAGTAATGTATCAAGGATACTTACTGTCTATTTTCAGGATGCTTATATTCCATTATTTCATGTTGAGGTACAGATCAATGAGATAGTCCTTGACATACAACAGTTCTTTTAGTGACCATTCAAAGTGACAACGCCTCTGAAAAAAGTGACTTATGCCTGTTTTTCATACTTATGACCATTGCAGCATCCCCATGGTCATGTGATCAAAATTCAGGCACCTGGCAACTGACTCATATTTATGATACTTGCGGATCATGTGAATCAACTTTTGAGACCTTCTAACCAGCAAAGTCAATAGGGAAGCCAGATTCATTTAACAACTGTGTTACTAGCTTAACAACTGCGGTGATTCACTTAACAATTGTGGCATGAAAAGTTGTAAAATGAGGCAAAACTCACAAATATTTCATTCAGCAACAGAAATTTTGGGCTCAGTTGTGGTTGCAAGTCAACCACAACTTGTAACCTGTATTCTTTTTGTCATAGGAGAGGAGAGATTGTATTATGTTTCAGTATTAGAATAGATTAGCAGTGGGATTTTATACACATGTTTGATATGAACAGGGAGTAAATCTGTGGCGCCTATTAAAGCACAACATAGTATTTCTCAGCACAAAATTCTTAGCTGGTGAGAGCAACGCTTCTTCAGAGTGTAGGATGCTACCACTTTCATTATCCAGCTAGATTGAAAGCTGAGGATCAATATATGTTTAGTGGAGAAGAAAGGGTCAATCTTTTAGATCATTTAGTTGCCTAGGAAACATCTGCAAGCTGTGCTGCAACAAATTGTGTTGTGGCATCAATACACATGCAAGATTGGAAAAGATCAGAAGGTTTAAAACAGTGACTTGTACAATCACTTGGAGTTGCAGAGAAGAATAAATTATCCTGTTGCTCTAGAAAGAGTATCAAAAATGTAGAATACTGTAATACCACTGTTGATAAAGTTGATAGGTGAAAAAAATTAATAATGCAACAAAGCATCTTGGCATCAGGGTTTCCCCAAAACCCAGAATAGATTTATGAATCGCTGAGCTTTTCTCAACTTGAATTAGCATTCATCCATTCCTGTTTTTTCTCTCTCCCCCCTTCCCATCTGCCTTTCTTGCACTTGCACAGAACCTGTCATTTATGCCTGTTTGTGCAAGACATTTCTCCCCTTCTGCATTTATCCAGGATGTAAAAAAAAAAAAAAATCCCTCTGGAAAAGAAACAAAAAAGGCTATGTTACAAATTTCAAAAACCGCTACAGAAACATATGCAACCAAATAAAAACTGAATGCACAAATTACCACACCAAGCAAGAAGAGAATCTTCTGCGCACAAATTCCAATCGTGCCTTTTATAATTTTGTCAACAATAAACTTAAAGACTCAAGATCCATCCCACCACTAAAAGATTCTAACAAAGAATGCAATGATGAAACAATCAAAGCAAACCTCTTCAATATTTTCTTTGGCTCAGTTTTTGTTAACTCCGATAACACATATCCAACATTCCACAAATGAACCAGCAATGACTTTGATGATTTAACTCATAGATTTCACAGAAGACAATGTTGGAAAAGCTCTTCACAACTTAAAACCATCGCTTTCTATTGGACCCGATGGACTATGTGCATACTTCTTTAAAAAACTTTCCATTAATATAGCAGAACCCCTAAGTATTATCTTTGATAAAGCCTTCACTACCAGTTCTCTTCCCAAACTTTGGTCACTAGCCACAGTCATCCCTATCTTCAAAAAAGGAGACCCCAGCTTAGTCAAAAACTACAGACCGATCTCCCTTTGCTGCGTCACCTGCAAAGTCATGGAATCTATCATCAACCAATCCATTACCTCACACTTAGAAACTAACAACCTACTCTCCAACAAACAATTTGGTTTCAGGAAAAAATTATCATGTAACTTACAACTTCTCCACTGCAAAAACATATGGACTTCAAATCTCGATCAAGGCAAATCAATAGATGCAATCTACATAGACTTCTGCAAAGCTTTTGACTCAGTAGTACACGATAAACTTCTCCTAAAACTAACATCCTATGGCATCTCAGGACCCCTCCACAAATGGATATCTGCTTTTCTGTCTAACAGACAACAAGTGGTCAAAATTGGCAATGCTTTATCAAATCCTGTTCCTGTCAAGAGTGGCGTTCCTCAAGGCAGCGTCCTTGGACCAACACTCTTTATACTATACATTAATGATCTTTGTGACCACATCTCAAGTAATTGTGTTCTCTTTGCTGATGATGTTAAACTATTTAACACCACAGACAACACTTCTATCATTCAAAACGACCTTGACCATCTAACCGCTTGGTCTAAAAATTGGCAGCTCCAAATTTCAACCAGCAAATGCTCAGTCTTACATATAGGAAAAAAGAATCCCAAAACTAAATACATACTAGATGGACATTACCTTACAGACGACCCCCATCCCATCAAAGACCTTGGAGTTTTCATGTCAAATGATCTAAGTGCCAAAGCCCACTGCAACTACATAGCAAAAAAAGCTCTAAGAGTTGTAAACCTAATTTTGCGTAGCTTCTTTTCCAAAAACACCACACTACTAACCAGAGCATATAAAACATTTGCTAGACCAATTCTAGAATACAGCTCGCCAGTTTGGAACCCTCACCACATCTCTGACATCAATACAATTGAACGTGTCCAGAAATATTTTACAAGAAGAGTTCTCCATTCCTCTGAAAACAATAAAATACCCTATCCCACCAGACTTGAAATCCTAGGCTTAGAAAACTTGGAACTCCGTCGCCTTCGACAAGACCTAAGCTTAACTCACAGAATCACCTATTGTAATGTCCTTCCTGTTAAAGATACTTCAGCTTTAATTGCAATAATAGAATAGAATAGAATAGAATTTTTTATTGGCCAAGTGTGATTGGACACACAAGGAATTTGTCTTGGTGCATATGCTCTCAGTGTACATAAAAGAAAAGATACGTTCATCAAGGTACAACATTTATAACGCAATTGATGGTCAATATATCAATATAAATCATAAGGATTGCCAGCAACAAGTTATAGTCATACAGTCATAAATGGAAAGAGATTGGTGATGGAAACTATGAGAAGATTAATAGTAGTGCAGATTCAGTAAATAGTTTGACAGTGTTGATGGAATTATTTGTTTAGCAGAGTGATGGCCTTCGGGAAAAAACTAATACTAATACTAGAGCAACTAATAGATTTAAACTTAATGTCAACCACTTTAATCTAGATTGCAGAAAAATATGACTTCTGTAACAGAATCATCAGTGCTTGGAATACTTTACCTGACTCTGTGGTCTCGTCCCATAAACCTAAAAGTTTTATCCAAAAACTTTCTATTATTGACCTCACCCCATTCCTAAGAGGACCATAAGGGGCGTGCATAAGCGCACAAACGTGCCTACCGTTCCTGTCCTATTGTTTTTCTTTTCTTCTTCCTATAAAATCTTTTTGTATGATACCTACATACATTGTTGTGACAAAATAAAATAAATAAAAAATAAATAAATGTAAAAATAGAAAATACAGTAGAATTGTGTGCCGGGATAGGCAACATGTAAAAATAAAAGATATTGTGGTCCAGTAAGTTGTTGCTGTGGGATGCGGTGGCTCAGTGGCTAAGATGCTGAGCTTGTCGATCGAAAGCTCGGCAGTTCAGTGGTTCGAATCCCTAGGGCCACGTGACTTCTCCCAGCTTCTGCCAACCTAGCAGTTTGAAAGCAAGTAAAAAATGCAAGTAGAAAAATAGGGACCACCTTTGGTGGGAAGGTAACAGCTTCTGTGCACCTTTGCCATTTAGTCATGCCGGCCACATGACCATGGAGACGTCTTTGGACAGCGCTGGCTCTTTGGCTTTGAAACGGAGAAGAGCACCGCCCCCTAGAGTCAGGAATGACTAGCACATTTGTGCAAAGGAACCTTTACCTTTACCTTTAAAGTAAAGTTGTTGCTTACCTGAAAAAATTATGAACTTTTCATCTTTGTCTTTCAATCTGTGCTTCAATTTCCTGGTTAGTAGGAAGGGGGACCTAATATGAGATTTTACAGGGAGAAACAGTTCTTGGGATTTTGAAGGGTTGGAATGAAGGATATTTTCTCTCAAATTATGTCCCATAATTCAAGTTGGTTGATGGGCATAATTTTTATTTTTCTATTTTGCATTAACCTGTCAACCTTCACCTCCCACCACTATTTTAAAAACTTATTGTTGATTTAAATACAAAGGAGTATGAACTGAAATGTTTTGGAAATTCTGAAAGCAAATTCTAAAGTTTACTTAGAGACCAGTGATAATTATAATAATATATTTTTGTATAAATTACTATTATTACAAAATATATGCTGGAATAGGAAAATCAGAGAAACTGGTTAGCTAAGATTACTTTAGATTTAGTAGAATTCATAAGCAGGTGCTCAGAAGCGGAAAAAGGACAACTCTCCACAACCAACTCACTAAGGTTATATTGCTATGATCAATTTGCCATGGCCAATTCGCTATGGGACAACTCACCATGGCCAGCTCACCACAGGACAATTCAACAATTCAATTTAATTATTTAAAATAATTAAAACATTATTTTAATTTTTGTCAGTCACGTTTCATTTTGTCCATCCTTTGGCATCTTTTCTTTAATGATTCTGTTTCACCATTTCTTTGATATTATGTAACTGCTCCTGCAGTAAATTGTCCTGAGGCAAGTTGGTGAGTTGTGCCACAATGAGTTGGCCATGGAGAGTTGGCCATGAAGAGTTGGCCATGGAGAGTTGGCCATGGAGAGTTGGCCATGGAGAGTTGGCCATGAAGAGTTGGCCATGGAGAGTTGGCCATGAAGAGTTGGCCATGGAGAGTTGTCCTAGACCCCTCAGCAGCTGGTTTTCTACACTGTAATTGTGCATTGAAGATTTGTTTCCTAACCCAAACAGCAGAGCAGGGCCAGGGAAGCAAGATTCATTTATTTATTTATTTATTTTGTCACAACATCATACAAAAAGATTATATAGTATATACACATATAAACATATATAGGAAGAAGAAAAGAAAAACAATAGGACAGGAACGGTAGGCACGTTTGTGCGCTTATGCACGCCCCTTATGGTCCTCTTAGGAATGGGGTAAGGTCAATAGTAGAAAGTTTTTGGTTAAAGCTATTAGGATTATGGGAAGAGACCACAGAGTCAGGTAAAGTATTCCAAGCACTGATAATTCTGTTGCAGAAGTCATATTTTCTGCAATCTAGATTAAAGCGGTTTACATTAAGTTTAAATCTATTGGTTGCCCTTGTATTATTGCAATTAAAGCTGAAGTAGTCTTTGACAGGAAGGACATTACAATAGATGATTCTGTGAGTTAAACTTAGGTCTTGTCGAAGGCGACGGAGTTCCAAGTTTTCTAAGCCTAGGATTTCAAGTCTGGTGGGATAAGGTATTTTGTTGTTTTCAGAGGAATGGAGAACTCTTCTTGTAAAATATTTCTGGACACGTTCAATTGTATTGATGTCAGAGATGTGGTGAGGGTTCCAAACAGGTGAGCTGTATTCTAGAATTGGTCTAGCAAATGTTTTATATGCTCTGGTTAGTAGTGTGGTGTTTTGGAAAAGAAGCTACAAAATTAGGTTTACAACTCTTAGAGTTTTTTTGCTATGTAGTTGCAGTGGGCTTTGGCACTTAGATCATTTGACATGAAAACTCCAAGGTCTTTAACGGGATGGGGGTCGTCTGTAAGGTAATGTCCATCTAGTATGTACTTAGTTTTAGAGTTCTTTTTTCCTATATGTAAGACTGAGCATTTGCTGGTTGAAATTTGGAGCTGCCAATTTTTAGACCAAGCGGTTAGATGGTCAAGGTCGTTTTGAATGATAGAAGTGTTGTCTGTGGTGTTAAATAGTTTGACATCGTCAGCAAAGAGAACACAATTACTTGAGATATGGTCACAAAGATCATTAATGTATAGAATAAAGAGTGTTGGTCCAAGGACGCTGCCTTGAGGAACTCCACTCTTGACAGGAACAGGATTTGATAAAGCATTGCCAATTTTGACCACTTGTTGTCTGTTAGACAGAAAAGCAGATATCCATTTGTGGAGGGGTCCTGAGATGCCATAGGATGTTAATTTAAGGAGAAGTTTATCGTGTACTACTGAGTCAAAAGCTTTGCAGAATGGATGGATTTAATAAGGGTTAGGATACAGAATCCTGAAAAGTGACAAAGCAAATCTCCTTCTTACTTTTAGAAGTATTTAGAATTTGGTAAGACAAATTTCAGTGTGTTGCTCATAATCTCATAATGTAAAAATGAAGGGCTAATTACTCTCTTCCTGAATATACCTGACATTGAAACTGTTCTTTTGCTAGTGAGGTTTTGAAACACTCCCTTTTCTTTCTTAACCTTTCTTACATGTTGTTTAGACCAGAATTTAACTGTCTTTTTCACTGAGATAATTTGGGAAAAGGAATGGGGGTTGGAAGATTTCAGCCTCCCCTCTCGATAGTATAATTGTTACTCAAATGACTTTCCCATACTTAAAAAGCAAGGCAGGATGATACTCTCCTCCTTCCTTGTCTCCCATAGAAGGGAATTTTCTTGACCCAGTTTTCCAACAGGTTGAAATAAACCATTGGTAGTCAACCTGGTCCCTACCGCACACTAGTGGCCGTTCCAGCTTTCATGGTGGGCGGTAGGGGTTTTGTCCGATATTGAAGCACTTTCCTTTTTTTTTATTTAATTGACTTTTTTAAAAAAAATTCATAGCATTTTTAAAAAACATTTTCATTAGGTTTTCATAAAATTCCCTGTGACAATTTAAATGTCTGAAAATATACTATTTGTATCGCCCGCGCATAAGTTTAGTTCACGTTACGTAAGTGAAACTAAATGGCGCTATAGTGCGACTGCAAACAAAAGAGCCTCATCCCCAGAATAGCTCACACATCTCCCCCCACACCACCCAGCTGTAATAGACAAGCAGAGCTGGTAGCCGGAGCCCCCCCCCCCAAACCCAATCCATGATGCACGAGAGGTATGCGCAGATACATGGTGCATTACTGTGGAACTGGTGGGCACTTAGAAAATTTTACTATTAACAGAGATACAAAAATGGGTGGTAGATATAAAAAGGTTGACTACCCCTGAAATAAACAAACAACATTAAGCAGAAAATTGAACTTTGGTCTACATCAGCTTGGTGGCTTTAAATTTTCATCAAAAATTGTAACATTTCTATAAAATTTTTATAATCTTATGCCCTATTTGTTAGAAGCGAAGTGCAAATATACCAAATACACAAACATCGGGAAACCTAATTCTGCAACACTTTCTCTTGTTTATGATATTATCATTGACACGTCCCATTCTTTTATTTTTATTTAGTAAATATATATGCAACCTAGATCACCGGTAATAATTTGTAAACAGTAAAATTAGAAGTATAAAAACTATTAAAAGTTTAAAAATTATGATGGTGCCATGTGCCTTATGACATCATCATGCAAATTGTAAAATTTAGAATTTCGTAGGTGATGTGTTGGAATGAAAAATGTCATCTCATGTGTGGCCTCTTAGAGATACTCAAAAGACATCACTTAGGTAAATAGTTCTTCTTTCAACGTATTTTCAATGCTCGCTTTCAGAATCGTTTAGTTTTTTCCCGGAAAAAAAACATGCATGAATTTGCCAACAGCCAACCCATCATATAAGTTCAAGAAGCAAGTTTTACATTTATGAATCAGAAGCTCATAGATTACTGGAATGAAGAAGGATTGTTGTAGAAGAATTCCATATATTGTGAAGGATGCATTAATTTCATCGGGAAGATGAGTATTGGATTCAAATAGTTTAGCCTTTTGTTTTTAAAGTCATGAGAATAATACCCTTCTCAAGTGCCTGCAGGACAATTCATCTCTGTAAAGTCACAGAATGAAAAGAGCTATTGATTCTTATCTACAAAGTTTATTCAGAGGCTTAAATGAAGAAAGAATTATATATCCACTAAAGCCACCCATTTGCTGCAGTCTCGTGACATAGCCAGATGTGGAGTAGTCTCGCATGCAGCAACTGCTAATTTGTTTGGTTCATGTTGTTGCAGTATCCAGACTCCATCATGAGGAGGTGAACTAGCTTCACACACCACAAAAAAAGGTACTAGGCTTTGAACTACCATATCAGCAATGGACAATCCTGAATAGGATTCACACCTTACATGACGTCTGCCGAGATTCTCTGTACAAATAGGGCATAGTATCCTCCCCTCAGTGTGACTGCAGAGTACCACATTAAACTGTAGATCACATCAAGACCAGCTGTCAATTTAAAGTATATCAGCTGTAAGCTGAGGGCAGTATCTGATTTTTGTTTTTAATATAAGCAATACTGCGCTTCAACAGTTAGTTGGCCTAGACATTGGCATTTGAACAGAACAGAACAGAACAGAACAGAGTAGAATAGAATAGAATAGAATAGAATAGAATAGAATAGAATAGAATAGAATAGAATAGAATAGAATAACAGAGTTGGAAGGGACCTTGGAGGTCTTCTAGTCCAACCTTCTGCTTAGGTAGGAAACCCTATACCACTTCAGACAAATGGTTATCCAACATCTTCTTAAAAATTTCCAGTGTTGGAGCATTCACAACTTCTGGAGACAAGTTGTTCCACTGATTAATTGTTCTGTCAGGAAATTTCTCCTTAGTTCTAATTGCTTCTCTCCTTGATTAGTTTCCACCGGTTGCGTCTTGTCCTGCCCTCAGGTGCTTTGGAGAATAGCTTGACTCCCTCTTCTTTCTGGCAGCCCCTGAGATATTGGAACACAGCTATCATGTCTTCCCTAGTCCTTCTTTTCATTAAACTATACATACCCAGTTCCTGCAACCATTCTTCATATGTTTTAGCCTCCAGCCCCCTAATCATCTTTGTTGCTCTTCTCTGCACTCTTTCTAGAGTCTCAACATCTTTTCTACACTGTGGCGACCAAAACTGGATGCAGTATTCCAAGTGTGGCCTTACCAAGGCATTAGATCTTTTTAACATTTATATTTCATTGTATTTACTAATCTTGGCTAAATGTTAATACCGGTATATATTTCTAGTCCATGTATGATATGCCATACACTAAATAAATATTCAGATGTGGATATGATTTGGAAAAATCCTTAGTGGTGAAGGAGGTGCATATAGAAATTGTATTCTGAGTCAGAAAATAAGGAAATTGAATAAAATCATTGAATGATATTCTTTTTTTATAGTTTTTATTTATTTATTTATTTATTTATTTTTATTTAGTAAATATATATGCAACCTAGATCACCGGTAATAATTTGTAAACAGTAAAATTAGAAGTATAAAAACTATTAAAAGTTTAAAAATTATGATGGTGCCATGTGCCTTATGACATCATCATGCAAATTGTAAAATTTAGAATTTCGTAGGTGATGTGTTGGAATGAAAAATGTCATCTCATGTGTGGCCTCTTAGAGATACTCAAAAGACATCACTTAGGTAAATAGTTCTTCTTTCAACGTATTTTCAATGCTCGCTTTCAGAATCGTTTAGTTTTTTCCCGGAAAAAAAACATGCATGAATTTGCCAACAGCCAACCCATCATATAAGTTCAAGAAGCAAGTTTTACATTTATGAATCAGAAGCTCATAGATTACTGGAATGAAGAAGGATTGTTGTAGAAGAATTCCATATATTGTGAAGGATGCATTAATTTCATCGGGAAGATGAGTATTGGATTCAAATAGTTTAGCCTTTTGTTTTTAAAGTCATGAGAATAATACCCTTCTCAAGTGCCTGCAGGACAATTCATCTCTGTAAAGTCACAGAATGAAAAGAGCTATTGATTCTTATCTACAAAGTTTATTCAGAGGCTTAAATGAAGAAAGAATTATATATCCACTAAAGCCACCCATTTGCTGCAGTCTCGTGACATAGCCAGATGTGGAGTAGTCTCGCATGCAGCAACTGCTAATTTGTTTGGTTCATGTTGTTGCAGTATCCAGACTCCATCATGAGGAGGTGAACTAGCTTCACACACCACAAAAAAAGGTACTAGGCTTTGAACTACCATATCAGCAATGGACAATCCTGAATAGGATTCACACCTTACATGACGTCTGCCGAGACTCTCTGTACAAATAGGGCATAGTATCCTCCCCTCAGTGTGACTGCAGAGTATCACATTAAACTGTAGATCACATCAAGACCAGCTGTAAATTTAAAGTATATCAGCTGTAAGCTGAGGGCAGTATCTGATTTTTGTTTTTAATATAAGCAATACTGCGCTTCAACAGTTAGTTGGCCTAGACATTGGCATTTGAACAGAACAGAACAGAACAGAACAGAGTAGAATAGAATAGAATAGAATAGAATAGAATAGAATAGAATAGAATAGAATAGAATAGAATAGAATAGAATAAACAGAGTTGGAAGGGACCTTGGAGGTCTTCTAGTCCAACCTTCTGCTTAGGTAGGAAACCCTATACCACTTCAGACAAATGGTTATCCAACATCTTCTTAAAAATTTCCAGTGTTGGAGCATTCACAACTTCTGGAGACAAGTTGTTCCACTGATTAATTGTTCTGTCAGGAAATTTCTCCTTAGTTCTAATTGCTTCTCTCCTTGATTAGTTTCCACCGGTTGCGTCTTGTCCTGCCCTCAGGTGCTTTGGAGAATAGCTTGACTCCCTCTTCTTTCTGGCAGCCCCTGAGATATTGGAACACAGCTATCATGTCTTCCCTAGTCCTTCTTTTCATTAAACTATACATACCCAGTTCCTGCAACCATTCTTCATATGTTTTAGCCTCCAGCCCCCTAATCATCTTTGTTGCTCTTCTCTGCACTCTTTCTAGAGTCTCAACATCTTTTCTACACTGTGGCGACCAAAACTGGATGCAGTATTCCAAGTGTGGCCTTACCAAGGCATTAGATCTTTTTAACATTTATATTTCATTGTATTTACTAATCTTGGCTAAATGTTAATACCGGTATATATTTCTAGTCCATGTATGATATGCCATACACTAAATAAATATTCAGATGTGGATATGATTTGGAAAAATCCTTAGTGGTGAAGGAGGTGCATACAGAAATTGTATTCTGAGTCAGAAAATTGAATAAAAACATTGAATGATATTCTTTTTTTATAGTTTTTATTTATTTATTTATTTATTTATTTTATTTGATTTTTATACCGCCCTTCTCCCAAAGGACTCAGGGCAGTGTACAGGCAAGATAAAACCAGCAATACAAATATACAGGTTAAAATACCATTTAAAAAACTTATTTAAAATTAGCCTGAAATTAAAATTACTGTAAACTAAAAAACCCGTTTAAAAATTAATAAAATTTCACATTAAAAATCCAATTTAAGCCAGCCCCGCGCGAATAAAGAGATGTGTCTTCAGTTCGCGACGGAATGTCCGAAGGTCAGGTATTTGACGTAGACCCGGGGGAAGCTCGTTCCAGAGTGTGGGAGCCCCCACAGAGAAGGCCCTTCCCCTGGGGGCCGCCAGCCGACATTGTTTGGCGGACGGCACCCTGAGAAGTCCCTCTCTATGGGAGCGTACGGGTCGGTGGGAGGCATGTGGTAACAGCAGGCGGTCCCGTAAGTACCCAGGTCCTAAGCCATGGAGCGCTTTAAAGGTCGTAACCAACACCTTAAAGTGCACTCGGAAGGCCACAGGCAGCCAGTGCAGTCTGCGCAGGAGCGGTGTTACATGGGAGCTACGCGTAGCTCCCTCTATCACCCGCGCAGCTGCATTCTGGACTAACTGAAGCCTCCGAGTGCACTTCAAGGGGAGCCCCATGTAGAGAGCATTACAGTAATCCAAGCGAGAGGTAACGAGCGCATGAGTGACTGTGCATAAGGCATCCCGATCAAGGAAGGGGCGCAACTGCCGAACCAGGCGAACCTGGTGGAAGGCCCTCCTGGAGACGGCCGTCAGATGATCTTCAAACGACAGCCGATCATCCAGGAGGACACCTAAGTTGCGCACCCTATCCTTTGGGGCCAATAACTCGCCTCCAACAGCCAGCTGCGGCTGCAGCTGACTGAATCGGGATGCCGGCATCCACAGCCACTCCGTCTTGGAGGGATTAAGCTTGAGCCTGTTTCTCCCCATCCAGACCCGTATGGCTTCCAAACACCGGGACAGCACTTCAACAACTTCATTGGGGTGGCCCGGGTTTTAAAAGGTTTTTATGAAATATAAAATATAAAATATATAAAATATAAAAAAAATCAATGTCTACATAAACAGTGAGCTTAAATGGACTCCAGAGGATGGTAGAGGATAGGAAGGCCTGGAGGAACGTTGTCCATGGGGTCGCGATGGGTCAGACATGACTTTGTAACTAACAACAACAACATAAACAGTGCATTGTCTGAGTGCAGTTACTTTGAGAAAAAGTAATCATAATGAAAACAATAACATTCATAACATTAATATTGGTCACATAGTAATAGTAATATTTACTTATCCATTTCAGTGGACCTTCTGTTTCTGCTAGTTAACCATTGATAAAAGAAATCCCATGTTAAAAAAATATTCAGTTTCTTCCTTCTCTTAATTTTAAGTGTTAATCTATCCATTTCTGCACATTCTGGTATTTTTTATTACATTTGCCTCAGCAGGGATCTCTTCATTTTCCCACTGTTGTGCAAATAAAATTCTAGCTGCTATTAACACATGTAGAATTAACTATATATTCCCTTTATTATATTTTTCTTGTATAATACCCAACAAAAATAATTCTGGTTTTGCTACTTAAAATTGCCCCTTGAAAATCATATTCTAATTTATCCAGTCCTTACCTTCCCATCATGACTATTAAAAAAGATAGCCGTTCACCTGGGATATAATGCATGAAATAAATATTAAGTGTGATTTCCCTCCACTCAAATTGATACTAAACACCTGTTTCAATGAAAAAAACCATTTGCAAATATGAGATTCGTGATAAAATTGTGCTTGTTGTCTCTTGAGTTTTTTGAAAATATAAAAGAAACTTTATGATCATTTGTAATCACTTTGAAAAGAGACCTTGTCTCAATACCCTGCAATTCTAATTAAAAGGATTGCTTTTAAATGTGACAGGTAAATGATCGGGGTGGATTCATTTTTCTCTTCATTTCTTTATGAATAGCTATGGACTCTTTTTTAACCTTACAAATAAATTCTATAAGAATTGTCATCAATTGAACTGGCAAAAATTTCTTACCATGCATGTGAAAGAAATGACAGACTTTCCTGCTCAGAAGTCCATTCAGAGAGTATTAAGAAAATATAATACGTCCAGCTCAAGTAATGTGATCTACATAATTAGTTAATTATGCTTTCTTTAAAAAACCAACGTGTGTCCTAACTTTAAGTGAAATATGAAGGCAATAATCTGGGCCACCCCCAGACATGAAAAATATTTTTTTATTATTTTGTTCAAATGTTGCAACAATGAATTATAAATTTCTTAATCTGGCAGATTAACTGTGTTAGAGTAATACCTGGTTACACTAATTGGATATCAGTAACAGTGCCATTAACGGATAGATCCCATTGTTTATGGAGCTGTCTTGCATGGCTAATCCAATTTGGAGCTTAGCATTAATTGTAGTCATGCTGAGATGAATGGATATTGGGAGAAGTACCTTTCCAGGAAAAAACTACGGTTCAATGATTCCATTGCCATTTAGTTCCTTCCGTAAATTCTGCCATTTATGACCTAAGCTTGGCAGTACAAAATGGAAATAATTGCAGGCAATGGAATCCTACTTCTAGTTTGAATTTAGCTTCTCTAGCACAATACAAAGATATGACTCCTAAATAAGGGTAAATTTTAATAATTCTGTATCTTTCTTCTTAGTTCTGTTTTAGACCGAAGCCTGAATTTGTTCTGATGAAGACTGCTTTTAAAATAAATTGGAACACACGCACCCAGCAAAAGCCCAACATGTAGCCAATTTCCATTGTTTAATTGTCCATTTTAGGATCATTGAAAGCAACATGTATGTAACATATTTTGGCTATGATATTCCACTATGGGGAGAATGGGCTCCATGTTGTACATAAACACTGAGATTAAAATGAACAAAATAGTTGCTGGGGTTAAAATGAACAAAATAGTTCATTTTATACTTCAGTTTTATAGTTCATATAATGTAATAATAAGACATAATAAGCTTTCTGGTTGGATTATCAAAAATATAATAAATATATTAAAAAATCTAGCTGTTTAATTCGACATGCTAAAATCATAGTGTTAACCATGCTTGAAAGTATATTTAATTACTTAAGTTACGTAAGTAAAATTTTGTCCAAGCTTCACCTTCACTTTCAGGTGAACCCCTTTTCCTTGGTGATATTATAGCTGCTATTAATAATGTCTGAAAATAGTTTAGTGTTCCCTAATTGACAGTTAATATAAGGAGTCTTACTAGGTATTAACTGAACTAGCTAGACTTGCATAAATCCTCTGGTTTTATCTACCAACGGTTCTTTCTCCCAGCAGTTTTATATTACAGAATCAATGAGAAATAAATCATTTCATTTATCAGGTTAGCCACATGATAAACTGTTGGGAACTTTGTTTTGTTCCAAAAATATATATATGAAGCCTGCAGGAACAATATAATACAAAACAAACCCTAAACTTTTAGCAATAAGGCTACATCATCTTAACTTTTTAATATTCTTTGGTCCTACATACTCTGTTTTTCTGACAAAACCTCCATCATCAGTACTTAATGCTTCCCATCTACCGATCATAGTTTTCAAATGAAGTAATATTGTGCGGAAATTCAGGTTTTTTAAAAAATATGTAAATAGCAATGAACTCCATTCATCTTCTCAAGCAATCAACCTTTATCTCTTGCTGCAGACAGTATGATATCCTTTGCCAGACATCTATGTGTAATGTTGGAGCTCTGTAGATAAGGGTTTATAAAAAATAAACAGTTTGAAAAATGGTTTTATTCAAATTTTATTTTGGAACTCTGGTTCATCTTACTTTCAATAGGGGAAAGAATTTGGAAAAAAGAGAAAACCTTCCCCTAAACTTTGGTAAACATTCAGCTTCAGTTAACATTCAGTTACTATACATAAATGATCTCTGTGACCATATCTCAAGTTATTGTGTTCTCTTTGCTGATGATGTCTAACTATTTAACACCACCAACAATACTGCTACCCTTCAAAAAGACCTTGACTTTGTATCCGATTGGTCTAAAACTTGGCAACTCCAAATCTCAACCAGCAAATGCTCAGTCTTACATATTGGAAAAAAGAACCCAAACACTAAGTACAAGCTTGATGGACATTACCTTACTGATGACCCCCACCCTGTAAAAGACCTTGGAGTTTTCATATCAAATTATCTAAGTGCCAAAGCCCATTGCAACTACATAGCAAAAAGGCTCTAAGAGTTGTAAACCTAATTTTGCATACCTTCTTTTCCAAAAACACTACACTACTAACCAGAGCATATAAATTTATTTATTTATTTATTTATTTTTCATATTTGTATACCGCCCTATCTCCCTAGGGACTCAGGGCGGTTCACAGGCAATTAAAAATACATAAATACAAGTTAAAATAACAGTTAAAAAACTTATTCTATAGCCCATTATTAAAATTAATATAAAAAATAAAAACCCGTTTAAAACCAATAAATTTAAAATCTAATCCAGTCCCGAGCAGATGAATAAATATGTTTTGAGCTCGCGACGAAAGGTTCGGAGGTCCGGAAGTTGACGCAGTCCTGGAGGGAGTTCGTTCCAGAGGGTGGGAGCACCCACAGAGAAGGCCCTTCCCCTGGGCGTCGCCAGACGACACTGCCTAGCTGACGGCACCCTGAGGAGTCCCTCTCTGTGAGAGCGCACGGGTCGGTGAGAGGTATTCGGTAGCAGCAGGCGGTCCCGTAAATAAATAAAACATTTGCTAGGCCAATTCTTGAATATAGCTCACCTGTCTGGAACCCATACCACATCTCTGACATTAATACAATTGAACGAGTCCAGAAATATTTTACAAGAAGAGTTCTCCGCTCCTCTGTAAACAACAAAATACCTTATACCTCCAGACTTGAAATCCTGGGATTAGAAAACTTAGAACTCCGCCGACTCCGACATGACCTGTGTTTAACACAGAGAATCATCTATTGCAATGTCCTTCCTGTTAAAGACTACTTCAGCTTCAATTGCAATAATACAAGAGCAAACAATAGATTCAAACTTAATGTTAACCGCTTCAATCTTGATTGCAGAAAATATGACTTTTGTAACAGAGTTGTTAACGCTTGGAACAGACTACCTGACTCTGTGATCTCTTCTCAAACTCCCAAAAGCTCTAACCAAAAACTGTCTACCATTGACCTAACCCCATTCCTAAAAGGACTATAAGGGGCGTGCATAAGTGCACAAAAGTGCTTACCGTTCCTGTCCTATTGTTTTTCTATCATTATATGTGCTTGTATATAATGTTGTGATAAAAATAAATAAATAAAGTAAACATAGAGACACTGGTATGTTAATTCTTTAGTGCAGAGCCCTGGCCGCTCTTTTCTGTATACTGTGCAGTAAAATGATTTATTCCATTGGTTAAAACAAGCTGTTTAGCAGTATTGTTTGCCATGGAAAGCTCAATCATTTCTTCTAAGGATATCCATCGCCTTGGGAAACAATTCACACATTGAATACAGCCAAAGATTCGGTATATATGACGAAGACTTATTTCAGAAGACTAGACTTTTTTTTTAAAAAAAAATGACTGATTAAAGTTACTCTAAACTGTCAGAGTTATCCTTAATCTTTCTCCCTTCTCTCTAATCCCCCTCATTTAGAAACTACTGTGTGGAGAGCAAAAAAGGATTATAAATATAAAAGAATGCCATGCCATGCCATATTTCAGAATGTGGAAGAAATGCTCCCAGCCTAGGAAAAGCAGCATGAATCCCACAAACTAAAACCCAATTATTTTACTATTTTCAATAATTTTATTCCATTAGATGCTTGAAGTTCATTTGTTCAGTTGTTTTCGTTAAGAAAACGAAACAAATAAACTGTTATGGGAACTGATTGCTTCCACAGTTGTTTCATATAGAAGATAATTTAGGTTTGCATAATAAAAGCCTAGGTAATCTGGGCTTGGTTATTACCAGAACTTTGTTTTGCCCAGTTAAGCTATTGAATTAGACAAGATTTACAGTTTTAATTTGATGAAGGATTCTTATATGGCGGAGGAACATATTCCACTTTACTACATAGCTTGAGGCTCACTGGGGATGCAGATGTAATTGGATTAAGGCTCTTCTGGGGAAATAAATCAGGCAATGTTCATTCTAGTCAAATCCAGTCGGGAAAAGACAGTTTTGATGGGAGGATTCCATCTGTGTGGAATAAAATAACATTTTTTTAAAATAAATCTACTGGTTTGCACGTCTGCCCTCTCTTGTATCTCTGAAATGGTCTATCAAACTTTTCCCTTGGCAGATCCTGATAATGTGATTTCTAATAAAGAAGAAAAATTTGTAGCTCAGGGTTGAAATGAATGGTCTTTGTGCTCTCTGAACTTGAATGTTCTCTTGCAGATGTTTCATTACCCATACTAGGTAACACCATCAGTGTTAGTAAAAAGTGGCTTTGCTCTCATTTTATATACGAATGGCTTGCCCTCTTAGTGTTGCTGGAAGTGGTCTTGGGGGTTCTTTGGCTGGGCTGTTTACTTGTTTGCCAGTTCCTTGATTGGGTATTGTTTGCCCCGATTTAGCTTGTTTACCCTAATTCAGCTTGTTTGGCAGTTCCTTGATTGGGGTATTGTTTGTTTCAGTGGTGGAATTCAATTTTTTTTACCACCATTTGTGTGGGCGTGGCTTGGTGGGCATGGTGTGTGGCTTGGTGGGCATGGCAGGGGACGGATACTGCAAAATCCCCATTTCCACCCCACTCCAGGAAAAGGATACTGCAAAATCTCCATTCCCTCCCCACTCCAGGGGAAGGATACTGCAAAATCCCCATTCCCTCCCCACTCTGGGGCCAGCCAGAGGTGGTATTTGCTGGTTCTCCGAACTACTCAAAATTTCCTCTACTGGTTCTCCAGAACCTGTCAGAACCTGCTGAATTTCATCCCTGGTTTGTTTCTTGATTGTTGGTTTATGTTAATTTTGGAGTTGATCTATGTTGCTGGTGGGAAGGTGTTTTGGTCTTTTTCTTCCCTTTTGGCTTGTTGGTTGTCTCTTTTCCACAGTATGTAGATATTATTTATGTCTTTCTATCAATTGATGGCTAAATTGTCAAAGTGCCAGGCTTCTAGAAATTCTCTCGCATTTTTGGACATACGGTAGTGGCCAAAATTGTGGAAACCTTTTGGGAAAAGTGTATTTACTAAAACTAGCTAATAACACCACTTTCTTTTTTGAAGTAATACCATACAATTATATATCAATTGAAAGATAATTTAACCAATAATATAATGCAATAACTTTTATGAAAGATTTGCTATTAGAATAGCAATGACAGTATACAAAAGAAAAGTGAAACACCTAGAAAAACGAGATATATAAAAATTATCACATCAGTTAATACTTAGTTGCGTAACCTTCAGCATGAATTACAGCCTTACAACATCTTTCCATGGAGTGAACCAAGTCTTTTAGTTCTGCAGCTGTTATAATGTGAAACCAAGACTGAATGATTGCTTCTATTAACTGGGATTTATTGCTGGGTCACTTCTGACCAACAAGTTTCTCAAGATTTTCAATTGGGTTAAGGTCTGGGCTGTTCCCAGGCCATTCCAGCAGTGGAATATGATTATCTTGAAACTCCAATAAAAGTGGTGATATTAGCCATCAAAAAAATACATTTTTCCCAAAAAGTTTCCACAATTTTGCCACTCCAGTAGCTTGGTTTAGGATGGTCACCATTTCCCAATTTAAGCTATGGACCCAAAGTAAACAATACCCCAATTCAGGACCACCAAACAAATAAACAGCCCAACCAAAGATCCTCCAAGGCCATTCTCCCCAACACTGACAAACAGGCTCAGACAGCATCAAGGTTCCTTCATTGCAATTTCCAAATCAACTCTATTGTCAAAGGACAGCCCCCTTCTCAGGAAACATGAAGAGAAAATCCCTCAAAATCCAATTGCTGAGGAGCAGTGCCTATGCTCTTTTATGTACTTCATCTTTGGCTCCAGAATATGAAATATTGCCAAGCATAGCCTTCTGATTGCCCTGACATTTGTCTTGGAAAAAATCCTGACTTCAGTGAAACAGTTCTGTAGTTTCTTGCTGACTTGCTTTGTACTGTGTCTTGCTTCCTCTTCTTCTGTCATTCGATATTATTTTTGGTTCATAGTGCTTTTACACATGCATCTTCTCTTATCTTCTGCTATTCTTCACCTTCAACTACCCGAAGAGCTTCACTGAATCACAGACTTGAAAGGGACCATCACAAGCATTAATTCCACCATAAAATCATAGCTTTGGAAGAGCTAGCTCAGTCATCCTGCTCAGTACAGAAACCCAGCTTAGATCATTCCAGGCAATGTGGCTATCAAACCTTTGAAGACATTAATTGAAGAGGAGCAATCCTTTCTTTTTCTTCCTTCCTTATGGTTGTTAGAGAGCATTTCACTCTCTAATGCTCTAAAATGGACACCTAACATCAAAAAGTCATCAAAAAAAGCACAACAAAGTATGTTCTTTCTGCGCCAACTCAGGAAGCAGCTGCCCAAGGAGCAGCTGATACAGTTCTACAGAGGAATTATTAAGTCTGTCAGTTGCACGTCTATAACTGTCTGGTTTGGTTCTGCAACCCAACAAGACAGACACAGACTTCAGAGGATAATTAGAACTGCAGAAAAAACAATTACTACCAACCTGCCTTCCATTGAGGACTGCAAAAGTCAAAAAGAGGGCTGTGAAAATATTTACAAACCCCTAACATTCTGGACATAAACTATTTCAACTCCTACCCTCAAAATGATGCTATAGAGCACTGCACAACAGAACAACTAGACACAAGAACAGGTTTTTTCCCAAACGCCACCACTCTGCTAAAAAATAATTCCCTCAACACTGTCAAACTATTCACGAAGTCTGCATTACTATTACTATTAGTCTTCTCATCGTTCCTATCACCCATCTCCTTCCACTTATGACTGCAAGACTGTAACTTTGTTGCTTGTATCTTACAATTTATATTGATTGTTTCCTAGTATGATTTGATTGCTTATTTGTACCCCATGACTATCATTAAGTGTTGTACCTTATGATTCTTGATGAAATTCCTTGTGTGTCCAAGTGCACTTGGCCAATAAAGAATTCTGTTCTATTCTATTCTATTCTATTCTATTCTATTCTATTCTATTCTATTCTATTCTATTCTATTCTATTCTATTCTATTCTATTCTAGTTATCACTTATATTCTTACTATATGCAGACTTCATCTTGTTTGTTGTTCCTCTGACATTTCATGATTTTAAACCATTTCACAGGATTTTGCTTCTCTGTTGGTTCGTTAATGCATATAAACAACTAGGTTCCCTATTTTATTCCTGTAGGATACATGCTTATGGCTTATATCATATCTAGCTATAGTTATGCCTGGATTTATTGTTTTTAATTTGTTTAGTTTAGAACAGGGGTGTCCAAACATGGCAGCTTTAGGACTTATGGACTTCAACTCCCAGAATTCCTCAGCTTCGCTGGCTGAGGAATTCTGGGAGTTGAAGTCCACAAGTCTTAAAGTTGCCAAGTTTGGACACCCCTGGTTTAGAAGATCTTATGTGGACATGTTGTAACTGAAGGTCTAGACCTGTTTTCAAAATTTTGGTTTCTTCTATGGTGCTTGCTATTTATTCAGGAGACAGGGAAAAAAATCTTCTTATATTTCTAACCCCCGAATTTTACTTTTATTTTTGCTTATAGGCAAAATAAATCTTTTTGGCATTTCTCATGTAAACTTTATGTTCAATATTTCTTTTGAGTTCATGCTCATTTTTTTTAATGAAGATCACGACAAAGAAACAACATGGCTATAATGTAACATGTGATAAGGAAGCACTGAATGACAAATTTGCTATTACCATCCATGCTTTATAAAATGTTGATCTAGGAATTGATGATGGCTTATATTAAATAGGATATATAAACACCATTTTAACCCTAAGTGAACTTCATGTCTTTCAAACTCTATAATCTCATGCACTTCAAATAGACAAATTGTAATGCAATTATTTATTGTTTTAGCTGCAAACCACTTTGATATTGAATACAATAAATTACAGATTAGAAATTAAGTGTAAAATAAGTGGATTCATTATATTCATTGATAGATACATTAATTTCAGAGATATGATTTTCAGGTTCAGTAAAGCTCATTTGTATTTGTTTATTTATCTACTACCTAGACAGATTACAGAATTTACATAATAAAAACATAATGCAAAATCAGAAAAAGAATTATTTGAAGTATCAGCTCCAGTTCATTTTCAATTAAATCAATGCTAAAAAAAATGCTGCCGTGTACAATTCATTCCTAAACTCCCTCCAGAAAAGCCATGTTTTTATCTGCTTCCAACAAAAGACCGTGAGAATATTACCCATCATGAATCTGGTTGGGGACTAATTGCAAAACAGGAAACCCAATCGAGCTCCATAAATGCCCTCCCACCCTCCACTTCCATCCAACCAGGTCATCAAACCTTGGTTGAATATGCCAGCTCTCCACAATTAGGTGGCATAAAATGCTGGTTTTATTACAGACTGACATGACATTTGGTAGGGTCATCCTGAACTCAGAGAGCCTAGCAATCCATATTTGAATTGACATTGGGGGTTGGGGAAGGCGAGGGCAAGTTGGCTATGGAAACAGAAAATAGAATCAAATTTCTAATCTCTCTTCTGCAGCATACTTCATCCCAAGGGTGGTATTCACTTAGCTTCGCTACCGGTTGGCAAATATGAGCACACAGAGTGTCAAAAATGGGACAGTAGGATGTTAAGGCGAGTGGGCAGAGCCTCCTGCAGCCGCTGCTACTGGTTCGCTCGAACCGAATAGAACTGGCTGAATACAACCACTGCTTCATCCTCACCATCCCCCTGCTCCCAGTGCTTCTCTATCCATCACATTATCTTCTTCTTTATCAGTACTTCCTCTTCTATCCATCCATCCTGTATCTCCAACACACACCGTGCTGGTCACAAAAACAGTCAATGTAGATTAAAAACATCTTTCCTCGTTTTTTAGTTCTAAGCAATCAGTAACATCACAATAGCAATTACAGCAATTGCCATTTTTGCCTTCCCTTAACCCAGCCCCTCTGCACCAATTGTCTGTTAATCAGATTATGTATGTCTTTTGGGAATATAGTTTTATGCATGTCTTTGGGTGTGTAGCAGGGGTGTTAAACTCAAGGCCCGGGGGCCAAATCCAACCCACAGGGTGCTTAGATTTGGCCCACAGGGCTGCTCTGGAAATAGCAAAAGACTGGCTCGTGGTGCCTCTACCAGCAGAAACAGAGCTTGTAAGGGCCATGCATGTCCCACCCCCCGAGTTCTGTTTTTGCTGGCAGAGGCACCACGGGCCAGTCTTTTGCTATTTTCAGAGCAGATGGCTGTTGCAGCTGAAAACAGAGCTTAGGAGCCCATTTTCTCTGGCAGTGCACTTGGGCCACCACAGGCACCCCCCCAACACAAGTGACATCATGTGGCCACACCCATCCTGGCCATGCACCCCCTGCACCCCCTCAGAGGTCAAACACAACCCTGATGCAGTCCTCAATGAAATTGACTTTGACACCCCTGGTGTATAGTAATACCAGCAAATACATAAAAGCTTGCTGCCAGCTGAAAAATCAGTTAGGGAGCAATTCATAGGGGGGAAAAAAACCTTTCCTAAAGTTTGATCAAGGTAGTTTGCCTTCACCTTGATGTTTCATAAGCCAGGAGGGGCACACTGTCGGAGCATAGTATTGAGAAGCTCACTTACTTTGCACATCTTACTAATACAGTTGCATGGTGAACAACTTTGTATACACTCCACATGCAGTTACTTCTGCTTTGAACCATATTGACTCTTTATTGTGCTTTCATCTATCTTGAATCCATCTTTCAAGGGAACCTGGCAATCATTTTTTTTTAATGCTTGCATAATTTTAAGTTGATAGAAAAGGGTCAGGTCTATGTTAGAAATTCTAATGTTAGATTATATAATTATTGGACAAATTGAAAAAATTATTCCCTGAAAATTGCTTCTCTATGTTGCAGATCTATTCCATTTCCACATCACTGATCAACATGTATCAGTAAAGGAGAATATTTGTAGCCAAGGGCTGAAATGAGGAGTTCTTGGGGCTCTGTGAACTTAATTGTTTTCTTGCAGACATTTCATTACCCAACTAGGTAATATCATCAGTGCTAATGTAAACTGAGTGGGCAGAGACACATTGGAATGTGCCAACTTCTAAAAGGTATTCCTGTACCAACCTGAGAGTTAGAATAGAACAGAATAAAAGAGTTGGAAGAGACCTTGGAGGTCTTTTAGTCCAAGTCCCTGCCCAGACAGGAAACCCTACACCACTTCAGACAAATGGTTGTCCAACATCTTCTTAAAAACTTCCAGTGTTGAAGCATTCATAACTTCTGGAGACAAGTTGTTCCACTGATTAATTGTTCTAACTGTCAGGAAATTTCTCCTTTGTTCTAAGTTGCTTCTCTCCTTGAAGAGGGCTTCTTGTCCTGCCCTCAGGTGCTTTGGAGAATAGCTTGAACCCCTCTCCTTTGTGGCAGCTCCTGAGATATTGGAACACTGCTATCATGTCTCCCCTAGTCCTTCTTTTCATTAAACTAGACATACCCAGTTATTCAGATTCCCCTAAGCAAAATGCTCAAACTGAAGACGCTGCTTGGATGGGCAGCAAAATAACAGCAAAACGAAACAAATAAATCCAGTTGCCATGACTCAAGCAGACAATTCTACCTGGATGACTTCCTTCCAGTGGCTGCTTAAGTATGAACAGACTGTGATTACAGTTCATTTGGCTAGATTCTGCGCAGCAGTGCTGGGGATTTGTCGGAAACACGTGATTAATCCACCCTAGCTATTTTACGGCACTAATGTAGCAAACACTTTTGGGTTACTACTCTTTTGCATTTTAGTATTTAATGACTTTGGGCCTCACAAAGTGAGGATTGGTATTATAGTACAGTCTATCCAATCAGACAGATTGGGTCCAAATTGGGATTTTAATATAGATTTTATCTGTTATTTATTACATCATTCTAGAATTTTTAACTGGATATTCCTTGAGTGTCTCTGGTCTTTGACTGCAATAAAGCAAGATCACGTGAAGTGTTAATACCACTCTATAATGTCTTGGTAAGGCCAAACTTGGAATATTGCATCCAGTTTTGGTCGCCACGATGTAAAAAAGATGCTGAGACTCTAGAAAGAGTGCACAGAAGAGCAACAAAGGTGATTAGGGGACTGGAGACTAAAACATATGAAGAACGGTTGCAGGAACTGGGTATGTTTAGTTTAATGAAAAGAAGGACTAGGGGAGACCTGATAGCAGTGTTCCAATATCTCAGGGGCTGCCACAGAGAAGAGGGAGTCAAGCTATTCTCCAAAGCACCTGAAGGCAGGACAAGAAGCAATGGGTGGAAACTAATCAAGGAGAGAAGCAATTTAGAACTAAGAAGGAATTTCCTTACAGTTAGAACAATTAATCAGTGGAACAACTTGCCTCCAGAAGTTGTGAATGCTCCAACACTGGAAATGTTTAAGAAAATGTTGGATAACCATCTGTCTGAGATGGTGTAGGGTTTCCTGCCTGGGCAGGGGGTTGGACTAGAAGGCCTCCAAGATCCCTTCCAACTCTGTTATTATTATTATTAAACTTGATTTTACCTAGATGACTGAGAATCTTCATTGACAATCATGTTTCTGCAATGTTTGTGGCCCTAGCAGAATTTCCGCGAAAAGTTTGGTGAAGGAGCATTTTGGGTGTTTGCTTTACAAACTTTTCAGATGTCAAAAGGCTTTAATCTTTCGTTGAAGTGAGCATTCTTGGGGTTTATTGTTACTTATAAGGTCAGCCGTGTCCTTAAAATTTAAAGCAAGAACTGAATGTATGAAGCAATAACTCTTGGCTTGGCAGCACTTCCTGGAATGTCCATGTGAATTTGTGACCTTGCTTAGTCACAAGAACATTCCTGGCATTGCTTCTGCCGGAGACTCAGGAGGTTGATTGATGCAAGAAAAGGTTGAGAAAGAAATCTTTTGGGGGTTGATTATACTGAAGTTGCACTGTACGCCTTGAACGTTGTAAAGGCAAAAGACAAAAATTTAATGGAATCCTAAATGTCAGTAAGATTGAATGCCACTTGCACTGGAGAATTCCCTCCTAGATGTCGGAATATAAAGTGACAGGTTCTATTAAAATTTATTTTTTTCCCCCTCTCTTAAAAATGGAAGCCCGAATAGGTGTGAAATGTATGTTTGTAACCCGTTGGAATGGCTGCATCAAAACTGAACTGAATAAAACTGACAGCCAGGTGGAGCACATTATCAGGCTCTCCCAACCTATCTATTTTACTCACCCGTGCAAAAATTCCTGAAATGTCTTTAGCTGACATCATACAACCCTTTATGGAGATATGGCTATACATGCTATAAAATTCACTCTGGATGCAACCAGTGAAAAATAACTAACGGCAGCTAGACTTTGAAGTAGTGCCGGGTTGATAGCCCATATGAAAGTCATCCTTTTTTTTCCCCAAGTATACTTTTATTTATTTTTATTTATTTATTTAAACTTTTTTACCGCCCTTCTCCCGAAGGACTCAGGGCGGTGTACAGCCTACATTAAAACTGTTAAATATAAAAAGGAAGGGGGTGGTGACCGGGCAGACCCGATTAATTGTATATGATGGTACATTAAATATGTTAATGGATATGTTATTGGACAAGAATATCAAAATAAAACTTTTTTACAAAAAAAAAAACAAAAAAAAACTGTTAAATATACAAACTTAAAACCACAATTAAAAAACTTATTCAATAAAGGCCGAAATTAAAACCGTCAAATTGACCATATTAAAATACCCACTAAAATTGTTAAAATTTAAAAATTTAAAAATTTAAAATTCAGGCCAGTCCCGCCTGGATAAATAGATAGGTTTTCAATTCCCGGCGAAAGGTCCGAAGGTCGGGTAATTGGCGTAAACTGGGGGGAAGTTCGTTCCAGAGAGTAGGTGCTCCCACAGAGAAGGCCCTTCCCCTGGGGGCCGCCAGCCGACATTGCTTGGCGGACGGCACCCTGAGAAGACCCTCTCTGTGAGAGCGCACGGGTCGGTGGGAGGCATGAGGTAACAGCAGGCGGTCCCATAAGTACCTGGAATTTTGGGATTAATTCCATAACGCAGTGCTTTCCTTGTGTTACTCTGTTTTCTGGAAGAAACTCAGCTCTTTAAAATAGATAAGCCGCAGATTGAAGTGATGCTAAGGCTCTTTTCCCTGTAAAAAGAAAGCAAAGGATTAAACTGAAATGTTAAAAAAAGAAAAGGAGATAATAAAGAAATAGTAAAAATTGGAAGGAACCTGAAAAGCCATTTGGTTCAGTCCCCTGTTTTTAGAGCAGGGGTGTCAAACTTGCGTCATCATGTGACATATCACAACTTTTTTCCCCCTTCCCTAAACAGGGCGCGGGAATGGCCAGTGCATCTGGCCCATGGGCTGTGAGTTTGACAGCTCAAGCTGGCTGAGGGATTCTGGGAGTTGAAGTCCACAAGTCTTAAAGTTGCCAAGGTTGGAGACCCCTGTTCTAGAGCACCTCTAATAGATAACCATCTAGTGATTTCCCCTTAAGGTCTCGACAGACAAAAAGAACTGAATAAACATTAGTTTCCATTACAACTAGAAATAACTATTGTTCCATGACAACATGATCAGAAAATGGAAGAATACATAAAAAAAAAATCTTCTTAAGAAAGAAGACACTTTCATAGTTCCTAATCAATTCTCATTGCTGTGAAAAGTATTAAAGGGCTCTATTCTTTTCATAGTGGATAGTAATTTCCTTCTTGCCTTGTGTTTGAGTGCAGTAAATTGCTTCTCTAGATAGGACCAGATCACTCCTTTGAGAGTTTCACCCAGATTATTCCTTTGAAAGTTTCCTGTAGTCGACATGAGGGCTAAAGCCATCAAGGCACAGAGAACTAAACAGTTGACTTGAAGAAGGAATGCAAAGGTTGTTAACAGAACATGAATTAAGTCCCGGAAGACAAGGAATTTAAAGTTGTCTTGCTTTGACTCTCTTTGGTATAAAAGGGGACAATCTGTTGTCAGGTTTTAAGATTCTATCGTGTACAGAAGTGGGTTTCACATATTTTTTAAAAAAAATAATTTTTATTAAACAGATTTTAAAAAAAGAAAATAAAAGAAATGTTAACACTTTATTTTTTTTAACAGTTTCGCATCAGTGATCAATACATACATTTTCTCTCTCTTATATTAATATATCTTTTATACATATATTTCTAATATATCATATATATATCACTATATTATGTTATTCTAATTATTTTTACATATATACTTAGATATACACGTGTACCCAATTTCCTTTCCACAATTTTTGTTTCTTCCTATTTGTTCTTCTATTTCTACTCCTAATTTATCCGTTATTTAATCTTTCCTTGTCCTTTTATTTTTTCCCCCTTTTCCTCCCGCCATTTATACCATCTCTCCCATACTAGTTGATATTCTGTTTCCTCTTTTTCTTGTACCTCCTTCGTAAGCTTATCCATTTCCGCAGATTCCATGATTTTTCTAATTGCATTGTCTTCAGATGGTATATTGTTATTTTTACAGTTCTGGGGTTTCACATAATTTTACCACCTGTTCGCCGCGCACTGAAAATGTGAGCGTTCATGTGTGCATGCTCATTTTGTGTGCACACACACCTTCCGCACATGTGCCCCGCCTTCTGCGCATGCACTTTGTTCACACATGTGACTTGCACGCGTGCACGTGACTTAGAAAACATGGCTAAATAGAACGGCATAGCGCTGGGGTGGATGGGAAGGCCCATCCGCAGGTCGCCACTACCGCTTCACCTGAACCGGTCTGAACCAGCTGCATATCACCACTGATTGTGTAGCCCAGTGATAGTCAACCTAGTCCCTACCATCCACTAGTGGACATTCCAGATTTCATGGTGAGCAGTAGGGGTTTTGTCCAATACTTTCCTTTTTTAAAAATTTAATTGACTTTTTAAAAAAAATTCATAGCATTATTTAAAAACATTTTCATTAGGTTTTCATAAAATTCCCCATGACAAGTTAAATTTCTGAAAATATACTATATGTATTGCCCGCGCATAAGTTTAGTTCACGTTACCTAAGTGAAACTAAATGGCGCTATAGTGTGACTGCAAACAAAAAAGCCTCGTCCCAAAATAACTCGTGCATCTCCCTACCACCACCCAGCTGTAACAGACAAGCAGAGCTGTTAGCCGGCACTGCCCCCAAACCCAATCCACGATGCCTGAGAGGCATGCGCAGATGAAGGTACACTTTATAAATCACCATTACTGTGGAACCGGTGGGCGGTTAGAAAATTTTACTACTAACAGAGATACAAAAGTGGGTGGTAGGTATAAATGTATGTAGCCTATATTGGTAGAGTAAACATTTGTAGTTCCTGCTCTTTCTTGATCTGGCCTACCTTAGGACAAGGCAGAGAAGCAAAGCAGCTGAAATCAGGTAAGTTTGTTATGAAAACACAGTGCAGCAGGTGCCAAGAAAGAAAAGGCACAAAATCCAATGCCACATAAGGAGATAGGGAAAAAAGCATGTAAAATTTAAACCATGAGTTGTTACCTACAGACTAGAAGGACACTAGACGCTGATCGGACACTAGTTAGGTCTTTCTTGAAGACCTACCTAGTGGCACTGAGGGAAGCGAAACGTTCCTACATTTCCACCCTCATTGCGTCGGCAGATAACCGCCCGGCCGCCCTGTTTCGGGTGACCCGCTCTCTCCTACATCAGGAGGGGTGGGATGACCCCTTGCAGGGACGTGCTGAGGAGTTTAGTGGTTATCTATACGATAAAATCGCTCAGCTCCGGGATAGTTTGGACCAAAATTGTGATGATCCAGGTGAGATGATGGAGACGCGTCTTGTCGAAGTTGTTTGGGATGAGTTTGATTCTGTGGCTCTCGAGGACATGGACAGGCTACTGGGGAGGTTACATGCCACCACATGTTTACTGGACTCGTGTCCCTCCTGGCTGGTGCTGGCCACTCAGGAGGTGACACGAGGCTGGCTCCGGGGAATTAGAAATGCTTCATTGTTGGAGGGGGTTTTCCCCGCCGCCTTGAAAGAGGTGGTGGTGAGACCCCTCCTCAAGAAGCCTTCCCTGGACCCAGCTATTTTGGGAAATTATCATCCAGTCTCCAACCTTCGCTTTGTGGCGAAGGTTGTAGAGAGTGTGGTGGCATGGCAGCTTCCCCAGTACCTGGATGAAGCTGTCTATCTAGACCCATTCCAGTCTGGCTTCCGGTCCGGATATAGTACGGAGACAGCTTTGGTCGCGTTGGTGGATGACCTCTGGAGGGCCAGGGATAGGGGTTGTTCCTCTGCTCTGGTCCTGTTAGATCTCTCAGCGGCTTTTGATACCATCGACCACGGTATCCTGCTCCACCGGTTGGAGGGATTGGGAGTGGGAGGCACCGTTTATCGGTGGTTCTCCTCCTATCTTTCTGACCGGTCGCAGACGGTGTTGACAGGAGGGCAGAGATCGACTGCGAGGCGCCTTACTTGTGGGGTGCCTCAGGGGTCGATTCTCTCGCCTCTCCTGTTCAACATCTATATGAAGCCATTGGGCGAAGTCATCAGTGGCTTTGGGGTGAGTTACCAGCTGTATGCTGATGATACGCAGCTGTACTTTTCCACCCTGGGCCACCCCAACGAAGCTGTCGAAGTGCTATCCCGGTGCCTGGAAGCCGTACGGGTCTGGATGGGGAGAAACAGACTCAAGCTCAATCCCTCCAAGACGGAGTGGCTGTGGATGCCGGCACCCCGGTACAGTTAGCTGCAACCGCAGCTGACTGTTGGGGGCGAGTCATTGGCCCCAACAGAAAGGGTGCGCAACTTAGGCGTTCTCCTGGATGGACGGCTGTCGTTTGAAGACCATTTGGCGGTTGTCTCCAGGAGAGCTTTTTACCAGGTCCGCCTGGTTCACCAGTTGCGCCCCTTCCTTGACCGGGATGCCTTATGCACGGTCATTCACACTCTTGTCACTTCTCATCTGGATTATTGCAATGCTCTCTACATGGGGCTACCCCTGAAGTGCACTCGGAGGCTTTAGTTAGTTCAGAATGCAGCTGTGCGGGTGATTGAGGGAGCCACACGTTGCTCCCGTATAACACCACTCCTGCGCAGTCTGCACTGGCTACCTGTGGTCTTTCGGGTGCGCTTCAAGGTGTTGGTTACCACCTTTAAAGCGCTCCATGGCTTAGGGCCCGGGTACTTACGGGACCGCCTGCTGTTACCTTATGCCTCCCACCGACCCGTACGCTCACACAGAGAGGGTCTTCTCAGGGTGCCGTCCGCCAAGCAATGTCAGCTGGCGGCCCCCAGGGGAAGGGCCTTCTCTGTTGGAGCACCTACCCTCTGGAACGAACTTCCCCCTGGTTTGCATCAATTACCTGACCTTCGGACCTTTCGCCGTGAATTGAAAACGCACTTGTTTATCCAAGCGGGACTGGCTTAATTTTTAAACTTTTTGAATTTTAATAATTGTAATAGGGGTATTTTTATGAATTTTATGGGTCAAATTTGACGGTTTTAAATTTTCGGCCATTTATAGAATACGTTATTTTAACTTTTGTCTTAATTTGTATATTGTACTGTTTTTATTCTGGCTGTACACCGTCCTGAGTCCTTCGGGAGAAGGGCGGTATAAAAATCTAAATAATAGATAAATAAATAAATAGAAGACTAGATTGCTAGATGACCTTGTTACGGTGTCTTCTGTGTGCAGTAAAAGCTAGTTATCTATATGAGCCTTGTCCTTGACTCTCAGTTCCTGAGTGCTGATTGAGTTTTTACAGAGATATTTATTGCCATGCCCTAGGAAAATCTCCATCACAGACAGTTTCACCAGGGTCCTGTTAGTGGTTTATAAAAGCTAGTAAAAAAAAAAAAAGGGAGGAAGGGGAATCTATATTTTCTTTCCCACAATACGAAGGCAGCCCAAAGCAATGGCAAATTATTTTTCAAAATACTACTGACTTGTTTGCAAGCAAAGTCCACAGCGTATCTATTTGCATGTATAACGATTTTAGTTTTTGAATGCCACTCAGCTATATTCATAAAACGAAGGCCTCCTGCTGGTTTTTTGCATCATACCACAAATTTCCAGAGAACATAAACTGCCATCTGGCAGCCATTCATTGATAAAAGGTCAAATCAAGTGTACAGTACTTAAATGGGCTTTTCCTTCGATATTTGCTGAATTGCATGTTCAATAACTTCCTTCTTGGTGACAGAGTAGAATTTGGCTCCTTGTGTGCCCTTCCTCCTGGTAGCTATTTAGATTAATATCAGCTCATTATGGTTCATCAATATTTCTGCTCGGACTTCAGGAAGGTTTGGTTACAAAGGTAAGTAACAACCATGAGGTACAGAGAAATATCAGTTCTGAAACAGCCAGGTGGGTTTCATGCCAATTTTCACTGAAAACTATATGCTGACAGAAGATTAGGTATTCTCTAGAGAAATGTAAACTTGCAGTGTTATCTGAGGCAGACCAAAATTGAAACTTAAGAAAAAAAGAAACAAAAGAAAAAGTTATATATTTTTTCCTTTTTTTTATTTTTTATTTTTTGGCTTCATCCTTATTTTTAATTTCTCTGGAAATTATTTTGAAGAGAAACATCTTTTATCAAAAATCCTGTGTTCAATCCAAGTGTAACCAAGTGAAAGTTTCATAGATGGAGAAAACAGAAAATATCTACTTGAGGCCATTAAAAACGGTTTGGGACAGATTAGTTTGCAACAATCTAGACCAGGGTCTCCAACCTTGTCAACTTTAAGACTTGTGGACTTTAACTCCCAGAATTCCTCAGCCAGCTAGCTGAGGAATTCTAGGAGTTGAAGTCCACAAGTCTTAAAGTTGACAAGGTTGGAGACCCCTGATCTAGACCACTGTTCTCAATTTGTGATCTACAGACTCCTGGGGTGGGGGGCACAATGTCATCACAGGGGGTCCACAAAGCCTTGAAGAAATGTTATAATTTAAATCTTCAGTTAAGTCTTGGTGGTCCATGACCATGATCCATGGCCACAAATAATATTGAAAGGGGTCCATGGGGAAGTCACTGATATAGATCAGGGGTCTCCAACCTTGGTCCTTTTAAGACTTGTGGACTTCAACTCCCAGAGTCCCTCAGCCAGCAAAGCTGGTTGAGGAACTCTGGGAGTTGCAGTCCACAAGTCTTAAAGGGACCAAGGTTGAAGACCCCTGATCTAGATCATCTTTTCTAAATCTGTGCATTGCAAATTTATCTAGATTAAATTCTGGACAGAAATTCTAAGAACATGTTAGAAATTTTAAACTTTCTGAAGGTCAAGAGTTTTGCACAGCTGATTTGAACAAATAGTGTAGCTTTAGAATAGAGATTTCACTATGGGACAGGGGAACGTCACAGGATTCCTAGTGTTATTCATAATGGGTGTACTCTGAGGCAATACATGTAAGTGTGGATACACACACACACACACACACACATTTTCACATACAGATGGTTTTCGACTTACAACCATTCATTTAATGACCGTTCAAAGTTACAACAGCACTGAAAAAAGTGGCTTATCACTTTCACACTTACAACCGTTGCCACATCCTCATGAAAAATTCATCAACGTTCAGATTTTTGGCAGCAGGTCCATATATTCAACGGTTGCAGTGTCCCAGAGTCATGTGAATCACCTCTTGCGCCCTTCTGACAAGCAAAGTCAGTGGGATAGCCAGATTCACTTTAACAACTGTGTTACTAACTTAACCATAGCAGTGATTCACAAATGGAGCAAATCTCACTTAACTGACTCGGTTGGCAACAGAAATTTTGGGCTCAGTTGTGTAGATGCAACATATATCTTATCAGTTTTTGGTTGAATGAAACAGTTGAAGAAATCTATATGGTTTATTTTTGCAAAAAATAAAATGCCCTTTGGCAAACCTATGGATTTTGCAGACCCTTTGAGCCCGAAGATCCACATGAAAATATCACAGCTTATATATGCATAAAATATGTTCACACTATCTGTCTAGAAACCTTGCTCTGGAGGCATCTAAGGTACTGTGGCAACATGTTAGTGGAAATTTCAGTGGCGATAGATACAGAAAATTTCTTCTTGCTGACAAAACAGCTTGTACAACAAAGGGAATCTCTGCATCGAAGTGGGCTCTCTACTGATTTCCCTTACACAGCTTTGGTCAGCCAGTAGCAATTTTGACAGCGTCCACTGAAAATTATGTCATGTTTATCCTTTCTAATGTAGAAGCAAGGAGACCTTGCTTCTTGATTTTAATCTCTGGGCAAAGGACGAAAAAAGACCCGAACACCTAATTTTTAAAAGAAAAGTACAGGGAAACAAAGAAAAAAAACCTAATAGACAAAAGAGGAGCAAAAGGAAAAATAAACCTTTAGATAAAGATATAACAGAATAACAGAGTTGGAAGGGACCTTGGAAGTCTTCTAGTCCCAACCCTCTGCTCAGCCCAGAAACTCTATACCAGTGATCGTTAACTTTTTTGCTGTTGCATGCCAAAAGTGTGGGGAGTGTGGGGGATTTGCGGGCGCATGTGCCCACACCCATAATTCAATGTGCCCCGTCCCCCCGTGCATGCATGTGTGACCCTCCCCCATGCTCCCCATGCTTTTGGCATGTGATGGCATAGTAGGCATGGTAGGCCTGTTTTTCGCCTTCCTCAGGCTCCAAAGGCTTTCCTGGAGCCTGGGGAGGGCAAAAACAGTCTTTCCCACTCCCCTGAATGCTCTCCGGAGGCTGGAAACAGCCCATTTTCTGACTTCCGGTGGGACTGGAAGGCCCGTTTTTCGCTCTCCCCATTGTCCAGAGGCTTTCTAGGAGCCTGGGGAGGACGAAAACCACCTTCTCCCCCCCCGCCCCGAACCGCTCCGGAGGCCAGAAACAGCCTGTTTCCCAACTTCCGGTGAAGCTGAGCTAGCACAGTGTGCCAAAAGTTCGCCATCACGGCTCTATACCATTTGAAAAAATGGTTGTCCAATATCTTCTTAAAAACATCCAGTGTTGGAGCATCCAACTTCTGGAGGCAAGCCGTATGTACCACAGAAGTACAAGTTTTAACAATTAAAACTTGGCAACTGGTTCATACATGTGACCATTGCTATTTTCCAAGGTCATGTAATCACCTTTTGCAACCTTTTGACAAGCCAAGCCAATGGGGAAGCCAGAGTCACTTAACAAGAGGGTTAGTAATTTATCAACTGTGCAGATTCACTTAACAATGGTGGCAAGAAAGGTTGTAAAATGAGACAAAACTCACTTAACAAACGTCTTACTTAACAACAGAAATTTTGAGTTCAATTGTGGTCCAGAACTACCTGTATTAAGTTTTGTAGGTTCTAGTAGGTAATACTTTCCACATGGTCAGCTTTTTAATGTCAGCTCTCTATTGCCAGCTTTTTATTGTGGGTGCTCCTTCACTGGAGGTCTTCAAGAAGAAGTTGGACAACCACTTCTCCGGAATGGTATTGCTAGGTGCAAGAAATTGGAAGCTAGGGTTAGGTACAAAATCAATACAAGTTTATTTAATTATCCCCTTAAATAAGAATCTGAACTGTAATGATCAAGGCAAATAGGAGGTAGATAAGAGTCAATGGAATTCAAGAGTATGGTCTTAGATCTCTTGTGGGCTCAAAGGGACTCTAAACTGATGACATGCTTGACCCCTTGGGCTCAGCCTGGTCATCTACTACGTCTATAGGGTTTCCTGGTCAAGCAGGAGGTTAGATTAGAAGATCTCCAAGGTGCCTTCCAACCCTGTTATTCTATATTCTATGAATAATTCTAATTTCTCCACATTAAGTCCTGAACATAGAGAAGAAATCAAGGTGGCTTGGATCATACATTGCTCACCAAAGCATGTCCACAGCCTTCAACTGTCTGACTCCTAATATTAACTCTCTCTTTCTTACGTCAATGCCAAACTGGTTATGTTTCATTTACAGGAAATTAAAATGTTTGTTCTACATAAAGGGTGTGTGTGTATGTGTTCATGCAGGTTTTAAATCAATCCTCAAAAAACAGGGCACCCATCAAATGATAAAGGAAGGGAATCTCATCTCATCAGGAAATTAGGAGAAGTACTTCGAGTTATATTGTCTGCTGTGCTGTGATGTTTCCCTATGCAATTCACAATGGAAACCCCCTCCCTGTCAAATGACTTAGGATAAGATATTAAATTATATGCACAATAACATTTCTTTGAAATGTTCCAAACAACATTCATAAGCTGATCTCATTTTCATTTATAAATTATAGAAGGGGTGCTGCTAAGGTTGCTGTTTCCAGCTGCTCTCCTTGCCTGCACTGTGTGGGAAACAATTCTACATTTATGTCTGCTAATGCTTAACATCTAGTAGAAAGATCAAAGACAAGAGAGAAATTTCCTGTAGAGGGAGGAGGAAAAATGGAATGGCAGGGGTACTTGTGTCCGGAGTTTTCTAATTCTTGTTCTATAAGCAATCTTGGTGAATTGATTGATTGATTGATTGATTGATTGATAAAATTTATAGGCCACCTGACTTCCAACAATTCTGGGTAGCTGTTCTGTCCTCACTACACTGTCCTCTGTGTGCAGCTTAATATGCAGCTAAACCCACCTATCCTCCAATAAAACAGACCATGTGGATAAATCTGGATGCTTTATTGAAAGAACAGGAAACAGTGAAACTGGGAAAAATAGGAATACATACAATGTATAACCAAATACAATATAAGCATTACTGAGTTACTGCTGAACATAACAATGAATAAATACAAGCAATCTAAATCTCTCCAGCAGTGCTCTGTGTGGGGGATGTGGGTTTGTCCTTGGATGACCACGTGCTACAGATTAAGATGGATTCTTCTTTGTGCTTCTGCCTTCTCCAAATGCTAAAGGAAAATGGAGTCTGGCTTCCCAGCGTGCACTTGTTTTGAGAGTGCCGGCTGATGGATAAAGGGGTTGGGTCAGCTTCAAATAATATTTTATTTATTTATTTAGTATGTATTAGATAATATATATCTATACGTATAAGCATGAATTGAATACATAAAATGATTACAATTAAAGGGAACATTAGGACAGGGACGGTAAGCACGCTGGTGCTCTTATGCATGCTCCTTACAGTCCTCTTGGGAATGGGGTGAGGTCAACAGTAGCCAGTCTAAGGTTAAAATTTTGGGGATTTTGGGATGAAACCATAGAGTCAGATAGTGCATTCCAGGCATTGACCACTCTGTTGCTGAAGTCATATTTTCTGCAATAGGGTTTGGTGCGGTTTACCTTAAGTTTGTATCTATCGTGTGCTTGTGTATTGTTGTGGTTGAAGTGGAAGTAGTAATTGGTATTTGTCTCTCTAGCCATCAGATGGAGCTAGAGAGCAAAAACAGTATATAAAGACCGTATGTTTGTTCCTCCAGCCACTAGATGGGGATAGAGAGCAACAACAGTATATTATTATTATTATTATTATTATTATTATTATTATTATTATTATTATTATTATTATTATTATTATTATTATTATTATTATTATTTAATTTTTATACCGCCCTTCTCCCTCAGGACTCAGGGCGGTTCACAGCCAAGTAAAAACCAAATAATAAATATGATACAGATAAAACCAATGATTAAAAAACCTATTCAATTTGGCCCTAGTTAAACATACATGAAACCATAAAACCCCATTAAAATTTAAAAAATCAATAATAAAAATTCTAAAAAATCCTACGCCAGTCCTGCGCGGAAGAATAGATACGTCTTCAGCATATAAAAGTTATATGCTGGGGCATGACAGTAGCTACTATATAAAAAGTGAAAAACAGGCAAAACACAAGTAAAAGATTATGAGTAGCCCAAAGAGAAGATAAACAAAACAAAATCCCAAAACAAAGCAACAACAAAAAGGGTACAACCTTCACTTCATTGTATCTGAATCTGGGCTATATCCAGGGTTTTAATATTTTCCTGGGAGCCATCTGGATCTAATTTCATAAATTTCATTTGCAAAAGATCAGAAAGATGAGAAAACCTGGATTCACTACAGGTATTCCTTGCTTACCAAATGTCTCGTTTTGTGACCATTCAAAATTAATAATGGTATAAAAGTATAGCATTGTGACTAATCCTTGCACTTACAATCAGTTGAAGTGGTTGAAATGTGGTTTCCATTTGCATCTTTCACTGTCAGCTTACAATAAACAGTTAATGCAAAAACACAGAATAAAATTGTCACTTGCAGCCTGGTGATGTTTTGCATAGTGACTGCAGCTGTTCACTTAATGACCAAAGGAGAAGTGTGCTTGTAAGCCTGATGTGGTCACCTGATTATCTACTTAGCAACTATTAAGTTTAGCAACCAAATTATCAGGCCTAGTGTGTTTGCTGTGCTTACTCAAAGCCCAGACTTCGAGCTGACTCATTAGAAAAGAATAATATGTCATTTTATTTTATTCTCAGGAATGTTTGTTATTTTCTATGCAGAATCCTGAGCACATTGTGATAATAGCGAAAAGAATCTGAACTATAAAAGCATGACTGGGAAGCAAATACCAATATTTGACCATTTAGGTAAATGTGAAAAATCCAGCAGCAAAAAAATAAAATAAAAATTATATTATCTGTATTATGTTTAAACATTATGTCAGTTTTACTTCTTACAAATCATTTCTGAATATGTGTGGGAGAGATTTTATTACAGTCAAAAAGACCATTTTTCTCACCGTAATATAGCAAGTTTCCACTATTTAGCAAATAAAGAAACCCTGAATTTAAGTTTAACACAGTAAAATATGCAGCTCTCTAACATTTGCATTTACCAGCAATTCAGAAAAAGCAATTTTGTAAAACATAGTCTTATATGTTGAAAATGCTCAAATTTTGGTACAGTAATTCAAAAAAAAATTAAGAGTACAAACATCATAATATTGCTGTGTTACCATTTCAAATCTCTATAAAAGAAAAAAACATATAGCATGACCTACCAATTCTAAAATACAAAGAATGGAAACTAGGACACAGGAAATCTTGTGACTGACACATTGTTTCACCCTAATTGTTTCCTAGCACTGATTATCTAGTTTGGTAATGAAATGTCTGCAAGAAACAATCAAGCTCAGAGAGCAATAAGGACCCTACAAATTGATGGTATTTTATATCACTCTGGATTGTGGGCCATTCTCAGCTACACCAGACCAGGAAAAACAAACTACCACGAAGGCGAAAACTACTTTTATTCAGATTGCGTAATATAACAGAATCTTGCAAGTATGATTGTACTGTTCTTCAATCCCCTTCTTATTGTTGTGTCTTGCCCGCACTCACCGCAGCCGGGGTCTGCTTATCTGCTTCCGAACACTGAAGAATGTCCTAGTATGCCTCCCGGCCCCAGCCCTGGCTCCATGCCCAGACAGGCTGAAGAGGAAGAAATACCTCCAGCCCCCAGCTCTGGCTCCATGCCCAGGCAAACGGAGCAACTAGACCCCTCCCCCTCCCCCACAGCATGTGAGCCTGAGGGAGGCCAATTACCAACAGCTGCCGACTGGAGTGACCCTCGCTTCAGAAGAATTGATAGGCGGCGGCGTCAGAAGGAAGGGAGGGGCAGGCCTGGATAAGTGCTGAGTCATGGAGCCACACCCCATGGCCTATATAAAGAATCTGCTTTCTGGCAGTCTCTGAGTCAGGCAAAGTCGAACATAGCTTGCTGAAGTCACTTTTTGGTCTCCTGCCTGCCTTCCTTGAGGACTTTGCTAGGACTTTGGCAGAGCTGCAGAGGCACGCCTGATTCGGATTTCCCTGACCCGGCCGTCAGCAGAGGAGTGGGACACGACACTTATATACCAATGAATCACGATGGCATCTGCCTGGTTCTGTGAGCTTAAAGAGTATTTCAGCCAGCGGTGGGTTCCCAATATTCTTATCATTGGTTCGCCCCGTGTGTATGCCTTCCGTGCATACGCATGTCCTCAAAAACATGCCTAAATAGGAGGGCATAGAGTCGGGGGGGTTGGGTGATCTCCGCCACCGGTTTGCCTGAACCGATATGAACCAGCTGAATGACACCTCTGACTTCAGCCCTTCTGCCTAGGGAAAAAATTTTGCATATGTCCATCAAGGTCCCTTTCTTATTTTTTATAAGCTGCCGTTTCGTATCGCATTGAAATCACTCCACTTTTCTGTAGAAACTAGCAAGAAGAGTTATTATCTACTTTAAGAGTGTGGATAGTGGTGTTATACAGTCCAGCTGACACTAATCTCAGTTGCTACATACTGAAAGGTTTATAAGAGACTTAGTTCTGCTCTGTTCTTGATTGAAAGGTATAATAAAGATTTTGTTTGGTCTTTGGAATGTTTTTAAGCCTTATCTGGCCATGAGGATGTAATAAAGTTGATGGGGGAAAAAGTACTTACTAACTTAAACTGTGTTTCATTATAATTATTACTTCAAACATAAAGATTTTTGGGATTATCTCCCTGTATTTTTTTTTTAATCTCGTTAGGCATTGCCTCTTATTTGTTTCTATACCATGCATCTCTGTCCCTGTGGTCTGAGCACTTTTATAATAAACCTTATTTTCATTATCCTCACTTAGTTAATAAAGTTGAGTAGACAAGAACATTTGAAGCTCTTCCTATTATCTGGACTATTTTAACTATAAACCTAGACAGCATACATAATCCTTTGAAATACCTAAATGATGAGATTTTAGTTGGGGGGTCTTTTTTCTTTTCTTCTTTCTGGGTATTGATAAGAGCACAAGATTTTGAATTTTATTGATTTATATTTCATGTTTCTAGATTGTTGATGTCCCTCAAGGAGGGGCTCTCTGTGGTGTAGAGTATAATTTAGGTCAGGGGTCCCCAACCTTTCAGACCTCAGGGACCACTAAATTATTTTCCTGAAAATAAGACCCTGTCTTATATTTTTTTGAACCCTGCTTAGCCTTATTGCCATGCACTGAAAAGCCCGATTGGGGTGATTATCAGGGGATGTCTTATTTTGGGGGGGAAAGGGTATACGTATATGTAATGTATATCTATATGTATATATCAGAATCAAAATCAGAATAGAGCTGGAAGGGATCTTGGAGGTCTTCTAGTCCAGCCCCCTGCTCAAGCAGGAGATCCTATAGTACATGTATGTGTATATGTATGTATAGCTATGGTTTTTTAAGCTTTGCTGTGAAGGGAGGTTTAGAAACTGCTAGTATGCTTAGTAAGTACTGGTTCAGTTGAAGGACTGGTTGTCCCAAAGGTGCTTTTTCAAGAGGCAACAGGACTTTCTGGTTTGTCTCTGAAGACGGTTCACTTCTCATCCAAGAAGCTTCTTTGGGTGACCCTGATGACACAGATAAACCTCTAGGTGGCCTTAATGACTTGCTAAAAGAATTCAAATGATCAGCTGTCTGCAAGGAGTGTAAATCCTTCCATTCCCCAATATCTAACCAGAGCTGGAGAAACTTCTTGGATGAGAGCAAAACATCTTCAAAGGAAAAACCAGAAAGTCTAGTTGCCTGTTGAAAAAGTATCTTTGGGGCAATCATGATCTGGATGATGGAGAAGCTCCATAAACATTGAAGGAGTGATCTTTCCTCAATAATGCCTCAAGTAATAATGCACATTTGAAAGTGGAACACAAAAACTTTTCCCCCTTTACTTTATTCACTTTAAAATAGTTCTGTGCATATTGCAATGATGGGGCAACTAAGCAGTGTGGATAATCCCTCTGTTTCAAAATCTCCTTTCTTCTCTCTGTCTGTCTGTCTGTCTGTCGGTCGGTCGGTCTCTCTCTCTCTCTCTCACACACACACACACACACACACACACACTTACACTCCAAATAGACTACAGTGGAATTTTTTTTTTTTGTTTACATTTATATCCCGCCCTTCTCCGAAGACTCAGGGCGGCTTACAGTGTATAAGTCTCATTCTATTTGTATATTTTTACAAAGTCAACTTATTGCCCCCCCAACAATCTGGGTCCTCATTTTACCTACCTTATAAAGGATGGAAGGCTGAGTCAACCTTGGGCCGGGCTCGAACCTGCAGTAATTGCAGGCTTTGTGTTCTTAATAACAGGCCTTACCAGCCTGAGCTAAACCGGCCCTTAGCTGATGATCCCCAGAAATTTAAGATAAAGCTATTGCTCTACCGGCAGTCCTCAAGGTATGACCAGAATAGGGACCATTGCTAAGAGATCTGGTTGTTAACAGAGTCATTTTATGACTCATTGTCCATTTTTTATGACTTCTTTTGCTTCAGTCATTAAGTGAATCACAATGGTCCTTAGGTGAATCACGTGACTTTACTCCATTAACTTTACTTGTCAGAAGTCCCCGTGAAGTTTGGAAATGGTGACCCTGGGCTACTGCAATTGTTGTAAATGTTTGATGGTTGCCAAGCATCCAAACACGATCGCACAACCAATGGGGGACACTGTGATATTCTTAGTGCCAGGACCAGTTGTAAGTAACTTTTTTCAGCACCATCAGTGCTGAATGACCTTCCAACGGTCATTAAACAAATGATCCTAAGTCAAGGTCTGCCTGCATCTTAATATATTGCAGAACTTCATAAAGTGAACTTTCTTATCACAGAAGTTATTTCTGCAAAACTTTTTTGGTGTATGATTCTTAAAAACAAATCACTCCCATTTACAGGACTGCTGTTGTTTAAATACCAGATCCCAACATACATGGCCCTTTTTAAAAACAAAACTTTGCCAATGTCATTTGTATAAGGTTTGTTGTAATTATAGTATGCTGGACTCTTTTTTTATAGCCCAGTTTATAAGTTAAGTCACCTTTCACCAAATAAGAATCCAACCTATTCACGTAACACTAATATCACATGTAGTGATTGATATGCTTTATGCTGCTTAGAGATGACATACATCATCCACAAAATATCCCCAAAGACTCAAGGATGAGTTGTTATTACAAACATTCCAGATAGCTATAAATTAGAAGCTTCATTATCTGCTGAAACTCTTATGCATTCTGCTTGTCAGAAATTCATTTTACAGGCAGAGCCATAAGGATGGATGTTACATAAGAGTATTATATCCAAACATGCTGTATATCTGTAAGGTGACACTATCATATTTTAGAAGGCTTTCATCAGCAATCTAATGTTTTTTTTTCCAAAACTTGAGTTGGTAGACTGCAACATTATGAAGGGACAGAGATCAGAAATGAACAATTTGCCATGGACTACTGCAAATTCTATTCATAGATCAATTCTGGATGATATAAAGTTAATAATATGGAAGGTATAAATCAGCGGTGGGATTAAAATTTTTTTACTACCGGTTCTGTGGGCATGGTTTGGTGGGCATGGCATGGCATGGCATGGCTTGTTGGGCGTGGCTTGTTGGGTGTGGCAGGGGAAGGACACTGTAAAATCTCCATTCCCACCCCACTCCAGGGGAAGGTTACTGCAAAATCCCCATTTCCTCCCAATCAGCTGGGACTCAGGAGGCAGAGAATAGATGGGGGCGGGGCCAGTCAGAGTTGGTATTTACCGGTTCTCCAAACTACTCAAAATTTCCGCTACCTGTTTTCCAGAACTGGTCAGAACCTGCTGAATACCACCTCTGGTATAAATCATGAATCAATAACTTGTAATTGGATCACAGCTGACCAAATCTCCTTGGCTGGTATCTTTAGAAGTCCTGTTTACTGAACTTAGCATTTCCTTTAAGGAAGTAGCAAGCTGTAGGACAAACTATGAACAGCTTTCCTTGTTCACATTTTGTAAAGGAGAAATTCCAAGTCAATGGATCAGGAACCCATTTTATGAAGACTTGAATCCACAATTTCCTTTCATGAGTTTAGAAGACCACAGATTTCTTTGAATATCTCAGTGAAGTTCTTACAATTAAGGAAGAACGGTTTATAATACATTTGGGGCTCTATAGCACAAGTCATGGGGCATGGTGGCTCAGTGGCTAAGACGCTGAGTTCGTCAATCAAAAGGTCAGCAGTTCAGCGGTTCGAGTCCCTAGTGCCGCATAACCGGGTGAGCTCCCGTTCCTTGTTCCAGCTTCTGCCAACCTAGCAGCTTGAAAGCATGTAAAAAATGCAAGTAGAAAAATAGGGACCACTTTTGGTGTGAAGGTAACAGCGTTCTGTGCACCTTTGGCATTTAGTAATGCCGGCCACATGACCACAGAGACATCTTTAGACCATGCTGGCTCTTTGGCTTTGAAACAGAGATAAGCACCGCCTCCTAGAGTCAGGAATGACTAGCACATATCTGCGAGGGGAACCTTTACCTTTACCTTATAGCACAAGTCATCTCAAGATCAAACAAGGGTATCTATTCAGATGATTTTGATTGATTATGTGATATCCAATAGGTGTTGACATCTAGTGACCTTTCTCCATAACAATTTCTATGCGTTCTCAGAATTCAAAAGTAAAACTATCATTAATATCCAATGATAACGTTTAAAAAAAAATAGGAGAACCAGATTGGTGTGGTGGGGTAGAAATGGGGAAGCTATGACTTCTAGTCCTACCTTAGGCATGAAGTCCAATCATGAGTGGTACGGCATGAGTGGTACGGTAGCCTAGAGGTGGAGCTCTCGCCTCACAATCAGGAGGCTGTGAGTTCGATTCTAGGTAGAGGCAGATATTTCTCTCTCTGGGTACACTGACTGTATATCTGCTGAACAAAACTTCATATTGGCGACAGGAAGGGCATCTGGCCAGTAAACACTCAGCTCCATTCAGTTGCACAGACTCCACCCCGCAAGGGATTATGGGATCATTAAAAGAAGATGATGATGAATATAAAAATAAAATTAATAGGCAATAAGATTTAACGTTCAATCAGCGTGCTTCCTCAAGACTCTCACATACTGTATACTACATCTCTACAGTTTTACTGATGGACAAATTTCTCTTTCATCTTTATCAAGCTGAAATATAACTCTTCATCTGTATCTAGTGCATCTTTACCAAATAAGTCCTTTTGTTAGGCATCACACAGTGGTAACTTGCAGACCGAAACTCTCCTTGGGCGTATCTCCATGACCAGCCTACCATGGCGGTGTAGTGGTTTGAATGCAATATTCCAGGATAACTCTGCTCACAGCCAGGAGTTCAGTCCTGACTGGCTCAAGGTTGATTCAGCCTTCCATCCTTCCGAGGTCAGTAAAATGAGGACCTAGATTGTTGAAGGAAATATGCTGACTTTGTAAACCGCTTAGAGAGGGCTGTGAGCACTATGAAATGGTATGTAAGTCTAGTGCTATTGCTATTTACACAGCAGGATAATATGCAATAGGCCAGAAATATTTCCTTACAAAAGTAAGCAGCAGCTGTTTCTGTTTTGGCTAACACATTGATTCTAATAGTACCTTAATCTAAATCAGGGGTCTTCAACCTTGGTCCCTTTAAGACTTGTGGACTTCAACTGCCAGAGTCCCTCAGCCAGCAAAGCTGGCTGCGGAACTCTGGGAGTTGAAGTCCACAAGTCTTAAAGGGACCAAGGTTGGAGACCCCTGATCTAAATCTTCCTAGTTTAAATAGCTCTTGATTTAAGGAGAGAATGCAGGGTTTTAAAATAAATTAGACAATAAATCTAAAAGGGATCAACTGTAGAGAGTTGGAAAGCCTGGGTAAAGGGACACTCTATACTAGTACAAAACTAAAAAAATTAAGTTTAACAGATTATGTTATAGAGGATGTCAGGATATGCATAATAAAGTTCAGTGCTTTAAGTAGCCACAAATGATGGCGTGCCATATGCTGGCAAAATTAAAAAGTTTTCTAAATTGTAGAAACCTATGTAAATGCTTTACATAACAAGAGACATCTAACCATACAGTCTGTTGATGTGCCTTATACTGTATGTGCTTGAAATATATTTTTTCTTCTAAAGTTTTTTGTTTGTTTGTAATGTTGTTGCACATGCAGGTTTAAAGCAGGGTGTTAAAAGGTTACACTCATGGATCAGCATTTGTGTCTGTCCCACATTGTTTGGTTTAGTGATGCTTTCTTTATTAGCAATGTTTATTCTGTAGGTCAGGGGTCTCCAACCTTGGCCACTTTAAGCCTGGTGGACTTCATCTCCCAGAATTCCCCAGCCAGCAAAGCACATAAATTAGTTAAAACCATTAAAATCCTTCTGGTGAATCAGAAAGTGGTTTTGTGTTGCCTAAGAGATACGTGTGTCTAATGTAAATAAATGTTTAGTGTAAATAAAACTAAAAGTTGCTTAAATGTAATAATTGAATTACAAGGGAATACATACTGAAGTTCTAGAATTAAGCAAGAGTCTTTTTAAAAAGTTTAATCGTAGGCAGAGTTGATCTAGATTTATTGATAATACAGTATAACAATAAATATCTAGAGTTAGAAGAGACCATTACATTCAACTTATTTAATCTAAATACAATTCTATATACCATTAAAACTCTCATTGATTGTAACCTTCAATGGGGCAAAACAGCATATTATAGGGCAACAATTTTTAAATCAGTATACCTGAAAGATACCTGTATATATCTTACAGAATGTATCCAAAAAACAGAGATTTGGGTGGGACTGAAATCTGGAAAAGTTGTGACTACTTCAGGGCTGCCATGCTACCACAATCACCCATGATCATATGGTTATTATTTCCATATGACTGTAAGGAAAGTCAGTGTGCAAGCTGGCAGTAATAGCAAAGGCACTTAGACTTATATACCACTTCATAGTACTTCACAGCCCTCTCTAAGTGGTTTTCAGAGTCAGCGTATTGCCCCCAACAATCTGGCTCCTTGTTTTACCAACTTTGGAAGGATGGAAGGATGAATCAACCTTGAGCCATTCAGGATCAAACTCCTGACAGTGGGCAGAGTAAGCCTGCAATACTGTATTTTAACCACTGCACCGCTCTTGAAAGTTGATGATATGGTCTGCTAGCAGCCCATGGAGCTAGCAGCAGAGTTGGACAGTGAGGAGGATAGGGAGGACCATGGGCCAGTCCTGGACTCTGGGGATGGCCCGGACAAGGGCTCTGTGTCGAAGGCAAAGATGGGGTCAGGGCCATCTGGGAGTGATGCACTGACTCCGGAGCCTCCAAAGGCAGACAGCAGACAGGCAGACGAACAGGAGGAGCCTGTTCCTAGTGCACGCATGCGAAGAGCAGCTCAAGTAAAGACGACTCAGGAATAAGACCAGGAGATGATTGGCCCTTCCCATAAGGCTTAAAAGAGCAGCAACGGCTCTTGGGCTCTTTGTAGGAAAGCAATGTTGCTACATTTGTTCTAGCCATCGTCCCTTGTTTCTGAACTTCATGGGGCTTTGCCGAAGGACTTTTTCTAAAGGATTTGTTTTGGAATTAATTTGGACTAAACTGAGAAGTCATTCTCAGCTGCTCTAATAAAATACGTTTGTTTAGGACTGATTGCATCTGTTAATACCTACTTGGGCCTAGGTCACAACAGTTGCTACTTTTCCCATTTTTTTTATTTTTTATTTTGCCTGCCCATGGTCGTTCTGCTTCTCATGAAGAAATATCTGTGAAATGATGAACCAACAGGTCATGGATTGTGTGGTTCAGGAGAAAAGGAATCAATTATTCATAACTGATTCAAGTTGTCAGTTAAAATTTTAAGAGTATCATAAGATGCCATCAGTGAATTTTTGTCCTAATTTAACTTTACATTCAAATAGCTATTAAATATAATAACATTATCATCTGCCTGGAGATAAAATAAATCAAGAATATTTAATACTGGAGATAGGAGTATAGGAAGTCTTCCTATTCAAATTAACTCAACCCCTGAAGATCCTGTATTATTGTAGTTGCTTAAGGCCATCCAATGAAGTTCATGGTTGAATAGAAATCTTCAGCGCCAATCTCACCATTCTCTTCTTCCATGCAGCGCTCAGTGAAATATTATTTCAAATCCAGGTCGTCTGATTTTTTGGCTTTCAGTATTCAAAATATTCTAATTCATTATATCAGAAACTGAAACAAAGTAATGGTAATAGGTCAAAAATGAACTGTCCTTTTATACAGTCATGCTTAGGTTTCACATCATAGTAGTGTCACTATTAATGCTTTCGAGATTATACAAATGTTCAACATCCATATAATTTGTAGAAAGAATGTCTGTGTAGATTCTCAGTCATCCAGGTCATGGTTGCCGCAAAGATGTTTTTTCAAGAGGCAAACAGACTTGTTTGTTTTCCCTTGAAGAAAAACAAAGATGAGAAGATGAGATCCATCTTCTTGGATGAGACGCAAAACATCCTCTAGGAAAAAGAAAGGAAGCCCAGCCCACTGGTGGCTCGGACTGCTAAGACAGTCTGTTATTAACACAGCTGCTTGCAATTACTGCAGGTTCAAGTCCCACTAGGCCCAAGGTTGACTCAGCCTTCCATCCTTTATAAGGTAGGTAAAATGAGGACCCAGATTGTTGGGGGCAATAAGTTGACTTTGTATATAATATACAAATGGATGAAGACTATTGCTTGACATAGTGTAAGCCACCCTGAGTTTTCGGAGAAGGGCGGGATATAAATGCAAATAATAAAAAAAAAAGTTGCCTCTTGGAAAAAGCACCTTTGTGTCATATCAGAATATTACTATTTATTGTGTATTCACAATATTCTAATAAGTGGTTCATATGGTCACAGATGTATATGCAGTGGTGGGATTTGAGTAATTTAACAACTGGTTCTCTGTCCTAATGACCGGCTGGATGGGCGTGGCCAGGAGGTGTGACAGGCAGCACTTGGCCTCCTGTACTCCCCTAGGAGCAGCCAGCAATTTAATTACCGGTTCACCCGAACCGGCCCGAACTAACTGAATTCCACCACTGGGTATATGACAGGGGAAGCAACTCAGGTTTAGTTGCTAGCACCCCTTTATAAACCCATGCATCCTAAACCAAAAAGAGAAACAACACAGCCTCAGATATATTTATTCTGGCTGGTCACACAGTCAGTCAGATGTTTCCACTGGATTTGGCATATTTATCTTTGCATCAAGTCCTTCGCAAGGACCTGAGATAGATTGTTTGATGGTATTGATGGTATTAAAGATATTATTATTGTGGGTTGTCACACAGTCAGCCAAACGCTTAGGCTGGATTTGGCATTTTTATCGATCAATTTTGCCTGTCTTTATGGCTACGGTTGCCTACTTATCAATGCCAAATTGGATTCTAATAAACGTTCTGAATTATTTTTAAAAAAAATTTCCTTTGTAATAGTTTAGCCTTTGTCTTTCCAAATAATTTTACATCATTCATATAAAATAAATGCAATTTTTTTTACTCCTGTTTTGGCCAATTGATATCCGCAGTTGTCTTGCTGAAAATTGTTATCGGTAGGTCCACTGATAGTATAGCAAGTAAACGTGATGATGAATCACCTTGGAAAATTTCACAGTGGTTTTTGACTTCTCCTAAATCTTCCCCATTAGCCATCACCTTCATTCACCAAAATCTGATTGAAACATTCATGAATTGCCAAATGTTTCTACAGATTCCGAAAACATTGAGACATTTCTCAACCCAGTTGTTTATCTAAGCAGTAAAACAAATTAATTCTTTTTTAATTCTTTAAGATCAATTTGTCAGTCAATAACTGGGCCTTAATTCCTTTCAAATAAATGTAGGTTTGATTTGCAATTATATATAAATAGTTTGTATGTGGTTGGCAAACAGGTTATGAATCTGGAGTTTCCAGGTTCATTTTCCATCTCTTTCTTCTAAATTAGGAATGTTGTTCCTTCCAGTTGTTAGCCATCTTTCTTCTTTCCTTTCCTTTCCTTTCCTTTCCTTTCCTTTCCTTTCCTTTCCTTTCCTTTCCTTTCCTCTCCTCTCCTCTCCTCTCCTCTTTCTTTCTTTTTTGGTTCTCCAAAAACCCTATTCATCTGGTCTGCCAAACTCAAATATAGATTTGTCAATGATTTTCATCATAATCCATGGAGTTCATTTGGTCTAGGAGCACTCCAGTTTCTGGCCTTCTATCATCACTTTTGTGCCATTTCTTTAAGTTATCCTAACTTTTTCCACACTGAGTATTTTCATTGCATTTTCAACTTGCACAATCCTATTGTAACACATATTTTCCCTCAAATTTCCCAAAATTTTAGGGTCTTTTCTTTGTCAAGCTTTTCATTTGTTTGTTTCCTTTCACACTCTCAAGGGTTTTGTAGAAACGATGCTGATTCTTAATTGCGCACACTGCTGGGATTGAATGATTCCCATTATCATATGGTTTGATCATCTCTGCAGTAGTCAGGTTTGTCCATTTCAATTGTTCTACAGACTCTCCAAGTCTTTTAGTCCCCAGGTTATACAACACACATCAATTATTTTGATTTTCTCATTTTTTTAAAAAATTTCCTTGCCTCAAATCCTTCAAATTGCTCAAATCTAGGTGAATGTTCTTTATCTTCACACTTTTCATCACACTTTCCATTTTGGTTATTACTTTCTTAATAGCTTTATTCCTTTGTATTTTAAGCTGCAGCTCTTAGGCATATATAAGTTAGCTTATTTATGCCAATATTTCATAGGAACAATTTTAACTTCTTCACTGTTTTAGCCAAAGTTTTCATGAAAATGTGATTCCTTTTTGGCAAATATATTCTTTCAGCTTCTTTCATTCGCACCTTGGATTTCCCTTCTAACTGAGAGCACCTGTTTTGCAGGCCTGAATCCTAAACAGGTTTGTAACAGGAGAAGTAGAGTCAAACCTTCAATTTATGTGTTTTCAGGCCAGGAAAAGACAGAGTAAAACATAAAGAGGCGATGTTGCTGATGGGCTTTCATTCTTTCTTTCTTTCTTTCTTTTTTTCGTTTTGGCATAAGGTTATGATCCTCTCACTTGTACTCATTTCATTGTAGCCTGGAGAAATGCAAAGGTGGCGTGACTGAGCCTCAGTGTGTCCCTGAACAGCTACAACAGTTAAAACCCCTTACAGAATGTCAAGTCATTTATCATGTCTTCCTGCCTAAATCCTTCTTTCTTGAGCTGAAAAAATACATTATATTCATTATTCAAACATGATTTCCCCCCACTGCATTAGCAGGGCCTTCGGGCATCCAGCGCTTCAGTGTGTAAAGACAGGAATGCCACTAATTTCTAATGTGATATATTTTGTTGGGAATCTGCTTTCGCCCATCATTTTACTTTTGAAATGAGGTTGAAATTTGAAATTAAAATATGGTGGTACACTTCTTTGGACATAGAAGAAAATGACGCATTTTACAGCAAGAGAGCCTATGTGCTTCCTCACCCCTCACCCTTTTTCTGAGGGTTAGCACCAGTGGTGGGTTTCAAAATTTTTTTACTACGGTTCTGTGGGTGTGGCTTTGTGGGCATGGCATGACTTTGTGGGCATGGCTTGGTGAGCGTGGCAGCGGAAGGATACTGCAAAATCCCCATTTCCTCCCGATCAGCTGGGACTCGGCAGGCAGAGAATAGATGGGGGCGGGACCAGTCAGAATTTTTACTACCAATTCTCTGAACTGCTCAAAATTTCCGCTACCGGTGCTCCGGAACTGGTCAGAACCTGCTGAAACCCACCTCTGGTTAGCACTTATTATATATGCAGCAAACAGTACTGAATGCTCAGTCAGCCTAACGTCAAATGTCGCTCTTGTTCATTTTTTTTAAAAAAACTAATCCATTGTACCTCTCTTCAGTGCACAAGAGGATCGACTGCTATTTGCATAACTTGCTGAACTTAGTTAATTTCACTCATGGTTGGGTTTTGTGTCCACATGTGTTTGCTTTAGCTGGTTGTCCAGACTGAGCCTGTCTTTATGTTGTTCATACCTTGAGAATCTATTGGTTCCATCCATCAGTTCCATGTAATAAGTGAAGGGATTTACCCAGTGATGAAATCCATTTTTTTTTACTACCGATTCTATGGGTGTGGCTTGGTGGGCATAGCAGGGGAAGGATATTGCAGAATCTCCATTTCCACCCCACTCTGGGGCCAGCCAGAGGTGGCATTTGCTGGTTCTCCGAACTACTTAAAATTTCCACAACCGGTTCTCCAGAACCTATCAGAACCAGCTGGATTTCACCCCTGGATTTACCTGACATTCTATCGCAGAATTTATTTTTGGCTTTTCTTTGGCTTTTTTTTTAGAACTCTGATATGGACACACATTTTCAAACCGATGAATGTGTGTTGGTAATGCAACATGGACATGGACATTGACCTTATCACACTTAGTGTGATCTTTTGTCACCCTAAATCATAACTCCTAGTATTTGTCCAATACACTGAGCCATTAAATATAGTTTGTAGATCACAACAGCTGGTTTATATTACTGATGGTTGGCTAATCTTAAGCAACTAAAATGGTAAAGGACCAATTGAAACAATAGCAAACTTATAAAGCTTTGCTGAAACAATCCCTTGCCATTCCGAGAGGGAATGTATAGGATATTTATTTGGTTGGTTTAAATACGGATGAATTCAAAATACTGAATTATTGGTATGCTTAGTTGTGAGTGTCTCCTTCTTCTTGCTTAAGCTTTCAGGTAACAAAATTTGGCTCATCTCTTCCCCAACTCATCCTCTACCTCATTTTTGCTCTTTTACTAGTATATCTATGTATTCTGTATTGATATGCACCCAAAGCACATCTTAAAATCAAATAGCAGAAAGTGCTTCATACTTGGCAACCCATCCTCCATTTTAATGTGTATATTGTTTTTTTTGCTTTTTTTTAACTACTGAAGATATAGTGGTGTTCTGAATAGCAATAATAATAAAGGGTGGGAGACAGCTTTAAAATAATAAACAGGAACGAGGATGTATTTAAAAACTGAACGTCTATGGTTTTACTGTACAAACTTGTACATGTTTGCTTGAGAAAAAAAAGGTCATTAAATTCTTGGGATTTTTCCAGAAAAAATGATATGAAATTGCCGCTTCAACAGTGGTTAAAGTAGCAATGTTGTTATCAGAAGCACCCAAGAGCCCGTCAGAAAAAAAACTTGGATTTTTCTTGTAGTTTTTATCCATTGCCATGAGCCATTGTATTTATTTATAGCACAAAGGTGAGATAGGTTTTTTTTGTTTTTTTTTTAATGAAATGGAGTTATTTCCCCAAGAAGAACTTTACTTAAAATGCACTGGGGAATAAATTAACTTCCTTGCTAACTTTTCAGAATTTAGCATATATTTTTTTCCAATTCATTGGACACATCTGTATGATTGTTGCATTTTATCTGAAATATAATATAATTCCCTTTCGCTTATATCAAGAATCCAGCAAATTTACTATAGGTGACATATTTGGACCCACTGTTCAAATAATCTCATCTTTGTGTTAATGGAACTGAAGCATACTTGGGTCCCTCTTTCCTAAGGAATGCAGGTTTTGTTTCAGATGTTGCTATGACAGTTGTGAGGGCCTAGGAAATTGGGGGTTTTTTTGGATCCAGAGACAATAAGCACGTCAGTGAATAAAGGGATTCTAAGCATTAGGATTAGCTCAAGCAAACAAAGTTAAAGGCATAACATAAAAAACATACATATGATGCCTCAAAGGTACTTTTTCAAAAGGCAGCTGGATTTTCTTGTTTTTCTTTGAAGATGTTTTCTTTCTCATCCAAGAACTTTCTTCAGCTCTGGGCCTGAAGAAACTAAAGAAACTTCTTGGATAAGAAGTAAAACGTCTTCAAAGAAAAACAAGAAAGTCCAATTGCCTCTTGAAAAAGCACCTTTGGACAACTGTGACCTGGATGACTGAGAATCTCCATAGACATACACATGAAGCAAGATAACATTGAACATTGTTGAAGATGTTTTGCTTGTCATCCAAAAAGCATCTGCAGTTCTGACTGAATCGGTGGGGAATGGAAAAAAATTATATTCCTGGCAGTCATCTGGTTGTTAGCACCCTCTCTGAGAGTTGTTAAGACCCTTTGGGGGTTTAGGTGTGCCCTCAGGTTCCAAAATTGACTGCTAATTGTTATGTTAAAATGTGCCAAATATATTGATCCCTTCATGTAATATGAAGTTTTCTTGGGTGCAAAACTGTAGCCATGTAACATGAAAATGATCCAGAAAGTGGCCATATCAATCAATCACCAACATCTCCACTTTTATCATGGCTGCTTTTCTAGCTGCTGGGAAACAAAGAAGCTACCAGTATATTTTAAATTTTATGGAAAAGACAAGAGGGGTAAGGTAGGAAGGCAAATGCCATTATGCATAATGCAATGCAATGCAATGCTTATCTATCACGAATGAAGGTGAATGTTTATCTAAGACAGTGGTTCTCAACCTTTATAGTGCTGCGACCCCTTTAATACAATTCCCCATGATGTGGCGACCCCAACCGTAAAATTATTTTCATTTTGAATTTATCGCGCCTGAAGCCGTATTGGCTAGAGATCTGAACTGCTTGCGGTTGCCTTGAGAACGGAGGCATTAAAGCGGAGACTCCTCCCCTATTAAGTTTATCGTGCCTGAAGCCTGATTAGGCTAGCGATTGGGAGTGATTGCAGCTGGCTTGAGAGGGAGACATCAGAGCAAAGATTTCTCTCTTTTTTAATTCATCGCGCCTGAAGCCGAACTCGGCTAGCGATTTGAAGAGCCTGCAGCTGGCTTGTGGAGTCAACCATTGGAGCACGATTCTTCGACTCACAAGTATTCTTCCCATATTTCCGATGGTCTTAGGCGACCCCGGCAAATCGTCATTCGACCCCCACAGGTTGAGAACCGCTGATCTAAGAGTTAGATAGATAGGTGGTGCAGTGGTTAGAATGAAGTACTGCAGGCTACTTCAGCTGACTGCTAGCTGCAGTTCAGCAGTTCAGATCTCACCAGGCTCAAGGTTGACTCAGACTTCCATCCTTCCGAGGTTGCAGTATTGCAGGCTGACTGCCCACTACCAGCAGTTCGATTCTCACCAGTTCAAAGTTGACTCAACCTTCCATCCTTACGAGGTGGGTAAAATCAGGACCCAGATCGTTGGGGGCAATAGGCTGACTCTGTAAACCGCTTAGAGAGGGCTGTAAAAGCACTCTAAAGTGGTATATAAGTATAAGTGCTATATCTATCTATCTATCATTTCTATCTATCATCTAATCTATGATAATCTATTTTAAAGGTTGAGCCAGTAATTTTTAATAGGTGTGATTTGAGCAGAAGGTTGAGGGCAGGAGTTGGATGTGGATAAAATGTTCAAAATGGCTACAGGCAACATGGCCAAAGAAAAAGATAGAGAACTGAAATTAGATAAAGGCACCTTGCAATATTAGGCCTCTTTTAGAGACCTAAAATTTACTGAATCTCCATTATGCTCTGTTTCTTTAAGTCTTGAGAGATACCCCATCCAAAGAAATCCAAGTTAAGTAACCCCTGGAATTTCTTACCGCCTATAAGCCTACAATAGCTAGTGGTTCTTTTCTGAAGCTGCACTATGAAAAGGAAACCCGAGAAATCATATGCCTCTGTAATGTCAAACAAAACGTTAAACGCAATTTCTGTAGTTCTGTAAGGATCAGCTACTCTTACATACAAACAACACCACTTTTGCTTGAGGCTGGCTTTCAGTTCATTCTCACATATCGAAAGCTATTATGTCACCTCCTGCTCACGAAGGCTGCTTACTCAGCTGGAGCTTCAAAATAACACTACCAACATCATGGCATATTTTCTTCCTGTTTTTAGACAGATGGCCAAATCCTAGAGCCAACTAGATTATTTTTCTTTAAAAAAAAATACTTCTGAAGACTGAAGTAGCTTTACACAGTGATTTCGAATAATGTTTTTCTGCTACACTTCACAAAGTCCTTCTAGAGTAGAAAGCATGGATGAATCCAATAGGAACTCTGTTTCGTGTTTAAATTGCAAGAGATTCACCATGGTCATTCATTCAAATTTCATTCAATTTCAGCTTGACATCAGTTTAGTTATAAATCTGATGTTTCCCTTATTAATTGGTGCAGTCTTATGAGCAATTAGTTCATGAATTACTTAGCTTTATCCTACAATGCATGATTACTCTTGACATATGAATTCTGTTATGTGTCCTGTTTAAGTTGTCAAATGAATAACAAAACTTGGAATGGGATAACAACATTCTGATCTGCAAATTAATCCACACCTGTGAAGCACATCGTTTGTGTAAAAATATGAAACGCTAAGAGCACCACGACATGTTCTCTGTTTTCTCAGTGTGTGCCCACTTTCCTCAAGATGTTACATAGTATGTTGTGTTAATTCCATCAGCTGAACAGTCTGGCTTCCGATCTCTCAAGTTATTCACTAAAAGAATGATCAGTTGATAGTATGTCAGTACCATTACAGGCGGTTGTTGCTGAAGTCCTTCCCAGAAATATTGTTTTCCGTAATTAAACTTGTTTTTTTGTCTTCATTGAAAGTGCAGTTTTGTTTCGACTTAATCTGATTAGAAAACTGATTACGTTAATTTAATGTTGTATACCAATAATGCTGCCTGTACTGTTTTGAAAACTGATGCATTATTGATATTACAAAAAACATTCCTCACATCTATTAAGCATTCTTCAAGTGTGGTTAAGAGTGCTAACAGCACCTCTTTTAATCTAAGCAAAGACTTCCATAGGCATTTCACTATTAAGAAGATTATTACTACCATATTAAAATTATCATTGAAATTACAAGCCCTGGATGTCATAAACATGTTCTGTTCATTGCAATCTCACTGAAGCCTGTATACTCCCTTTCTTCTACCTTAATATTAATTATATTAGACTATTGCAGTCTGCATACAGAAGTATGGCAAAACTAGGAATTTTAGCCATGTTTTTTTAAAACAAACCACAATGTTCTGGTTTCCATATAAAATGAAATGTATCGGGTGGGTACACACATTTATAAGATCAAACAAATTATATTATGGTTTAATAGGCTGAACCAACTCCACCATTTCTGGGCTTTGGAATCTAGGTTTCTCATACTTATAGTTAGTATTCAGTAAACATTTTCAGCATAGTGCAATTTGATGTCATGAATTTAAATGAATTGGACAAAGACAAAGTCCTTACACATTTATCACTGATGATGGTTGCACTGAGGATAAAATTCAAGAAGAACCAATATATAATTGGAAGCTAGTGTAGACCAACCTCTGTTTGACCCAAAATTTGTGAGGGTCCAAGGATCTGGATTCTGGACCATATGTTAAGTTGCAGTTCAGACAGGGGTGAAATCCAGCAGGTTCTGGAGAACCAGTAGTGGACATTTTGAGTAGTTCAGAGGACTGGCAAATACCACCTCTGGCTGATCGCAGAGTGGGGTAGGAATGGAGATTTTGCAATATCCTTCCCCTGGAGTGGGGAGGGAATGGGGATTTTGCAGTATCCTTCCCCACCACACCCACCAAGACACACCATGCCCACCAAGGCACGCCCACAGAACTGGTAGTAAAAAAAATGGATTTCACTACTGAATTCAGAAGATGTATTACTCAAGACTACACACAAGAACTAAAGGTCAATAGGTCAAAGGTAAATTGGAGTCAACAGAATTTAAGAGGGATTAGATTTGGACTGTTTGTGGCAATGAGAGCATATGCACCAAGACAAATTCCTTGTGTGTCCAATCACACTTGGCCAATAAAAAAATTCTATTCTATTCTATTCTATTCTATTCTATTCTATTCTATTCTATTCTATTCCATTCCATTCCATTCCATTCTATTCTATTCTATTCTATTCTATGTAATGACTCTAAGCAAGGGGTGTCAAACTTGATTGCATCGCCGGATGGATTGTGATGATTTTTTTTGCCTTTGTGGAGCCGGGGTGGGCATGGCCTCTGTGGGCCCTATCTGGCCACCAGTTTGACAGGCCTACTCTAAGCTAATGACATTCTTAACTCCTCCCCCAGTTTTGCCTGCTCATCTCCTACAGAATTTTAAAAATAAAGAATGCTTCGATGTTCCCCAAAAAAGAGTCATGTGTGTGGGTATCCAGGGCAAACCTTATGATGCCAATTTAAAGGGCAGGGGGACTCAGATTTCTTAAAATTAGTTAAAATAATAGAAGTTTCCAATCACCAATCAGATGGAAAGCAAGCACTATAAATCCATCACAAAGGTAATATTTAAAATAATTAAATTATTAATTATTTTAATTATTGTTTCTTGTTGAATCAAATGCTTGCTTATTGAAGATTTTAAGAAAAATAGCTAATTATTGTGTTACCCATTAAATTTCTGGTTCTTCTCCTATTCATCCACGTCTCCCAAACTCATATATTTCTCTTTGGCTCTCTATATATACTATAATCTATAGAGCCAATTTGACTAAATTATTTAATTATTCCTGTAGAGTCAGAAATTTCTAGCTTATGGTATTAGAATTACATTTCAGTTCATACAGTACAAAATTCAAATAGGAAAAATTATGCCCGTGGCTCAGTGCCTTTTTTTTTCCTTCAGAGTTTTGTGTCTATATATATATGATATATACCGCATTATTTATCTCTGTTGTTATATGAAGAGATTTCAGAGGAAGCTTTTGATGGTAGCTGGGCTCATAAATCTTTTGCATTTTCTCTTTCAACAGGGTAGAATTTACTTTGAACTGATCAATATCCGAGTCTCTGGTTTTCTGTGGGAATCCAGTTCACTTTAAAAGACACAACATTGTCAGAATCATAAAGTACAGACTTCATTCTCTTTCCATCATCCAACATGGGAAGCAAAACAAATTGAGATCTTGTGTTAAATGATTTTCTGATCATCTCTTAAAGATGATCATGTCAAGTTTGCTTGGTTGTGTTTTTTTTTTTAACTGATTGAGATAAATGTTGTATAACACTTGGTGCAAAAATGACTGCCTTTTCCCATCTCTGAGCTCCCTTCAGATTTTGAAATGGAACTTGAATAAGCGTTTTAATTTTACTGCCTAGCCAGACATAGAAAGAAAAAAAGGGGGGGGGAGAATTGCTTTGCAGATTAAGAAGCCACATATAATTCACTTTTTGTGACAGCGCTGTGGTCTTGCAGGTTTGTGTTTCGTTTCTTGAGTTACATTGTCTAATATGAATGTGGTTTGCTTATGGAGTGGCTAGACAGCTTGTTGAATGTGTGGGGAAGTTGCACTATAGCTGATGACTGCCATTATTTTCCCCTACATAAAGGTAGCAAGAGAGAATCCAAGCATAAGGAGGAAAGAATCTACCGTGTTTCCCCAGAAATAAGACCTTGTCTTATATTTATTTTTTTGAACCCTGAAATAAGTGCTTGGCCTTATTTTCAGGGAGGTCTTATTATTTTGGGGCGCATGGAGCAAGATGGGGCTCCTCTTGCTGTCTCCCCTGATTTCCAGCTCTGTCTCCCTAACCCTAACCAGAGGAAATGGTGGGGACTGACTGCGCATTTCTCCTTGGGTATAGATTGCTTCTCTCCTTGATTAATTTCCATCCATTGTTTCCTGTCTTGCCTTCTAGTGCTTTGGAAACTAGGTTGACCTCTTTTTGTTTCTGGCAACCCATCAAATATTGGAACATTGCTACCATATCGCCCCAGCCCTTCTTATTTATTTATTTGTTTGTTTATTTTATTTATTTATTTCATCAAGCATGTATTTTATGACAGATACAAGTGTAAACATAATTATAAATACATGTAAAGGGTACAAATAAAAGAAAAAATTAGGACCGGGAGGGTAGGCACGCTGCTGCACTTATGCATGCCCCTCACAGACCTCTAAGGAATGGGGTAAGGTCAACAGAGCCAGTCTAAGGTTAAAATTTTGGAGATTTGGGGAAGAAACCACAGAGTCAGGTAGTGCATTCCAGGCGTTCTGTTACTGAAGTTGTATTTTCTGCGGTCTAGTTTGGATCAGTTTACCATGAGTTTGTATCTATTGTGTGCCCTTGTATTGTTTTGGTTGAAGCTGAAATATTCATTGGCTGGTAGGACATCGTAGCAGATGATTTTATGTACAATGCTTAGGTCAGACCAAAGACGGCAAAGTTCTAAATTGTCTAAGCCCAAAATTTCGAGTCTGGTGGCATAAGGTATTTTGTTGCAAGCAGAGGAATGGAGGACTCTTCCCATGAAATATCTCTGAACTCATTCAATTGTATTAATGTCCAATATGCAGTGTGGGTTCCAGACAGATGAGCTGTATTCAAGAATTTGTCTGGCAAAAGTTTTGTATGCCCTAGTTTGCAATTCAATATTACTGGAGAAGAAGCTATGCAAGATTAAGTTAACAACTCTTAATGCTTTTTTAGCAATGCTGTTATAGTGAGCTCTGGCACTTAGATAATTTAAGATGAGTACTCCAAGATCTTTGATAGAAACGCAGTTATCCATTTATGCAGGAATCCGGAAATGCCATAAGATTTTAGTTTTAGAAGTAGTTTGTCGTGTACCACTGAATCAAAGGCTTTACAGAAGTCTATATAAATTGCATCTATTGATTTACCCTGGTCGAGTTTTGAAGACCATATGTTTTTGCAGGTAATAGTTGCAGGTTGCAGGACAATTTTTTTCTAAAGCCAAATTGCTTGTTAGAGAGTACATTGTTAGTCTCTAAGTAGAGGGTAATGGATTGGTTTATGGTTGATTCCATGACTCTGCAGGTGACAAAACATAATGAGATTGGTCTGTAATTATCAACTAGGCTGGGGTAGGCACCCTTTTTGAAGATAGGGATGCTCATGTCTAGTGACCATAAGTTAGGAAAGGAGCTGGTTCATAGATTATGCTAAGTGATTCTGCTATGGTGGTTGAGAGCTTCTTTAAGAAGTAGGCAGATCCATCAGGGCCAATCGATAGAGATGGTTTTAGGTTGTATAGTGCCTTTTTAATGGCATCTTCTGTGAAATCGACATGTTGTAGATCGTTATGAGTAGTTGTGGTACGATTGGGAAATGACGGGCATGAGCCATTGCTGTTTACAAAGACTGAACTGAAGAATGTGTTGAAGAGGTTGGCCTTAATGGTTTCATCATTACAGTCTTTTCCATTTGGTCGTTTTAGTGGTGGGATGGATCTTTGAGTCTTTAAATTTGTTGTTTATGAAATTGTAGAAGGATTTAGTGCATATTAGGTTTTTCTCTTGTTTGCTGGGATAACTGATGCATTCTGCCTTTATCTGTCGGCATATGGTTTTGTAGCGACTTTTGAACTTAGTTTCTTTTCACTAAACTAGATATATCCAATTCCTGCAACCGTTCTTCATAGAATCAAAGACAATATCTGAAGCAAGAAATGAATACATAATTGAGTGATTTATCCTTGACACTTAAGCCACCATTTTGAACTGAGTGTGTTTGTTTAATTGGATGTTATGGACTACAGAAAAGCTCATTTTAGCACGAAGTAGACATTTATAACAGATTTTTTTTTCATGAGGTGGCTGGACCTCTATAATGGTATACTGGTCTCTTACATATTCTACCTCTGAGAAAAAGCTGAAAAGAGAATTTTTCTGGACTACCTTTGAGAGCTGATGCCATCTATTGTTAAGTATGTTTTAATTTATTTGCCCATGTCTTCCAGTTAAACAAATGCACTGAGTTCATATTGGTGGCTTGAGTTTCAAGGATATTTTAATGTATTTGTAAATAGAATAGAATAGAAATAGAATTGAATTTATTGGCCAAGTGTGATTGGACACACAAGGAATTTGTTTTGGTGCATATGCTCTCAGTGTACATAAAAGAAAAGAAAAAGAAAAAGAAAAAAAATACCTTCATCAAAGGTACAACATTTACAACACAAATGATGGTCATAGGCTGCAATTTAACCCTTAGTGATAGCAACAAAAAGTTACAGTCATACATCATAAGTGGAAAGAGATTGGTGATGAAAACGATGAGAAGATTAATAGTAGTGTAGATTCAGTAAATAGTTTGACATTGTTGAGGGAATTATTTGTTTAGCAGAGTGATGGCCTTCGGGAAAAAACTGTTCTTGTGTCTAGTTGTTCTGTTGTGCAGTGCTCTATAGCGTCGTTTTGAGGGTAGGAGTTGAAACAGTTTATGTCCAGGATGTGAGGGGTCTGTAAATATTTTCACAGCCCTCTTCTTGATTCGTACAGTATACAGGTCTTCAATGGAAGGCAGGTTGGTAGCAATTGTTTTTTCTGCAGTTCTAATTATTCTCTAAAGTCTTTCTTGTTGGGTTGCAGAACCAAACCAGACAGTTATAGAGGTGCAAATGACAGACTCAATAATTCCTCTGTAGAGCTGGATCAGTAGCTCCTTGGGCAGTTTGAGCTTTCTGAGTTGGCACAGAAAGAACAGTCTTTGTTGTCCTTTTTTGATGATGTTTTTGATGTTAACTGTCCATTTTAGATCTCGTGATATGATAGAACCTAGAAATTTAAAGGTTTCTACTGTTGATACTGTGTTGTCAAGTATTGTGAGAGGTGGAAGTATGGAAGTCTACCACCATTTCTACAGTTTTGAGTGTGTTCAGTTCCAGATTGTTATGGTCGCACCACAAGGCTAGTCATTCGACCTCACGTCTATATGCAGATTCGTCATTGTCTCGAATGAGACCAATCACTGTTGTGTCATCTGCGAACTTCAGTAGTTTAACGGATGGATCGTTGGAGATGCAGTCATTGGTATACAGAGAGAAGAGAAGTGGGGAGAGCACACAGCCTTGGGGGGCCCCTGTGCTAATTGTACAGGTGTCTGAAGTGATCCTGCTTAGCTTTACCTGCTGTTTCCTGTTTGTTAGGAAGCTTGTGATCCACTTACAAGTCTGTTCAGGTACTTGTAGCTGGTTTAGCTTAGTTAGAAGAGTGTCTGGAATGATGGTATTGAATGCTGAACTAAAGTCTACAAAGAGGACCCTTACATAGGTCTTTGGAGATTCAAGATGTTGTAAGATGTAGTGCAGAGCCATATTAACAGCATCATCTATTTGCTCAGTATGCAAATTGCAAGGGGTCTAACAGAGGATCCGTGATGGTTTTCAAGTAGGAAAGCACTAGCCTTTCAAAGGTTTTCATGACTACAGATGTTAAAGCAACTGGTCTGTAGTCATTCAGTTCCTTGATAGTGGGCTTCTTCGGCACTGGGATGATGGTAGAGCGTTTGAAGCAAGATGTGTTAATGTGTTTGTAACATTTTTGGGGGCTGGTTGTTGTGTTTTGTCTATTTGTGTGAGCCACTGTGCACCTTTATGTGGCTATGGGACATAATTAATGCCATCAAGTCATTGTTGACTTTCAGCGACCACGTAGACAGATTTTCTCCATGGCAATCTTTCCTTAAACTGTCTTCTTCCAACAATGCATCCATCACTACTGTAACCAAGTCAATCCAGTTGTGGCTGCTTGTCTTCTTCTTCCTTTTCCTTCTGCCTTTCCCAGAATTAGAACTTCTCCAGACAACTAGGTCTTCACATAATGGATCTGAAGGAGGAAAATTTAAGCCTGTTTTGAGTAAAAACACCGAATTGATTTGCTGAATAATCCATTTGTTGGGATACAAATCTGATAAATAATGAAATAATATTCTGCCCATTTCCTGCCAGTTCTCTTCTCAAGGGGTGACCCTATACTATTTCCACAATTCTCAATTTATATCCACAAACTGATATGATTAAACTTCAAGCATAGTAGTAACCACAAAGAGACTTTCAAACAAGAATGTCTTCATATTCAGTTGATTCGCTGATTTTGTAACATACGTTTCAGGGATTCTGAAGGGATTTGTTTAATACCAGTTCTTCAACGTGTCAATGTTAGTAACCCAGTGAAGCATAACATAGGTGTGACTATTTTTGTTTCAGCAAAAGTATTGTAAATTGTGGTCTTGTGATCTTACGGTGACACAAATGTCTATAAATGTAAACCAATTGCTTAGTGCTTGAAAGAGGTAACATGACCACTGTGTGGGGGGGCTTTTGGGAGGGCTCTGTTGTAACTTTGGTCATTGAGTGCCCAGTTGTAAGTTAAGAACTTCCTGTAGCGAAACAAAAACAGAGATCAGTCATTTAATAAAGCTGCAGTTTGTTAAGATATGTGATACCTAGTTTAATGAAAACAAGGATTAGGGGAGACATGATAGCAGTGTTCCAATATCTCAGGGGCTGCCACAAAGAAGAGGGAGTCAAGCTATTCTCCAAAGCATCTGAAAGCAGGACAAGAAGCAATGGGTAAAAACTAATCAAGGAGAGAACCAACCTAGAACTAAGGAGAAATTTCCTGACAGAACAATTACTCAGTAGAACAACTTGCCTCCAGAAGTTGTGAATGTTCCAAAACTTGAAGTTTTTAAGAAGATGTTGGACAACCATTTGTCTGAAGTGGTGTAGGGTTTCCTGCCTAAGCAGGATGTTGGGCTAGATGACCTCCAAGGTCCCTTCCAACTCTGTTATTTTATTCTATTCTACCTTCAACCTGCGGTATAGTTAGAGTTGATATGTGTAACAAAACAGAAGCTTCTTTCAAGAAGTTTGAAGTTTTATTTGTGCATAATTTGAACATAGCAATTCTATTTTGGTCTATTTTCATGGACATAACTCCTTAAGTTGTAATTTGTCTTTCCATTCTTAGGATTTTTTTTTTACAGTGCATTTTCATACTGTGGTCATTAAATCGATAGTACTGTTTTAAAGCCTTACTGGTTGTCTAGATATGTTTTGAAGAAAGCAAATTCATTAACAGTGCCGCTTGGGAAATAGACTAAAGTACGATCAAATCATTTTCAGAGAGGTTTTGCTGTATTGCTATTTTTACATTAACACCTATAACAATGTTTCTCTATATGCTATTTCTCACAATAGATTAAGATGATGAAAGAATCATTGGTGAATGCGAATTGAAAATTTGATAGTAAAATAGGATGTTTTTCTGTTTTGTATGCAATGTAGACGTACATTTTAATAGGGGCAAGAGAGATTAAAATGCTTAGAATGAACAAAAATCACAAAAGTTACTTTAGAATCACACTTCAGAACTACAGACATACCCATATTTATTTTTAATCAAAACCATTAAAAAAAACAGTGTAGAAAATTTGAACTTATTTTCCTTTGAATCTTTTAACAAGTTTAGTTTAGGACTGAATTTAATTAAACTGGCAGCATTGATAATCCCTTTAGCGGGGAACACCCATCGTTTAATGTCAGACGCTTAGACTGAAGAATTGAAGTGAAAAAGAAAGCCACTTTCTAAGAAATGAAAGTGTCTGTACAAGAAAAAGATAGAAGTGTTGTCATAAATCATAAGTCATAAGCATGTAATTGCACTATTCAAATTATTTCATTGGACCAATTAGCAAATAATGTTATTACAAAAAGAAAAAGGGGGGTTAGAATTGTAGAGAAAAGTGGATGGAATCATCATACCCATTAAGTATAGCAATTACAGAAGAAAGGAAATTATTAAAACAGTAAACCAAGAAGTTTAACAAGGAGCCTCAGGCAGTTGGATAGCTCTATAGGAGGTTTTGTTGACTGAGAATGAGCACAGTTATATGGAGCAAATCATAACAAAATAAATCCCATTTCATCCTCATGACTCCGGGAATGGGTTAATCAAGCTTTGTTGCTTCCTTTCAACTCATATTCCGAATTGAAAGAGTGTCTACCAATCACCAAATGTCCCCCTCCCACCCCCACCCATACTGCCATCTGTTCTTACATTGCTGCCATAGTGTTTCAAAGATCCTGACCTATATACTGGATTAAACTCTTCAAAGAGGTGAAATCTGGAATGAAAATACAGTGATTTGTCTGTTTCTTTTTTACCAGAGGGCTCAAAAATAGTGTAGGTTCAAATGTTCCTTCTTAAACTCTGGACTGAATGTTCATCGTAGCTAATGTAGATTCCTAGCTTATGCTAGGAATATGTAAAGATGAAGAACAAATGTTACAAAAGGAAAATCTTACTATCATCAATATGCTTGCTTACAGAATTAAGATGGGGTGAGCCTTCCTGTTTCAAGTGTATTGTCAGACCTGGAAGCCATCTTTTTCATTGGATCTTTAGGCCTGCCACATTTCCTGATGTGGGAAACTGGGAGGGGGGATTGTATGGAGCCAGGGTGATATATAGTCATAATAACATTCCTTTCTCAGGGAGTCAAGACCATCTTGCCCTGCACCTGGATGGCTGGAACTGGGAGGCTTCTCCAGTTGGAGACTGTGTTTGGATTGGACCATGTGATGGACATGTGGGTGTTGGGCAGGGACTTGAACTTTCCTTTGGGTGGGGAAAACCTGGAAGCTTTCAGATTCGGGTTTTCCCAGATGTGCCAATATGACATCTCTAATAAAATGGAACTTTGAGGAAACTCAAGTCTCTGAGTTTTCTTTCATTGGGGGTGTTACTTGGAACCCTGACATGTATTCTTAGGATCAAATTCAGATTCATTCTTACAAAATATATAAGATAGTCCAAGTATTGAGGAAAAAATGATTTAGGCATGACCTGTTTTAGGTAATGCTTTCTCTGTAGGGATTACTAATGACAACACTTGCATTTTATTTCTATACAACTATTGTTATCAATTTTATTTTATCAAAATTTACCCCCCAATACAACTTTTCATGACTACTCTGTAATAATAATTGGCCCAAGGCACGATTGTGGAACAAAATGTGAAATTATTTTGATTTTATTTCTTCGTAATACAGTATGAATTTCTAAGGATAATGTTGTTAGTGTATACTTGAGATGGGATAAATAAAAATAATGAGATGAAACTTTCCTTTAGCTGGGACTTTGAAATAAATTGAGGAAGAAAATAAGTTCATTTATAGAGTTGGCAAGTTTATTTATAGATAGAAGAGATTCATTGAATACTAAAAGCTGGTTTTACATGTAATACTAAAGCATATACAAAGTATGCTTTTGTCATGAATATGATAAATGGAAACATGAGGAAATTAACATGAGGAAACATAAGGAAATGCAGTTGAAATGATCTGCATGTTTTGGTCTAGTCCTATATATGTGCTGCTCAAACTTTTCCAGACCCTATGCAACATTTATTTATTTATTTATTTATTATTTAAATTTTTATACCGCCCTTCTCCCGAAGGACTCAGGGCGGTTCACAGCCTAATAAAAAATACAAAATAATACAGTATGAATTTCTAAGGATAATGTTGTTAGTGTATACTTGAGATGGGATAAATAAAAATAATGAGATGAAACTTTCCTTTAGCTGGGACTTTGAAATAAATTGAGGAAGAAAATAAGTTCATTTATAGAGTTGGCAAGTTTATTTATAGATAGAAGAGATTCATTGAATACTAAAAGCTGGTTTTACATGTAATACTAAAGCATGAATATGATAAATGGAAACATGAGGAAATTAACATGAGGAAACGCAGTTGAAATGATCTGCATGTTCTGGTCTAGTCCTATATATGTGCTGCTCAAACTTTTCCAGACCCTATGCAACATTTATTTATTTATTTATTTATTATTTAAATTTTTATACCGCCCTTCTCCCGAAGGACTCAGGGCGGTTCACAGCCTAATAAAAAATACAAAATAATACAATATAAATACGATTAAAATATAATTAAAAAACTTATTAAATTGGCCACGGTTAAAATTTAGAATAAAAACCCATTAAAAACCCATAAGTTTAAAAACTAACCCAGTCCAGCGCAGATGAATAGGTGAGTTTTAAGCTCGCGACGAAAGGTTTGGAGGTCCGGAAGTTGACGGAGTCCTGGGGGGAGTTCGTTCCAGAGGGTGGGAGTCCCCACAGAGAAGGCCCTTCCCCTGGGCGTCGCCAGACGACACTGTCGCGCCGATGGCACCCTGAGGAGTCCCTCTCTGTGAGAGCGCACGGGTCGGTGAGAGGTATTCGGTAGCAGCAGGCGGTCCCGTAGATAGCCCGGCCCTATGCCATGGAACATGAAGACATTGTTCTAGATTTTCTGGAGAAATAGAGAATTTTACAGTCTGCTGATCGTATTGCAACAAGGAACAAAAAGAGAGAGAGAGAGAGAGAGAGGAGGGGATAGAACACCAGGCATGTACAATATTGAGGTTTCTTTCAATTCCCCCCCTCCAATTCTTATATTGTGTATCTGTTTCTCTTATATGCATAATTTTCCTCTTTCCTTTTATTTCCTCTTCCATTCAGTTCCCTGAAGAAAGTTATATATGTGTATAGTACAGTAGTGGTTTTCACTTACCTTTGCTACTGGTTCAGAACTGTGAGTGTGTGTCCAGGTGGGTGGGTGGAGCCTCCCACAGTCGCCACTACCAGTTCGCCCAAACCATGGCGAACCAGTAGAAACCCACCACTGGTTTAGTAGAATTAATTGAACACATAGAGTAGAATTCTGAATATCAGCATCCATTTATAGGTGTCCACAGCATCCCAAGGTGGCACAATGGTTAGAGTGCAGTACTGCATGCTACTTTAGCTGACTGCTAGCTGTAGTTCGGCAGTTCAGATCTCACCAGGCTCAAGGTTGACTCAGCCTTCCATCCCTCCGAGGTGCATACAATGAGGACCCAGATTGTTGGGGGCAATATGCTGATTTTGTAAACCATGTAGAGAGGGCTGTAAAGCACTTGAAGTGGTATATAAGTCTAAGTGCTATTGCTATTGCTATCCCACAGTCATGTGATCACAATTTACAACATTTTTTTATTTTTATTTTTTTGCTGGAAACAAGTGTTCATTTCCCATTTCCAAGGGGGAAAAATGCCCACTGCAGACAACTGATTTGCTTAATGACTGTGGCATTCATTTAACAACCCTGGTTATTATTTAACACATACATCCCTCTATGTCAGAGAACCCCTGCTAACTTTCTGGAAATTAAAACAGAAGAATAGGAAGGGGGAAGATGAAGGCATTTTTATACTGCTATTTCCCTGTTTGGGAGATATGTGCTTCTTGGGAAACAGACCAATCTTATAACACCATAAAGATGTATTATAAAAAGACATTAAATATTCTTAAAATCCTTCTCAATTTTAAATCTGAAAAACACATATGAATAGAATAGAATAGAATAGAATAGAATAGAATAGAATAGAATAGAATAGATACCTTCATCAAGAATCATAAGGTACAACACTTAATGATAGCATAGGGTACAAATAAGCAATCAGGAAACAATCTATCTATCTATCTATCTATCTATCTATCTATCTATCTATCTATCTATCTATCTATCTATCTATCTATATGGTCGTATGTATGTATGTATGTATGTATGTATGTTTTCATAGGTTTTCACAGGTATAGGTATGAAGGTCTTGGCGCATTCAGGTCCTTTCCCATGTAAAGTCTGTATGTATGTATATACAATCCAGCATAACTCTGGAACGGCTCAAGCAATATCAACCAAACTTGGTACACTGATGACTTACTCTCTGGAAACAAGTACTGTGGGGGTAAGACACCCCTGGCGTGTGTGGTGGTGGGGGGTTAACCCACCCATAACACCCCTCAGTGTGTGTGTGTGTGTGTGTGTGTGTGTGTGTGTGTATGCGCGTGTGTCTGTGTATGTCTATGTGTGTGCGTTCCAGCATAACTCTTGAAAACCCTCAAGCAATTTCAACCAAACTTGGTACACAGATAACTTACTCTCTGGAAACAAATACTGAGGAGGTAAAACACCCTTGGTGTGTGTGTGTGTCTGTGTGTTCCACCTTAACTCTGGAATGCCTCGAGCAATTTTAACCAAATTTGCTAGATGACTTACTCTCTGGGAAAAAATTATGTGGTGGTAAAACACCCCTAACACCCGATGGTGTGTGTGTGTGTGTGTGTGTGTGTGTGTGTGTGGTGTGTCTGTGTGCATAACTCAGGAACAGCTCAAGCAATTTCAACCATACTTGGTGCACAGATGACTTACTGTCTGGAAACAAATTATGTGGGGGTAACACAGGGGTGAAATGCTCCCGGTTCGCACCAGCTCACCCGATTAGGTAGTGATGGCAGCTGCTGGTTCGGAGGACCGGTAGCAAAAATCCTTGGCCCCGCCCCCTGCCTCTGCTGAGCCTTAGCATCATCCTAAGAGGTTTGTTTTTTTTACTTTTAAAAGTTTTTCTTCAGCTGAAACATGCCTTTAAAAGTAAAAAAAAAAACCTTTGATGATCGCGGGGCTGAGCAGAGATCATTAAAACCCTTTAAAAGTTTTTTTAAAAAAACCCTCTTCAGCCGAAGGGAAAAAAAACAAGAAAAACAACGAGGTTTTAAAAGCCTCCTCTGGCAATCCCAGAGGAGTTTCCTGATCCTCACAAGCTTTTAAACTTACTTTTTAAAAGCCCCCACTTACAAGAGCCCCCACCCATGCCCAGCCAATTCCCCCTCCTCAATTATCTATAATTACTGCTCTTTTCAGGCTAGCAACACCATGCTTTCTTCAGCTACTGAAGAAAAAAAAAGCTTGCTTTGACTTCCTGCTTTGCTGAATGAGGAACTCTGGGAGTTGAAGTCCACAAACTAAGTTACTAAGGTTGGAGACCCCTGTTCTAAAAAAATAAATAAAAATAATAAAATAAAATATTTGTGCAGCTTTCTGAGATTTGGTGTTTTTTCTGTAGTATTTCACTCTAACTACACAAACACACAAAATGTCACAAAACTGTATGTGGCATTGTGTGTGTGTGTCAATTGTGTTGTGTGTGTGTAAAGTGTGAAAGTGTGGGGTTCCTGCTTGTTGCAGGGGCCATTTTGTGTGAAGTGCAGCTGCTTTTACATTGTGTGTGAGTCAGTTGTGTTGTACTGTGTGTATGTAAAGTGTGAAAGTTGGTTTTTGGTACCTCTTATTGTTTTGTATACCTTATTTATTATTTTTATTATTTATTGTTATTGGCCACGCCCACCCAGTCATCTGACCACCAAGCCACGCCCACCAATTAAGCCACACCCACAGAACCAGTAGGGATAATTTTTAGATTTCACCTCAGGGTGTGTGTGTGTGTGTGTGTGTGAGTTTGTGTGTGTTCCAGCATAACTCTGGAACACCTCAAGCAATTTCAACCAAACTTGGTACACAGATGACTTACTCTCTGGAAATAAATACTGTGGGGGTAAGACACCCTTGGTGTGTGTGTCTGTGTGTGTTCCAGCATAACTCTGGAACGCCTCGAGCAATTTTAACCAAACTTGCTACACAGATGACTTGCTCTCTGGGAAAAAATTCTGTGGTGGTAAGACACCCCTAACACCCGATGGTGTATGTGTGTGTGTGTGTGTGTGTGGTGTGTCTGTGTTCCAGCATAACTCAGGAACAGCTCAAGTAATTTCAACCATACTTGGTACACAGATGACTTACTCTCTGGAAAAAAAATGAAAAAATTTTGAAAAAAAATTGAGACTTGCATTCTCAATCACGATCAATAAGTCACAGGGTCAGTCTATTAAATACTGTGGAGTGGATTTGAGATCATCATGTTTCTCCCACAGATAACTTTATTTTGTTTGCTCAAGGGTGGGTTCACCACAGAATTTATTTATTCTTGCTCCTAGAGGTGAAACTAAAAATGTTGTTTATAATCAAGTTTTGTCTTAAATTAATATTATTTTTCATTTGAATAATATTTTACTATATAATTTGTGTACTGTGCTTACACTTTTAAAACCCTGTGAATAAAATTGCTTTGATTTGACACTAAAAATATAATTCATTTTATTTCCTGTCTAATACAAGATTGGGATAAATTAATACCCAGGCAATGCTGGGTAATCATCATCAGCTAGTATCACTATAAATCCTAAGGATACAAGCAACGAAGTTACAGTCATACAGTCATAAGTGGAAAGAGATTGGTGATGGGAACGATGAGAAGATTAATAGTAGTGCAGATTTAGTAAATAGTTTGACAGTGTTGAGGGAATTATTTGTTTAGCAGAGTGATGGCCTTCGGGAAAAAGCTGTTCTTGTGTCTAGTTGTTCTGGTGTGCAGTGCTCTATAGCGTCGTTTTGAGGGTAGAAGTTGAAACAATTTATGTCCAGGATGTGAGGGGTCTGTAAATATTTTCACAGCCCTCTTTTTGACTCGTGCAGTATACAGGTCCTCAATGGAAGGCAGGTTGATAGCCATTGTTTTTTCTGCAATTCTAATTATCCTCTGAAGTCTGTGTCTGTCTTGTTGGGTTGCAGAGCCAAACCAATATATGTTCAAGTGTGTGGACAAGGAGTTGCAGAGAGTTGATCAGAGTTGGGAAGTCAGAACAGAAAATCCACTTTTTTAAAAAAGAAAGAAACACATCAGGCAGATGGTGTGACAGATGGCAGTGGTCTGCTACCATAAAGAGGTCTCTATAAGAACAGGATTCAGATTATACAAAATACAAGAACATTATGATACAGCCCCATAATATTGTCTTGTATACAATCTTTAGTTTGATTCAAGATTAAACTCAGTTTTCTGAACTTTTGCAGATAAAATTAAACTTTGCTTATCTTCACAATGGATGAAAGAAATAAAACAGAACATGCAAACTGTGGCTAGATTATGTAGTTCTTGCTACAGAAATAGGGGTGTTTGTTTTTTTTCTTAAAGCAAAAACTACCCTCTACTTCCTTTTATAAGACTTTATTTTTCTTAGAAATTCCAACTCCAGTCCAAGTTTCTGAGAAACAATGTTAGCCCCATCAGGGGTGGTATTCACCTACCTTCGCTAACGGTAAGAGGGTCACAGAGGGTCAAAAATGGGACATGAAGACGTCCAGGTGGGTGGATATTGCACAATATTTCAATTTAAAAATCTGATTTCATAGGCCGAATATTAAAATAACAATATTCCCACAATTATGACAGGGGCTTAAGTTTTTCCATTGGATTTACATGTAATTTGTTCTCTCTCTCTCTCTCTCTCTCCCTCCCTCCCTCCCTCTCTCTCCCTCTCTCCCTCTTCCTCCCCCCTATGTCTCTGAATATCTGAGTCTATCAAGTCACAAAGAGAGTACACTCACAATAATGCCACTTTTAGTTGTGTGCCCTTCCTGATCCCATTTAGAGGTTGATAGCCCTGATTCAAAACTGTGAATTCCTCTTGTCATTTTGGTTACTCTGTGACTTGTCTGCTCCTGAAGGAGTAGCACCTTATAGAAGTTTGAATATGATCAATAATTGATAGACCTAAAAATGCAAGCAACAAAAAAAATGCTTTATTTTTGACCACTCAGCTTATTCTCTAAATTGAATTTCTGTTTCTAAAAAGATGTGAAGGACAGGATATGGGACAGTATGAGGGATAGGTTCTTTTCCCCCATTCCTCAAAATTATTAAATAACCTCCATCTTGTAATTTCTACATACAGATGCAGCGCAAAAATCAAACAATAGTTCTGTCAGAAATAAGCACATTGATCAGCATCAAGGATTTGCTGAATACAGTGACAGTCCTGGCATAGACTTAATAAGATTATACGACCCCTTCAGAAATAGCTGCAGTATGGGTAATTTTATATAAAAGGGAAACTTTCCTGAATACATAGTGAAGTAATTATAATTACTCTTTGCTTCTGAAGCAATTGCATCTCTTTGCAGGTCAACCTAGGTTAATTTACAAAGATCAGACAAGTTGGTTCCAAGCACACAATAGAAGATGGGGGAAAAAAAACTTTAAATGGCTTACTTTTGAGATCAACAGAGATGGTGTGGAAATGGCGTTTACAAAAAGTCAAAGAACGTTAGTGCCAGAATTGAGTATCAAAACCATTTACCATCATCAGTGTTTACGCTTATATCAGACATACCTCCGCTGTGATGAGAAGCTTTCTTTTAAACCAAACCTCAAACAATGATTCAGTCCACCATGGATTGTAACCTTCATGATGAGCTCATTGACTTTTCATGCCTAAGCCTAATTGCCCAACCTAATAATTCCCAGCACGTAGGAAAAGAACTAAACTTCTTAAAGAGGAAGTTTTAGGAAGTTTTAGGTTTTTGAAAGGAAGGCTGGCACTGTAATGCATATCAGTGAGCCTCTTACAGAAGATAAAAACCAAAAGTGGTACTCAGCCAGCTGAGGTGCAATCCTGTTATGTATTTGAATTTTGGAGGGAACCTTTGGAGGGAAAAAGCACGTTGGTGATTGGCTGGTGCCTCAGCCTGAATGGTATATAAGGAGGACTGTTCCCCTATTTCAGTTGTTGGGTTCACAAAATAAAGTAAAGACCTGTCTCCTGCCTCCTCATTTCTCAAACCCAACAAATCCTGTCCTATATCGCTGTGTTTTTGACGCCGCATGCATGTGTGGATGGTGCGTGAGTGAATTGCTGTGTTGTTTGACATTGCATGCATGTGTGGATGGAGCGTGCACAAGAGTTGCCATGTTTTGTGACAACGCACACATGTGTAGATGCACATGTACACTCACATTTCCGGTGCTGGGTGAGACGGTTGCTACAGTATGCAAATCCTACCTCTGATGAAAACCCTACAAGCATATTCAGCTCATTACCCAGAGATCTCTTGGAAGGTTTTAATGAGGGGTTCTTGGTGCACTCTGAGCCTTGTTTTGTTTGCAGATGTTTCATTACCCAAATCAGGTAACATCATCCTTTCTAGTCCCTGATGATGTTATCTAGATTGGGAAATGAAACATCTGCAAGGAAAAAACAAACAGACACAAGTTCAGAGAGCACCAAGATCTACCCTGAGCAACAAATATTCTCCTTTAAAATATAACACCATATTGGTTCAAGTGTTATTTAGGAACACACAAGGAATCGGTCTACGGTGCATAAGCTCTCACTGTGTATGCAAAGCAACAAAGCAATAGCCATCATAACAACAAAGGATAATAATCATAGTGATACCAATAGAGAAGGTAGGGGAGCAGATGAGAAGGATAAAAGTAATATAGATATACTACATGGGTGATAGACATAAGACAGAACTGTGGAAACGGTGTTCAGCAGAGCGATGGCACGGGGGGGGGAACTGTCTCTGTGTCTAGTTGTTTTGGCATGAATGTCTAATCCCTAGAGATTCTCTTGACTTTATTCACACTAGACTACTCCATCCAGAGTCAAAAATATCCCCTCGCCCCAGCTTGGGGGAGGGGCGAGAGACCAAAGATTACTAGCATTGAATCAAAGTCATTTTCTCTCCATCTCTCTCTTATTTCTCTCTTGCACTAAGAAAGCACCTAAACATGCCCAGAATGGGAAAGAAATGCTTAATTGTATGCATTCTTTACCCAAATCATTCCTTATGGTATGATAATGATAATACTGTATCAAAATACTGTGTTGTGATTAAATAATCTGACACATTTGAAATAATCTGGGACTTTCCAGTGGTGCTTTAAGAAAAACACATGCTAAGATTCTAAAACTAGATTCTATTTTCAAGGTGTGAAGTTGGTGTTCTCCAAGAAAAAAAAAATCAGACACTTATTTCCTTTTCCAAAGAAACTGTCCTTAGAATAGAATAGAATAGAATAGAATAGAATAGAATAGAATAGAATAGAATAGAATAGAATTCTTTATTGGCCAAGTGTGATTGGACACACAAGAAATTTGTCTTCGGTACATATGCTCTCAGTGTACATAAAAGAAGAGATACGTTCATCAAGAATCATAAGGTACAACACTTAATGATAGTCATAGGGAACAAATAAGCAATCAGGAAACAATCAATATCCATATAAATCGTAAGGATACAAGCAACAAAGTTACAGTCTTACAGTCGGTATGGCAGTGTGAATAAATTTGCCACACGGGCCTTGACACAGCAACCGAATGCCGTCACTTTAGAGAAATCCAGATGCAATTTGGCTTTATAGGTAAACAATATCATACAAGGAACAGAAGACCGGCCAGTTTCTTATATAGCAGGCAAAGGACTGGAACAGCTAGTCCTATTGCATAAAAAGATGAAATGTCAAGAGGCAGAAAAAGAAAAAGAAAAAAAGATGGTTTAGCAACATAGTGCCCTGCCAACTATTTGGCCAGTTGACAAGGTTAAAAATAGACTGAGGTTTAAATTCCCAAGTTTCCAAATGCATAGATGATACCCTGGAAAACTAATCATGTACTTTGTCAGATTTGTTTGAAGTTAAGACCTGAGAGATTTAAAAGAAGACTTCTGCCAGCTAGGTTGAGTGTAGTTCCTTGCTCCGTCTCACCAGGCGGTCTGGCCATCCCTCCCTCCATCTATCTCCCGCTTCACTTCCCGCTCAATCACTGCAGGTGTTAAGAGTCTCTCTGCCTTGCTTGAGCTGATTAGCAGAGCAGTGGAACATCAGAAGGAATGAATGGAATAAATCACAGGCAACAAAGAAAAAAACACTTCTGCTTGCAAGAACAATGTGAATAGCAGCAGAGTTCTATATGCAAATGATAGATTAGGGGATAATGATAGAATTACTTTGTTTTATGGGTGCTTTTGAAGAGGAGAACAATCAGAACAGCAAAGGGTTAGACTGACTAGCAGAATTAACTTGTTTTAATTATTATGAGCAGAGGGGTTACAAAAAATAGAACTAATCAAATCTTAAGCTTTTGTAGCAGTTTATATGTATAGTGTGTGTCTGTGCTCTCTCTTTTTTTAACACTACTACATCTGCTTATGAATTATAATTTCATTTAAACAAACCTTATGATTATTTTTAAATTAATTACAGTCTTAATAAGGCCTGGTGATTATTTATGTCCTGCTTCTTCTTTTTTAACTCTTCTGTTTATAGTTTTGCACTGAAATATTAGGCATACTTTTGTTATTTTTCAGTAAACAGATTCATCATGCAGATTTATTTTTTCACCCCATTCTGGTTTTCTTGGGCTAATGGTCTCTCCAAAACATGATGAGCAAATTAAAAAAGAAAAAGTGTCTGTGCATCTCTTCTATATCTTGTCAAACAAATAGCAGGAAGGAACCACCAAAACTAATCAAGGAACCACCAAAAACACTCCCACCAACACTGACAGGGCAAGCCACTTGCATGTAAACAGAGAGTAAACCCCACTCCCAGCTATCACTGATACTGTTATCTAGTTTGGTAATGAAATGTCTGCAAGAATAGAATAGAATAGAATAGAATAGAATAGAATAGAATAGAATAGAATAGAATAGAATAGAATAGAATAGAATTCTTTATTGGGCCAAGTGTGATTGGACACACAAGGAATTTGTCTTTGGTACACATGCTCTCAGTGTACATAATAAGATAAGATACATTCATCAAGAATCATAGGTACAACACTTAATGATAGTCATAGGGTACAAATAAGCAATCAAATCATACTAGGAAACAATCTATAAATAGAATAGAATAGAATAGAATTTATTGGCCAAGTTTGATTGGACACACAAGGAATTTGTCTTGGTGCATATGCTCTCAGTGTACACAAAAGAAAAAAGACCTTCATCAAGGTACAACTTTTACAACACAAATGATGGTCATAGGGTACAATTTAACACTTAATGATGCAACACTTAATGATAATCATAGGGTACAAATAAGCAATCAGAAACAATCAATATCAATATAAATCGTAAGGATGCAAGCAACAAAACTACAGACATATAGTCATAATTGGAAGGAGATGGGTGATGGAATAATGGGAAGATTAATAGTAATGCAGCCTTAGTGAATAGTTTGGCAGTGTTGAGGGAATTATTTGTTTAGCAGAGTGATGGCGTTTGGGAAAAAACTGTTCTTGTGTCTAGTTGTTTTGGTGTGCAGTGCCTATTGGGCTGCTTCTGCTTCTCCAAACCAGCATTCTTCCTGATATCTGTACAGTCCCTAACCTGTTGAGTTTTCTTAAGCCCTTGAAGACCTGTCTTTTTTTTTTTTTATTAGCAGCTTTGTGATCTTATTATTTGGTTTTTCCCCCCTGTTTGTTTTAACCTTCATAACACATCTTTTTGTAAACCATCTAAAGTTGCTACTGAAACTGACCTGAGATTATAAGTGGCATAAATAAATGATATTGTTGAGATCATCTTGAAGATTCAGGAAGGAACTTCAAGAATTGCCCTTCCACGCCATGAAAAATTAATTACAAAAGGCGGTAAGCAAATGAATGAGTGGTACAGAAATGATGTTGACAGCTTTGGTTTCTGGGAGCACATAGTCTGTGAATTATCTGATGACGGATTGCTGGCACAAGATAGGTTGCCACTTTAGCACCGGCAGAAATATGTCAGGGCACGGTAAGAGAAACCAGAAGATCTTTGAAAGTAGCTTGGCTATTTATTTATTATTTATTATTACCTAAGCATAGTACGTAAAATCATCTGCTACAATGTCCTACCAGCCAATGAATACTTCAGCTTCAACCAAAACAATACAAGAGCACGCAGTAGATACAAACTCATGGTAAATCGATCCAAACTAGACTGCAGAAAATACAACTTTAGTAATACACTACCTGACTCTGTGGTTTCTTCCCCAAACCAGCATTCTTCCTGATATCTGTACAGTCCCTAACCTGTTGAGTTTTCTTAAGCCCTTGAAGACCTGTCTTTTTTTTTTTTTTATTAGCAGCTTTGTGATCTTATTATTTGGTTTTTTCCCCCTGTTTGTTTTCATAACACATCTTTTTGTAAACCATCTAAAGTTGCTACTGAAACTGACCTGAGATTATAAGTGGCATAAATAAATGATATTGTTGAGATCATCTTGAAGATTCAGGAAGGAACTTCAAGAATTACCCTTCCACGCCATGAAAAATTAATTACAAAAGGCGGTAAGCAAATGAATGAGTGGTACAGAAATGATGTTGACAGCTTTGGTTTCTGGGAGCACATAGTCTGTGAATTATCTGATGACGGATTGCTGGCACAAGATAGGTTGCCACTTTAGCACCGGCAGAAATATGTCAGGGCACGGTAAGAGAAACCAGAAGATCTTTGAAAGTAGCTTGGCTATTTATTTATTATTTATTATTACCTAAGCATAGTACATAAAATCATCTGCTACAATGTCCTACCAGCCAATGAATACTTCAGCTTCAACCAAAACAATACAAGAGCACGCAATAGATACAAACTCATGGTAAACTGATCAAAACTAGACTGCAGAAAATACAACTTCTGTAATACACTACCTGACTCTGTGGTTTCTTCTCCAAACCCCCAAAACTTTAACCTTAGACTGTCTACTGTAGACCTCACCCCCATTCCTAAGAGGTCTGTAAGGGGCGTGCATAAGCGCACCAGTGTGCCTACCATCCCTATCCTAATGTTTTCTTTTATTCATATCCTTTACGTGTATTTATAATTATGTTTACACTTGTATCTGTCATAAAATACATGCTTGACGAAATAAATAAATAAATAAATAAAGTAAATTAAGACATTGTAGTAAAAGACATCCAAGTGTCTGATTGCATTTGGTAACTTTGATAAGGATGCTTCATTCGAAGGGATAAGAGGTGGATCTTTCCTTCTGATTCTATCGCATTGTTTCATATTAGTACTTAGCAGAAGAAAACAAGAGTAATTGTGTGGGGACGGGGATGGGGAGGTGTGGGGACGGGGACGGGGAGAGTTTTGGCAACACAGAGCCTGAATTAAGAGACTGTACAATCCAGAGCTGGATGGAGAATGGGAAAAGAGGTTCAGGGTACTTCTGCCCTAAAATCTTTTCAGGATACATCCAGTACAATGGTTGGTTCCTACCGGTTCATCCCGGTTCATGCGAACTAGTAGCGGCGGCAGCATCCGGGCATCATCATGGACCGTCTGAGCATGTGCAGAAGCGCTGTTCATGCATGGTCACATTTATGAACCAGTAGCGAAGGTAAATGAAACCCACCACTGATCCAGTAGATAAGAAATTTATAGCTTTAGGTGGTCAAAATTCTGTCCGTTAGGTATAAGCAAAGAAAAGACTGAACTAAATTGGATATTACTTCTCATCTTTGATGCGTTTAACAACAATCTTTTCTTAACAATTACCTAACATTGAAATGTATTTGAATATTAGTAGCTCAGGTTGGTAGTTAGGCTGTTGGTTTGACCTCCGATCTTGGTAATTTGGTTGCAAATGTTTCGTCGCCATTTGAGGAGACATAGTCAGGGCCTTTTGAACCAATTCAAAGCTCCAAGCTCAAACCAACAGCCCAAATGACCTAATTAGCTAACATTTCCATCAAGGTCTGAGCATAATGCACATGAATGGATTCCCTTCCTTCAATTAATTTTTCAAAGCCCTGTGAAATAGATTTAAGGTCGGGAAGACAGCATCCATTGCACTGTGATCCTCAGAATATTTTGGGAAACAGAATTACAATCCTTTCCCAAAACAACATTAGAACAACTCCATCTGTCTAGGTTCTTGTTTTGCATTTGCTCAGCGGAGATTGCTATACATTACTCCTGCATTTTCTGGTTAGATTTTTGATTGGGTAATTAACAGTTTTATTGGATCTTTGCAGGATCTTTGATCTTCACTTAAAGCCAGGGGTGAAATGTAAGATTTGTTATTACCAGTTCTGTGGCTGTGGCTTGGTGTGTGCATGTGGGAGGGGTGGGGGGGTAATGTGACTGGGTGGGCGTGTCCAACTTTTTTTTTTAACTTTTAAAAGCATTTTTTCTATAATCTCTTCGGCCGAAGAGGTTGTAGAAAAAATGCTTTTAAAGGGTTCTGACAATCCCAGCTGAGTTGCCTGCTTTTAAATGCTTTTAAAAGCCTTTGATGATCAGGCAACTCAGCTGGTGTCACCAGAGGACCCTTTTAAAAGCATTTTTTCTATAACCTCTTCAGCTGAAGAGGTTGTAAAAAATGCTTTTAAAAGGTTCTGACAATCCCAGCTGAGACACACGATCATCAGAGGCTTTTTTTTTTACTTTTAAAAGCATTTTTTTGGCCAAAGAAAAAAATGCTTTTAAAAGGTTCTGACAATCCCAGCTGAGACACACGATCATCAGAGGCTTTTTTTTTTACTTTTAAAAGCATTTTTTTGGCCAAAGAAAAAAATGCTTTTAAAAGTTAAAAAAAAAACCAACTCTGATGATCGCACAACTCAGCTGGGCATGGGCAGGGAGTGGGGCATGGATTTTTGCTACCAGTTCTCCGAACCACCCACCACCATCACTACCGGATCAGATGATTCGGTCCGAACTGGGAGCATTTTACCCCTGCTTAAAGCCCCTAGCTCTGACCATCCAGCCTGATTTCTGAGTTTTGACTGGACTGCAGATGTGTGATTCTTGGTTAGGTATGGATAAATCTTTGCATTCTTTTGCCACACTTATTTTACCTCTATTTGGCCCCGTTTCTGTGATTGTCTCCAATTCTTTTTCTTATATTCTGCTGTCTCTAGGTAGTGCATTACCTAGGTGGCATTCATTAACAAGACTTTTTGCCTTTCATATTGATCATTGTTAAATTTGGGGGTGTTATGTATCAGGTACTTATCGGTTTGAATTCTAAAGTCCAAGAGCTCTTTAGGTTCTTCATTTTCTATTACTTTGCCTATTTTATGGACCCACATTTCTTGCTTGCAGATCTTCCAAAGCACCACTGATGGCACTTTGACATGGCATTGTTTGTAGTCAGTCTGTGTGATCCTGGTGCAACAGGTAATGAATGGTCCTCTGTTTCTTCAGCTCCTTTGCAGAGGTGGCAGTTTATTTTCTGTCCTTTCAGTCCTGGCTTTGCATGCATTTGTTCCTAAAGAGTGGTCTTGTGAAACCAGAATTAATCCCTCTATCTCTTTCTTCGACTTTTCTACTCTTAGCCATTACCTGGTCTTCTTGTTATCTGCTTGGCCAGTTGGGGTATTTTTTAGTGTACTTTGCCTTACCATGTGTCTTTTCTAGTCTTCATTTGTTCTTTTCACATCACTTTTGTCTCTCTAATATTCAGTAAGCCTCCATGGTAGACTAGGTTCAGTGCATCTTCTTCACTGCTCTTCAGATATTCTTCTGGTGCCTCTTTTTCTTCTTCAGCTGATGGTGTACTTGCAATGTTCCATATCCATCTATTTTTCTCAGCAAGTAGAGTCTAACAACATTGCTGCCTAGATGAAGGACATGATTCATTGTCATTATTTTCTATGGCTTTCCTATCCAGGGCTTTTAGTTCTGCTTGAGTCCAGTCTACTATTCCAGCTGTGTAATGACTGGGATTGCTCAAATGTTCTTTGCCTTCATGTTATTTTCTTCAGGGAGTGTGAACTTTAAGAACTTCTTCACTCTCATGAGATTTTCACTTCTAACCTTCTTGGCCTCAGTATGTTTGATGTTAGCTTGAAGGACCACTAGGTATATGTAGGGATTGCCTATATCCAGACATTTGATGTTATTTCTGTAGGGCAACTTGATTCCTTCAGATTTCTCTTATTTTTCCCCCCATTGTTAATAAAACCATTTATTTTTATTTATTTTATTTATTTTGTCAAGCATGTATTAGATAACAGATATAAGTATAAACATGATTATGAATACATGAAATGGATATGAATAAAAGGGGACATTAGGACAGGGACAGTAGGCACATTGGTGCTCTTATGCATGCCCCTTACAAAACCTCTTAGGAATGGGGTGAGGTCAACAGTAGACAGTCTAAGATTAAAGTTTTGGGGGTTTGGGGATGAAACCACAGAGTCAGGTAGTGCATTCCAGGCATTGACCACTCTGTTGCTGAAGTCGTATTTTCTGCAATCGAGTTTGGAGAGGTTTACCTTAAGTTTGTATCTATTGTGTGCTCTTGTGTTGTTGTGGTTGAAGCTGACAGGTAGGACATTGTAGGCAGATAATTTTATGTCAGACCGAAGGTGGCGTAGTTCTAAGTTGTCTAAGCCCAAAATTTTAAGACTGGTGGCATAAGATATTCCGTTGGGAGCAGAGGAGCGGAAGTCTCTTCTCATGAAATATCTCTGGACTCTCTTAATTGTATTAATGTCCAATATGCAGTGCGGGTTCCAGACAGATGAGCTGTATTCGAGAATTGGTCTAGCAAATGTTTTGTATGCTCTAGTTAGCAATACAATATTACCAGAGAAGAAGCTACGCAGGATTTTGTTGAGTCCAAACTCAATTTTCAATATTTTAGCTGTATTACTCTTTATTCATAACAATATATGAAGTTACAGCCATGCCAGTTATGTAGCTGGGCTGGCCTTCATACATTATTAGATATCATTAAGGTTGAAACTTCTGCCAACCTAGCAGTTTCGAAAACATGTAAAAATGCAAGTAGAAAAAAATAGGGACCATCTTTGGTGGGAAGGTAACAGCATTCCGTGCGCCTTTGGTGTTGAGTCATGCCGGCCACATGACCACGGAGACATCTTTGGACAGCGCTGGCTCTTCGGCTTTGAAACGGAGATGAGCACCGCCCCCTAGAGTCGGCAACGACTAGCACGTATGTGCAAGGGGAACCTTTACCTTTACCTAAGGTTGAAAAACTGCACTCATAAGTTGCTTAGATATCTGACTGTTTTATTGCCAGAGACGACACCACTTCCTTTTTGCTTTTCTGTCAGGAAGATAAATTTTTACCTATTGGTTGGCAACTAAATCTTTATTTTTACAGAGAAACAGTTTTAATTATAGTTTTAACTTCATCCATGAATAGGTTCTAAGTTTTTATCCTAAAATAAAATACCTCTTATCATAATAATAGACCATAATAGTCCATTAATGCAATGGAGTGTGATGAAGCTTCCTTCAAGAAAACCGGGTATTGAAATCTATTGTAATTCCATATTTATCTGACATTTATTTTTAAAGGGAAACATACACATTGTGACAAATCAAATGTACTTCTGGAATTTAGAAATACCGAGTAAGACATAGCCCTGGGCTAGTTCAATAAAATAAGCAGCACCCAGAGTCCTGTGGACATTGAAGCTGACTGCCATCTATAAGACAATCTAGATAACCAGAGCAGATTTCATATGAAGGTTCTATGTGATGACAGTCTATAACAACTGCTTTGACAAACTTTTTGTGCACTATCATGAGGTGTTAGTTTAATGGCATGGAACAATATTTGGATGCCCTCTCTCAATGACAGATTTACTAGAGAAAGGGAATAATTTTCTAAATATGAAAAATGAATTATACTTTAGGAAAGAATATATACTTTTCTACTATACATGGAACATTATAAAATGGCATAAGCAAATATGACTATATTGCTCAAAACAAAATATTGGAAGATGAAGACTGCATAGAAAATATGATTCTTCCCAGGATAGTCCCAAACCCTGGAAGTTCCTGTATTGCTTCATCTAAATCTAAATCTAACCAGTCATGATTAAATCTAACCAGTCATGATTAACTTACATCAGCTAAGTAACTGTAATTTACATCATCTAAGTAACTGTAACCAGCTTACATTAACTTACAAGATCAATGGGGTGCTGCTATTTGCTGGGATCTTCTCTTTCTTATTTCTAGTTACATAAGATGGGGAAGGTAGGTTGGGACGTTTCTCCTGTAGTTCTCATTCTTTAATTCAGTGGTGGAGAATTGAAAACCTATAAACTGCACACATTATCCTAGTGCAGGGGTGTCAAACTTGATTTCATTGAGGGCCACATCAGGGTTGTGTTTAACTTTGGGGGGCTGGAATGGACATGGCCAGGGTGGGCATGGCAAGCTCGATGTCACCCATCAGGGCACCCATGTCAGGGGCTCCTATGGTAGCCCGAGTGCTCTTCTAGAGAAAACAGGTTCCTGAGCTCCGTTTTTGGCTGTGATGGCCTCTGTAACCCTCTGCCAGGGAAAACGGAGCTAGGGAGGGCCGCAAACGGCCCTCCCGAGCTCCGTTTCCTCTGGCAGAGGTCAACCACAGGCCAGTCCTTTGTTGTTTCCAGGGTTTCCAGATCTAAGCACCCCGTGGGCCGGATCCGGCCCCCAAGCCTTCAGTTTGACACCCCTGTCCTAGTGCATCACTTGCATCTCTCACTCAAAGCCACTGAGGCTGAATGGCTGAAATGCTAATGCTATCAATTTATGGCTGTGTTATTTTTTAGTATACGTCAGTGCAAAGAAGAAAACGATAGAAAGATAAGTCCAACTAACAACTTTGATTCTCCCCCAAATGCCCCAATAATTTCCTGTTGAAGTGTTATCATTTTGATGGCATCCATTTTGAAGCCTTCTGCTTAATTCAGCTGAATGCCCGAACAGGAATTCTGATTACTAGAAAATGTCATCAAGTTAGCATTCTCTGGCACACCCACACAAAATGAGATTAGTACAATTATAAATATTGGCTGTTGAGTTTGCTATCTCGGAGGAACAAATATTTGACATTTTGAATCTATGGATTTCATTTAATTTAGAGAATTACTGTTGAAAATAAATAGCCCAACACTAACTCAAGAGATTGATGAAAACCAGACCTCCTGACCAAAAGAGAGAAGGTCTTGCATTGCCAAAGACATTTTCATGGTCATGTGGCATGCATGGCTATATGCTAACTCACATGGAACACTGTTATCTTCCTCCAAAGTGGTACCTATTTATCTTCTTGCATTTGCCTGCTTTTGAAATTCTAGGTTGGTAGGAGCTGGGGCAAGTAACAGGCGCTCACTTGATTGTGTGACACTTGGTTCTTGAAGCCAGCTGTCAATTGGTTCTTGAACCTAGTGTTGTGTCTCGTCCGCTTTCCCCGCAGCCGGGCCCCTCTTATCTCCTTCCGGACGCTGAGGAATGTCCTGGCATGCCTCCAGGCCCCAGCCCTGGCACCCTGCCCAGACAGGCCGAACAAGACGAAGGGCCTGAAGTGCCTCCAGCCCCCAGCCCTGGCTCCATGCCCAGGCAAACGGAGCAACTAGACCCCTCCCCCTCCCCCACAGCATGTGAGCCTGAGGAAGGTCAATTACCAACAGCTCGCTTCAGGAGAATTGATAGGCGGCAGCAGCAGAAGGAAGGGAGGGGCAGGCCTGGATAAGTGCTGAGTCATGGAGCCACACCCCATGGCCTATATAAAGGATCTGCTTTCTGGCATTCTCTGAGTCAGGCAAAGTATACCTTATATTGCTGAAGTCACTTCCTGGTCTCCTGCCTGCTTTGAGAACTTTGCTAGGACTTTGGCAGAGCTGCAGAGGCACGCCTGATATGGACTTCCCCGACCCAGCTGTAAGTGGAGGAGTGGGACACGATACCTAGGCTGTAAGCTTTCCAGCTGACAAGCTCAGCGTTTTTAACCCTGAGATCCTGAGGCTCCTATGGCAGCAAAGGGAAATGTGATCATAGTAGTGGAGATAGCAACGTTAAGTGTGATCTTAGTCTCTATACTATATTCTCTGAATATTTCAGTGCTCACAAAGTAACACCATTCTGTCAATAGAATATACTGTAGAAATTTACTGTCTGGAAATTTAAATTAGCAGTGAATTAAAGCTCCATATTAAATAGATGCATAACCCTGGTTATTATTATCATCTGCTGCTGCAATCGTAACAATATAGAAGTGGTACAAATTTGACAGGAAAAAAATGTTTAACGATAAGAAACTCGTTCATTACCTAGAAGATGTTTATTTTCATAAAATAATTCATTGGATATTTAAGTACAAAATACATTTTGCTTAAAAGAAATGATTGAGAAAGGTATTTTACACCCAGGTATTCTGCCATACTCAATCAGGATAGTGTAATTAATTAATTTATATATATATATATATATTTGTTTTCTGAGGTTTTCGCGGGTGTTTGTATGTAGATCTTTGGTTATTCGGGTTTTCTCCCGCGTAAAATTGGAAGTGTCTTGGTGATGTTTCGACAAAGTCTCATTCGTCATCTTCAGGCTTCAGCTTCGTGCTTCTGGGAGCAATGTGTGATTGCAGCTGTTTCTTCCTTTTTAACTGCTAGTGGGGGTTTGAACTGATTGGGTGGGAGCTTGGCTGTGCTCTGATTGGATGGGGGTTTTTTTGTGCTCTGATTGGCTGGGGGGGTGTCCTGTTTGGGTGGGGGCTTGGTTGTGCTCAGATTAGTTTGAGCTGCAGGGGGATTTGAGCTGGTGAGCTGCATTGCTGTTGTTTGGCTTCGTGTTCATGGTCGTGCTACATCTTCATAGTGGGTGTCAGTCTGCTGCATGTATGGATTGGAGGGGTATGAAATGGCTAATGGTGCAGCTGCAGTCTGGCTTCTGGTCCTTGGTCATGCTTCATGATCAGTGTAGGTTTGGGTCTGCTTTCTGGGTGGATGTGTGGTGGTGACATCCTGTGTGGACCTCGTGAGTGTGGGTCTGGTGTCATTCCTCGTGTTAGGGACTCATTTGTCAATAAGGGCGGGTTTCCAAATGGCTGGTAGGCGGGAGGTATCATCTCGTTTGTTCATGCTGTGTGGGCGTTTTTCTATCTTGATGGCTTCTCTGATTATTCTGTTTTTAAAGTGTTCAGTTTTGGTGATAGTTCTGGTGTTTTTAAAGTCAATATCATGTCCTGTGGCTTTAAGGCGTTGGACCAGGGAAGAAGTTGGTTCCTCTTCTTTGACTGAGTTCTTATGTTCTTCAATGTGTGCACTTATTCTTCTGTTGGTTTGTCCAATGTATGTGGTGGGGCAGGCGGTGCATGGGATTTCATATACTCCTTGATTTTCTAACTCAATTTTGTCTTTGGGGTTTCTTAGGATGGTGGATATTTTTCAGTTTGTGCAGAATGCTGTCTTGATGTGTTTGTGGAGGATCTTGCTAATTCTGTTTGTGGTGCCTTTTATATATGGGAGGAGGGCTGTGCCATTTTCTTGTTCTCTGTCTTGGATTTTAGTGGGGGGTTCTTTTCGAATTAGTTTGGTAATCTTATTTCTTTGGAATCCATTGGATGTTAGTATGTTAGTGAGAGTGTGTAGTTCGGTTTTTAGGTGTTGTTCGTCAGCTAAGCTTTTTGTTCTGGAGATGAGTGTCTTCGCTACGGAGTTGATCTTTGCTGGGTGGTGGTGTGAGAGTGCGTGCAGATAGCGGTTTGTGTGTGTTTTCTTCTGGTAGATGGTGTGTCCTAGGGAGCCATTGGGTTTCCTGTAGACTAAGACATCCAGGAAGGGAAGTTGGTTGTTAACTTCTGTTTCCATGGTGAACTGTATTTTGGGGTGTAGGCTATTGAGGTGGGTGAGGAAGTTGTCAAGTTTTTCTTTACCGTGTGGCCAGATTATGAAGGTGTTGTCTACGTATCTGAGCTAGAGTTTGGGTTTGTGATCAGATTTTTCTAGAGCTTGGGTTTCAAAGTGTTCCATGTATAGGTTGGCAATGACAGGTGAAAGGGGTGATCCCATGGGTGCTCCTTCTATTTGTTTGTATTTTTGTCCATTATAGATGAAGAATGTGTTGGATAGGCAGTGGTTGGTCAGATCTAGGATGTGTTTGGGGGGGGTTATATTTGTTTTGGATAGCTGTCAAGGCTTCTTTGATTGGCACTTGGGTGAAGAGCGATATGACATCAAAGCTCACAAGTAGGTCGCTGGGCTGTAAGTTTTGTTTCTTTATCTCTATGAACTGGAATGAGTTTTTTTACATGTGAGTCGATGGATTCTGCATAGGGCAGAAATTGGTGAGAAATTTGGCTAGGTTTTGTAGAGGTGAGCCTATGGAGCTGACCATGGGTGTGAGTGGGGTTCCTTCTTTGTGTATCTTGGGGAGACCATAGAGCTTAGGGCATCTGGATGATTTCTCTCTGGGAATGATTCTTTGTTGGATTTCTTCGCTGATGAGGGAGGCTTTTATTTTGGATCTAGTGGTTTTTTTCTAGGTAGGTGGTGGGGTCTGTGTTTAGGGGATTGTAGTATGTGTGTGTGTGTGTGTGTGTGTGTGTGTGTATAAAGTATATATATATGAAGTGTGTGTATGTATGTATGTGTGTATATATATATATATATATATATATATATATATATATATATATATATATATGTATGTATGTATGTATGTATGTATGTATGTATATATATATATATATATTTCAAAATTTAAAAGATGGGGGGGAAAAGCTTCCTTGGAGATGTAGAAAATTGCACAACAAATACTTGGATGGAATACATCCAAAGCTTCAGCATATGGAAAGTTGTAAATAGACTCATTACAGAATCCAAACATGTACAAACACAATCCATTTAACTATATTAACTATATTAACATTAAGATAGTCACGATTAAGAGATAATATCATTCCATGGGTCAAGAGTTTGTGTGCATGTTTATATATGAGTATGCTGCAGTAAGTCTGTTCAAGTTTTATTTTTTTTAAAAAGTGTGTGAGCCATAAGTCAATAAATAGTGCTCTTATGCTGTTTCAAATTTCAAATGAGTATTGAATAGAATAGAATAGAATAGAATTTTTATTGACCAAGTGTGATTGGACACACAAGGAATTTGTCTTGGTGCATATGCTGTCAGTGTACATAAAAGAAAAGATATGTTCATCAAGGTACAACATTTACAACACAAATGATGGTCAATATATCAATATAAATCATAAGGATTGCCAGCAACAAAGTTACAGTCATACAGTCATAAGTGGAAAGAGATGGGTGATGGGAACGATGAGAAGATTAATAGTAGTGCAGATTTAGTAAATAGTTTGACAGTGTTGAGGGAATTATTTGTTTAGCAGAGTGATGGCCTTCGGGGAAAAAATGTTCTTGTGTCTAGTTGTTCTGTGCTCTATAGCATTTAACGTATTTGCCTTTTAAAACCCCAGATTTGAATTGCTTTCAGGTGCCATGTTACATCAGTCTCCTGTCTTTTGTCATTCTTAGCCTGCATTTGTTGTTCCTACTGCAAGTCCTGACACAAGGGAGACAACTGAAAAATAGCTCTCTCGTGGCTAATCCAATAATATTTTTCAAGAAATGTCACATATTAATAAAGGCCCAGGGTCATTTGAATTTTTGCCGAACCTTTCCATCATGATATGGTTTTTTTTTCCTGTCAGAAACTGAGTTCCCTCAAATGGCAGCTCTTTCAAATACAAAACATTATCCAATCTTACTGGGGTATGTCTAGTTTGATGAAAAGAAGGATAGAGGTAACATGATAGCAGTGTTCCAATATCTCTGGGGTTGCCACAAAGAAGAGGGAGTCAAGCTATTCTCCAAAGCCCCTGAGTGTAGGACAAGAAGCAATGGGTGGAAACAAATCAAGGAGAGAAGCAGCTTAGAACTAAGGAGGAATTTCCTACCAGTTAGAGCAATTAATAAGTGAAACAACTTTCCTGCAGAAGTTGTGAATGCGCCAACACTGGAAATTTCTAAAAAGATGTTGGATAACCATTTGTCTGAAGGGTGTAGGGTTTCTAGTCCTTTCCCCATTCTAGCCTCTATACACTTAATTGTGCATACGGTGTCAATATATGCTCAGTGCATAGAATGTATCAATCGATCGATCAACCAACCAACCAACCAACCAAGAAGGCTAGATTCTCATAGAATCTTATTAATCCAATTACTGAAAGCAAAAAAGGGAGTTGGGAGAATAGATTACAGAATGTTGGAAGCGGAACATGTGTCCTTTAGTGCCCCATTTAGCAGAAAGTTTACTCAGAAAGATGCCTCTCTTTAATCCTGTGATCCAGTTCTGTCATTAAAGAATAGAGCACTATGTATACAGGGGTGGGCTTCAAAAATTTCAGCAATGGGTTGCTGGGTGGGCATGGGCATTGTGGCATGGCCTAATCAGCCTCCTGCACCGTGGGAGGGGATTTTCACCTTTCCCAGGCTCTGGAGGCTTCCCTTGAGCCTCTGGGAGAGTGAAAACTGCCTCCCCCTGGCTCTGGAGGCCCTCTGGAGCTTCAGGGAGGCCCATTTTCCCCCCTCTCTGAGCCTCCGTGTGGGCACTGCACTTATCTTGCATCCAAAATGGGCCATGTGGAGACCCCTGGGAGGGGAGGGGCAGGGTGGTAGGGATGGGGTGGGCAAGGTCAGCCAAGGGTGGGATTTGGAGGTTCTCCAAACTGGCCATAACGTTAGCTACGGGTTCTCCTGAACCCGGGTGAACCCGTAGCAGCCCATCCCTGTATGCCTTCTTGAGAGACATCATCTAGATCTTATCTAGATATCATCTAGATTTCATGATGATGATGATCTGCAAATTGCTATCTGCTTTTTCAGGCTGCAAAATACATTGCAACTCGTCTATGTTTCATTTTTTTTATTTGTAACACTTACATAAAAATGATAAAACATTTAAAACTCCTAGAAAAAAATATATATGGTGAACCATGTTGAACTCTGCCTTCCCTGGCTCATTTAAATACCTAAAGATGTCGATGCCTGTATTATTTAAAACAATATCACTATAACACATTGATTAGATGATCAAATGAGACAATGCATATTATAGTGAATAAGAATGAACAGCATGCCTGCTGGTGAAATGTACTGTATAGCATAGCGTTCAATTATAATTCTCTTCCTTCACTCCAGGATTCATGTTCTTCCCTCCCCTTGATTAGAAACCATGCTGCTTAAAATGTTTAGCAATTATAGATCGGGAGCACTGAGTAATTTATGTGGATGTAATGACTTAAATGGCTCTTCATTATATTGCAATCAGATCTGAGATGCTTTGGAGATGTAGCATATCCATTCTCAGTATGCTGGCTTAACTTCTTCTAGAGGTACAAGGGGATGCCAACAGGTCAATAAGCTAAAACCTGGCCAAAATTGTGGAAATCTTTTGGGGAAAGTGTATATTTTAAAACTAGCTAATAACACCACTTTTTTTTGGGGGGGGGAGTAGTACCATAAAATTATATAACAATGGAAAGATAATTTAATCAAGAATGTAATGCAATAACGTTTATGAAGGATTTGGTATTAGAATAGCAGTGACAGTATAAAGAAGAAAAGTGAAAACACATAGAAAAACGAGATATACAAAAATTAAAAACATAGAAAAAACGAGATATACAAATATTATCACCATGTCAGTTAATACTTAGTTGGGTAACCTTTAGCATGAATTAGAGCCTTCCAACGTCTTCCCATGGAGTTAACCAAGTCTTTTAGTTCTGCTGTTAGAATGTGAAACCAAGATGGAATGATTGCTTCTATTAACTGGGTTTTATTGCTGGATCGCTTCTGACTAACAAGTTTCTTTAGTCAGCACCATAGATTTTCAATTGGGTTAAGGTCTGGGCTATACCCATTCCAGCAGTGGAATATGATTATCTTGACAACCGCCCCCCGCCAAAAAAGTGTTGTTATTAGCCATCAAACCTCAAAAATACACTTTTCCCAAAAGGTTTCCACAATTTTGGCCACTACTGTAGGATAAGGATAATTGTCTCCTGGTATAACAAAGCAAACAGAAAGAGTTTGAAAATGAAAATTGCTTTTATTACTTTGAAGGAGAATTCCATTTTGACCCATGCCAATCAACCACATTGGCAAGCCTGCCAGAATTTTCAAAAGCAGTTCATTATTAGCATAAAAATAATCATGTATCCTCTCCATCTTCATAAAAATGTAATTGTACAGAAATTATTTTGAATATTTTCTGTGAATAGCTGAGAAATATTCCAATGCATTGGATAAAGGAAAAAAAAATGGTCTGTCATTTTTTTTAACCCACTAAAGGAAAGGAAGAAGGAAGGTCCAGAATATTCAAGTTGCAGCTGTAGCCAGCATCTAGCTTACTTTTATTTCTCACTTCTCCCTCCCCATCTCCACAGACACCCCTACAGTATGCTTCCTTTAGTTTCTCTAAACCAGGGACGTCAAACTCGCGGGCCGTGGGCTGGACGTGCTGGCTCCACCCCCGCCTGGTTTAGTAAAGGGGGAAAAAGTCCCGATACATCACATGATGCTGCCGTGATGACGCGAGTTTGACACCCCTGCTTTAAGCACAAATAGAAGAATTTTGGGAGATTGTTTTACATAACTTTTTATTTTACTGTTTTGATTCCTAAAATCAATTTGACCAATGATATTTATGTTTATTCCAAAGCTAAGCTTTTCTTTTTCTTTTTTCTTTTTAAATACTTTTTATTTTTAAAAAACAACAAGACGTAACAAACACTAACATAAAACATATACTCCTTCTTTACATCAGCTTTTTATCGGTAATCCTCTATTATTTACATTTTCCCTTCTTGTTTTCTTTAATTATACTTATCTTTTTGTCCCATTATCCCTTATTTCTATATATATTCCATCATACCTATCATTATAACAATACATTTTCTTTCATGCACTACCTCTTTTTTTGTCACCTTTTCCCCTTTTTCATCATTCACCATTTTTAATTTCTATCCGATTATACAATTTATTCCATACTATATAATATTCTGTATCATCCTTTTCTTTTATCTCCTTTGTTAATTTATCTATTCAGCACAGTCCAGAATTTTCCTTATCACTTCCTCCTCCGATGGTATGGTCTCATTTTTCCAGTTCTGTGCATAAGATATTCTTGCGGCTGTTATTATGTGTAGAATTAGATATCTTATTTCTTTACTATATTTCCTATTGAGTATTCCCAGCAAAAAGGTCTCTGGTTTCAAGTCTATGGGTTGGTCAGTTATTTCTTCCAGCCATTTTCTGATTTTGGCCCAATATTTTTTTGTAGATGGACATCACCATCAATGGTAATACATTCCATATACTTTTTTTGCATTCCAGCATATTGGAGAACTATAATAATAATAACAGAATTGGAAGGGACCTTGGAGGTCTTCTAGTCCAACCCCCTGCCCAGGCAGGAAACCCTACATTTCAGACAAATGGTTATCCAACATTTTCTTAAAACAGTTCAGGTACATCTTAGCAAGCCTTGACGGTGGGAGATGCCATCTGTAAAACATGCTAAGCTTTTCAAGAAGTTCATTTCCCCCCCTCCCCCAATTTCCACCAAGTCATTGAATTAAAAGGCATGTTGATCGGGAGTCTTTTCTCTCTTCTCAGTTTGCATTGAGAATGTCTGATTGATATTTTCTACTTTTGGCTTCAGAATACCAACCGAGAAAAAAAATTCTTTGTTTTCTTCACTAAACAACTTCCAGCTTCTCACTTATTACTTTTAAGTCTTTTTCTTCTATAAAACCTGTACTTTTTTCCTATATTACCATAAACTAAAGACTGGCTATTTTGGATATATATTTGACATGATAAAATATCAATCAGTGATATTCGATTCATAGACGCAGGGAAGAAAGAGTTTCAACCTGTTGCTGTAGTAAAAAAATAAATGGAATGCTTCAAATGAAATCATCATCCATCATGGATAGTGATGTGAGAGTGAAGAACATGATCTACCAATATCTCCATTCAAAGTTGACACTTGACACGACAGTAGTAGCCACACTTGAAGCTATTTTAATAATTACTGGTTTGTTCAGTAATGAATTCCCACTATTTTAATTGCAACAGTTGTGAGAATAATATTTTTAGCCATCTTTCATAATCATAGAACTTCAAACTTCTTTGGCAATAAAACCGTAATATACTTGGGAATCATTCTGTTATTTCAAAGGGATCATCCTATGGCTGGTTTAATCTGGGCTTATTAAGAATTCTTTTCCTTACTTTGCTGCTAAGTCTGTGACTTCATTGCTGACTGTTGTTTTACCAAATGCCATAATTTTCGGACTATTAGACTCTCCGAAGTATAAGATGCACCTAGCTTTTGGGAAGGAAAATAAGAAAAAAAAATCTGCCTCTGTCTCCCAGCAATTTGCCTCCTTGCAACAAACAGCCTGGTCAGCTTCAGCACAGCCTGATTTAGCACGAGCAGCTGATTGGCTGTTGGATCTGCCTCCCAGAATGCTGCCTATCAGCTGTTCCAGGCTGCGGGGATCACCGCCGCTCATTGCTGCCATTGCCACCCATCGCAGCTGTCACCTATCGCCTTCTCCGCATGTTCCATTTTTAGCCTCCGCGCATCCTGTTTTTGGCCTCTGTGCATCCCATTTTTCACCAGTTCTTTATTTTGCACTGCATGTTATCTAAAAGTGTCAAAAGCCACTGTACAAATATCTGTGGTTTTTTTTTAAGTCTTGGGGGTATTGTTTTATTGTCCTTATCAAAATTTGTTAAAAGTAATTACCAAGATGTCTCCAGACTCCTTAGTATCTAAAACTGTGATATTTCACTGGTTTTATTAGAACCTTCCCAGCCACCCCAGAAAAGTTATATAATATTGCAAATAAATACTTTCTGGCTCCAGTAAAGCAAAGGAGTATACAAAATATTCCACATTAAATGCTCTAAAGTTAAACAAGCATGATATAAATGAATTTAAATGTAAATAAATGCTCTAAATGTAAATAAATGTAAATAAATGCTCTAAAGTTAAACAGGCATGATATAAATGAATTTAAATGTAAATAAATCATCAGACTTAATGGCAGTTGTATTGATGAGGCCAACTCTTCTCCCTCAAAGTTTTCACCAATTCTAGAAATAATTGGTGATCAGGGTTCAAAAAAGTTCATCTGATTTGCTATGAGCTTAAATATATGCAAACTTGCAAATCATATCACTTTTATAAGACTCTATGCAGATATTTTGTAATAATCAGACAAGTAAACATCAATGAAACTATTTTTCTTCCAGCTGTTCCTTGTTAAATTTACATTTTTAGAATTTTTTTTCTATTTTCCTCTTTATTTTTTCTTCCTTCAGGAAATAAAGTAAACTTTAATAATAAACATTAAAATAAATGAGAAAAAAGTGCTCAGAATTATTCAGATTATTTTTGAAAGCTATAACTAAATTTTAATGCATAAAATATTAAGATTAATGCAATACTAGCTTTGAAATATCTGCCTAAGGTCTGCCTAAGGTTATTTCACAAGAAGAGTTCTCCATTCCTCTGAAAACAACAAAATACCTTATCCCACCAGACTTGAAATCCTAGGCTTAGAAAACTTGGAACTCCGTCGCCTTCGACAAGACCTAAGTTTAACTCATAGAATTATCTATTGTAATGTCCTTCCTGTTAAAGACTACTTCAGCTTTAACTGCAATAATACTAGAGCAACCAACAGATTTAAACTTAATGTTAACCGCTTTAATCTAGATTGCAGAAAATATGACTTCTGTAACAGAATCATCAGTGCTTGGAATACTTTACCTGACTCTGTGGTCTCTTCCCATAATCCTAAAAGCTTTAACCAAAAACTTTCCACTATTGACCTCACCCCATTCCTAAGAGGACCATAAGGGGCGTGCATAAGCGCACAAATGTGCCTACCGTTCCTGTCCTATTGTTTTTCTTTTCTTCTTCCTATATATATATAGATGCTTATACCTCCCAATATTTACTCATATATATGTTTATATACTATAAAATCTTTTTATATGATGTTGTGACAAAATAAATAAATAAATAATAAATAAATAAATAAAAATAAAACTAACTAATGTCACCGAAAAAGAACACTATCAGTTCTAATTGAGCCTCAACAGAACCAGAGATGGGAGGGAGAAAGATGGAATTAATATTGCTAAAAAATCTGATTTAGATTAATTGGAAACATATATACTTGTCAACATATATACTTCAAGCCTTTTGTGATTATTTCTCCCCCTCCCTATGAAAAGTTCTTCTTTTATTAGATATTAGTATTAAAGAAATTAAATAAATTTCTTTATTCATTTATGGCAGAGAGCTAGATATTGTTTAACTGTTGAAATGTGTTGCAAAATAGTACTCCAATCCTAAAATGTGTCTTTAATAATCTAATATACTTATCTTTTTTTAAAATAAATCATAGGAAAATGTGATGCTGTTGCATGCAAAGGCATTGAATCACATTTCTATAAGATTGGTATTTTAACCATAACAGAGTCCCAAAACATTTTGCTTCGCATCTAAGAAGCTTTTTCAGTTCTGACAGTTCATAATTCCCCACCATTCAATCAGAAAAGAAGAAGCTTCTTAGATGAGAACTAAAACGTTTCAAAGGAAAAAAATCAAGAAAGTCCAGTTGCCTTTTAGAAAAACACCTGTGGGACAACCATGACCTGGATGATTGATAATTTCCATAGACAACCATTTCTACAAAATCCCCATTTAGTCTTTAGGGTTTTATGTATATTATAATTTTTTGAGTATAGAATATAGCATTACATGGAAGATTAAATGTTGCCCACAAAAAAACAATAACACACAAACACACACTCTTTATGCACACTTAATTGAAATTAGTACAGCTATAGAACGTCTAGTGAAAGCAAAAAAGTCTGAGTTAATATAAACTTAATAATTTCCCCTTCAGACCACTGAAACTTTAATACTGGTATATTGTAGCGTCACACAATTAATCACCAATCACATATGAATTTGGAACCATCCGAATTCCATATTCTCTAGAATAGAATAGAATAGAATAGAATAGAATAGAATAGAATAGAATAGAATAGAATAGAATAGAATAGAATAGAATTTTATTGGCCAAGTGTGATTGGACACACAAGGAATTTGTCTTGGTGCATATGCTCTCAGTGTACATAAAAGAAAAGATACGTTCATCAAGGTACAACATTTACAACACAATTGATGGTCAATATATCAATATAAATCATAAGGATTGCCAGCAACAAGTTATAGTCATACAGTCATAAGTGGAAAGAGATTGGTGATGGGAACTATGAAACGATTAATAGTAGTGCAGATTCAGTAAATAGTCTGACAGTGTTGATGGAATTATTTGTTTAGCAGAGTGATGGCCTTCGGGAAAAAACTGTTCTTGTGTCTAGTTGTTCTGGTGTACAGTGCTCTATAGCGTCGTTTTGAGGGTAGGAGTTGAAACAGTTTATGTCCAGGATGCGAGTGATCTGCAAATATTTTCACGGCCCTCTTCTTGATTCGTGCAGCATACAGGTCCTCAATGGAAGGCAGGTTGGTAGCAATTATTTTTTCTGCAGTTCTAATTATCCTCTGAAGGCTGTGTTTTTCTTGTTGGGTTGCAGAACCGAACCAGACAGTTATAGAGGTGCAAATGACAGACTCAATAATTCCTCTGTAGAACTAGAGGAATTAGAAACTAACTAGAGCTTAAACCAGGAGTGTCAAACTCAAGGCCCGTGGGCCGCATTCTGCCTGCAATTTAGTTGGATCTGGTGCGCAGGGCCGTCCTGGTCTGCCCAATGCAAAGATGAAAGATCAGGCCAGCGTAGCTTCGGTTCAGTCTATCCAGTGCGAAGCAGAAAGATCAGGCCACCTTGGCTCTGATCCAGTCTACCCAATGCGAAGAGGAAATATGCCAGCAATTTAGGGAGTGGAGTCAAGCCACACCTACCCAGTTGGCCATGCCTCCCGCCCCCCTGTGGTCAACCACAGCCCTGATGCGGCCCTCAGTGAAATTGAGTTTGACACCCCTTGCTTAAACCATTACTGTGTAGATATATATAGTATATATAACATATATCATAGACATGCTTCAAATAAAAAAATGTACAATAATTTGATATATACATATACACACAGACATAATCTCAGGGTATGAAAGAGTTAACAGCTGTAAACTGAGTTGTAAGCGGAATCAGCTGGAAGCTGATACAACAGAATGAGGCAGCAGAATGGGCCAGAAGCTGCATATATAAAAGAAGCCATTAGAGGGCATTCTTTCTCCTCAAGCTTCTTCCTCAAGCCTGCTCCTGATGTATGATAGTTCTTGTTCTCTCCCTTGTATCAGTAGCTGTAAAGGTATTTAACCACATATATGTTTGTATAGTTCACTGTATATAAAACCACTGTTAGTTTAAACTAAAAGGCTGTGTGTGTTGTGTTATAGCTCCTGGGTTTATTGCATAATACTAGTTACGCTGCCTAAACTCTGACACATATGGCAACATATACATGCTTCAAATAAAAAATGTAGAATAATCAAATATATATTTCTTCATAAATAAATAATGAAGAAGATATGTGAATTTTCTTTTGGATAAGGCTAGGAAAGGTTTTCTCTTTTCTTTTGTCACGTTGAAGGAACATGGAGGTGAACCCTATCATCCCACTCCTGAAGATCATCAATCAATACACTTGACATAGTGTAAGCCGCCCTGAATCTTCGGAGAAGGGCGGGATATAAATGCAAATAAAATAAATAAATAAATAAACCTGTTAGGAGGACTGCTGCGCATCTTTATAAGCCACACTTTTCACTCAATTTCCTGTTTTGAAATACTTAATTATAACCTCATTTTACCATTATACCAATATAATTTTACAGCTTTGGCCTGATTAAAGTCTTTGTAAACCGTAAGGGGAAAAAAAGCCCACATGAATCACAGAGAGTTCTCACCTAAGGCGCAAATGGTCAAGCTTGGGTATTCATAGTTTGAAAGCTTTATCTAAAGAGGCAACTGTATTGAGATGTCCATAATGCTTGTAAATGTAGAAAGAAAGAAGAGGACGAGTAGCAGCAAACTGAATAAACCTTGGTCCTTGATAGCGGTTTGCATGCCTAAATGGAGTGTTAGAGGGGCAGGCACGTTGGGTGTGGGGAAAAGCAATTGTTGGGAGCATGAGATATTTCAGTGGGTCAGGGAGGCCTTGGGTGGTCTTAAGCTGATGTCCTGTTCCATCACTACCCCCCCATGGCCTTCCCCACTTGGAAATACCTCATGTGCAATTAACGAGCCACGCATTCGATTAGTGAAGGCATGGGCAAAAGGAGGGAGTGATCACGTTCAAGGTACGAGATTCACTCCCACTCCCAATGGGCAGGCTCCATTACATTCATAACTCGAGACTACCTGTAGTAGTGATTACCTTTGGAAAGATTTCTCCTCACATCTCTTGCCGATACTATTTGGTTGGCCTCTTCTACTGGTCTTTAGAAAGAGCTTTAAAATGTGTTTTTTATTCCCGCGAGTGTCAAGTGTTGATGCTGGAATGAGAAGAAAATCCCACTGGGAAAGGTTATGAATTGGATCCCTGATTTTAGTGCCCATATTGTTGATTGTTGTTTTTATAGGCCACTCACAGTTATGTTGTTCAAGTTGCATAGACTTATAAATTATTTAAATAGGCAGAGGGGAAAAAAAGATTCTTGTGAGATTTGGCAACCTTCGTGAGATTCTGACCTATTACAATGTATTTTGGGGTTTAATGAATTGATAAGCCTGCAGAGCCATTCAAATACATCGCCAGTAGATCTGCTAAAAACAGAAATCAAAACTCTTGATAAAGATTCCAGTTTTGGAGAAGGTTCTCTTCTCGTTCAGTGATAAAATAAAAATACAAGACAAAAACTTCATCCTGCCTTGCAGCAGACAGAAAAAACAAGGAAGTCTGCAACCAAGGAGTTTTTATATACACTCAGCAGTGTCTTAGATCAAAAGAGGTGATTGTAAAATGAAATACGCTTGCTTTGTCTGATCACCTTATCTTTTTTGTAGTGAAAGCACAAAAAACCAGGTTGATGTGCTATAGTAATAGACTTACAGGCTTAAACTAAGTTCAAATCATTGCCCAACCATGAAATTGATAGTCCAATGCTGGAAAGAGTCTCAGTGTAATTCACTTCACCGTAAGGTAGATTAATTAGTTTTTGGTAGGATTATTTTTTTTTCTTTTTCGCACATTGACATGTGTTCACTCATTGGCCCATTCATGTTATTTTTTTTAACTCAGTTCTCCTTGGATAAAAATAATAAAACTCGAGTAAGTTAACAGGAAGCTATTTGAATTTGGTTCCAAAAGTGAAGGAATAGCCTTTTCAGACAGGTTTAATTTGGTGGTATTATGTAGGACTAAGTTTTGCCTGGCTAATTGTAGGTTGTATTGTAGTCTAAATTGTTGTGATATGGTGTAATTCAGCTCCTATATTGGTCCAATTCACTTTCTCCTATTTTCTTCTCACTGTCATCATGATGTTGAAATGCAATTGCAATATCATTTGATGAGTGTGTGTGTGAGAGAGAGAGAAAGAGAGAGAGAGAGAGAAGAGAAGGAAAGAGACAAAGAGAGGGGAGAGAGAGAGACAGAGAGAGAGAGATGGTGGGTGGCATCTGTCATGTGATCTCAGCATTAGCAAAGATGAAGAATTACATTTCCAACCTCTTCCTTCAAACTATTTGGATAAAGTATAGGATAAAAATGAAATGAATCTATACATTACATATCATTTAGGGGAGGCTACCTCTGTCCTGCGAATGACTTTAGTGATTTAAATGTAAACCAATAAATTGTACCTTTAGGAAAGAACAGTGGTAAGAGGATGAATTTGAGCTCAAAGAAAGGCAAGCATACAATAACCAAATAGCCTGCACAATTTATTGCAGCAGGAAAAGCAGCAAATTGTATGTGATACCGATAGAAGAGAGTATACTGTATGTAGCTTAAGGATGAACTGTGGGGTCCTTTAGTGCTTTCTGAGCTTGGCTATTTATTTGCAGTTGTTTCATTACCAAACTAGATAACATCATCAATGCACTGATGATGTTACCTAGTTTGGTAATAAAACATCTCCAAGAAAACAAACTAGTTCAGAGAGCACCAGGGACCCCACAATTGCATGTGAATTGTCACACGCGCGCACACACACACACACACACACACACACACACATATTTTGGATAGCAAGTACAGTTCTGATAATGTTTGTAGAAGATAGCTATTGTTGGAATTAAATTGCCACAAAAATGGCTAAATCACAAACTGAACATTATGAAAAGTGTAGAATAAAGGGCTGCCACGAAGCTATAGAACACAAGCAAAGAAGGAATGGCTTGTTCTTTTCATGCAATACTTAAAGATAATTTAGTTAGAAAAGTTGCCGCTTTGTCTCTACAGGGGAAAAGGCTTTCTAAGATGCACCGCTATAGTAATGGATGACTGTATCCCATCATTTTCAGATTATACTACATAATCAGAGCACTTGAACTGGCAGTTGCAGAACCTTAAGTCATGCAACAATACCGTTCCCATAATAACAGTTAGGGTGATAAGGATGTAGTGGGAGATTTAATAAATGCTTCTTTAGTCTTATTCAGTGGGATATGTGCACACATTCACTTCAGCTTCCTTAATTCCTTCTTTGCATGGACTGGAAAGAAACAAAATCATTGAACAATAAATGCTATCTTGTTGGACTGCTACTTAGTTGAGTGCCTTTAAGTTGCTTCAATCATACACCTCCAAGTAGTGGATCAACCCTTGGATTTTGCCTGCTCATTCATTCATTCATTCATTCATTCATTCATTCATTCATTCATTTAATTTGGATGCTGCCTGACTCCAACTCAATCTGGGTGTCTCACAAAATAAGAGTAATCTAAAAATAAATAAATAAAAAGTTAACCAGAACAAATATAAAAACAACTATAGAATAATTATTAGTTGGTAATCCAAACAACAGAGGGACACGGTGGCTCAGGGACTAGGATGTTGAGCTTGTCGATCGAAAGGTCGGCACTCAGCGGTTCGAATCCCTAGTGCTGCCATGTAACGAGGCGAGCTCCCGTTACTTGTCCCAGCTTCTGCCAACCTAGCAGTTTCGAAAGCACGTAAAAATGCAAGTAGAAAAAATAGGGATCACCTTTGGTGGGAAAGTAACAGCGTTCCGTGCGCCTTTGGTGTTGAGTCATGCCGGCCACATGACCACGGAGATGTCTTCGGACAGCGCTGGCTCTTCGGCTTTGAAACGGAGATGAACACCGCCCCCTAGAGTCGGCAACGACTAGCATGTATGTGCGAGGGGAACCTTTACCTTTACCTTAATCCAAACAACAAAAACCAATTAAAACAACACGAATAGGTAGATCCATCCATTTTATCCCAAGGTGGCCAGGTTTTCAAGTCTCTGCAACATCAACGTGGAACTAAATATTCAGGCTCCCATTCAAAAGAAACATCCAAGGAATGCTGAGGAAAGTGAAAGGACTTTCTGATAAGATTAGAAGAATTTTTCAGTGTGCTTTACATATCTGAGAATCACACACAAACTCAGAATTAGAGGTCAAACTGTATATCCTGAGTGTTTTATTTTTTTCATTTGCATTGTTCACATCCTCTGGTTGACAGAAAACTTTCTAGTTTTCAATCAATCAATAAGAATAGAGGTGAAAGGGACCTTCTAGTCCAACCCCCTGCTCAAGCAGGAGACCCTATAAACATGATGGTGAACCTATGGCATGCATGCGGGAAGTGGCATGCAGACCCATCTCTCCAGGCATGCAAGCCGTTGCCCATTGCTCTTCCAAGTTCGGTGGCTCTGGCCAGCTGGTCTTCATGTGCACAGAAGTGCCGGAAACTGGAACAGCAGTCACCCGGTACACATGCATGCACCGGGAAGATGATCTTCTGGTTTCCTGTGCGTAAATGTGCACCGGCCACCTGGTCTTCGCACGCACATGCACACCAGAAACCAGAAGACCAGGTGGCCGGTGCCATGCACACACCGGAAACCAGAAGATTATCTTCCCAGCACACACATGCGCACCAGACGGCTGCTCTTCCTGTTTCTGGCATGTGCATGCGCACCGCCCAGCTGGTCCTCACTTGGACATGCACACAAAAACCAGAAGACCAGGTGGCCAGTGGACATGCACGCACAGGAAACCGGAAGAACATCTTCCCATGGCTGTTCTTCTGGTTTCCGGCACTTGCACATATGTGTGCGTGCACACTCCCATTTTGGCACTCAGTGCCGAAAAAGTTTGCCAGCACTGCCCTATACCATTCTAGAAAAGTGGGTGTCCAATCTCTTCTTAAAAGCCTCCAGTGATGGGGCATCCACAACTTCTGAAGGCAAGACATTTCACTGGTTAATTGTTCTCACTGTCAGGAAATTTCTCCTTAACTCTAGGTTGCGTCTCTCCTTGATTAGTTTCCATCCATTATTATTTGTTTTGCCTTCTGATGCTTTGGAAAATAAGTTACCGCTCTCTTCTTTGTGGCAGCCCCTGAAATATTGGAATACTACATAATTACCACAATTTTTGAAGATCCTCTACAATCCACATACTATAAGCAGTTTGAAATTTCTTACATATTTGTATGTTATGGCTACACAATGTATGATCCAAATCGGAGTATGGATTTGGTCAGGTTCCTTGCAGTAAATCAAATAATTTAGAGAAGAATTCTATTAAAATAATTTTACTTCATGGTTCCCGAGATAGTTGACCTTCCTGAAGGGTTACATTGCTATTATAGTGCAAGATTAAGAACCTACTAACATGATGGCTTTAGTTATTGCAGATTTTAGCAGAGTCTTCTTTCACTGTAATATCTGCAATAAATTCAGACTGGTATTTTGTTTGCACAGTTATCCCTTTGACACACTTTAGCTGGAGAGTGATAGGCTCAATATCACACAGAGATCCAGGAGAAAAGACTTTTAAACAAGAGTTCTCTCTTTCCTTAAGCCAGTTTGGTAGTCATTCTGTCACATTGGCTTCCTTTTTATGCTGACTTCAGACAACTAATGGTGAGCCAGGTGAAAGAATTCAATGAACCTTAAGTGTAATCCAGTGTTTGATATAACAGATCAAATGCACAGATTAAAGCAGATGTATCAAAATCTGTGGCGGTTGAGTATCAATGGATAAATGTATCTGTTGGGTAGTGCTTGCATGATGGATAGTGCTTGGATGATGACATATTGTACAGATTGTCTACCTCATTAATGGTCAATGTAAACATATGCATATGCATGGCTGTTATAAGTATAGGCCAAGGAACTGCCAAATTTAGCAGCCTTTGACTGAAGGGCATACTATTTGATTTTGTCCATTTTGTTGTTGTTAGTTGCGAAGTTGTGTCTGATCCATCGCAACCCCATGGACAATGTTCCTCCAGGCCTTCCTGTCCTCTACCATCTTCTGGAGTCCATTTAAACTCACGTTTACTGTTTCAGTGACTCCATCCAGCCACCTCATTCTCTGTTGTCCCCTTCTTCTTTTGCCCTCAATCTTTCCTAGCATTAGGCTCTTCTCCAGTGAGTCCTTCCTTCTCATTAAGTGTCGAAAGTATTTGAGCTTCATCTTCAGGATCTGGCCTTCGAAATAGCAGTCAGGGTTGACCTCCCCTAGGACTGACCAGTTTGATCACCTTGCAGTCCAAGGGACTCGCAGGAGTCTTCTCCAGCACCCTAGTTCAAAGGCCTCAATTCTTTGACACTCAGCCTTCCTTATGGTGAATTTGTCCATACTTAAGGATTTAATTAATCATAATGATTTGTTTATTTGCTATAAACAGTATCTGATCTTTGACTGATTCTTCTCTTTCTTTCAATTTGCTGATCCTTGCCAGGTGACTCGGTTCCCATATTATTACTAGAATTCTGAGATTTGGAAACATTTAAAAAGGGGCTCCCTGGGGCACTAAGCTTTTAGATGTGAAAGCAGCAGTTTTATTTCTACTCAGTTCCAGCTTGAAAGCCAGACAGTTAATTAAGTAGCAGCGATTGTAGTGTAAATTTGACCACTGTAGAATAAATAACTGGCTGATTAATCTTTCTGGATGACTAGTAAATAATCAATCCAGCAATAAATCCACCTAGGATCCCCTGAATACTTTATTTAGTGTTTTAGAGCAAATTAATGCCATTTGTAGTGCTTTTGAGAACAAGTGCTGGAATGAACTAAAACAACTGATAAATAGAATACTTTATTTGGCCAAGTGTGATTAGACACACAAGGAATTTGTCTCTGGTGCAGAAGCTCCAGTGTACAACAGAGTAATAATATTCATAATAATGATATCAATAAGAGAAGGTAGTAGAGAAGATGAGAAGGATAATAATAATACAAACATACCACATGGATAAATGGGCCTCTGGTGGCTCAGCAGACTAAGTCTGTCTGTTATTAACACAGCTGCTTGCAATTACTGCAAGTTCAAGTCCCACCAGGCCCAAGGTTGACTCAGCCTTCCATCCTTTATAAGGTAGGTAAAATGAGGACCCAGATTGTTGGGGGTAATAAAAGTTGACTTTGTATATAATATACAAATTATTAAGACTATTCTTAACACAGTGTAAGCCGCCCTGAGTCTTCGGAGAAGGGTAGGATATAAATTCAAATAATATATATATATATATAACCTAGACATAAGATAGTACTGTGGGAATTAGGTGTTCTGCAGAGTGACGGCTCAAGGGAAAAAAATCTCTGTATATCGAGTGGAGGGGTTTAAACAGTCCCGAGGGGAGGAGTTAAAACAGTTTATGTCCAGGATTTGAGGGGTCTGTAGATGTTTTCTCAGCCCTCTTTCTGACCTGGGGAGGGGGTTGGACTAGAAGACCTCCAAGGTCCCTTCCAACTCTGTTATTATTATTATAGTATACAGGTCCTCAATGGAAGGCAGACTGGTTGTAATTGTTTTTCTGCAGTCCTAACTATCCATTAAAGTCTGTATTTGTCCTGTTTGGTTGCTGTACCAAACCAAACAGTTATAGAAGTACAAATGACAGACTCAATAATTCCGCTATAGAACTCTTAGAAATGTCAGAAGATTTATAACTACATCAGTTTCTAAATGGATGTATTTCCTGATTTGCAAATGACCTTTGAATTAGCTATTATTTAATAAATTGAGAATTAAAATCATGGCTTTTTCAGAAGTTTACCTTTCCAGGGGTATCTTCCTTCGATATCAGTATTTACTGCCAAATGAAAAAATGATCCAAAACATGGTATAGAGATTGGATCTTTAATGCAACAGTAAAACTGTTAAAAGTTGGTGGGAGTGGGACATGATTTTTGGCAAATTCACATAGAAAGCAAAACAAAGATGATCTTTGCAAGGTACAAGGATTTACCCCAAAGTCTTGAAAAATAGATGCCAAGTTAAACTAGAATTTCATGAGCGACTTTCCAGGAAACCTTTGAGTATTAAGTGGGATGCCAAATCTAGGCCAGGACTTAGTCCCTTTTACTAGATTACATGCCTAATCCTAATACTGGGATTCCTAATCCCAGTATTCATCTTTAACCCTCATTCCATAGCTGGCTGACTTTTTGATCCACTCAAAATTGCAAGTTTGCATCAGTCTACTGCTCCCTTCAACGTGCCACTTGAAGTGAGAATTTCATCCAGCTGCACTCTTGGGTCACTGTCAGCAGAAAATAAGTCAGTTTTAAAGTAACTAATTAGTCTTGAAACCTCCACATCTTCTCACCATAATCATATTTTACATTTCCCTTATTTTCTAACAAGTATTGTGTTCTACTAGCTCTTCTACAATAACTTGTCTGCCTCAATTGTAAATTGATTTCAGCACAGAGCTGATGGGCTCATGTTATAGCACCTTAACTAAAGTAATCGATATCCTGATATCTTAAAAAAAACAAATATTGCATTTCTTTTAGCTGCAGCACCCATATGTGTAAGTCTCTATGCATAAAGAAATATGGCCTCCTAGTGATTGTTCTATTTAGTACACCAATATCAGAAGGAAATGTGCTTTTTTCACATTAATTCTATTGTGAGAGCCAAGTAACATAAATTGCACTTACAAACCAAAATGACTTCAGAGATCCGTTTATTAAGTTAATAAATATTTGTCTGAAACCATTTGTCTGACGTGGTGTAGGCTTTCCTGCCTGGGCAGGGGGTTGGACTAGAAGACCTCCAAGATCCCTTCCAACTCTGTTGTTGTTGTTGTTGTTGTTGTTGTTGTTGTTGTTGTTATTATTATTATTACTATTACTATTATTATTAAATAAAGGCCTTTGCACAAATAATGAGCAAGCATGACAATAAAGGAGGCTGTGCCCGATGTATATGCATTTTTACAACACTAAGTAGCTTTTTCTCCTTATAAAAGGGCCCCGTTTCTTTAGTCTTTGGGGTCTCTCAAAACAAAATGCAGAACTTTCTGTTTTTGTACACAAAACAAATTCAGTACAACTATTAAAGCAAAGCAAACCCAAGCAGAAAGCTTGAAGCCTATGAACATTCTAGTGAAGCAGGTTTTGGTCTAGGAGGCCAAATGAGAGATAAAACCTTTGAGGAAGCTGACTCTCTCAGGGAAGACAACTTGGTAGCCTACTGATAACAGTCGTGGTGGCACAGTATTCATTGAATGCAGTATTGCAGGCTAACTCTGCTCACATTGCCAGGAATTCGATTCTCGCTATCTTCACTGGCTCAAGGTTAACTCAGCCTTCCATCCTTCCAAGGTTGGTAAACTGAGAACCCGGATTGTTGGGGCCAATATGCTAACTCTGTAAGCCACTTAGAGAAGCCTGCAAAGCACTATGAAGTGCTTTAAGTCTAATTGCTATTGCTACTGCTATTCTGAGCTATTCATTAATTGCAATTGCCATGATGGATGCATACATTTAGAATACAGTTCAAGACATCTGGCCTACCTCTTGATGATATGGAAATATAGCTTTTCGCATGCATGGCAATTCATGTAAGCAAAACTTTGTGAATTCAATGTAGTTTTTATACTTTTAAAGATGAACGTAGAGAATGATGATCCTTTACTCTTGAATGTGAATTTCTGCATCTGGAATATTGTTATGGAGTATAACAAAAGATCACAATAATGGTCTTTAATGAATTGTGTCCTGAATGTGTCTCAGTACACTAAACAAACCTTCTACATAGGGGTGGGTGGAAATAGTATGTTGCCTTGTAAGGTTGGATTAGAGACTGTTTTTTTCATAGAAGCTGGTGAGAATCTATACTCTGAATGGAATTGGAATTTGGTCACATTTGTGGCATGCTGACCAAAACATGACAAAATTCAGTTGTACTTATATAATTAAGGAATGCTTAACATTTAAATAGGAAATAGAAATGCAAAACAGTTTAAATAAAATTAAAACTTTGGGAATTGAAGTCAATAAAGAATCTCCAAAAGAGTTTATGGGATTAAATATAAAAGTGGGTGAAATAATTGGGGATCAATCTGAAATGAAGAAATCCTGAGATTCCTGAAATAGGTCTTCCTTTTTTGTGATCACTAGGGGTTGTGAACCCAATGGAATGGGGTCAGTTGTAGGAGGCTTGGCTATTGTTGTTGTGTCTGAGATGGGGGTTGTGGAGGTAGGTGGCTGTAGTTTACTTTCAAAGCTGCAGTAAAACACATTCAGGTCATCTGACAGTTGTCAATTTCCTTCAGCCTGGGAAGGAGGTTTGCTGTAGCCGGTGATATTTTTAAGAATTTTCCATGTGTTTGCTTGTTCTTTACTGATTCTTTAGCTTTTCAGAGTAGCTTCTTTTTGCTGCTCTGATCTCCCTTGTTAATACATTTCTGGCCTGATTGTACAGCATTTTATCACCTTTTCCGTAGGCTTCCTCTTTGGAATGACGTAGCTGCTTAAGTTTAGCTGTGAACCAAGGTTTGTTGTTACTGTATATTCTCAGGTTCCTGGTTGGTACACATAGGTCTGACATATAATGTTACAGTATCTGTGAGTTCATCCAAGTCTGCCACAGGTATCTTCAAAAATATTCCAAACAGTGCAGTCAGAGCAAGCCTGTAGCTTTAACTTTGTCTCCTCAGTCCAAGTTTTCACTGATTTAATTGTTGGTTTTGTGGTTTTAAGTCTTTGCCTGTAAGCAAGTACAAGTTGAATCATGCAGTGATCATTTCCAAAGAAACTGAGAGAGCAATAGTTTATATACTGCTTCACAGGGCTTACAGTCTTCTCTAAGCAGTTTACAGAGTCAGCATATTGCCCCCAACAATCTGGTTCTTCGTTTCACTGACCTCGGAAGGATGGAAGACTGAGTCAACCGTGAGCTTGTCAGAATCAAACTGCTGGTAGCTGGCAGAATTAAAGATAGGTTATAAAAGAATACAAAGTAAAAACATGACTATAAACTTACATATTTTTTAGTCAAGGTTTTTTTAAAATTTATATATAAGTATTTTGAATACAGTGTATTGTCCAAGCATACCATTTTACAAAAGAAAAAATAGTAACATATATACAGATATAAATATGGTTAATTCTAACCAAATTTATAATTATATTAGCTTATTTGTAATCCTATTGATTATATTAACATACTTATAGTTATAAATAACATTCATATTTTACTTACACATAACAATGCTCTTTTCTTCATCTAATTTCTACCTCGTATCTCTAACTATTGATATTCCACATTAAATAATACTCTGTATCTCTATATCTGTATCTCCTTTATCTTTTATTTTCAATGTCGATCTATTCCTCTCTGCACAATCCAATATTTTCCGAATAATATTTTCATCTGATGGGGTGTTCTCGTTTCTCCAATATTGTGCAAATACACTTCTTGCTGCTGTCAGTACATGTAATATTAAATATATAGTCCCTTTGTCAAACCTACATAACTTTTACACATGTAAATTATGCCTGGTTATTTATTAAATGATGGTGATAGCGATTATTGTCATGTGAATCTTGTCATATAAGTATCTTTGTATGTATGTAATGATAGGATACACAGTGTGAAGAAATAGTGTGTAGAACATTTAATACCACTGATGCAATGAATCCATTTGAGAATATGGATTCCTGATATGACACACTGTTGTCATAGTCACATCAAAGACTATAGCAACATGAATTCAGTTGAGGTTTGATGTTCTGCTGGCAGATGAAGTGATACACTCAGAATCTCACTTCTCATATTTTTTTTTTAAAAATATATCTTCAGCCTGGCTGGCTATTAAATAATTCCTTCTGAGGATTGCTGCCAGAATAAATAATTAAAAACATGAAATTGGCTTAAAGCCTCTTTAATTATGGTGGGTGGGGTGGTGTCCCCCCCCTGCTATTGATTAACTGGTCATATTGCTCACTACAAGTTTTCCTCCTGCCCTTCTTCCTGGCTGTATCTCCTCATCGGAATAATCTTATTCATTTTGAGAACTTATCAAACAATAATCTAAACTTCTTTCCCTTTGACCTTTTAGAAGATAGGCATCATGCTTTTTCTCTGTGTGAAATTATTAGTTGAGGGTGTTAGAATTCTAGATTCCCTGGATAAATAATTCAATTAGCTGCAAGTATTTTGTAAAGCATTTCAGCCAACATCTTGAAGAAGTTGTTATAAAACAAAGAAATATTGCCAAACATTTGTAGTAAAGATTGCATGCCTATGTACGCAAAACGGATGTTATATTTTACATGGGTATCTTTGACTGAATCATTATAATATTGCTTAGAAGTCATTACTGAATTTTGCATTTGCTAAGATTATATACCTCAGTTTTCCTCCCTTGGTGTCTAAATGAATGGAGATCTTCTTAGCATCATTCCCACCAGTGGTGGGTTTCAAAATATTTTACATGGGTATCTTTGACTGAATCATTAGAATACTGCTTAGAAGTCATTACTGAATTTTGCATTTGCTAAGTTTATATACTGCTCCACAGGTCTTTACAGTCTTCTCTAAGCAGTTTACAGAGTCAGCATATTGCCCCCAACAATCTGGTTCTTCGTTTCACTGACCTCGGAAGGATGGAAGACTGAGTCAACCGTGAGCTTGTCAGAATCAAACTGCTGGTAGCTGGCAGAATTAAAGATAGGTTATAAAAGAATACAAAGTAAAAACATGACTATAAACTTACATATTTTTTAAAAATATCTTCAGCCTGGCTGGCTATTAAATAATTCCTTCTGAGGATTGCTGCCAGAATAAATAATTAAAAACATGAAATTGGCTTAAAGCCTGGAGGACTTCAACTCCCAGAATTCCCCAGCCAGCTTTGCTATTCTGGGAGTTGAAGTCCTCCAGGCTTAAAGTTGCTAAGGTTGGAGACCCCTGCTCCAAACTATTCAAAATTTCCACAACAGTTCTCCAGAACTAGTCAGAACCTGCTGAAATCCACCTCTGATTCCCATGCAATGGCAGGGTCCACATCACTTGAATTGGGATAACCCCTCAAATACCCCTTTGTTTTTTGACTACTACCTAATTGTTGGGGAAATTATAGTCTTAAAATATATGGAGGCCACCAGATTGAGGAAGGTTGGTATATCCACATAGCTAGGATTGAATTTGGTGAGAATCATTCTGTTTCCATTTGTCAAACATTAAGACAATTTGTCTTAATAAGGATTCACTTTGGATGCTTCATTACAATGGGGTATACAGACATCATTCAGCTCCGTGCTTCTAGGTCTCATAATTAACTAATTAATAAATTATTCACAGCAAATAGCAATGCTAGGAGGAATTGATCAAGGAGAGATTCCACCTAGAAACAAGGAGAAATTTTCTGACAGTGAGAACAATCAACCAATGGAATGGCTTGCCTCAAAAATGTTGTGGATGCTTCATGACTGGAGGCTTTAAAGAATAGACTGGACAGCCACTGGTTCAGAAATGGTATCGGGTCTCCTGCTTGAGCAGGGAGTTGGACTAGCTGCAAGGTCCCTTCCAACTCTCTTATTCTGTTATAAATTGTGTCCATTCTAGCTTTCAAAGTTATATACATGGACAGAAAGTACTGGAGAAAAGCAAAACTATATACGCACTTAGTATTATTGATCATAGAATCATATGGGAATTGAGGTTATGACATTCTCATGAGAGCCTCGGTGGCGCAGTGGTTAGAGTGCAGTACTGCAGGCTACTTCTGCTGACTGCCGGCTGACTGCAATTTGGCAGTTCAAATCCCACCAGGCTCAAGGTTAATTCAGCCTTCCATCCTTCCAAGGTTGGTAAAATGAGGACCAATATTGTTTGGGGCAATAGGGTGACTCTGTAAACTGCTTAGAGAGGGCTGTAAAGCACTGTAAAATGGTATATAAATCTAAGTGCTAAGTGCTATTGCTATTCTCTGCTGGAGATGAGTTGGTACAATAATCTTAATAGGTCTAATATCTTTGCTGTATGTATATATATACAGTGTGTGTGTGTGTGTGTGTGTGTGTGTGTGTGTGTGTGTGTGTATGTAGGTCTTTGGTTAGGTCAGAAAACAAATATATAGCCGAACAACCAAAGACCTATATATATATATATATATATATATATATATATATATATATATATATATATATATATATATATATATATTTGTTTTCTGAGGTTTCCACGGTTGTTTGTATATAGGTCTTTGGTTGTTCGGGTTTCCTCCCGTGTAAAATTGGAAGTGTCTTGGCGACGTTTCGACGAAGTCTCATTCGCCATCTTCAGGCTTCAGCTTCGTGCTTCTGGGAGCAATGTGTGATCGCAGCTGTTTCTTCCTTTTAACTGCTAGTGGGGGTTTGAACTGATTGGGTGGGAGCTTGGCTGTGCTCTGATTGGATGGGGGTTTTCTGTGCTCTGATTGGCTGGGGTGTGTCCTGTGTTGGTGGGGGCTTGGTTGTGCTCAATCTAGTCTGTGCTGCAGGGGGATTTGAGCTGGTGAGCTGCATAGCTGTTGTTTGGCTTTGTGGTCGTGCTACATCTTCATAGTGGGTGTCAGTCTGCTGCATGAATGGATTGGAGGGGTTTGAAATGGCTAATGTTGCAGCTGCGGTCTGGCTTCTGGTCCTTGGTCGTGCTTCATGATCAGTGTGGGTTTGGGTCTGCTTTCTGGGTGGATGTGCGGTGGTGACATCCTGTGTGGACCTCGTGAGTGTGGGTCTGGTGTCATTCCTCGTGTTAGGGACACGTTTGTCAATAAGGGCGGGTTTCCAAATGGCTGGTAGGCGGGAGGTGTCATCTCATTTGTTCATGCTGTGTGGGCGTTTTTCTATCTCGATGGCTTCTCTGATTATTCTGTTGTTAAAGTGTTCAGTTTTGGCGATGGTTCTGGTCTTTTTAAAGTCAATATCGTGTCCTGTGACTTTAAAGTGTTGGACCAGGGAAGAAGTTGGTTCCTCTTTTTTGAATGAGTTCTTGTGTTCTTCAATGCGTGCACTTATTCTTCTGTTGGTTTGTCCAATGTATGTGGTGGGGCAGGCGGTGCATGGGATTTCATATACTCCTTGATTTTCTAACGCACGAAGCTGAAGCCTGAAGATGACGAATGAGACTTCGTCGAAACGTCGCCAAGACACTTCCAATTTTACGCGGGAGAAAACCCGAATAACCAAAGACCTACATACAAACACCCGCGAAAACCTCAGAAAACAAATATATATATATATATATATATATATATATATATATATATATATATATATATATATATATATATGTTTTCTGAGGTTGCTCCCAGAAGCACGAAGCTGAAGCCTGAAGATGACGAATGAGACTTCGTCAAACGCCGCCAAGACACTTCCAATTTTACGGGAGAAAACCCGAATAACCAAAGATCTATATATATATATATATATATATATATATATATATATATATATATATATATATATATATATATATATATATATATATATATATATATATATATATGTCTTTGGTTGTTCGGGTTTTTTCCCGTGTAAAATTGGAAGTGTCTTGGCGACGTTTCAACGAAGTCTCATTCGTCATCTTCAGGCTTCAGTTTGTATATATACAAACACACACACACACACACACACACACATATACATACACACACACACACACACACATATACATACACACACACACATATACATACATACATATATACGGTATGTAAAAGTTTATATATATATATAAACTTTTCCTATCTTGAACTTTTAAAGGAACTGAAATCCACTCTTTTCTTCTTTAGTTTTTGAACTAATCACTAAGAATACACAATTTATGCAGCAAAAGAAAGCAATCAGAAAATCAGTAGTTTCAGTCTCCCCATCATCTTTTCCTGTGTGATCACCATAATAGCCTGAGCACTTGAATTACTGGGTTTTTTTCCAGAGTGAAATTATTTAGGTTCATCCTCATTGATAACGTCTGGGATCCCTAAAATAGCAAGGGATAAAGCTATTCTCTCTATTTTTGGCCTTGGCCTGTTCCTATCCTATAAATTGAGAATGAATTAACAAATTAACAGAGTTGGGAGGGACCTTGTAGGTTATCTAGTCCAACCCAACCACCCAAGCAGGAGACCCTACAACATTTCTGACAAATGGCAGTCCAATTTCTTCTCAAAAGCTTCCATTGATGAAGCTCCCACAACTTCCAAAAGAAAGCTGTTCCACTGGTTGATCATTCCCTCACTGTCAGAAAATTTATCCTTATTTCCAGATTGACTCTCTCCTTGTTCACTTTTCATCCATTATTCCTTGATGAGCCTTCAGGTGATTTGGAAAATAGCTGACCCCCCCTCCGCTCTGTGGCAACCCCTCAAATATTGGAACACTGCTACGAGAACATGCAGTATTTGCGTCTTCTACACTGTGAGATTACAAAGAATGAGTGAGGTCTAAGTTTCAAGAAGAAACTCTACACATTTGTACCATGCTCAATTTTTTTAAAAAAAACTGATTTCGTTAAAAAAAAAACAACAACACCAGGAGAGATGAACAATTGCTTTCATATTCCATCATTAGGTAAGCATGGATCTGCATGGAACAGTGGCCGTGTTCTTATGATTATAAAAAAGGATTTCTTTACAATATATTCAGGCACATAGAACTACCAGAAGTACAGGCAGAATTTCGAAGAGACAGAGGAACTAGAGATCAAATTGCCAACATACGCTGGATCTTGGAGAAAGCTAGGGAGTTCCAGAAAAACATCTACTTCTGCTTCATTGACTATGCTAAAGCCTTTGATTGTGTGGATCACAACAAATTGTGGCAAGTTCTTAAAGAGATGGGCATACTAGACCATCTTATTTGTCTCTTGAGAAACCTCTATGCAGGTCAAGAAGCAACTGTGAGAACTGGACACTGATTGGTTCAAAATTGGGAAAGGAGTCCGGCAAGGCTGTATACTATCACCCTGCCTATTTAACTTATATGCAGAGCACATCATGAGAAAGGCAGGGCTGGATGAATCAAAAGTTGGAATTAAGATTGCAGGGAGAAATATCAACAACCTCAGATATGCAGATGATACCACTCTAATGGCAGAAAGTGAAGAGGAACTAAAAAGCCTCTTGATGTGGGTGAAGGAGGAGAGTGCAAAAGTTGGCTTGAAACTCAACATTAAGAAAACTAAGATCATGGCATCTGGCCTTCTCAATTCCTGGCAGATAAATGGGAAAGAAATGATGGTAGTGATAGATTTTATTTTCCTGGGCTCAAAGATCACTGCAGATGGGTACTGCAGCCAAGAAATTAAAAGACACTTGCTCCTGGGGAGGAAAGCTATGGCAAATCTAGACAGCATACTAAAAAGCAGAGACATCACCCTGCCAACAAAAGTGCATATAGTCAAGGCTATGGTTTTCCCAGTTGCAATGTATGGCTGTGAAAGTTGGACCATAAGAAAGGCTGAGCGCCAAAGAATTGAGGCCTTTGAACTATGGTGCTGGAGAAGACTCCTGCGAGTCCCTTGGACTGCAAGGAGAACAAACAAGTCAGTCCTAGAGGAGATCAACCCTGACTGCTCTTTAGAAGGCCAGATCCTGAAGATGAAACTGAAATACTTTGGCCACCTAATGAGAAGGAAGGACTCACTGGAGAAGAGCCTAATGCTGGGAAAGATTGAAGGCAAAAGAAGAAGGGGACGAGAGAGAACGAGGTGGCTGGATGGAGTCACTGAAGCAGTAGGCATGAGTTTAAATGGATTCCAGAGGATGGTAGAGGACAGGAAGGCCTGGAGGAATGTTGTCCATGGGGTTGCGATGGGTCGAACACAACTTCGCAACTAACAACAACGACAGGCACATTAGTGACTTAAAATGTTTTAATATGTGTTCCACCTTTTATTGAATTTATTTTAAAGGCTGCCTTTACGGTTATTATTATTTTGGAACAGCGATTGTTATGGAAGAAGGTGGTGGCAAATTAGTAGATAAACTGCTAATACAAATTGCAGTATAGAAGAAACAGCCACAAGTAAACAGTAAACAAGATTAAATTAGAATGTAAGTGATGACAGAAACAATGTATTGGGCATCTAAAGTGCAAGCTAATGAACATTCTTCAAAAATCAATTATCTTTTTACTTGTTGGACCTGAAACAACTGACCTGCAAACTAAGTAAATGAATGTCAGGGCAAATAATAATAATAAGCAATCACATACATGGAGAGATTTTTCTTTCAATGAAACAGGCTTTCTAAATAAAGCAAACAATATGCCAGGCAATTTTGTGTAAGACTTCCGCAGAATAAATTTCGAACAGTGCAGGCTGTCTCCTCTTTAATGTCATAGCTGAGCCTGAAAGACATCTGTCTTGTAATAGTAGCAGAATCCTTTAATCTCTAGTTTATAAACTCATATCTTCAATTTGGAAGAGATAAAAGTTCATTCTGGCTTTATTAAATTCTTAGCAAGGCATTCTATTTTCTTGAACTCCAGTGGTTCTGCTTCGCTAGAACTCTTCAAATATTAGAAAGCGTCTACATCAGGGATGTCAAACTCGATTTTGTTGAGGGCCACATCGGGGTGTGTTTGACCTTGGGGGGCCGGGGTGGGTGTGGCCAGAGTGGGCACAGAGTGGCCTGTTCAATGTCACTCATGTCAGGGGTTCCTGTGTCAGCCCTAGTGCTCTGCCAGCTCTGTTTCTGCCTGTGAAGAGCTCCATTCTCACTGGCAGAGGGTTGAAGGAGGCCATCACAGCCATAAACAGATCTCGGGAGCCCATTTTTGCCTTTCAGAGGCACTGCAGGCCTGTCCCTCACTGTTTCCAGCGTGGCCCTAGCGAGGGCCCTAGCGTGGCCCTAGCGTTTCCAGCGAGGGGTTCTAATCACCCCTCAGGCCAGATCGGGCCCCTGTGCCTTGAGTTTGAAACCCCTGATCCACATCCTGAGATTTCAGGATCAGAATCTTCAGTACTAAGTATGCCCTGCCCAAGTTGCCAGCAATTTGTAATTTTAAATCCAATTTGTGATTAATTAAACTTAAAGTTAACAATTGCCCGTTGGGGAGAATGTGTCTGTTGGCCTTTAGCTCTAAAAGTTTGTCTACCCCTTAAGTACCTTCCTAATTTCCTAGAGACTTTGATACTGTTGTTCATTTGTTTGTCATTTTTACAGTTAGTTCTCGATTTACAACAGCACTGATAAAAGCGACTTATGTTTTTCATACTTATGGCAGTTTCAGCATCCCCATGGTCACATGATCAAAATTGGGTGCTTAGCAGCAGACATGTTGCACTGTCCCAGAGTCATGTGATCACCATTTGTTACCTTCCCAGCTGGCTTCTGACAAACAAATCAAAGAGAGAAGCCAGGGTAGCAATAGCGCTTAGACTTATATACTGCTTCATAAAGCTTTACAGATGTTTCTGAATGGTTTACAGAGTCAACATGTTGCCCCCAACAATGTGGGTCCTCATTTTACCCACCTCAGAAGGCTGGAAGGCTGAGTCAACCTTGAGCCTGGTGACATTCGAACTGCTAAATTGCAGGCAGCCGGCAGGCAGCAAAAGTAGCCTGCAGTACTGCACTCTACTCACCGCACCACCACGGCTTGTGAATAGCTTAACAACTGCATGATTCATTTAACAACTGCAGTGATTTGTTTAACAACTGTTGTAAAAATGTTATTAAATGAGGTATAACTCACTAGGTGTCTTGCTTAGCAATGGAAATTTGCAGCACAATTGTGGTTGTACATTGAAGACTTTGTACTGTCCTTTTTGGAGTGAAAGCAGGTCTGCGTGTTATATCAATATCAGTGCATTATGAAATTAAGGCTCTTACTGGATCTTTAGTATAACAAACAGTTGTCAAACTCCTTTCAACATGTAGAAAAATGCAAGCAATGTCTCCATGTTATCAAAGTATGGGGGGAGATGATGACTTATTCCGTACTTCATTTTTCTATATGCAATGACTTCCAAAATATCAGAGGCTGTCCTTGTTTGCTAATAAACATTTCTACAGATCCACTATCATTTTTTGCAGTAACTGTAGCAGTTAATAAGCTACAATGACTTTGTTCAAAAACTGGAATGAAAACTACCATTCAAGTAGAACTTAGAATAATGTTATTGTCACTTTGAGCATAGAATAATCGCCATACATTTTAAAAAAAATTGCATACACCTCTCAAAGAGGCCTCCAATATACCACCTCCAATATACACTACATAAACATGACCAAATACATACATACAAAACTATGCATATACCCACATATATTATATGACACCGAAAAACTACACAGTCTATTTCAGATGTATACATGTACAATGGTGAGAAAAACTAATCTTGCGAGTTTTCCAGATAGATGGCATAGGGAACAAAGTTGTTACAGAATCTTGTAGTCCTGCTAGAAATATTTCAAGACCTCCTCCCAGAGGGGAGCAACAGAAACAGACCGTGAAGTGGGTGCGTGGAGACTCTAACAACGTTTGAACTCTAAGCACATAGAGTTTATAAGCAGTATCCTGAATAAGGGGAAGCGAGCTTCCTATAATCTTCTCGGCTGTCTTTACCACTCTCTGAATGGACTTTCTATCTGAGGCACTGCTGCCATAAAACCAAACAGTGAGGCAGTTTGTTAAAATGCTCTCAATCGTGCCTAGGTAAAAAATGGCCAGGACAGAAGAAGAAAGATGTTGTCGTGTCCCACTCCTCCGCTGACGGCCGGGTCAGGGAAATCCGAATCAGGCTTGCCTCTGCAGCTCTGCCCAAAGTCCTAGCAAAGTCCTCAGAGCAGGCAAGAGACCAGAAAGTGACTTCAGCAAGATAAGTTCGACTTTGCCTGACTCAGAGACTGCCAGAAAGCAGATCCTTTATATAGGCCATGGGGTGTGGCTCCATGACTCAGCACTCATTAAGGCCTGCCCCTCCCTTCCTTCTGTTGCCTCCGCCTATCCAGTCTTCTGATGCGAGGGTCACTCCAATCAGCAGCTGTTGGAAATAAACTTTCCTCAGGCTCACATGCTGTGGAGGAGGGGGAGGGGTCTAGCTGCTCCGTTTGCCTGGGCATGGAGCCAGGGCTGGGGCCGGGGGATGCTCCCTCCTCTGCAGCCTGCTTGGGCATGGAGCCAGGGCTGGGACCGGTAGGTGCTCCCTCCTCTTCAGCTTGTCTGGGCATGGAGCCGGGACTGGGGCCGGGAGGCATACATTCCTCCGTGTTCGGGAGCAGATAAGAAGGCCCCGGCTGCTGTGAGAGCGGGCAAGACACAACAGATGTGCTCTTCTCCATCCGACATGTATATTATCCATTTTGTATTTGTCTTCATTCGCTGATTGCTGGCATTTGAAAAACTGACTGTCAGGTATTTGGATGTCAAAATAAAGGGCAGACATTGTACTCAGTGTACAAATGTATGTAAATAATATTAAAGGTAAGATTGCCCAAATCTCAAATAATCTTTCAGTTAATGAGCTCCTTTCCACATGTTTCTACTAGCAACGAAAGTGCAATGAAATACATGTAATGAATGTTGGACAATATGCAAAAAATATCAGATGGCTAGCATGAGGTGAAGAAGACTAGCAAGAGTCTTTTCCTAAGCCATAGTATTCTATCTATTTGGAATCAATATCCAGCATTTGTCTTTTTAGTTATTGTTTTCAAGACAACAGTTAAAATATAACTTTGGCTGATGTCTCAGGAGAGGCTTAGAACGATGCTGTATGGTGTTGTTCAAAGTAAGTAAATGGGGAACCAGAATTAGAGGGAAGGAATAGTGTCATTTTTTTTTCTCGTCAGATGACTGAGGCAGATGGGGGTGTCAAGGGTACCATTGGTTGCACAGTTTATTCTACCAACCTCTCTCTTTCACTGCATTATTATCTCATGCTGTGAGTTCTTGAGGTTTCATCATATCTTGTAGCTAGAGAATGAATCTGCACAGAGGGTCTCTAAGTATCTTCATTCAGTATCTTCAAGGGCAAAGCAACTGTTCCTGACATGTGAGATTATGCTATTTGTTGAAATAACAGATTTAGAAAGTGTTGTTATTCTTGGACACTCTTCTTGTTCTTGTCTTATTTTTGTTCTTCTATGGATTTCTTAGAAAACTACCACCAACTCCTTTAATCTCATATACCATACTGCAGGGGTGTCAAACTTGATTTCATTGACAGCTGCATCAGAGTTGTGTTTTACCTTGGGGGGAAGGGGTGGGTGTGGCCAGGATGGCCGTGACCAGCTCAACATCACTGGTGTTGGGGTTCCTGTGGTGGCCTCCTGCAATCCTCTGCCAGCGAAAATGTCACAGCCTCCTGAGTTCTGTTTTCGGCTGCGACGGCCTCCTGCAACCCTCTGCCAGCAAAAAACAGCCCTCCCAAGCTCTTTTTTTGCTGGCCGAGGCACTGCATGCCAGTCCTTCGCTGTTTCCAGGGCAGCCCCGTGGGCCAGATCTAAGCACCCTGCAGACCGAATCTAACCTGCAGGCCTTGAGTTTGACATCCCTGCTATACTGCAATGGTTCTCAAACTGGGGTCCGTGGACTGCGGGGGTGGGCGGCTGTGATGCCATCACAGGGGGTTCAGCAAGTCCCTTGGGAGATAGGGTGGTATAAAAATGCAAATAAATAAATAAATAAATTAATTAATTAATTAAAGAAAAGTTATGATTTAAATCTTGAATTACATCTTGGTGGTCCGTGGCTATGATCCATGCCCACAAAAGGTATTTAAAGGGGGTTCATGTTGAAGAAAAGGTTGAGAACCACTGTTGTACTGGCATCTATGGAGATAATCATTTTGTGACACTGGATTATTAGAAAGTTATCAGAAGGGGGACCAGGAGCAAGAGAAAAATAAATCAATAGCAAAGAAGCCCTGTCTCCTATCTTCTCAAGCACACACTAAAATGACATGCTCGAAGATTTCCAAACTTAAATTAATATCTCCTGTGATCTACTTATCAAGATGTTACCTACATTTTTGTATGTGCTCAAGAAAACTTTTCAAATGTGATTTCTTTAATACATGCTAAGAGTAGTAAAAAAAATATACACACAGCATAAATAGCCTAAATTTCTAAATTGGAGCCATTTTCAGTGTAGATGTCAACAGATGGCCTCCTAGAGAACAGCCTAAACTTATAGCTAATAAGAAAAGTCAGATGGGCCAATCATAAATCATTGTAGCTCCACTCCTAACTGTCCCTTTATAAACTTGATGCCATGCCCAAAGTGAATATGAGCATGAGCATAGGGCATAGTTAAGTTCAGTAGTGAAATCCAATTTTTTTTATTACCAGTTCTGTAGGCATGGCTTGGTGGGCATGGTGTGGCTTAGTGGGCATGGCTTGGTGGGCATGGCAGGGAAAGGATATTGCAAAATCTCCATTCCCACCTCACTCTGGGCCCAACCAAAGGTGGTATTTGCCGGTTCTCCGAACTGCTCAAAAATTCCGCTACCATTTCTCCAGAACCTGTCAGAACCTGCTGGATTTCACTCCTGGTTAAGTTTCTACCTACTGTATGTGAAATCTCTCTTACTCCCAAAATTATCATTGTGTAGAGTATTGTTGTGTTAAGAAACAAAAAAATATTGCTGCAGTGAAACAGAACTGTATTTATGCATGAGGAAAACCATAAATGAAATGCAGTATTCAGATGGGTAAAATAACTATCTGCAGCCCCTGAAAAAACAATAATAATAAAGAAAACAGCAAAGTTAACACAAGTGCAAAATCTCAATTTTCAATGTGAAGTGGATGAGGATTGAAATAAGTAGCTGGGAAAACTATTTGTGTTTTAGTCTCTTGATGAAGATGGAGATGTTGAGATGGATCACATAGGTACATATGTGAGATTTAAATTTTAGCTAAGGGGAAAGAAAGTAGAAGTACCTGTGTGCTCTTTCGAGCATACATGAGTGAAAGGAAATTATGAAACACTGTAAGTCTTGGCGAATGGGATTGTGTTCTCAGAATTAGATTGTTATAGCACATGAGATGGTAATTTTAATTGCTGTTTGGCTGTTATTTTATATCTTGGCTGCCAATTATGCAATTTATTTTGCTATTGCTGGACCTAAATAGTTTCTATACAAACATCAGTAACCATCCTTACCCACAATCTTTAATATGAAAACTAGCAAAATAGAAAAAGTTACTGTAGTATGAAAACCATAACTAACTGCTGGTCCATGGTTGCAAAAGAATTCTTCCCACTTCAGTGGGAAGGTAACAGTACTCTGTGACATCATGCTGGACACATGACCACAGAAATGCCGTCAAACAGTGCTAGCTCAAGGGCCTTGAAATAGATATAAGCACTGCCCCCTGTAGTTGGCAACAACTAGTGTAGTAGAATCTGTAGGAACTCATTTACCTCTTTTTCACTGTAATTATTTCCTTCTTCTAGGTGGTAGCTAGCAGAAACTTTTTATTCCTTTTGTCCACTCCTCTGTCCCTGTAGATGAGGGCCAGAAATCAGCTTTTCTTTGTTGTGGTCCGCCAGCAGCCTGCGGAGCTAGCAGCAGAGTCAGACAGCGATGAGGCTGAGGAAGAACATGGGCGAGTCCTGGAGGCTGGGGAAGGCCCGGATGAGGGCTCTGCATAGGAGGCAGAGATGGGGCCAGGGCCATCTAGGAGTGATGTGCGGATTCCGGAGCCTCCAGAGGCTGACAGTAGTGAGGCAGAGGAACAGGAGGAGCCTGTTCTTAGTCCATGCATGAGAAGAGCTGCCAGAAGGCAAGAGCAGCTAAAGCAAAGAGAATGACTCGGGAGTAGGGCCAAGAGAAGATTGGCTCCTCCCATAGGGCTTAAAAGACCAGCAATGGTGTTTGGGCTGTTTGTCAGAAAAAAACGTTGATAGACTTGCTCATTGTCTTGCTGCATTTATTTCTTGTTGGCGTCTTCTGCTTTTGAACTTTTGCCAAGAAAAGCCTTTGACAGTTTGCCTAATTAGACCAAGGTTGGTGATAAGACTGAAGAATTGTGTTATGAAGAATTTGCTTTGATTTAGTTTGGACGATGCTGAGAATGAGTTAATTCTCAGCTGTTCTAATAAACTCTGTTTGTTTTTGAACTGATTGTGTCAACTACTACCTACTTGGGCCTGGGTCACAACACTCTTTTCCTGTTTGGAAAAAGGAAGAGGGACTATATATTATAGGTTTTATTTTATTTTTTAATTGTGGCACTTAGTATAATATGCAGCATAGAAAACAGGATTCTGTTGGCCATTTTAAGGTACCATTAAAGAAAGGGGACCTTAAGATTACTATTTAACACTGTGAGATCTACACTCTAGCAGTATTGATTTACTCTCACTTTTATAGAATGGGGAAAATTTGCAGAATGGTCCTTTTGGTGTTGGAGATAATAAAATATCTGATGCTTTGTTTTTCAGCTTTACAAGTATATTATATAATAAATGTGTTCATTTTACTGATGTATTGTACAATGGATGCACTCTTTTCTACATTTGAATGAGGGGCAAGTATGGGGAATTTACTGGGATATGTCTAGTATTCTGTTTAGACTGCATTTTAGTGTGAGCAGTATAAATTATGCTTCGTAGAATATAATGCAGAGTAGGACCGATTTTGACACAAAAATATTTGGAAAAGTTCCATCCAAAAATAAATACAGCTTTTCAAGCTACAGATTTATGCAGGAACCAGATGGGATGCATTAGGATTAATTACATGTCCCAGATTAAATTCATGTATCACTAGTCTTTTAAGATATTTAATACATTTTTAATAGATATTATCTCTCTCACACATATATCCAAATACAATGATATTGTCCAAATACTGCAAGTTACTAATTGATTTTATTTATATTCCACTTTTCTATGTGAGGGTGCACAATGCCTTTTTAATCAGTGGAAATAGCTTAAATATTAATTCAAATGTTGGTGTTCTACCATTGTTTCTTTTAATCTGTTAGGCAAAATTAGATAGGATACATAAATGTCATTGTCTGGACTGTATATTTGGAGTTCAGAATTCCAGCAATAAAAGCAACTTGACTTGCTTTTAAGATATTAAATTTCTTTCTAGTTTTCTGCTTTCCTCTCCCTTTAATAATCCATGCCCATTAATCAAGACTAAAATGTTAATAATTTATGGATTTGCGTATAGATAAGGAATGGTTGTGGGAAGAAGTAATTCTTGCATGTAATCTTCTTGGAGGTGAAGAATTACTAAATTTGATTGTACTAATGATGAAGATTAGAAGTCAATTTTTTACGTATTTCTTTTCTATTTTTCTTATTTTTCCCCTTTTCTCCTGTTTTTTTTCCTTTTGCATTTTCTGTTCTCTATTTTTATTTCCTTTTTTGAGTTTGCCTTTTTTTTTTATTATTGGTTATTTTTTGTAAACAAGCAATAAAATTATTTTTAAAAATAATCCATACCCATTGAGGATTCCTAGTTACCTTATAGAATATAAATATTCTGTTGTTGTTGTTAGTTGCAAAGTCGTGTCTGACCCATCGCGACCCCATGGACAACGTTCCTCCATATTCAAATATTTTAAATATGAATAATTCTCCAAATATTAGATATATGGAGAGAAGGCTGGTGTTTTTTTATATTTGTGATTGCCTGCAAAAAGCCAATTATTTTATTTTGGGAGTAGGGGAGTTGTAAGTGATTTAGCATGATTAATTTTTTAGTATTCTACTTTACTAGCATTTGAACAGGAATATTTCTTTGGCTCGATTTAATTGGCCAGTAAATTTGGAACCATGACTACAGGAAAGTCCCACTTATTTTCAAGAAAATAATTAGCGTAGAAAAGTTAAAAAAAAAAAAAGTAGGAGTATGGAGATTTCACCTAATTCATTAGAAATTGTTGACGTAAAATAATGTTTAAATGATATATTTTTCATTGCTAGCATTTGTGCAGCTGTCTCAATTCATGGAAATAATCTCCCCATCAAAACGTTTGAATGCTAGTTAATGCATAGCCGAAGACAAACTGTTCTACTTGTAGATTGTCTTATTCTTTAAAGCAGAGGTCTCCAACCTTGGTCCCTTTAAGACTTGTAGACTTCAACTCCCAGAGTTCCTCAGCCAACAAAGCTGGCTGAGGGACTCTGGGAGTTGAAGTCCACAAATCTTAAAGGGACCAAGGTTGGAGACCCCTGCTTTAAAGGAAATTTTACAAAAAATGAAGTTTTACCAATTGGAATATCTGAAACGACTACTGAAAGAGAGACATTTTCCCCATCATCATTCAAGAAGAGCACAAATATTACCAGAAATTCTTCCTTAACTTGAAGTGTGGCTTTTCACGGGTGAGCCTGTATTCATGGAGTAGTACTACGGAAACATCTCCCCAAATATGCATTCATAATGAAGCTTGCTGAGATCTAAGTAATCAGAGTAACTTGCTCATCCAGAGCCCTAGGCTAACTTGTGGAACATTTAATGTGGAAATCAGTGTGTATCTAGTAGGAGAAGAAATTTTACTCACGGTATGATTAATGTTCCTTAAACTCATATGCTTTACTAGAATGAAAACTGAATGCCAAGCAACTCTTAAAATGAATGGCAGAGTCTCTGGAGGCTACCCTGGGAGATGGCATTTCTATCTGAATATTTATAGATCACTCCTTGTTTCTGGTTAGCTACACTGATGCTCCCACTTGCGACTATGCTATGCATTTTTTAGTTCCATCCTGTTGTCTTGCTTTCCCCATTTCCCATTATATAGATTATTGTAAGAGAAAACAATATCCACTTTTTATAATGAATTTTTGGTCATGGATGCTCTTCGGAATACCCCAGCCAAGCATGGTCATTGGTGAGAATTCTAAAAGTTGGATTCCACTCATGCGGAAATTTCTCAAATTGGAAAATACTGATTGTAGAGGAATTCATTTGCTGGGGTCATCAAAATTTAGCAGTGCCAACGTGAAAGGAAATTGCAAAACTGAGGTTGGGGCACGGGCATATATTATCATTAACATCCAATGTAGAATATCTCCTGGAATTAGATTACCAGGGTGGCAAATAACAGTGTATGAAATACAAAGGTAAGATACTATTCTCTAACACATCTCTGAGCTGAGATGATTTAGGAACAGCTATTAATTGGACCCTAGACGTCATAGTTCTATTCTGTTAGAGTCTGTCCACAACTGGAAAGATGCTGATCATTTAATCCTATCATCTTCAACATTATGAGGTCAATAAGAATGAGAATATGGGGCCTGAAATTAGCTAGGTTTAACTTAGTTCTTCCAGGTCACTCATATTTTTTAAAAGCTCCACTTCCTGTTCAAGCTCCTCTGGCAAACAGAAGGGGCTAAGACAGCGATGGTGAACCTTTTAGACCCTGAGTGCCCAAACTGCATGTGCGCACAGGCCCAAACTGAAAGGTGTGCGTGCACGCACAAACACGTGCACGCACTAACATGCGTGCGAACATGCACGCATGCACAGCAGAGATCTGAAGACCAGCTGTCCCGTGGGAGGCAGGGCATCCCAACACCCGCAGCGTGGCAAGAGGTAAGATCTTTTTCTTTTGTGAGCTTCTGTTTTGTCATTTTCAGGGAAACAGAAGCTCATGAAAGAAACGCCACGGAGATCTGACCAGGGGCGAGGGCGCGTGTGCCAACAGAGAGGCTCTGCGGGCCACAGGTTCGCCATCCCAGGGCTAAGAGGAGGTTGGGAATGATGGCCAGTAGAATTCATGAGATCTTCAGACATTACGGTACTTTCAAACTCTGATTTAAAGTAATAAAGCACTTTGTAATAAAAAGCTACAAACTTTGTCCTGGACTCATTTTGTAGCATTTGCAAGAGGAGGATATTTTCCTCTCTTTGAAGAATGCAGCAAATATCAGTGCTTAGTAAAATTATTTGAAAACTGTAGATAGCACTTGATATGACAGAGATGAAACAGCCAATTTGGTCTAGTGGTTAAGGCACCACTTTAGAAACCAAGAGACTGTGATTTCTGGTTCCCATTTTAGACATGAAACCCAGTTGAGTGGCTTTGGGCCAGATAGTCTCAGCCCAACCCATCTCACAAGATTGTTGTTATATGCAAAACAGGAGGAGGCAAAAGTATTAGGCATACTCACTTGTGTTAGTTATAAAAATAATAAATACAGGATCTAAATAAATCAAATAAACAAATAGGCCTCAATGCAATATGCCCACAAAAATAAAATTTGTGAAGAGCACACGTAGTCCTAGATTTACGACCACTGTTGAGCCCCAAATTTTGTTACCTGAGTTTTGCCCCATTTTACGTCCTTTCATGACATAGCTGTTAAGTGACTCACTGCCATTGTTCAGTTAGTAACGTGGTTGTTAAGTGAATCTGGCTTTCCCATTGACTTTTGCTTGTCAGCAGGTCACAAAAGGTAATCCAGGACATTACAACCATCATAAATCTGAGTCAGTTACCAAGCATCCGAATTTTGATCAGGTCACCGTGGGGGAGGCTGCAATGGTCGTAAGTTTTTTCAGTGCCGTTGTTCACTAAATGAACTGTTGTAAATTAAGGACTACCTGTATCCAGTTTTGCAGCTTCAAGATCAGAAGTCATGGGTTTTACTTTCACAGTGTTCAACATGACGCAGTCCTGGCAGATAAAGGTTACCTATCCTTAAAGCTATATATTATTTCTATAGCCTAGTATCAGAAATACTAAATTTCTTTTATATAAGTTTCTGAACAAGAGCTGGCACCATCATATTCCATTTATGTTCCTTCCATCTCCCTCTCTCTCCCTCTCCCTGTCTCCCTCTCTCTGTCTCCCTCTCTGTCTCCCTCTCTCTCTTTCTCTCTCTCTCTTTCTCTCTCTCTCTCTCTCTCTCTCTCTCACACACACACACACACACACACACGTAGCTATTGTATTCGATCCAAATACAGTAAATCTATATTTCAGATAGTTTAGCATGGAGAATTATGTGAGCAAATTTAAGATAGTGAAGGCGTGCACCACTGGTTACATTTACAGCAAGAAAAATGTTGCAAATATGAACCTTGCCTACTGTATGTGACAACAATATAATTAACATTGTGTGCCCTTTTCCAAACGATTTAGAAGAAGTCTTCACAGATCACAAAAGTCTTCACATCTCACTCTACAAATTAAAGCATGGATCCTTTGTTTTAACACACCTGAACATTATTTCAGGTCACCAAATTAATGGTCTAAAGCATAAGGTGGATAAATCTGCAGTAAACGTATTATTTTCTGCTAATCGTAATAGCCGTATGCTTCTTCCAGGATTTAAATATTAGTAAAAAGAACAAAAATGGAAAGGAGATACTGTTCCTATGTCTGGGAAACTAAATATGAGTAGTCCTTGATTTACAATAGTTCATTTAGTGACCGTTCAAAGTTACGAAGGCACTGAAATAAGTTACTTATGATTGTTTTCACACTTACATTGCAGCATTCCTATAGCCATGTGATAAAAATACAGATGCTTGACAACTGGTTCACATTTATGATGGCTGCAGGGTCCTTGGGTCATGCGATCAGCATTTGCAACAGTCTGACAAGCGAAAACAATGGGAAAGCCAGATTCACTTAGCAACCGTGTTACTGACTTAACAATTACAATGATTCACTTAACAATCATGTTACTAACTTAACAATTACAATGATTCACTTAACAACGGTGGCAAGAAAAATTGTAAAATGGGGTGCAACTCACTTAACAAATGTTTCACTTAGCAACAGAAGAGTTGGAGTCACTTGTGGTCGTAAATCAAAGATTACCTGTACTGTATACCCATGCCCAATATTTTTGCTGGAAAGGAGTTTCTTTCTTTTGTCATACGACAATACTGCCTGGCGACTGTTCTCTTACAGTCAGGAGTATAATGATCACACTGTGAAATGAATGAGGTCTAAGATCCTGTGTAATCCAAGAAATCTGTAACAATTCCCTTGATTTTGTTAATGGCTGCAGCCATTCCTTTCGACAATGCAAGGTGAGAATGAGCAACATTAAATGCCAAGTTGGTTCAGTAAAAGTCTCTGTTCAAGGGGAAAATTACAAGTAGGTAATTAAATGAAAGCCTCTTAATCTTTTTTTAAAAAACTAAACCAGTTACCTAGAAAACAAATTATATAAGGTAATTCACAAGACAAGCAAAGTGGGAGTGAGTAGCTATTATTGAGAACAGATGTACTTGCTCTGCTCAAGGTCTTGCCTTCTTCCGTACTACTACTACAGCAATTTTGATAGATGGTACTTCAGGGTGGAAAATCCCATCTCTCCACCTCAACAATCTGTACCCAAGTACTGAATGAGCCAACCCGATTGGCTGGCCAGTTTTTGGTAGCGAAAAGGGACTTTTGTCTGTTTACTAAAAAGTTTTTTTTATTTTTTATTTATTTATTTTTATTTATTTATTTGTCACAACAGTATATATAAGCATAAGCAAGAAATAACTATACGATATGTAAGCATATATATATATATATATAAGCATAAGCATGAAATAACTATACGAATTGGATACAATCAAAGAGAACATTAGGACAGGAATGGTAGGCATGCTGGTGCAATAGCCAGATAAAAAATGGATAAACTACCATGATACAGCAATTTGAAGGGAAGTGTTCCTTCAACACCAGGTGCTGCTTTGAATGGGGGTTTTTAAATGAAAGCTTTGTCCATCTGAAGCTGTTTTGCAGGTGCAGTAGTGGCCAAAATTGTGGAAACCTTTTGGGAAAAGTATATTTTTGAGGTTTGATGGCTAATAGCACCACTTTTTTTTTTGCAGGTGCAGTAGTGGCCAAAATTGTGGAAACCTTTTGGGAAAAGTATATTTTTGAGGTTTGATGGCTAATAGCACCACTTTTTTTTTTTTGAGTTTCAAGATAATCATAATCCACTGTTGGAATGGCCTGGAAATAGTCTAGACCTTAACCCAATTGAAAATCTATGGAGCCAACTAAAGAAACTTGTTAGTCAGAAGCGACCCAGCAATAAAACCCACTTTATAGAAGCAATCCTTCAATCTTGGTTTCACATTATAATAGCTGCAGAATTAAAAGACTTCCACTCCATGAGAAGACATTGTAAGGCCGCAAATCATGCTAAAAGTTACCCAGCTAAGTATTAACTGACATGGTGATAATTTTTGTATATCTCATTTTTTTCTACGTGTTTCACTTTTCTTCTTTATACTGTAACTGCTATTCTAATAGCAAATCCTTCATACAAGTTATTGCATTACATTCCTGATTAAATTATCTTTCCATTAATATATATATCAATGGTACAACTCCAAAAAAAGTGGTGTTATTAGCTAGTTTTAGAAAATACACTTTTCCCAAAAGGTTTCCACAAAAGGGCCTCTGTGACTCAGGCTGCTAATGCAGTCTGTTATTAACAGCAGCTGCCTGCAATTACTGCAGGTTCTAGTCCCACTAGGCCCAAGGTTGACTCAGCCTTCCATCCTTTATAAGGTAGGTAAAATGAGGACCCAGATTGTTGGGGGCAATAAGTTGACTTTGTATATAAATATACAAATAGAATGAAGACTATTGCTAACATAGTGTAAGCCGCCCTGAGTCTTTGGAGAAGGGCGGGATATAAATGCAAATAACATAACATAACATTTTCTATGGTGATAATTTTAGTATATCTCATTTTTTTCTACGTGTTTCACTTTTCTTCTTTATACTGTAATTGCTATTCTAATAGCAAATCCTTCATACAAGTTATTGCATTACATTCCTGATTAAATTATCTTTCCATTAATATATATATATAAATGGTACAACTCCAAAAAAAGTGGTGTTATTAGCTAGTTTTAGAAAATACACTTTTCCCAAAAGGTTTCCACAATTTTGGTCACTACTGTATATGCAGTTAAATACTTGAATATGTTCATCAAAAATATCGAACTGTCCACGTCCTTTGTTTCCATGAAACAAAAAGTGGAACTATCCACATTTTTTTTTCAATATTCGCTCTTTGTTCCTTCTCTTTCTTTTTCAACTTGTTAATTCTTTATTATGGTAGGAGTATTTTACTAATATAAATTTTGGCATCATCATATATTAGTTGCTGAAAAGAAACATTGTCTATTGCAGGGATCTCCAACCTTGGCAACTTTAAGACTTGTGGACTTCAACTCCCAGAGTTCCTCAGCCAGCTGGCTGAGGAACTCTGGGAGTTGAAGTCCACAAGTCTTAAAGTTGCCAAGGTTGGAGACCCCTGGTCTATTGTGATGCAACCCAAAGCAAATGAATGGTTGGAGAAATTTCACATTTGAATTTAACAAAATGAAAGCTTAGGTTTAATCTTTAGCAAGATTACTGAAGTCTGCATGCAGGTCTATCATAGTATATTATGATTCAGAGATATTAGTTTCCAAAGAATTCATATCATAAAATTGCTTTACCTTCCTTTCTTAATTTTATATTGATTTTTAAACAGAAATTTAGTTTTTGTAAATTAGATGCCAGACATAGGTGAATAGGTCAAATTTGGTTCTAATCAGACTTCAAGTGTGATTCATTAAGGTATAGGAAAGTAAAGGTTTCTCTATCAGTCATATCTGATTCTAAGGCATGATGCTCATCTCCATTTCTTGCCCAAGAGAGCCAATGTTGTTCAAAAACAATTTCTGTGGTCATGTAGAGAGATATAGAGAGCTGTGATGGTGCTGTGGTTAGAATGCAGTACTGCAAGCTATTTTTGCTGACTGCTGGTTGCCAGCGGTTTGGTGATTTGATTCTTCCATCCTTCCAAGGTCGGTAAAACGAGGACCCAAATTGTTGGGGGGAGGGCAATTTGCTGACACTGTAAATTGTACAGGCCTGTAAAGCACTGTGTAGCGCTTTATAAGTCTAAGTGCTACGGCTATATGCCAAAGGCGCATGGAATGCTGTTACCTTCCCACCAAAGTAGGTGGGAAGATAACAATATTATGTACTCACATTTGCATGCTTTTGAACTGCTAAGCTGTCAGAGCTGGGGCAAGCATCAGGAGCTCACCTTATTGCACGGAGCTCAGGTCTCGAACCTGGGTTGTGAGCTCTCCAGCTGACAAGCTCAGTGTCTTTAACCACTGAGCCATTGTGCCCCCATTAATGTATATCCAGCAATAAAAGTGACTAAGTAGAAAGAAATAGTATCATATACCCTTTCCCGTGATGAGGATATCTGCTGGATATGCATTTCTGAAAACAAATATCATGTTCCATCTTTTTTTTCTTTTTTTTTAAAAGGCAACAAAACCTGTAATGTCTGAATGATTTCTTGACATTTGCCGGAAAGAGCTTCAGGATAGTTGTTATATCTTGCCTTCTCAGTCGCTGCAAAGCTCAATAGCAGTCCGTGACTTGCTTGCTTTAATTTGTCTACATCCAGCAACGCCATTCAGTTTCATTCCCTAAAGCCTCTATGAAATGGCACTCCAGTGTATCATGGGAAATTAAAAAGATGGCTCAGGCAAAGCTGCTTCCCAGGGCTGTTGATACCAGATAAGCTCAAATTCAATTTGGGACCCTCAGCAATAGGTGGGAAGCTCAAGAGAAAACTTTGCTTAGATCTTTGCCCAGTTGGCTATCCATTCTTCTCAATGAATACACAGCAAGCAACACCACAGATAGAATCTAGAAGCACTAGCCGGGAACTTCCAACCAAGGATACCTCTCAGTTATCTGCTCTCTTTTCACATTGGTTTCATTTTCAAAGTCCAAAAGAAAAGCTGCATGGTCTCTCTTTGGTGAGATTCTTTATTACTGGCCACTTAGCTGGCCCAGATCAATAGAAATAGAAATAGAAATAGAAATAGAAAAGACTTTACTTGCTAAGTATGATTACACACACAAGGAATTTGTCTCCAGTGAATAAGCTCTCAGTGTACATGCAAAAGAACAAAGTAACAATAATCAAAATAACAGGGTGATAATAATTATATTAATGATACCAATAACAGAAGATAGTGAAACAGATGAGAAAGATAATAGTAATACAGCCATACTACATGGGTAAATAGCCTTAGGCATAAGACAGTGCTGTGGGAATTATGTGTTCAGCAGAGTAATGGCACAAGGGAAAAAACTCTCTCTCTGTCTAGCTGTTTTGACATGCAATGCTTTATAGTGGTGCCTTAGGGGAGGAGTTGAAACAGATTATGTCCAGGATGTGAGGGTCCACAGATATTTTCTCAGTCCTCAATTTCTCTGACCTGTGCAGTATACTGGTCCTCAATGGAAGGCAGGCTGGTTGCAATAGTTTTTTATTTTTTTTTTATTTATTTATTTATTTATTTTATTTTGTCACAACAATATATGTAGGTATCATACAAAAAGATTATATAGTATATAAGCACATATATGAGTAAATATAAGGAGGTATAAGCATATATATAGGAAGAAGAAAAGAAAAAAAAACAATAGGACAGGAATGGTAGGCACATTTGTGTGCTTATGCACGCCCCTTATGGTCCTCTTAGGAATGGGGTGAGGTCAATAGTAGAAAGTTTTTGGATAAAATTTTTAGGATTATGGGAAGAGACCACAGAGTCAGGTAAAGTATTCCAAGCACTGATGATTCTGTTACAGAAGTCATATTTTCTGCAATCTACATTAAAGTGGTTGACATTAAGTTTAAATCTATTAGTTGCTCTAGTATTATTGCAGTTAAAGCTGAAGTAGTTTTTAACAGGAAGGACATTACAATAGATGATTCTGTGAGTTAAGCTTAGGTCTTGTCGAAGGCGACGGAGTTCCAAATTTTCTAAGCCTAGGATTTCAAGTCTGGTGGGATAAGGTATTTTGTTGTTTTCAGAGGAATGGAGAACTCTTCTTGTAAAATATTTCTGGACACGTTCAATTGTATTGATGTCAGAGATGTGGTGAGGGTTCCAAACAGGCAAGCTGTATTCTAGAATTGGTCTAGCAAATGTTTTATATGCTCTGGTTAGTAATGTGGTGTTTTTGGAAAAGAAGCTACACAAAATTAGGTTTACAACTCTTAGAGCTTTTTTTGCTATGTAGTTGCAGTGGGCTTTGGCACTTAGATCATTTGACATGAAAACTCCAAGGTCTTTTTTCTTCAGTCCTAACCATCCATTGAAATCTGTTCCTGTCTTGTTTGGTTGCTGTACCAAATCAGCCAGCTATAAAGGTATAAATGACAGATTCAATAATTCCTCTGAGTAGAAGAGAAGAGAAGAGAAGAGAAGAGAAGAGAAGAGAAGAGAAGAGGAGTTGGAAGTGACTTTGGGGGTCTTCTAGTCCAACCCCCTGCTTAGGCAGGAAACCCTATACCACTTCAGACAAACGGTTATCCAATCTTTTGGTAAAAACTTCCAGTGTTAGAGCATTTGCAACTTCTGGAGACAAGTTGTTCCACTGATTAATTGTTCTAACTGTCAGGAAATTTCTCCTTAGTTCTAAGTTGCTTCTTTCTTTCATTAGTTTCCACCAGGAGTGGGTTCTATTTATCTTTACTACTGGTTAGCAGCAGGATCGCTGAGCAAAAGCTTCCTGATGACATTGGGGTTGGTGGGAGGACCCACCACTGGTTTCCACCCATTGCTTCTTGTCCTGTCCTCAGGTGCTCCGGAGAATAGCTTGACTCCCTCATCTTTGGGGCAGGCCCTGAGATATTGGAACACTGCTATCATGTCTCCCCTGGTCTTCTTTTCATTAAACTAGACATACCGAGTTCCTGCAACTGTTCTTCATATGTTTTAGCCTCCAGTCTCCTCATCATCTTTGTTGCTCTTCTCTGTACTCTTTGTAGAGTCTCAACACCTTTTTACATTGTGGCAACCAAAACTAAATGTGGTATTCCAAGTGTGGCCTTACCAAGGCATTATAAAGTGATATTAACACTTCACATGATCTTTATTCTATCCCTCTGTTTATGCAGCCTAGAACTGTGTTAGCTTTTTTTTTTGGGCTTTTTTGATATAACTGTATCAACAGCTCCTGGACTAGTCTAAACTTTCTGAGTTGAAAATTTTCAGTGTTGTTGTTGTTGTTGTTGTTGTTGTTGTTATCCCAGCTTTGTAAGTATTTCAAACATAACTTTTAGCAACATCCTTTTCTGCAAGTATCCTGCTCATGTGCATCTATTTGGAACCATGTATCCATTAAAAGAGAACATTCTGACAAATGATACAATGGTATTTGCCTGTAGGAAAAAGGGCTGTTTAACCCTGAAGTATGTGACGAGCAAATATTGAGGGAAAGAAATGAATTAGGGCATCTTATTTAGAAACAAAGCAAAACTATCAGAAATAAATCAGTGAGATGCTTCCTCCTGGCAGGGTAGGGTAAAGACGAAGCATGTTTTATTCATGTCACAAGCTGCTGTTTCACACTGATGCAAATAAAAAGTAGATGTGAACCAGCAGCTCCTGTCAGAGCGATGGCTGCATGTCTCAGGCAGCTAAGGAAGCACAGCTGGAAGAATGCACAGCTGTAAATCAAACTTCAAATGACTCATGCATTGAGTCCTGGACTTCACTGGCATAAGTGCTTAAGGCAGAATGTCTCAGGAAGAAAAAAATACTGCCAAGTTTTAGATGTGACAGTTTAAATGAAACAGAATGATAGAGCAGGCCATGAAGTTAAACCAAAATCACATAATTATATATGCATACATGCATGCATGTATGTATGCATATATGTATGCACATGGCAGAGACATCACCTTACTGACAAAGGTCTGTACAGTCAAAGCCAGAAGTGGGTTTCACATAATTTTACCACCGGTTCGCCACGCACCGAAAATGTGAGTGTGCGCACCTTCCTCACATACACGTGGCCTTCCATGCATGCGCACAGCCTTCCGCACATGCACTTTGCTCGCGTGCATGACTTGCATGCATGTGCACAGCTTAGAAAACATAGCTAAATAGGATGGCATAGCGCCGGGGCAGGTGGGTGGGGGCGGGGTTGGGGGCGGGGGCGGGCCCACCCACAGGTTGCCACTACCGGTTCACCCGAATTGGTCTGAACCGACTGAATACCACCTCTGGTCAAAGCTATGGTGTTCTTAGTAGTAGTGCATGGTTGTGAGAACTGGACCATAAGGAGGACTGAGCAATGAAGAATTGATGCTTTTGAACTGGAGTGTTGGAAAAGGTTCTTGAAAGTCCCTCGGACTGCAAGGAGATCAAATCAGTCAATTCCAAAGGAAATCCAACTTGACTGTTCTTTGGAAGTACAAATACTAAAGCTGCAACTCAAATACTTTGGCCACCAAATGAGAAGAGAAGACTCACTGGGAAAGATTCTGATGGGGGAACAGACTGAAAGCCAAAAGAGAAGGGGACGGCAGAGGATGAGATGGTTAGATATTATCATTGATGCAATGAATATGAATTTGGGCAAATTCCAGGAGAATCTGGAGGGCCTGACATGCTATGATCCATGTGGTCGCAAAGAGTTGGGCACAACTTAGCGACTGAACAACAAATGTATGTATATCAGTGTACCTTCATCACATACCATCCAGTGGTGAAATCCAGATGGATCTATCTGGCTCGCACGATCCAGTAGGGCTGGCAGCAGGAGGCTCCACCCACCTGCCTGGATATCATCACGCCCCATTTTTGACCGTCTGCGTATGCACAGAAGGCTCTGCACATGCCTGGAGGAGGCACACACATGCATAGCGAGTACGCATACATGCACGCCGCATTTGCAATCCTGTAGTGAAGGTAAGTGCATTTCACCCCTGATACTAGCACCCTATTTTGTTCATAGCTGTTTTGACTTCCTTGGTTGCTCAGTTTGGTTGCTCAGATTCGCTTAAGGGCAAATAAATCTATTTTCCAATCCAGGCCATTTCTGCAGGTGTTCAACAACAAGACTATTCAATCTTCCAGTTCTACTGTAAAATGACCTGTGTGGGCTTGAAAGTTAAGCAAGCTGGGTCATCCAGGAAATACTGTGGCTATATGCTGCCTGGAAATTTAGAAATCTCTGTATAACATAGTAACAAACTATTTCTATACAGGCAATCCTCGGCTGATGACCACAACTGAGCACAGAATTTTGGTCTTAAGAATAGAATTAAGTTGTTCTGGTGTGCTGTGCTCTATAGCGTCGTTTTGAGGGTAGGAGTTGAAACAGTTTATGTCCAGGATGTGAGGGGTCTGTAAATATTTTCACAGCCCTCTTTTTGACTCGTGCAGTATACAGGTTCTCCATGGAAGGCAGGTTGGTAGTAATTGTTTTTTCTGAAGTTCTAATGATCCTCTGAAGTCTGTGTCTGTCTTGTTGGGTTGCAGAACCAAACCAGACAGTTATAGAGGTGCAGGTGACAAACTCAATAATTCCTCTGTGGAAATGGATCAACAGCTTCTTGGGCAGTCATTGCAGTAATTCAGCAAGCCAATATGTAACCTGACTTGATTTTATGACTGTTTTATAATGGTCATTAAACAAATCACTGAAGCCATTATATGAGTCACAAAGTCATTAAGAGACCCAGATGGTCATTAAGTAATGCAGCATATCCAATAGGCATCATTTTTCCTGTTTTCTGTGAGAAAACACCATCACCTGCATGTGACTATGACACATTGCAAACATTCATAATAGTCATAACTTTGAGGGTGGATTGTAACCTTTTTAGCTGGTCATAATTTTGAATGGCTGTTAAGCAACCGGTTATTAAGCAAGGACTATCTGTGCTATTGTCAAGGAAATTGAATGGATGGATTAAGTAACTTACTAGAAATAAAGTTTCGCTTCAGAGCATCTTTCTTGAAAAACAAGTCTAGGGACTATAGTTCTACCTAAATTGCTAGCTATTTAGATATAAATAATGGTTCATAATCCGACAAATCTGAAAAGGCAGTACAATTGTTCTAATCACATATTGTAATGTGATTGTTCTGAACAGCATAATAGAATATTCAAAAGCATAGCAAGAAATGATATATATTGTTTTCCTGTTGCTACTTTTCCCTCTATTTGAATATTGGAGGGAGAGAGTAAGATAGATAGATAGATAGATAGATAGATAGATAGATAGATAGATAGATAGATAGATAGATAGATAGATAGATAGATAGATAGATAGATAGATACTTTAGACCAGGGGTGTCAAACTCAAGGCCCAGGGGCCAGATCTTGCTCACATGTCACTTTTTTTTTTTTGCATTTATATCCTGCCTTTCTCCGAAGACTCAGGGCGGCTTACACTATGTTAGCAATAGTCTTCATCCTATTTGTATATTTATATACAAAGTCAACTTATTGCCCCCAACAATCTGGGTCCTCATTTTACCTACCTTATAAAGGATGGAAGGCTGAGTCAACCTTGGGCCTGGTGGGACTAGAACCTGCAGTAATTGCAGGCAGCTGCTGTTAATAACAGACTGTCTTACCAGTCTGAGCCACAGAGGCCCTTACTTAGATCTGGCCCACAGGGGTGTCCTGGAAACAATGAAGGATTAGACCACGGTGCCTCCATTTTCGCTGGCAGAGGGTTGCAGGAAGCCATGGCAGCTGAAAATGGAGCTTGGGAGCCCATTTTCGCTGGCAGAGCACTCAGGCCGCCACACGCGCCCCTGATACGAGTGATAGCGAGCTGGCCATGCACATCCTGGCCACACCCACAACCCTGATGCAGCCCTCAATGAAATTGAGTTTGACACCTCTGCATTAGACGATAGATAGATAGATAGATAGATAGATAGATAGATAGATAGATAGATAGATAGATAGATAGATAGATAGATAGATAGATAGATAGATAGATAGATAGATAGAAGATGGATGGATGATGGATGGAAAGAAAGAGAAAGAAAGAAAGAAAGAAAGAAAGAAAAAAGAAAGAAAAAAGAAAGAAAGATGATAGATAGATAGATATAGATGGTAGATAGATTATAATCAAAAACCACTGATCAAACTAAAACACATTAAAAATAAAAACCGAATAAGAATATTTCAATTGGTGGTAAGTTCATCAGTGGGAACTCAGGGAGAATTTGATTTTACAGAATTTAGCCACATTCAGGGAAACTACATCATACCGATTTGATACTACAATGTACGTAAAAAGAAATACATTTTTTTCAGGTGGATCCTTGGATTCTTACAGCATAACAGAATGGCAATTTTAATGTGTCTTGACAATATAAGCCTTAGTTTATAGCAGCGGAGAAATCCCTCCTGGCTCTATCCGTCTCGCTGAACCAGTAGCTCCACCCACCCACCGGGATGTCATTACTTCCCGGTTTTTAACCATCTGTGCATGCGCAGAAGAGGCGCACTCCTGCATGGGAGCACACCCGAACCGGTAGCAAAGATAAGTGGATTTCACTGCTGGTTTATAGGGCATGTTTTTTATATTGATCTTCCAAAATGGCTTAGTGCTGAAGGATGCTAAAATTAGTGCCCTTCAGAATTTGGAGGTGGTTATCTGATGTAAATGTCCTGTTCATTTGGAAAGAGGGTTATTTCTATTTCTATGAGGTAGGTTAGCAATCGGCTCTGAGACAGCCAATATATTTTACAGCCAAATGGAGCTGGAAACTGAGACACCAGTCTGAAAACTTTAACTACTGAGCCTTTATAGGCTGTGTTTACAATGGTCTTCAGTTTTGTTCTGTTTAATTACTGTGGTTTTTATTTTCTTGTATTTTTTAAGTCAGCTTGAAATTATTTACTGAATTATAATTAGTATATGAATTATAAATGTAATGTAAGCTAAGAAGTAGTGTTTCCATTTCATCTTTTTTTTATTCTTAAACAGTCTATCCTGGAAAAACAAAATCCTTGTAGAGGAAATAAATCTGTTTACTAAGTAGGTACTGTAGCTAAGGATATTCATCAAGGGGAGCGAGACCTGAAGTTTACAAACTTGTAGCAGGAAATTGCTAACAGATAAAATTTTATCAGTATAATACTGAAGCATACATTAGGGAAATAATGAATAGACTTCTGTTCTTTTTTGCTATTAGCAACAAAATTGCAAGCATTTTATATTTTATAAATAAGAAGTGATGGCTTTGAATCGTGATCTTCTTCCTTTTAGACCACAATAGGGAGAGGGCCTTGGTGCTCTCTGAGCTTGGTTGTTTTCTTGAAAATGTTTCATTACTCAAACTAGGCAAAATCATCAGTGCACTAACCCTGAGCTACAAATATTAATCGAACAATTAATCAGTGGAACAACTTGCCTCCAGAAATTGTAAATGCTCCAACACCGGAAGTTTTTAAGAAGAGATTGAATAATCATTTGTCTGAAATGCTATAAGGTTTCCTGCCTAAACAGGGGGTTGGACTAGAAGACCTCCAAGGTCCCTTCCAACTAGCAGTGGGTTCCACATATTGTTACTACTTTTGGTTTCCTGCGTGCACACCTTCCGCACATGTGCCTGTTCTTCTGCGTGTGTGCTTTGCTCACATGCACGCCTTCCATGCTAAATAAGACGGCATTACATCTAGGCAGCTGGGCAGGGGTGGGTCCACCCCCACCCCCACCCACGGTCGCCGTTACCAGTTTGCCTGAACTGGTATGAAGCAGCTTCCAACTCTGTTATTCTATTCTATTCTATTATCTTTTATTTAGATCACAATAAGATCTCTAGAATGATGATGATGCCCCTACAACAAATACAGGTATCCTCGATCTATGACCAGGCACTTAGCGATTGTTTGAAGTTACGACGGACCTCCCTGTGCTCCCATAGTCGGTGCTTGGAAATTGGCCTGCCTTTATGGCAGTTTTTAGCATTTTATGGTTATGTGACCAAGTTTTACAAGAGTTTTATCAAAAACTCAGATATATTTCTAGTTTTTGGCAAAATTAGTCTATAGAGAATCATTGGTTTGCTTAAGGACTTTTCTGCTTGCATAACAACCATCACAAAAAGGGTCATAAAATTGGGTTGATCATGTGAGTGACCGCAATTTATGAACATCACAACTTATAACTTTAATGGGCAAGCTCTATTACAGTCATAATTCAAGGGCTACCTGTATAAATGAGCATCATAGATATCTTTTAAGTTACAACTGCATGTGTGTAATAAGACTTTGGGCTACTACTTCATATAAAATAACTAGTGTAGAGACTGAATAAACTGCTGAAGAAAATTCTGGGGACGCAGCTGGAGCTACATTCCAGGTCTCTGTACTGTACAATCCCCAAAGGATAATCCAGAAAGCAGTAGATAAGAGAAGCAGTAACAGAAGGGCCTAATGTTTGAAAAGAGACCCATTGGGGGAGTATTAAGTACCAGATCTTAGATGCTCCACAGAGAACCTCCAAATGTCACCCTTTTTTCCCCTTCAAAGTTCACCCCATGCGCAAATAGCAAAATGTCCTCCATGACATTACACAGGCAGGAAACAGAACGTTGAGGTGGAATTGGTATTTCATTTCAATTCTAACTGAGATTCAAGATTTAGCTCTTGACACCAGACTGAGTCTGGCACCTATTTTGTATCAATGTTAGTGGAAGGTAATGGACCCGACTTCCTAGCTAAGTGTGGATTACACCTTTTTATCTTATTATTTTTCCTTCATCGTGTTCAAAATAAACAGTTAACCTTTTTTTCCCCCTCACACTGTTTGTTTTGCAGTTAAAACACTATCGGGATGAAAAAAAGAACAGACTGTGAAACTATCTGAAAATGAAAATCAAATGTGTAAATGGCTTTTTATGGAGCTTCTTATTATATTATTCCTCTTTTAGCATTCCATCAATATATATGAATTTAAATATTACAGATAAATATGCTGACTGATGTATTTAAAATATGTATGAAGTCAGGGTTTTGGACACAACAAATTATCCTTCTACTCTTCTTTTAAAATTGAAGATTTTTTACCTCAGCTTAATTGTAAAAGCGATACATTTCTTCAAAGGTGTTTGCATATACATACATATATGACACACAAACATGCCTAGAAGGATTTTTTTATTAATAATAAAGAATATTTGTAGCTCAGGGTTGAAATGCGGGTCCTTACTGCTCTCTGAGCTTGGTTATTTTCTTGCAGATTTTCATTGCCAAACTAGATAATAACATCAGTGCAAGCACTAATGATGATATCTAGTTTGGTAATGAAACATCTGCAAGAAAACAACCAAGCTCAGAAAGCACTAAGGACTCCAAAGGTTTTTCAGTCTGGAATTTTAAATCATTTTAAGTATGTCTCTCAAGTTATCTACGATAATGAATTTATTGCAACTATTTAAAGTTACTTCGTTACATCTTATAAATATAAACATAACACTTAACTGATCTAGCAAAAGGGAGAAAGGGCTTCTTTGGACCAAGGACTGTATTTAAAAACTAGACTGTAAAACTATGGTGCAAAAATGGGAACAGGAATTGGCCCCATGGGAATGAGTATAAGAGTATAGATGATATTTAATGTATTTAATATATGAATGGATTTTTTTTCTCCTTCTGGGTATTCTACAAGGTCCAGATGAGGGCAGGAGATTTTATAATAAAAAGGTGTCCTGGTGGTGTAGTGGTTAGAATGCAGTACTGCAGGAAAACTCTGCCCACAGCTTGGCGTACGATCCTGATGGGCTCAAGGTTGACTCAGCCTTCCATCCTTCAAGACTGGTAAAATGAGAAACTCTATTTTTTTTGGGGGGGGGGCAATATGCTGACATGGTAAATTGCCCAGAGACAGATACTAATACCATTCTATAAAGCCTTAGTAAGACCACACCTAGAATACTGCATCCAGTTTTGATTACCACACTATAAAAAATATGTTGAGACTCTAGAAAAAGTGCAGAGGAGAGCAGCCAAGATTATTAGGGGACTGGAGGCTAAAACATGAAGAATGGTTACAGGAACTGGGCATGGCTAGTCTAGTGAAGAGAAGGACCAGGGGAGACATGATAGCAGTGTTCCAATATTTGAGGGGCTGCCACAGAGAGGAAAGGGTCAAGCTACTTTCCGAAGCACCTGAAGGTGACAAGGAATAATGGATGGAAACTGATCAAGGAGAGATTCAACCTGGAAATAAGGAGAAATTCTCTAAGAGAACAATCAACCAGTATGCCTTCAGAAATGGTGGGTGCTCCAACAGTGGAATTTTTTAAGAAGAGATTGGACTGCCATTTGTCAGAAATGGTGTAGGATCTCCTGCTTGGGTGGGGGATTGGAGTAGATGACCTACAAGCTCCCTTCCAACTCAGTGCTTAACCTGAGTGTTGTAAAGCAGAAGCCCCAACCTTTTGGGTACAGGGACCAGTTCCACAGAGAAAGTTTTTTTTCCACAGACCAGAGGTGGGCATGGTTTCATATGCTGCCTGCATCCCACAGATGGGGTCTCGCTTGTTTGGGTAGCCCGGTTTCTGACTTGCCACGGCCCAGTGGCAATCCATGACCTGGGGGGGGGATCCTATAGTGCTTTATACAAGTCTAAGTGCTATTGCTATTATAATACAAGATAGTTGGCCACTTTTACCCAGTTTATCCTATTAATAGTGCAGTTATTTGAACCAGTGATATTAACCATTCCGTAAAAGCAATTTTATGTCATCACTGTGTGTGGCATTTGGAAAGAAGGACTAGGTGACATATAAAAGGTGAAAGATGAACTCTAAAATATTTCTGTAGTTTAACCTGATATGAATTTCAATTACAGATCTTGAAAATCTTTCCCCGCATGTTTTAAATCTGTGAAACTGTTTACTGACCCTATCAAAATTTAGCTTTTTTTTTCTTTTTTAATTAACTAGCTGTACAGTCTGTTTTCATCCAATTTAACACTAAAACACCTTCTCATTGAATGTTGGTGACAAATGAGGAGAAAAATATAATATGACATCTTCACGAAGAACGAAGAATGCCCACTACTGCTTGATTTAACTTACTTATGAACATAATGCAAGGCAATGGCTTTGTTTACACAACATGCTTAATCCAGAGTATTTGATCTGGTACAGTGGTGGGTTTCAAATTTTTTTACTACCAGTTCTGTGGGTGTGGCTTGGTGGGCGTGGCATTGCTTGGTGGGTGGGGCTTGGTGGGTGGGGCCGGGGAAGAATACTGTAAAATCTCCATTCCCACCCCACTGCAGGGGAAGGTTACTGCAAAATCCCCATTTCCTCCCGATCACCTGAGACTTGGGAGGCAGAGAATAGATGGGGGCGAGGCAAGTCAGAATTTTTACTGACTTTTGAGCAATTCACCGAATTGCTCAAAATTTCCACTACCTGTTCTCCATAACTGGTCAGAACCTGCTGAAACCCACCTCTGATATGGTAGCAAAAATCTAGAAAACTGTTAGATCAGAGATAATGTTGCAGCAGGGATCTGGGGCCCTTCATAACTTTCTTTTGGGGATATTCAAATCCCAGGATGGGTTTATATTCTAACAAAAAATAAAGTTATTTGTTTCTGATTTTTTTGTTTTTGTTTAACCCTAACCCATCCCTCTGCAGATGTGAAACATGCAGTTGGAAGTAACAGCACAGATCAGGGGTGTCAAACTCAAGGCTTAGATCTGGCTCACGGGTCCACCCTGGAAACAATGAAGAACCGGCCCGCGGTGCCTCTGCCAGCAAAAATGGAGCTCAGGAGGGCTGTATGCGGCTTTCCCAGGCTGTTTTCAGCCGTGACAGCCCACTGCAACTATCTGCCAGAAAAAATGGCACTCAGGGAGGCCACGCACGGCCCACCTGGGCTCTGTTTTTATTTATTTATTTATTTATTTATTTATTTATTTATTTATTTATTTATTTATTTATTTATTTATTTATTTATTTGATTAATTAATTAATTAATTAATTTATATACCGCTCTTCTCCCGAAGGACTCAGGGCGGTTTACAGCCAAATAAAAACAAATATCACAAAAATTAAGAAACATTTTAAGAAGCTAATTCGATCAGGCCAAAACAGACTAAAACTATAATAAAAACCCCATTACAACTACATTAAGCTAGCCCTGCGCGATGAAACAAAAAAGTATTTAGCTTGCGTCAAAAGGTCCGGAGGTCAGGGAGTTGACGTATCCCCGGAGGCAGCTCATTCCAGAGGGCAGGAGCCCACACAGAGAAGGCCCTCCCCCTGGGGGTCGCCAGTCGACATTGTTTGATTGATGGCACCCTGAGGAGACCCTCCCTATGGGAGCGCATGGGTCGATGGGAGGCTATTGGTAGCAGCAGGCGGTCCTGTAAATAACCCGGTCCTATGCCATGGAGCGCTTTAAAGGTGGTAACCAACACCTTGAATTGCACTCGGAAGACCACCGGAAGCCAGTGCAGCTTGCGCAGGAGAGGTGTTACATGGAGCTCGAGTTACTCCCTCTATTACCCGCGCAGACGCATTCTGGACCAGTTGAAGCCTCCAGGTGCTCTTCAAGGGGAGCTCCATGTAGAGAGCATTACAGTAGTCCAGGCGGGAAGTGACGAGGGCGAGAGTGACCGTGCATAGGGAATCCCGGTCTAGGAAGGGACGCAACTGGCGTATCAGGCGAATCTGACAGAGGTTTTGCTGACAGAGGGCTGCAGGTGGCCATCACTGCCGAAAACAGAGTGTTGATAAGTGATGTCGAGCTGGCCATGCCCACCCTGGCCACACATCCTGGCCCCCCGAGGTCAAACACAACCCCGATGCAGCCCCTCAATGAAATCAAGTTTGACACCCCTGATATAGATACAATAGTGATGCATTGGGCAGTCAGGAATAAATCAAGCCAGAATTCTCACTCAAAGTGCTAATGACCAAACTTCGCAAAAATCATATTTTGGATATAAGAGGCAGACATCCTGTTCCCTTACGAAAATCATGATTCTTGGAAAAGTTGATGAAAAGAAAAAGATGATCGCCCACAGCATTGTGGATGGATTTGATTATGATCGCAATGACTGTACAAACAAGTGATATAAATGGTCAAGTGGCAATCAGATCCTTCTGAGAAAATAAGACATGACTTAATGGCACTTCATAAATCAATCATAATCTCATATAAAACATTAATTTCTAAACTGGATAGATAAATAAGGAAATGAATTAAGAAATTGCTTCTTGCCTCAACTTTTTTCAAAATGAAATATAAGGTGAAAAGTGCCAATAAAATGCACGTAGAAGCCCCAAATATCTGAGAAAAGCAATAATTCTAAACATTGCATAATCTTTACACTTTTGAAGGGTTTTTTTACAAGCAGATATTTTGCAGCATCAGTTTTATTAATTGTTTACTTCATTTGTTGGCCAGTCTGATCATAAAATAACATGCATAAAGTCAGGGGGAAATGAAGTTAAATGTTTAAAAATGAATGTTAAATGTTTAAAAAACCAGAATACAAAATGTATGTGCTCCTAAATTCAGTCTTCAATCATAACTTATCCTCATCCTATGCCAACTAGAACCAATTGGTCATGATAGTTTTCTTAAAGTCCAGTAGGGATATCCCAAAGGTGCTTTTTTTGGAGGCAACTGGACTTTGTTTTTTTCCTTGAAGATGTTTCGCTTCTTCAAGGAAAGCAAAATGTCTTCAAAGAAGAAACAAGAAAGTCCAGTTGCCTCCAGAAAAAGCACCTTTGGGACAACCATGACCTGGATGACTGAGAATCTCTACAGATCTCCAGTATGGATGGAGCTGTCCAAATTTTGACAGGAAGGAATTCTAACATTGAGGGAATTCTAACATATAGAAAAAAAACAATGCTGAGTTTTTTGTAAAGATTTTGTAGTCTTATAAAGACTTGAGTCTTGTAAAAAAGGGACCTTGAAGGAGTTTATCCTATTGTAGCTGGATATGAATACAGGTGAAGTTACTCCTTAAATAACTTAGGACAACCTTAAAGGTGATTTCCTGCACCTTGAATTGCACCTAGAAGACAAATGATGCACTCCCAAAGCAGTTATGTGGCTGTACTGTCATATTTCAGAATTGCAGAAAAAAACAAATTACTACCAATCTGCCTTCCATTGAAGTGAAAAAGGGGGCTCTGAAAATGTTTACAGACCCCTTGCATCGTGGACATAAGCTGTTTCAATTCCTACCCTCAAAACGATGCTATAGAGCACTGCACACCAGAACAACTAGACACAAGAACAGTTTTTTCCCAAATGCCATCACTCTGCTAAACAAATAATTCCCTCAACACTGTCCAGCTAGTTACTTAGTCTGGTTTACTATTTATCTTCTCATCATTCCTATCACCTATCTCCTCCCACTTATGACTGTATGACTGTAACCTTGTTGCTGGTATCCTTAAGATTTGTATTGATTGTTTCCCTATGACTATCATTAAGTGTTGTAAGTGTTGTACCTTGATGAAGGTATCTTTTCTTTTATGTACACCGAGAGCGTAGGCACCAAGACAAATTCTTTGTGTGTCCAATCACACTTGGCCAATAAAGAATTCTATCCTATCCTATCCTATCCTATCCTATCCTATTCCCTAGATGACTGTACCAGCTAAAGCTTCCAAATGTTCCTCAAAGCCACTCCTATGTAGAGCTTATTACTCCAATCAAATGAAAAGTGATTAAGGGATAATTGTTTTATATGAAGGCTGTACACCGCCCTGAGTCCTTCGGGAGAAGGGCGGTATAAAAGTCTAATTAAATAAATAAATAAATAAATAATGACTATAAGCAGAATGTCTGTTCTAGGAATGGATGTAGCTGGTGCACAAGATGTAATTGTGTGAAAATTCTCCTACCACAGATGCTGCCCTACCTGTGGAGCAGGAGTTGTGAATTAGGAGAATCCCCAGATTGTGAATTACCACTGAATGGGTAACTAGGAGGGAATGCCATAGAAAGGCAATGAAAGAAGCTTTACAGAAGGTTAAATGGGTTATTCAGGTCTTCCAGCATCCATGTAAGTGATTCTTACATCCAGGTCCATTTCAAACACATACCGTGTAAATGGTCGCTGCAGCACTTTCAAAAGAGAAAGACTTTAAACTCTGTTACTAAACATTATTTAAAGAGGAGCCACACAACAAGGCATATAAAATTGCTGTACTGAGAAGGTGAAAGGGGAAGACACCAATTTTTAAATAAAACTCTAAAGGAGAGAATTGAATTGGATCTAATGTCTCATGCTATGTGGTGAGCATGCTTTCATTCTGTTTGACGTTGCTTAATATGGATTGTATATCTATAGACTGAATCAAGAGACATGAGAGTCAGTTTGATATTGGGATTAAATACTGGGCTGAAAACTGGAAGCATGAGCGTTCTAGTCCTCCCTTAAAGTGTAAAAAGACAGCTCACAGGATCGTTGCTATGGCGAAGAAGGTAGACAAAAGCATTATGTACACCTCCTGGAGTTATATAATATAAAAGGCAGGCTTCTTTATCAATCTTCTTGAGATGAGATTGAGCCCAAGCCTGTTGGTGTTTCAGAAAGTCTTTAAGATATGGTTTTTGTCAAGCAGCTTAGAAATCCCATCATAGAGGAGAATCTGTCAGATAGTTAAAAGAGAGTTAATTGAACAATTATGTAGGTTTTGCTGCTATTTTATTTTTGGTCTTTATTTTTAATTCAAATTGGTTGTTTTAGTGGGTTTTGTACACTTTTGTTTATTATTATCATGTATGCCTCCCAGATCACCGTGTGAGATGGGCAGCTATACAAATGTGATTGAATGAATAAATACATTCTATTTATTCTAGTAATAGAATGTGTGTTGATTTAAGAGCTGCTTAAGAGAACGATACCCCAGAAAGAAAAGGCACTCCAGAAATTATTATTGCATCTTTTTTGAGCTGTTAATGATTTTTACTTTCCTGCTTTATACAATTATATACTGATAATTAGCATTTTTATACACCTATGTATAAGATGAGTTTGGTTTCATATCATACGGTACAAAGAAAACCAAACAACATTAGTCCCAAAGCTGCTTTTTCAGGAGGCAACTGTTTTTCCTTTGAAGATGTTTTGCTTCTCATCCAAGAAGCTTCTTCAGTTCTGACAGGATAGTGTGAATGGAAGGATTTGTATTCCTTGCAAACAGCTGGTCATTTGCATCCTTTTAAGAGGGTTGTTGAAGCACTTGGAGGTTTATCTGTGTCCTTGTGGTCACCTGAGTAGTGAGCTATACAATTAGCTATACAATTTGGGATGAACACCCTTTGAATTGTGTGGGAGTAGGAATGGATTTCCAGAGAAAAAAATTGCGGACTACAAGAACCAGGAGCACTACTCAGGTGACTGAGGACAGAGATAAACCTCCAAGTGTTTATATCAGATGTCTGCAAGGAATATGAATCCTTCCATTCCCCACTATCCTGTCAGAGCTGAAGAAGCTTCTTAGATGAGAAGTAAAACATCTTCAAAGAAAAAACAAGAAAGTCCAGTTGCTTCCTGAAAAAGCACCTTTGGGACAACATGACCTGGATGACTGAGAATCTCTACAGACTTTTAAACAACATTAGTGTGCTATGTGAATGGAATTATAAATCAGAATTGACTGGAGGTATTGTGGTCTTGTCGTCCTACATGTCAACCTGTCTACCTAGTAATACACCCATAGCAAGCAAAACTCCGAGGCAGGTAGATTCTTCGAAGAATAGTTTTATTGGGTATATCATATTGGCACAGTTCTGGTGAAAACTGACTGTAATAGTTCCCATGGTTTTCACCTAATTAAAAGTAAAAGTCTTTCCCCTTCCCTAAACAATCAGTCACATGGTCCAATCACGATACCGCACGGTTGCCTGATAACATCACTCTTCCTCTCTCTGACAAGGTGTGAGAATGTTCTTGGTTCCCAGGAGAAAGGTTTTTGTTTTGTTTTTTGGCTACAAAGCCTCAGCTATCTCTATTCCTCCCTCCCTGTCCTTCAGCTCCAGTTGGTAACAATGAAGCCTCAAAATGGCTTCGGTCAGGTTAGCTACAGGGTTGACACTGTCCAGGTCATTCCATTTAAGGTAAAGATTCCCCTTGCACATATGTGCTAGTTGTTCCTGGCTCTAGGGGGTGGTGCTCATCTCTGTTTCAAAGCCGAAGAGCCAGCGCTGCCCTAAGATGTCTCCTTGGTCATGTGGCTGACATGACTAAATGCCAAAGGTCAACGGAACGCTCTTACCTTCCCACCAAAGGTGGTCCCTGTTTTTCTGCTTGCATTTTTTACGGGCTTTCAAACTGCTAGGTTGGCAGAAGCTGGTACAGGTAATGGAAGCTCACCCCATTATGCAGCACTAGGGATTCGAACCGTTGAACTCCCAACCTTTCGATCAACAAGCTCAGCATCTTAGCCCCTGAGCCACCACATCCCCTATCATTCCATTTAGATTCCAACAATTCAGAAATGAAAAAGATACAGGAAATTGCTTTGTTCCAAGCCCAGTAATGAAACTCTCTGTCTGAGCGGTGCCAGCACTGACTAGCAACAGGTTCTCAACCACTTTTTGCAAAAAGAAAGAGAAAATCTTGCTTAAACTGCTGTAATTAACTTGGGACCTTCTGCAGCATGCCAGCAAGCTACAGCCATACGCTTTAATCTAGTCTATTAATTTTAATCTACCTCCCCAATTTCCAAAGGTATATTGTTCTTATGTGCACCAGCAAAACAGGCAATTAAGTTTATGAATTCTGGGAGAAAAAAAATTACATGAGAGGTCTGTGCACAAACTGCAACTGATTATAGAGGGTGCTTCACTGCATGGCATTTAGCTTCCAACATCACGTTTTAAAAGAAACTTGCTTTTGAAATTGGCCTGAAATTTTGAAAACATCTGTACATAATAGAGGCAGTGGATTTCTTCTCAGGAGGAGGTTCTATACCAGGGTTCGTGGATATTTACTTCTAAGAAACTTAAGTATGATTTGCTGCCTCAAAAAACATGCTGGACGTGTTTTCACAACAAACACACTCATCCCAATCATTCACTTACATAGTCAAATCTCCTTTGTAGTGATTCTGCTAACACGGAATCACACAAATTGGCTTAAAGTTCATTTTTGGGGAGAGCAAAAATAAATGCTCACTTTCTTCAGAAGTGCTACATCCATTGGTGAGCTCTAGCACATCCCTGGCCTTTACTCTTTGCCAACAGGCAGCTGTAGGTCAGTGGTGAAATCCAAATTTTTTACTACTGGTTCTGTGGGCGTGGTTTGGTGGCCCTGGCAGGAGAAGGATACTGCAAAATCTCCATTCTCACCACACTCCAGGGGAAGGATACTGCAAAATTCCCATTCCCTCCCCACTCCTGGAGGAAGGATGTTGCAAAATCTCCATTCCCACCCCTTTCTCTGGCCAGCCAGTGGTGGCATTTGCCTGTTTTCCGAACTACTCAAAATTTCCGCTACCGGTTCTTCAGAACCTGTCAGAACCTGCTGGATTTCACCCCTGCTGTAGGTGTGTTTAGGCCACTCCATCCAATGAATATTTGGACAGTGTGTGCTGTACTCCTAACCCTTGACAGTTATTTATTTAAGTTTTAAGTGACAGATTGCTTTTTCAGCCACTTATATGGACATTTTTAATCTTAAATTAATTTTTGTGAGAGCTCCAGGTATTTTTATTGTTTTTGTAGTTTTGCCTGTGTAGTTATTTATGTAGCACCTGCTGTATCACAGAATATGGTACTCACCTGGATCCATATGGGCCTCTCAGCAGGATCCCTTTCAGCTTCTTTACAGTTCATTTTAAATAAACATACTGCCAAAACTTCCAAAAAGGGGTGGATTTTCCTCATCCCTCAATCTAACTGGAATTTCCATGGATTTACTTATATTTTACAGCGTAAAGAAGCAGTGTAAAGACATGTGGTCATTATACAGAGATATGTAAGATCAACAGGAAACGGCATCTCAATAGAATAGAGTAGAATAGAATTTTTATTGGCCAAGTGTGATTAGACACACAAGGAATTTGTCTTGGTGCATATGCTCTCAGTGTACATAAAAGAAAAGATACCTTCATCAAGGTACAACACTTAATTATGGTCAAACCAATGTGTACACGCTAACTCCCTCTGACCCAAAACGTATTCCTATATAAATAGCAAGCAACTGGATCAATAATTAATTTCAGTTCTTTACACAATCTGTAAAGGTTGAGTAGAAGGGAAAATCCAGCAGATAATTTCTCGCACTCTGCCTTTAACTTTCCTTATGTTCTTTACTAGGCATCTGCCAGGATCGGGGGCAAGGAAAAGTGCATTGTGATATCACAATGTAAACTACATGATTTGGGCATTTCCATTCAGCACGGGGTACAAGACACAATCTAACAATTGCATTTCTCATTCTTAATTTAAATTTTTGTTATTATTGGTACTACAGCATCAAGTGGATGTCATTTCCTCATTACTTATAGCTTTCTCTAATTCCTTCGAAAACCACAATTATACAACCTCCTTGCCCCAGCATGAAGACAGTCCATTAACTATCTCTAAGACATGACTTCATGTCAGTACCTGTATCAAATAGAATAGAATAGAATAGAATAGAATAGAATAGAATAGAATAGAATAGAATAGAATAGAATAGAATAGAATATTGGCCAAGCGTGATTGGACGCACAAGGAATTTGGTGCATATGCTCTCAGTGTACATAAAAGAAAAGATACCTTCATCAAGGTACAATACTTACAACACTTAATGATAGACATAGGGTACAAATAAGCAATCAGGAAACAATCAATATCAATATAAATCGTAAAGATACAAGCAACAAAGTTACAGTCATACAGTCATAAGTGGAAGGAGATGGGTGATGGGAATGATGAGAAGATTTAACAGTAGTGGAGATTTAGTCAATAGTTTGACAGTATTGAGGGATTATTTGTTTAGCAAAGTGAGGGTGTTCAAGAAAAAATGGTGTTATGTCTAGTTGTTCTGGTGTGCAGTGCTCTATAGTGTCGTTTTGAGGGTAGGAACTGAAACAGTTTATGTCCAGGATGTGAGGGGTCTGTAAATATTTTCACAGCCCTCTTTTTGACTTGTAAGGTATATAGATCCTCAATGGAAGGCAGGTTGGTAGCAATTCTGCAGTTCTACTTATCCTCTGATGTCTATGTCTGTCTTGTTGGGTTGCAGAACCAAACCAGATAGTTATAGAGGTGCAGATAACACATAATCATTTCACAGCAGAGACAAACCAAAGACAGTTTTAGTTACTCATTTTGGATTTTCCTCCTTATCTTGGACAACCCATACTGCCTGGAGGAGGAGATTTGAGATGACATGCTTGGAGCAGCCATCCAGAAATCTCTGGATTTCTCCTTTCTATCCAATCTTTGGATTTATTGTCCCTTCTGCAGTACTGGTGTGGCTGAGACAAAAACAGGAACTATGGTTTCTGCAATCACTTTTGCTAAACAAAAACAGCGACAATTACTTGATCAGTCCATCTAGAGAGCTAAATCTTTGGAGCTGACTAACCCTTGGAATTTTCTAGCATAAGGCATGTCACTGAAAGTATAATTGAAAGAAACTAGCAATTGTGTTTCTGTAGTCTGCATCCTGGGCATTTAACATCCTAGAACCGCTGTTCGCAGAGAAACCCTGTTTTCTCACTTTCTTCCTTCACACGGGGTTTTTAGAGTGATTGATATCAACCCCACATCAATTCCCAAAGAAAAACTATTTGTCCAACTCCATCTTTTCAGCAACAGATCCAGTGGTTGCATGTTGGCTTCCCAAATCTGGATGATGATTCAACGCCAAGCAATACAAACATCCCCCCCCCCAAAAAAAAAAACCTCCCAAGCCCCTCTAAATCATGAACATCCAATCTTTGGGCTTCCCTGGGCTGCACTGAGTGAAGAAGAATTGTCTTGGGTTGCATATTATATCAAATATATAATATTGTTAATGTATATAAATCACATAATGTTAAAAGTTTGCAGCCTTGTGAGGCTGCATTACTAGATGTCCAGGGTCTGTAGGTGGGCCACCAGCTGTGGGTTGTGCATGCCAGCTCTAAATCTTTTGTGACGCTAGTGGTTGATAAGTTGAACAGTTGACACATAGTTGTAAAAAAATTCAATTATTTGACATTATACTTGGAAAAAAAAAGAAAAATAAATGTAGCAGGTTGATTAACCAGAGCGTTATGTAAGCCAGCGGGAAGAAGTTTTTCATTCAGTAGATGACATTAAGTAGGTCTGCAGTGGAATTTTAGCTGAAGAAACTACACATCATAGACCTTAAAAAGTTTGGCACATTAAAGCTGGGACAACTGCTTCTCTCTGCTGTCAATCATCATCATCATCATCATCATCATCATCATCATCATCAATTTTAAGAAGATACTTGATTGATACCTGAATGCTGGCAGCCATCTGTATCAACCATCAGTGCCAGTCAGTTATATATGTGATACATTTTTAAATGTTCAGTTGACTGAGTTTCATGTTTAATGAATAAAAAAGATAATAATAATAATAATAATAATAATAATAATAATAATAATAATAATAATAATAATAATAATAATAATAATAATAATAATAATAATATAAAAATGCTTTTTCCTGCTAATCTCTTGGGAGCTTCATGTCATCTTACACATTATATTTATTTCAGAGGAGTAGATATTTTAGTGTTATTTTAAATTATGAATATGAATACATAGTTGTACAAGTTATAGATTAATATTGATCTTATCTTTGAAATATCTACCTGAAATGACAATTGCTATTTTTAGTATTGTTATTTTCATTTGTCTTGTATATTCTATCTCCACGAGGTCTTTCATTACAAAGATAAATGAGTCCCATTATTTTTCCATTTTCCAGAAAGAGCCTTGCATTTTAAGAACTGCTCAGAAGAATTCTTATATCGTAATATGTTTCTGCCTGCAGCTTTAAGATTTGATTGAATGGTGTAATTCTAAGAGGATAAGACTTTTGGCAAAAATTAAATGTGGGAAACCTAGCTTTGTTCCCTTAAAGACAGCTTTCCTTTTCTTTGCCCGCAAATATTTTTGTTTCTCCTGGTGTGGCATTCTCTTCACACTGGGGTGAAAAATGAAATACCATAGAGTTCAGAGTCAATATGGCCTAGCAGTGAAAGACCTGGATTTGAATTTGAGAAGCCATCTGCTATAGCTTTATCATGAGCCCGAGGCAACTCATTAGCAGTAGAGGTTTCCAGAGTTTTGAGTGTGTTTTGGTACTGTGGAGATCTGGAAAGAAACAGATAAACATCATTTGGAAACTCCACTGATTTGAGGTGTTGTTGCGATTGGCATTAAGTTTGGGAAGCAAGTCACTTATGTCTGATTAGCTAATGCAAAATAATTGTATTGCACTGCCTATCATAGTCCCAATTGTATGACAAATAACATTGATGTGCATTTTCCCCAAGTCAGTTTACATTTTTACATTTAGGAAAAAGAGGAAATTGACATGGATGGATGGATGGACGGACGGATGGATGGACAGATGGACAGACACATGATAACTTAAAGAAAATTAGAGAATCAACAGTAATACTTGAACCTTGGTAGCGCAATGGTTAGAGTGCAGTACTTCAGGCTACTTCTGCTGACTGCCGGCTGCCTGCAATTTGGCAGTTCAAATCCCACCAGGCTCAAGGTTGACTCAGCCTTCCATCCTTCCAAGATGGGTAAAATGAGGGCCCAGATTGTTGGGGGCAATATGCTGACTCTGTAAACTGCTTAGAGAGGATTGTAAAGCACTATAAAGCGGTATATAAGTCTAAGTGCTATTGCTATTTAGCAAAGCTGCCCCTTCCCCATTTTTAAAAATTTTCCTTTACCTGAAATTCCTTTCACAGCTGATTCTGGCTTTTCTTCTTTCTTTGTGATAATTTGTTCTTAGCTGAACCCAATTGTGCGATGTTGCCTTAGCCAATAACATTGAACCAGATTACATTTAAACTCTTAAATTGTGACAAATGTATACCATTTTCTCTTCTTATAGTCCTAGATGCCACTGTGTGTACAACTGTTCATTTTTCTGGGGCCAGATTGCAATAGATTCCTTAACAACCATGAAGATTTAACAGATTAGACAAGAGATCCTTCTTTGCAATCCCAATTGGTCCCAAATAAATTCATTAACGGACCCTAGCTCATGTTTAATCAGCTTCGGGAAGAGTATGTGTATAATTCAATATAGTAATATATTAAGCTGAAATAGTTTTGAAAATAGGAAGGGAACATTTAGACTCAGTTGTCTCAATTATTGGGAATGGTCTGGGCTTTAAGTATCCAGGATGGTCATAATTCCAGCAGATATAAAGAACTCAGTCATATTTGTAGGTGTTTTAGCTCAAGGGTCACCAACCTTTTGGACTTCAGGGACCACTAAATTCCTAATTTTAAATTCTGTGGACCACTAATATGAATTTTTTAAAAAGAAAAATAGTATTTAGTGCAATATAAAAAAATGCAAATATTTTTTCTGTGGACCATCAAAATTTTCTCACGGACCACCAGTGATCCACAGACCACTGGTTGGTGACCACTGTTTTAGCTAGTTTGGAGGGACAGGCTGACATTGAAGAACACCAAGCAAAAAAGCTTGCTATAATAAATGGTGCTCAATTAATATTTGTTTTAATTCTCCATGGCTCTTTTTGAACACCAATAATATTAAAGTTTGTAGTTTTCTGCCTCGGCATTTCAGAATCCCTTTTTGTTCTACCAGCCTATACAGTTCTGCATAAACGGAGGGATAGAATCAAGATCACGTGAAGTGTTAACACCACTTTATAATGCCTTGGTAAGGCCACATTTGGAATACTGCATCCAGTTTTGGTAGCCAGGATGTAAAAAAGATGTGGAGACTCTAGAAAGAATGCAGAGAAGAGCAACAAAGATGATTAAGGGACTGGGGACTAAAACATATGAAGAACGCTTGCAGGAACTCGGTATGTCTAGTTTAATGAAAAGAAGGATTAGGAGAGACATGATAGCTGTGTTCCAATATCTCAGGGGTATTGCCACAAAGAAGAGGGAGTCAAACTATTCTCCAAAGCACCTGAGGGTAGAACAAGAAGCAATGGGTGGAAACTAATCAAGGAGAGGAGCAACTTCGAACTAAGAAGGAATTTCCTGACAGTTAGAACAATTAATCAGTGGAATAACTTGCCTCCAGAAGTTGTGAATGCTCCAACACTGGAAGTTTTTTAAGAAGATGTTGGATAACTATTTGTCTGAAGTGGTGTAGGGTTTCCTGCCTAAGCAGGAGGTTAGGACTAGAAGACCTCCAAGGTCCCTTCCAACTCTGTTATTCTATTCTATTCTAGCCTTCAATGAACAGCAGATAGGGCATGGGGACAACTAGAAGCTCTCATTATAAAGGAAACTATCTTTTCTGAGCAATATATCAGGAAGTAAAATATCTCATTTAAGGAGAATCAATACTGTTAAAATTGCCAAGACAACCAAAATGTCACGCAGGAGGAGGACCAGACAGAGCCTTTCCATGGGAAGACAAACTTCTGCTCTTTAACAGAGACAATTCAATGCTCAGGCAAATTCATGGCTCAATAGTAATTAGAAAGGAATTTCTGTCTATGTGAATTTCAATCCTGAAAGCTGTATTATTAACGTGTGTGGATCAGGAGGGGGGGGGGAGGAAGAGGAATTCCTGTTTGTTTTGTGTAATAGGAATCTGGTTGTTTACTTGATCTCCATTCAGATTCATTCAAAATAATATTTTTAATGGCATTGCAGCAGCCACCCAACCATTTAAGAAAACTTCAAGGAATTCTAGCACCTCTTCTCTTTATTAAATTAAAAGAACTGAGGAACATTGATTGAAAGGCATTTTATTCTTTTATTTTTTTTTAATTCTATACCTCAGTCCTTTTATAATTCTCCTTAATCATGAATGCAAATGACATTCAAACTTTAATCAGCAGCTGCCTTAGGAGAGCCCTTTGCTGTATTTCCATGGGAACACAAGTCAGCCTTGCCCAGAAAGAGAGTAAATATATCTACCCCTTATTTCTCCTCTCCAATACATCTTAAAACCAATATTTAGCCCCACTAATACATCGTAATTAGCATGAAATAATCTTTCCCACATACTCACAGGCTTGTGAGTTCATCCCACAACTTTTAAAGAGAAATTTGTTAGTCTCTCTACAATAATCATTATTTAAACAGGTGTGTTTCCATGGAGAAATCGAGTAGCATTTTTAATTTTGTCGGATTTAGTTTTATCAAGCATTTATATGAAGCCTTCAAAGTTGAGAGGTAAGGGAATCATTCTTACAGCATGAGTAGCCTCTTTCCAACCAGGATGTCTGAAGGTACTCCTCCACGTACAACAGTGTGTTTAGTGACCGTTCAATGGCACTGAAAAAAAGTGACTTATGACCATTTTTTCACACTTATGACCATTGCAGCATCTGCATGGTTCACATATTTTACATGCGGATGCTTGACAACTGGTTCATATTTATGACAGTTTGCAGTGCCCCAGGGTCATGTGATCCCCTTTTGCGACCTTCTGACAAGCAAAGTCAATGGGGAAGCCAGATTCACTTAACAACCATGTTACTAATTTAATAAGTGCAGTGATACACGCAATGAATAGAATAGAATAGAATAGAATAGAGTAGAGTAGAGTAGAGTAGAGTAGAGTAGAGTAGAGTAGAGTAGAGTAGAGTAGAATAGAATAGAATAGAATAGAATTCTTGGCCAAGTGTGATTGGACACACAAGGAATTTGTCTTTGGCGTATATGCTTTCAGTGTACATAAGGACAATAAAATACATTCAGCAGGAATAAAAAGATACAACACTTAGTGATAGTCAAGGTTACCATCAAATTGTACTAGGAAACAAATAAAAACAATATAAATTGAAAGATACAAGCAACATGGTTATAGTCATAAGTGGGAAGAGATTGATACTAGTAAGGAAGAGAATAATAATAGTAATACAGTCTTAGTAAATTACTTGACAGTGTTGTGGGAATTATTTGTTTAGCAGAGTGATGGCATTCAGGAAAAAACTGTTCTTGTGTCTAGTTGTTCTGGTGTGCAGTGCTCTATAGGGTCGTTTTGAGGGTAGGAGCTGAAACAATTTATGTCCAAGATGAGAGGGGTCTGTAAATATTTTCACGGCCCTCTTTTTGATTCGTGCAGTATACAGGCCTTCAATGGAAGGCAGGTTGGTAGCAAAAAATGTGGCAAGAAAAGTCATAAAATGGGACAAAACTCTCTTAACAAATTTCTCCCTTAGCAAGATAAATTCTGGACTCAGTTGTGGTCGTAAGTCGAGGACTACCTGTACAGCTCTCAATGAGATCCAAGACTATAACAGAGAAGATTCTAAATTAAATCAGTTGCTATATCATCTTTAAGCAAACACCAGGATGCTTCCCGTTCAGGGCTTCTGTTAACAATGTGGAGATAAGAGAGAGAGAGGGGGTGGGGGGGTGGGGGGGTTAAAACTGGATGATTAGCCCATTCTTTCTCTACTTTGAGCTGTCACCATATTCTCTACATGCCGTAGGAAGCCTATGAAACATTCATAAAGTTCTTTGTAATAAGGATTTAGAAGCTGCTATACAAGAAAAAAGTTTTCACATGGATAATTCCACGGAGAAGTTTGCTTGAGATCATACCACACATTGCAAATCTTTTTGGCTGTGGGCCATCGTTTTTTGAGTTTTAAGGCACAATCATACAAAAAATGACAAGGCTAGAAAAAAAATCAAATTTGACTTTTAATAAAAAATAATAATAATTAAAGTCAGCTAATACGATTGCTCCCAGTGCATATAATAATCCTATTCTTCTCTTATATTAACAATTGCAAAGTGCCTCTTGGCCACAATTTGTGGTTTTGTACTACATCATCAGTTTTCAAGTTCTGCAATTTTTGATTTCCCTATTTATAAATATGTTTTTTTTCCCCTGATTCATGAAGAAACAAACTGAGATTAACATGAACTTCTGGGGAAAATCAAAAGTGAGAGATTAGTCCACCCACCTAGAGGGCTTTGAATATTTTGCCTTGAAAGACAGAGAGAGAAAGAGAGAGGGAGGCAGGGAGGGAGGGAGGAAGGAGGGAGGGAAGGTGAGAGAAACAGTATTTCATGTTTGGCAATGAAACAACCAGATCACTGTAACTGGATATGTCAAACATTTCTTATATCATTTTTATTCAGTTTGATGGAAAAATAAATTGCTACGGATATTTATTTCAAAAATAAAACATCCTTAGTGACTTTCTGATGGATGAGGTTGAATTGTAGGTATATTTTAGGAGATGGTGGAAAGGCGAATGAATGGAAACTGTCTTTCATTATAGTCTACTCATCTCCTGAGTTTATTAAATTCCATACAAAAATTACTATATTGGAGACTCTGGTTTCCAGGTACCCAAAGGAACTGTGGACTCATTGAGAGAGAAACAGAAAAAAGATAATTCACAATGAAATATATGAGGGGAAAAAAATAAAACGTGACAAATTTGTTCATCTGCTATCATTAAAAACGTTATTTCAGCCTTTACCAATGCTCACCTCACCTCTTTAAAGTCACTTTATATATTCTAGCTCTTACTTTTCTTCAACACAGACTCATTAGCAAATTCTGGCCTGCAGTTTTTTCATGTTCCTCAGAGGTGGTATTCACTTACCTTGGCTACTGTTTCGTAACTGTGAGTGCGCACATATGCGCAGAGCCTTCCGCACATGTGCAGAGCGTCAAAAACAGGCCTTGATGACGTCCGGGTGGGTGGGCAGAGCCTCCCACATCCGCTGCTATTGATTCGCCTGAACTGGATAGAACTGGCTGAATATCACCACTGATGTTCCTAGGAAAAGCTACAGCTGCTATAAATGGGGCTATGTTTGAGTAACTATCCATACTGAAGAATCTTTTAGGAATCGGATCTTAGTACTGTCTGTAGCTCAAGAGTCGGAAGCCCGGTTCTATGGCTAAATCAAGTTTAATCAGTCAAGATTATTTGTTACATATGCTGAACTTGATTGGCAGCTTCATGAATTTAAATATCCTGTAAATCTTCAGCCTTTTTTTTTCTTTTAAGGGCGGAGTTTACATGTGCAAAATCAGGAAGCTGATCACATTTTTCTTATAAATGAAATTAAAATCTAAAAAATCTAACTACAGACTTTGCCCATTTTTTAATTTATTTTTCTGGTTACTAAATTAATGCTGGGGTTCAGGAGCCACAAAATGAGAACTGACAGATAAAAAAATCCCTGAGGTTTAATTTGGAAACATGTAGGTTTTTTTCTGTTTTTGATTGTTTTCCCCCAAAAAATATGCAAACACAGCTACTATGTTTGCTGTAGATTTATTTTGTAGAAATACCGAATTCACTATTCAATAAAGTTCAGTCTCTTCTACTCATAGCTCGTTGAACAAGGAATAGTAGTCTGGCTTTAAGACATAGTGCTAAGATATATAACATGATCCCACCACCACCATTGGTGGTGACATTCAAGTAAATGTAGGTTGAAATGTACCCAAACCGTTCAATAAAGTACTTGTACTCTAATAGCCTGTAGAGATTTTGAGTCATCCAGGTCATGGTTGTCCCAAAGGTGCTTTTTTTCAGGAGACAATTGGACTTTCTTGTTTTTACTTTTGAAGACATTTCACTTCTCATCCAAGAAGCTTCTTCATCTCTGACAGGATAGTGGGGAAGGGAGGATTTATATTCCTTGCAGACAGTTGGTAATCTGCATCCTTTTAGAGCAAGGGTGTCAAACTCACATCGTCATGGCATGTGACATATCGGGACTTTTTTCCCCTTTGCTAAAGCAGGCGTGGGCCATGGCCAGCATGTGACGCATCTGGCCCATGGGCCTGGAGTTTGACAGCCCTGTTTTAGAGGGTCATTGAAGCACTGGGAGGTTAATTTGTGTCTTCAGGGTCACCTAAGTAGTGCTCCTGGTTCCTGTAGTCTGCAATATTTTTTTCTCTGGAAATCCATTCCTACTCCCACACCATTCAAAGGGTGTTCATCCCAAGTTGTATAGCTAAAAGTCTGTAGAGATTCTCAGTCATCCAAGTTAAGATTGTTCCAAAAGTGCTTTTTCTCTAATCTTTCCTTCTTCTTTGTTTTTTGGAAGCATACATTCAAATGTGTAGAAAATTGAAGCAGAATTTAAGCTATAGGAAGCATGGCATTTCTGAATTATTCTCTTCTTTTTCCAAATAAACTCCTGGATGATGATGATTTGTAAAACATTACCTTTTCTTTTCTTTTTTTAAAATAGTGATCTATGTTTCTTTATTGATCAAGTAAGCTTACATTTGTTTATAACTTAACCAATATATTTATATGCTTACTGCATCTTCAGATTTTTACAACAGTTGAACAATACTGGCATTTAGAGAATTATAATAGAGAAAACAAAGAGGTGTGAAGAAATGGATTCTTAGCACCATATTTAGTGCCACAGGAGAGCTGGGGCCACATTATGGAGAACTAGGATAACCTTTGCCATTTATGGTTAATCATGTTCAGGTCTCCTGTCAACCATAATATCCCCATATGAAATGGGGTAAGTATCCTAAGACAGAACACACATTTTCAAAACATCACCTTTTCTAATGGGCAAAGAAACTTTGTAGGCAGAGCCAAGAATCCCCAATCTTCTAATACCTGTCAAAAACATATTGTAATATAGTTGGAGAATTTGGTTGAGATTCATAGAATTCCTGGGCAGTTCATTGGCTGATTATTATCTCTCAAACTGTCTAGCCTCCTAGAATTGTGGTAGGCTAAAATGGTGGGTTAGGATTAATAATATATTGTACATGTAACCTGTTTGGATCATCATTTTAGAAGTATGTACTTACAGAGAAACAGAATGGATAAGGATGAGCAAAAAATCAGTATACGTGTTGGGGGAAGGCGGGGAATTCTGATTTCCTGCTGGCTTCCCCATTGACTTTCCTCGAGGGAACATGGCAGAGAATATTGGAAACAACAATCACATGACTTTCCCTCCCTTCACATTGGGCAGGTAATTGGCTATTGGTGGGTGGAATGATGGATTACAAAACCGGTTGAGAAACTGTTACGGAATATTGAAAATGAAACTATGATAGCCACAGCAGCAGCCTAGCAGTGCAACAGCAGACTGTAGCACTAAACCAGCCACAACCTTCCCCAAATTTCATTCCATCAAGAGTTGTGGGTCCCAGATTTTGGACACATTCTGTATGTTAGCCCGTTTGAAGTATTTCAGCTGATCTACGATGCACCCTTTTGCTCAATTAAAGGTCAGGACAACAAGAGTTTTAGAAATATGTAGATCGCCCCCTGAGGAAAATTGGTGTACAAATAAAATATAAACATGTCAGTGTTGACCTTTACAGTTTGCCCCCTACAAATTAGCATGTACACACCCAGAACTTCCCCTATTTACATTAAACCTCTAAAGTCTAATCGACTTTAGAGAGACTATATCCTATATAAGTGTAGGGCTTCATTTGTTAACCTTGTTACTACCCTTGCCAGCCTCATTTTTATGAATATTTATAAGAGTTGTAGCTGCTATTAAATGAAGAAGCAAAAAAAAATATGCAAGGTTATGCTTTTCCCCCTCTTAAAACCATGTTAAAGCAATTATCTTATTCAGGATCTAAACTGCAGAGAGTATATAATGTGCTTGTTTTTAGTGGTTCATCTTTCTTCATTTCATTTTGTTCTAAACATCTCTATGCTCTCTAAATTTCTGAGTAAGAGGCAGTTTTTACAGTTCCTAAATCTGGAGGTGTTGACTAATTATTGTTCTTATTAATAAGGCCTTCATTGACATCTGTGAACCATTGGCGAGCACCGAGATGAAGCATTGCCAGATTTAGCGTTTCTCTCTACTTCTCTGTTGGCACTTGCTTTAGGGTTGGGAGTATAGACTAATACTTAAACAGCTTGGGCCTTAAATTATAATGGATTGCTTGGCTTTTGTGCTAGCCACCTCATGCCCAAAAGTTTTGCTTTTTTATTTTCCATTTTTAAGGGGAGAAAGCAATAATTGGGAGACTAAAGTAACTAACGTGCTACTTGTGAGTGCTTTGTGTGTGTACTTTCTCCATTTCTGAGAAGTGTCACACAAAAACTACAGGTAGTCCTCAGCTAATTTTTTTTTTTTTTACATTTATATCCCGCCCTTCTCCGAAGACTCAGGGCGGCTTACAGTGTATAAGGCAATAGTCTCATTCTATTTGTATATTTACAAAGTCAACTTATTGCCCCCCCAACAATCTGGGTCCTCATTTTACCTACCTTATAAAGGATGGAAGGCTGAGTCAACCTTGGGCCGGGCTTGAACCTGCAGTAATTGCAGGCTATTGTGTTCTAATAACAGGCTCCTTACAGCCTGAGCTATTCCGGCCCCTATGACCACAACTGAGCCCCAAATTTTTTGTTGTTAAGTGAGACATTGGTTAAGTTAGTTTTTCCGCCATTTTATGACTTTCTTGCCACAGTTGTTAAGTGAATCACTGCAGTGAATAAGTTAGTAACCTGGTTGTTAAGTGATTCTGGCTTTCCCCATGGATTTTGCTTGCAAAAGGAGATCATTGGACCTTGGGACACAGCAAATGGTCATGGAATGCATGGAATTTTCTTCTGGTCATGGCAGTTGAGCTACTCCATAAATTTCTCCCCCCTCTTGCCTATGGCAATTTGAGAGCAGGGCTGGAATGCTTTATGAGTTGACACTCTTCACATTTATGAACATTTGTTCATGCAAGTGGTAGCCGTTTAAGGCCTATCCCATGACTAACTTGTTTAATTAAAGTCCAGAACAAATGTTTGAATTTGCAAACAAAATGGTAGGAAGGGAAATAGGGGTGTGATTTCCTTGATTTTTTTCCAGAGGTGAGTGAAGTATTCGATCAGTTCCACAAAGCAAATGTACCTCTCTCCAGTCATAGTAGGATGGCTCCTAAAACAAAAAAAGACCATCAGAGGAACTATCTTGTGATGGCACCCCATGGTATTTAACTTGAAGTGGAAAAAGCCAAAAAGATTAGGGACCATTATTGATAAGTATGCAATGAAAGGACATTTAATCATATTCCTTGATAAAGTAAAGGTAAAGGTTCCCCTTGCACAAACGTGCTAGTCGTTGCCGACTCTAGGGGACGGTGCTCATCTCTGTTTCAAAGCCAAAGAGCCAATGCTGTCTGAAGACGTCTCCGTGGTCATGTGGCCGGCATGACTCAACACCAAAGGCGCATGGAACACTGTTACCTTCCCACCAAGGTGGTCCCTATTTTTTCTACTTGCATTATTACGTGCTTTCGAAACTGTTAGGTTGGCAGAAGCTGGGACAAGTAATGGGAGCTCACCCTGTTACATGGCAGCACTAGGGATTCGAACCGCTGAGCTGCCAACCTTTCGATCGACAAGCTCAACGTCCTAGCCCCTGAGCCACCGCGTCCCTGTATTATGTATGTATTATGTATGTATGTATTATGTATGTATGTTCCTTGATACGTACAAGGAAAACACAAGTACATGTACAATATATGATACAAGCTACAATAAATTCACAAAAGTTATTTTTCTTTCATTAGATTGAATTGGAACTGGTTGAAATAATTCATGAGTTTTCATGAGTCTAGCTGAACATGAATTTGTTCAATTAATTTAATGTCAATCCACATAAAATGGACATTATATCTATATGTAAAAATAGCTTGTTATTTTGGGCATGAAAATTCTACTAGGATGTAATCACTGAGATTATAGCGGGATGCCAAGATAATTACGAATTATGACTTGGTAGGTAATAGCAAAATCACCTATCTCATATTCCACAAGTCAGAGACAAGTCAGGTCCAGAACGCAGCTGCGCGGGTGATAGAGGGAGCCACTCGTGGCTCTCATATAACACCTATCCTGCGCAGGCTGCACTGGCTGCCTGTGGTCTTCCGGGTGCACTTCAAGGTGCTGGTTACCACCTTTAAAGCGCTCCATGGCATAGGACCGGGATATCTTCGGGACCGCCTTCTGTTACCACATGCCTCCCACCGACCGGTACGCTCCCATAGAGAGGGTCTCCTCAGGGTGCCGTCAGCCAAACAGTGTCGGCTGGTGACCCCCAGGGGGAGAGCCTTCTCGGTGGGGGCACCTACCCTCTGGAGCTTCCCCCAGGACTTCGACAACTTCCTGACCTCCAGACCTTTCGCCGCGAGCTGAAGACGTATTTATTCTTCCGAGCAGGACTGGCTTAAAATGAGTTTTTAAATTGGATTTTAAATGGGGTTTTATATTATATTATGTATTTTATATTTAATTTACAGGCCATATTGAATAAGTTTTTTAAATAGTGATTTTATTGTAGTGTATTGTATTGTTTTTATCTGGCTGTTCACCGCCCTGAGTCCTTCGGGAGAAGGGCGGTATAAAAATTAAAATATTATTATTATTATTAAGTGTGCAATTGAAACCTGCTTTCTGCAGTTTATCATACATTCACTCCAAACCAAACTAATGTTATTCAGGTCTAACTAAATGACTCCTTGCTGTCATTACTGGCCAAAAAAACCAAAAAAACAATAATAATCAAATTACGTAAAAATGCTGTACTGTCTTTTAAATTCACCTAACCTTTTCCATTTCCCTTGTGTGTATTCATTGATATGCCTTTAAGGTTAGAAATTTGTTGTTAACATTTAAGTCTTTTAAAGCTGTCCTATTTTCTAAAGAGCTACAGTACATATTCGTAACCATCTTCTTTCTAATGGAGGCGGTGCTTCTCCCATCCCTTCTACATAACCAGTAAAATAAAAATGTATCTCACTTTGATCAAGTTTGATGAAAACTATTACAGTTTTGCTTCTGTGCAAACTCTAGTTATGTGGTCAGCCAAGCTACCTTTTTGTGATGTTTGTTCGTTAGTTCAGCATATCGGTGCAGTATGTTTTTCTTTTTTTTCCCCAGAAGTCCAATAATTACATTAATCGTAGTTGCAAACAAGGAGTATTTCAATGTATCATTGCAAGGTGAGCCATTGAGCACCAGCTGAGTTATTCACAGAGGTGCACAGTACCGAAGGAAGGAAAAAGAGCTCCTCAATTTTCCAGCTCCTTTTGAAGTTGTTTGTATTTATGTCAGATTATTATCAGCAACAATCCCTTGAGAAACTGTTTAATTAAGCAAAAAAGATGCTGTGGAGATTTTGTTCAATCACAGTGGCATGTCAGACAGCAAAAGCGTAGCTTCATATTTGCTTTCCATAATATAAATTTAAAGCATGGGAAATAGAGATACATGCAGACATTCCTTATTTTCTTAGATGACTCCATGTTTCTGTGCGATACTGTAGGTTGTAGGAAATTCTCAGTGCTGTATTAGGTCAAAGAACACTGACATCTTATTACCTTGCATATTGCAGTGTGCTATGTGAGCTTTGTTTACTATCTGATGAACATGAACATAAATATGTGATATGCAAGTGGCCAGGATTGTGAATTTAGAATAGAATAGAATAGAATAGAATAGAATTTTTTATTGGCCAAGTGTGATTGGACACACAAGGAATTTGTCTTGGTGCATATGCTCTCAGTGTACATAAAAGAAAAGATACGTTCATCAAGGTACAACATTTACAACACAATTGATGGTCAATATATCAATATAAATCATAAGGATTGCCAGCAACAAGTTATAGTCATACAGTCATAAGTGGAAAGAGATTGGTGATGGGAACTATGAAACGATTAATAGTAGTGCAGATTCAGTAAATAGTCTGACAGTGTTGAGGGAATTATTTGTTTAGCAGAGTGATGGCCTTCGGGAAAAAACTGTTCTTGTGTCTAGTTGTTCTGGTGTGCAGTGCTCTATAGCGTCGTTTTGAGGGTAGGAGTTGAAACAGTTTATGTCCAGGATGCGAGGGATCTGCAAATATTTTCACGGCCCTCTTCTTGATTCGTGCAGTATACAGGTCCTCAATGGAAGGCAGGTTGGTAGCAATTATTTTTTCTGCAGTTCTAATTATCCTCTGAAGTCTGTGTTTTTCTTGTTGGGTTGCAAAACCGAACCAGACAGTTATAGAGGTGCAAATGACAGACTCAATAATTCCTCTGTAGAATTGGATCAGCAGCTCCTTGGGCAGTTTGAGCTTACTGAGTTGGCGCAGAAAGAACATTCTTTGTTGTCCTTTTTTAATGATGTTTTTGATGTTAGCTGTCCATTTGAGATCTTGTGATATGATAGAACCCAGAAATTTGAAGGTTTCTACTGTTGATACTGTGTTGTCAAGTATTGTGAGAGGTGGAAGTATGGAAGGGTTTCTCCTAAAGTCTACCACCATTTCTACGGTTTTGAGTGTGTTCAGTTCCAGATTGTTTTGGTTGCACCACAAGGTTCAAATGGTTTGTCCCTCTGATATATGACTGTACGTTGGGGACCATAGCATACTAGATAGATTCATGTGTACCATTGTATGGATGCAGTTTACAATTGTTGGAAGAAATGTCCATCTGGATTCAGTTCCAAGTGGGGAGAATGACACTGGAAACGTGGATGCTGCTTGGAAGGATGGTTTAATGGTGAACAGGACCACATGGGTTTTAGGCCCTGGGCAGCTGACCACATGGAGTGGAGAGCGAGTGTTATTTATACCCTCTCTTGGGCTTTGACCTTGACCTTTCTGTTCCTGTGGCAAGGGCATTATCTTATTGGTTACAGACTCCCATGTGGAGTCATGTTTGTCTGAATCGAATTTGGTTGAACCTTGCTTGGTGATGTAATGAAGGGGCTTGGTTGTGCCATGTGTCTAGCTAGATAATCCTATTATGTCCTGGAGGGTCATGTCTTAATCCCGTCACCCTGGCGCTGAGGTCCTTTGTTTTGTAGATAGGCTAGCCCAGTCTTTCTTAATGGGCACCAAAGATTTGCTGGGGGCAGGAAGCTGCTCTTGGACTTTAAAAACCTCTTTCTCCTTTTCTCATCCAGGTAAATACAATATTCTGCCTTCTTAATATTTCCCAAAATATTTCACTCTTCTAAGAAGGGTGGGTGCTAACTTTCTTCACAGTTTACAGTTTACTTTATTAATTAGCCTTTGGGCCATATCAAAGTGCAGAGTTCCAGATACAAATTATTACTAAAATCTGATAAAAGCAATTTAAAATGGAACTGGATAAAGTACAATTTAAAATAAAATTGGAATAAAATACAATGATTTAATATATAGATAGATAAAATATAATAAAATTATATTTCGGTATCACCCCTATAATCTACCCCAATTAGTCCTACATATGCCGATCTCAACCGAACCATTTTGCTTAAGCCATACTGTGCTGTGTTAAATGTTATTTTCAGATACACATAAGTTGTTTCGATATGGGGATCCCAATGGGTCATTTATTTGGCATATAGACCGAGGTAGCTGTCTCTCACCCTCTTATACAGGCAACAATCAAGTATGTATGCAGATCCCAAAACCCCGACTTATCGATGGGAATCATATTTCAAAGTAGGATCGTTGGAAGTACATAGGCATAGGACTCTGGGCTGCTTTGGAGAGTGATTTCAAGATTGGCTCAGAATAAAAAGACTTGTTTTCTTACAATACATATGTCAGGAAGTAGGGAGAGGAGTATATGAGTTTATTACACCCTAAAAAAAACCCACTCAAAAGATCCTTGTAACAAGACATACAGCTTGAAGCCTTTATGCTTGCAATGTCACATTTAAATTGCTAGAAGAAATAATTTTAACCCAACAAGGTAACATCATCAGTGTGAGTGAAAATGGAATTTGCAAACATGGGGTATTAAAATGTCTACAAAACAAAGAACTCCACTCCGATGTCATGAAAAACTCATAGATCAACCCTGAGCTACAGATATTCTTTTCTACTGAAACAATTTTTAAAATGAAAAGGTAGTTTTCGTGAGGTGAATTGAAAAAGGAATTCAAGAGTTCTGAGTGCCACAAAGCTTCCCCTGGTACCAGCAGAATTTTTCCCCTTATATTTTAAAAGAACAGGGAAAATTACAAAGAGTGATGAGGACAAATTGGGAAAAAGATCTTAATATTGAAATACCAGAGTCAGATTGGAATGTGAATTGGAATAGTAGAATTATGAGAACTTTATCTATAAGGATTAAAGAGCATAATTATAAAGTTGTTTGAAATGGTATTTGACTCCAGTAAGATTGTCACAAATGGATAAAAAATTAGTAAAAATGTTGGAGATGTGAGATGGAATTGGGGACTTATGAACATATGTGGTATAAATGTGATAAGGTTAAAAGTTTTGGCAACAATTGGAGAAAATGATATTTGAAATGATGGGGAAAGTAATAATATTGAGAGTGGAAACTATATTATTGTTGGTAATTAAGGAAATAGAATTAACAAAATATGAAAAAGAATTGATTAGAATTATGATTATAATAGGTAGAATTATAATAGCTAGATATTGGAAACTAGATGTGATTTTTAGAATAGAAGAGTGGAATTCTGAAATGTGGAAATTGGCTTTAAATGATAAAATGACATGTGATATTAAAATTAGAAGTGGTGTGTATAAAGAAGATATTTTCTGGAAGACTTGGAAACCATTTGTGGACTATGCGCTTGGAACATTGGACGCTTCGGTACCTGTACCTCGAGAACGTGGATTTTGGCAATCATGAGGATATATCCGAAGACCCAAATCTTCCTTTTTATGTATAGCACAAGGGTGTAATAATGTATTTTCTTTTTTTGTTTGTTGGAAAAAAGTAATAAAAAAATAAAAAAAAATATTACTAAAATCTGATAAAAGCAATTTAAAATGGAACTGGATAAAGTACAATTTAAAATGAAATTGGAATAAAATACAATGATTTAATATATAGATAGATAAAATACAATAAAATTATATTTCGGTGTCACCCCTATAATCTACCCCAATTAGTCCTACATATGCCGATCTCAACCGAACCATTTTGCTTAAGCCATACTGTGCTGTGTTAAATGTTATTTTCAGATACACATAAGTTGTTTCGATATGGGGATCCCAGTGGGTCATTTATTTGGCATATAGACTGAGGTAGCTGTCTCTCACCCTCCTATATAGGCAACAATCAAGTATGGATGCAGATCCCAAAACCCTGAATTATCGATGGGAATCATATTTCAAAGTAGGATCATTAGAAGTACATAGGCATGGGCTGCTTTGGAGAGTGATTTCAAGACTGGCTCAGAATAAAAAGACTTGTTTTCTTACAATACATATGTCAGGAAGTAGGGAGAGGAGTATATGAGTTTATTACACCCTAAAAAAAAACCACTCAAAAGATCCTTGTAACAAGACATACAGCGTGAAGCCTTTATGCTTGCAATGTCACATTTAAATTGCTAGAAGAAATAATTTTAACCCAACAAGGTAACATCATCAGTGTGAGTGAAAATGGAATTTGCAAACATGGGGTATTAAAATGTCTACAAAACAAAGAACTCCACTCCGATGTCATGAAAAACTCATAGATCAACCCTGAGCTACAGATATTCTTTTCTACTGAAACAATTTTTAAAATGAAAAGGTAGTTTTCGTGAGGTGAATTGAAAAAGGAATTCAAGAGTTCTGAGTGCCACAAAGCTTCCCCTGGTACCAGCAGAATTTTTCCCCTTATATTTTAAAAGAACAGGGGAGAATTGCAAACATGCAATTTGGCACATATGCCATCATGATCCAATCATGATCCTTCTGTAAAGTAGATGTATCTATGAAAGATATGGGGCTTGGATTGTAATATCACATCCAAAATTTTGCCTGTTTAGATTCCTCCTGCAAATGCTACTGGAACAAACATTAATGCGAGTAATATATATGTATATGTACATGTATATGAAATGTACACCCCATGAAGTTTTTTTTCCAACTTACGAAGAGGTGTTTTCTTAATGCACAGATACGTGTGTAGAACTCATCTTCCAGATTTATTTATTTATTTATTTTTAGTTTGTCAAATATGTACAAGATAGCAGGTATAAATATGAACATGGACATGAACAAAGGAAATGAATACAGATAAATGGGGACAGTAGGACAGGGATGGTAGGCACACTGGTGCGCTTATGCACGCCCCCTTTACGGACCTCTTAGGAATGGGGTGAGGTCCACGCTAGACAGTTTAAGGTTGAAGCTGTGGGGGTTTGAGGATGTAACAACTGAGTTAGGTAGAGCATTCCAGGCATTGACCACTCTCTTGCTGAAGTCATATTTTCTGCAATCGAGTTTGGAGCAGTTTCCCTTAAGTTTGTATCGATTGTTTGCCCATGTATTATTGTGATTGAAACTGAAGTCAGATATTTTGTGTACTATGCTTAGATCAGACCACAGGCGGCGCAGTTCCAGATTGTCCAAGCCCAAAATTTCAAGCCTGGTGGCATAAGGGATTCTATTGTGAGCAGAGGAGTGGAGGACTCCTCTCTTGAAATACCTCTGGACCCGCTCAATTGTATTAATGTCCAATATACAGTGTGGATTCCAGGCAGATGAGCTGTATTCGAAAATTGGTTTGGCAAAGGTTTTGCATGCCCTAATTAGCAGTACAATGTTACCAGAGAAGAAGCTTCACAAGATTAGTTTCTTAGTTTCTTATTTTTTATAATATTTTATTTTATTATAATTCTTATAATAGCCATCTGGACTAAACAGGACAAAAGTCATACAAAGAACTTGCAGTGTAGTTTTCTTCACATAAACTTGTTATGATCACAGAGAGTCATATACACTATAAGGTGTTTTTTTCCTTGTTTTAAAAACAAACTCCTATGTCTTTCCGGATAACATTGTCTGAGAATACAAACTTCTGCTTTAATTTTCAGAAGCGTTTTTCCCTTTTAATATTTTTTTTTAAAAAAGTAAGTTTGTAATTCAAACCCCATCCAAAGAAGAAGAATCAAGAAAGGGTTTTTTCCCCCCCTTACTGCTGAACGACAAAGGATGCGTTTTTCTCTCCCTCCTTTTTCTGTGGAATGACTACAATAAACAAAGCCTCATAGCATTCAATTTGTTTGTGATTTACAATATGGTGCTTTAAAGACAACTAGGGAAAGAAATGCAGCAGTAATATCATTTACTCATTATACTTAGACGTGAAAGAAAGCATGTTTATGGACACCTCAAAACATTTATAATGCCTGTGAACCAGGGGTGAGTTCTACTTAACTTTACTACCGGTTCGCATTGTGCCTGCGTGCTCGTGCTTGCCTCGCACTTGCATGCGCACGCTTTTCTGTGCATGCGCAGATCACTTTTGATGATGTTCGGGTCAGTGGGCGGAGCCTCCCGCCGGTTTTACTACCGGTTCTATAGAACCAGTGCGAACCGGGGGCAACCTACCACTGCGGTGAACAATAATTCATTTTTGTGCCTTTGAGTAAATGTAGTTTTCTGGGTAAGTTTTTTGCAAATGGTTCATCATTGCCTTTGTCTTATAGCTGAGACAGAGTGACTGGTTCAAAGTCACCGGTTTGCTTTTCATGCCTAAAACTCAAATAGATGTCCATCTTTTTCTAATCCAGAGCCTTTAATTACTACACCAAACTGATTCTCACCCTGGTTTTTGTAAAGCACGACAAGCCTGATCGCAGGAGGTAAACATATTGTCCAAACTAAATGGACAACCATTTAGATATGAGCCAGCAGTGTGCAGCAGCTGCTAAAAAAGCCAACACAGTTCTGGGCTGCGTAAACAGAGGGATAGAATCAAGATCACGTGAAGTGTTAATACCACTTTATAATGCCTTGGTAAGGCCACACTTGGAATACTGCATTCAGTTTTGGTCGCCACGATGTAAAAAAGATGTTGAGGCTCTGGAAAGAGTGCAGAGAAGAGCAACAAAGATGATTAGGGGACTGGAGGCTAAAACATATGAAGAATGATTGCAGGAACGTGGTGAAAAGAAGGACTAGGGGAGACATGATAGCAGTGTTCCAATATCTCAGGGGCTGCCACAAAGAAGAGCGAGTCAAGCTATTCCCCAAAGCACCTGAAGGCAGGACAAGAAGTAATGGGTGGAAACTGATCAAGGAGAGAAGCAACTTAGAACTAAGGAGAAATTTCCTGACAGTTAGAACAATCAATAAGTGGAACGACTTGCCTGCAGAAGTTGTGAATGCTCCAACACTGGAAATTTTTAAGAAAATGTTGAATAACCATTTGTCTGAAATGGCGTAGGGTTTCCTGCCTGGGCAGGGGGTTGGACTAGAAGACCTCCAAGGTCCCTTCCAACTCTGTTGTTGTTGTTGTTGTTGCTGTTGTTGTTGTTGTTGTTATTATTATTATTATATCCCCCCTCCCAAAAAAAGGACTTTTTAAAATCAAAGTCTTGATACCATGGGGATTATAAGTAACAATCCTTTAAAAAGCGGGGATCAGAGCAAGCCTGATATACTGGGTTCTTTTGGATGGGCAGAAACTCCTCAGAATAAGCAGTCCCAGAGATATCCAGGCTTTGAGCCACCAATGGCTTTGAAAGTGACAGCCGACACACTGAATTGCACTTGGAAGGCAACATATCAGCCAGTGCAGTTCCAGAACCCTGGAATTCCCATCAGTACTTCAGCTGCTCTATTTCATTAAGATTCTGATGAAGTATTTATCTGGATCTGTCCTAATCATGATTGAATGCCACTTGAGGGATTTGTGCTCAATACCGCTTGTGAATCTAATCTTCAACTCCCAGAATTCCTCAGCCAGCCATGGGAGTTGAAGGCCACAAATCCGCAAGTCATAAAAGGGCCAAGGTTCCCCAGCCTGATCTAGAGGGTCACAGTTGATAACAATGGCTGCATCCTATTCTCTGCAGAATAACTATAGAAGAAGGTTTATTCTTAATCCCCTCCTTTTATGTTCTTGACATTATCTCTTCCAACCCCAGATCATTGCCAATAGCCACGGTAATAACAAAAGTAGGCAGGCAGCTTCCCCTCCTTTCAACATTCTAAATTTGAACAATTCAGAGCCTTGTTTCATTATAAGAGAATCAAACATTTATATGTTTCAATCACTTTTAATGTATCACTTTGTCTTGGAATGACATCTTACCTTTCTTATGATTCTTCTCAAGTTCTTCAAGAGGGAAAAACACTTCTAACAAAGTTATCCGATGACCAACCCAAAGATATTGTCTGGTACCTCCTTTAAAAACCTTTTCAGTGTTACCTATCAATAATCAGTTGTCTTAATTCTGGCACCTGTTAGAAACTTTTTTTCTTTCCCAAGGCTCCAGAAAGTACAGTTAGTAGGAATTATCTAGATCAGCGGTCACCAACTGGTGGTCCGTGTACCACTGATCGTCTGCAGGAAAATTTTGGTGGTCCGCAGAAAAATTGTTTGCATTTTTTTATATTGCACTAAATCAGGGGTCCTCAAACTATGGCCCCTGAGCCGAATACGTGCAATGAATGTCTGTGTTGCTGCAAAGAGTCTCCCCCTTTGGGTTTTTTTTTATAGGGGTCAGAGGGGGGGGAGAAATTCTGACTTGGGGTCTGCTTCAACCTCCTGGTGCGGGGTTTTGGGTAAAGGCTGGAGGGAAGTGCTTCTGGTGGCAATGAGATGGAGGGCCTTGTTCCAGTGGGACGGCATCATGGCCTGGAACTGGCTGAGCCTCCAATGCCAGTACCTGGCCTTGCACTCCCGCAGGTCTTCCCTCTGCTTGGAAAGCCTATGCTCGCAGTCCTCCTTGAGGTGCTTCTGTTGAACATCCTTCTCCATCAGATCCAATTTGAACTGAGCTGTTTCGCCAACTCTTTCTCATGGTGGCTGCTTAGCTCCGACAACTCCTTCCTGTTGGGGCCCTAAAAGCCCAGGCGGAGAGGCAAGAAGTGGCTGGAAGGGGAGGGGTGAATAGAGGCTGGCGAGGCACCCCTCGATGTGAGTAATATCGAATGACAAGCCCACCCAGTCACATGACCACCTATTTTATTTTTATTTATTTTATTTTATTAAATTTTTATACCGCCCTTCTCCCGAAGGACTCAGGGCGGTATACAGCCAGAATAAAAACAAAATATATACAATTTAAAACAACATTTAAAAAGAGCAAATTTTAAAGGCTGATTATTAAAATTTAGATTTAAAAATTTAAAAATATTAAGAATACCCAATTAAAATTCAACATTAATTATGCCAGTCCCGCTTTAATAAATAAATATGTTTTGAGCTCACGACGGAAGGTCCGAAGATCAGGCACTTGACGCAGGCCAGGGGGAAGTTCGTTCCAGAGCGTCACTGCCCCCATAGAGAAGGCTGGGGGCTGCCAGCCGAACCTGTTTGGCGGACGGCACCCTGAGGAGACCCTCTCTGTGAGAGCGTACGGGTCGGTGGGAGGCAAAGGGTAACATCAGGCGGTCTCGTAAGTACCCGGGTCCTAAGCCATGGAGCACTTTAAAGATAGTTACCAAAATCTTGAAGCGCACCCGAAAGACCACAGGAAGCCAGTGCAAGCTACGGAGCAGCGATGTCACGTGGGAGCCACGCCCACCCAGCCAGACATTAGGCAGATCATATTAGTGGTCCTTGGGATTTAAAATTATGAATTTAGTGATCCGTGCGGTCCAAAAGGTTGGTGACCCCTGATCTAGATATGCATTTTTCAACCTCAACAAATTTAACTTCTACAGAACTTCAACTTCCAGAATTCCCTAACCAAGAAACACTGATCTAAACTTTTGACTCCAGCTGAACACTCCTTTCAATAATTTAAGTTGAAGCAGCCATGACAAATTGTTTCTCATATAAATGGTTCCACCATCAGGGTGCCGTTCTTGTTATTTTTTTCCCCATAACATTCAATTAGAATTCCTCTTTTTAACAAATACATTATCTTCAATTCTGCAAGCTAAAATAATTTTTAAAAAAACCCCCAGACCTTCCACATTGCATCTTTTCTGGTATTTGAGTATCACCCTTTTCCTCTATTTCAATCATCTTCAGTAGAACTTTGTTCAGAGTTACAATTGCCATTTTAGTTTACCAAGAAAGCAAGATATAATTCCTTGCAGTGCAAAAGTATTCTGTTTGCTCCTGAGATTCATAAGTGAGAAATAGTATGATTGTTGAGATAAATCTTTAACAAAGTTATCTGTTAAATTCCAGGGTAGTATACTTCAATACATGTTTTTATTAATATAGGAGACACACACACACATATACACACATCAGTTTCAATGTGTCTTTGTTCCTAAATGAAAATCCTGCGTATTCATTATCGGCAACAACATGCCAATCAATTTTCATTCTAATCATTGTCATTGTTGCTGAGCCAAGCTTTTTAACAAGATTATACAGCTGTGATTGCTTCTTACATGTCAATACATACGTGGAATTCTTCCATTTCCTTGAAATATTGTTATCTCACACACACACACACACACACACACACACACACACACACACACACACATATATATATATATATATATATATATATATATATATATATATATATATAGGTCTTTGGTTGTTCGGGTTTTCTCCCGTGTAAAATTGGAAGTGTCTTGGCGACGTTTCGACGAAATCCCATTCGTCATCATCAGGCTAGGTGCTTACAGCTTCCTATTTGTAGGAGAAATGTATGATCGCTGCTGTTTCTTCCTTTTAACTGCTAGTGGGGGTTTGAACTGATTGGTTGGGAGCTTGGCTGTGTTCTGATTGGGTGGAGGTGTGTTCTGATTGGTTGGGAGTTTGGCTGTGCTCTAATTGGATGGTGGGGTTGGCTGTGCTCTGATTGGCTGGGGGTGTGTTCTGTTGGGGGGGGCTTAGTTGTGCTAGGTTGGTTTGAGATGCAGGGGGATTTGAATTGGTGAGTTGCATTGCTGTTGTTTGGCTTCGCGTTTGTGGTCGTGCCCGAATAACCAAAGACCTACATACAAACACCCGCAAAAACCTCAGAAAACATATATATATATATATATATATATATATATATATATATATATATATATATATATATATATTTGTTTTCTGAGGTTTTCTCCGTGTAAAATTGGAAGTGTCTTGGCGGCGTTTCGGCGAAGTCTCATTCGTCATCTTCAGGCTTCAGTGCTTCAGCTTCGTGCTTTTGCTCCCAGAAGCACGGCTGAAGCCTGAAGATGACGAATGAGACTTCATCAAACGTTGCCAAGACATTTCCAATTTTACACGGGAGAAAATATATATATATATATATACATATATATATATATATATATATATATATATATATATATATATATATTCATTTCATTTTTCTTTTCTCTCTCAAAGTTTCATGTCATTATGAACACAGACGCTTTCTACATTGAGATCCGAATATCTCTTTTTTTTGGAAATAGATAGAAGGAAGAGATAGACAGAACACCTTTGGTACTGGGTCTCTCTGTTGTTCTTTTAAGGGTGTTTTATGTAGTCCAAGATACTGTGGAGGCAAAAGACAAACAAAACAACAAGCATCAAGGAGCAAGGATAAGTAGCTCACTGCTGGATGATGAAGCAAATCATCTCTCTAAATCTTACTGTACCAGAGGAGAGTTGAAGGATAGGCCCTTGAAAGATTTCAATAACAATAAGCCTATCTTCTGAGGCCTTTATTTCTCTGATATAAAGGAAAGGAAGGCAGTTCAGCAAATGCCTGATGAATTAATGGAAGACTAGCATCCTTTAGGACAGCGGTTCTCAACCTGTGGGTCGAGACCCCATTGGGGGTCAAATAACGATTTGCCAGGGGTCGCCTAAGTCCATCAGAAATATGGGAAGTATACTTGTGAGTCAAAGAATCATGCTCCAATGGTTGACTCCACAAGCCAGCTGCAGGCTCTTCAAATCGCTAGCCGAATTCAGCTTCAGGCATGATCAATTAAAAAAGAGAAAAATCTTTGCTCTGATGTCTCCCTCTCAAGCCAGCTGCAATCACTCCCAATCGCTAGCCTAATCTGGCTTCAGGTGTGATAAACTTAATAGGGGAGGAGTCTCCACTTTAATGCCTCCGTCCTCAAGGCAATCGCAAGCAGTTCAGATCGCTAGCCAATACGGCTTCAGGCGCGATAAATTCAAAATGAAAATAATTTTATGGTTGGGGTCGCCACATCGTGGGGAATTGTATTAAAGTGGTCCAGCACTATAAAGGTTGAGAATCACTGCTTTAGGAGGCTGGTTCACTACTTCTATTTTACTATCCTTAACAATTTCCTGGAGAACCGGAAGATGCTGAGCTTGTCGATCGAAAGGTCGGCAGTTCAGTGGTTCGAATCCCTAGTGCTGCATAACAGGGGTGAGCTCCTGTTACTTGCCCCAGCTTCTGCCAACCTAGCAGTTCGAAAGCACGTAAAAAATGTAAGTAGAAAAAATAGGGATCAACTTTGATGGAAAGGTAACAGCATTCCCTGCCCCTTTGGCGTTTAGTCATGCCGGCCACATGACTATGGAGACATCTTTGGACAGCACTGGCTCTTCAGCTTTCAAACAGAGATGAGCACCGACTCCTAGAGTCGGGAACGACTAGCACATATGTGTAAGGGGAACCTTAACCTTTAACAATTTCCTACAAAACAAAAACTTTGAAAAGTACTGAAAATTTTACCTTTGCATCCTGGTGATGACAGTGCAACACTGCCACATTCCTGGTCCCCCTACTGCAAAAGCCAAGAGTGACTTTTAGTCAAGACATACTTTTTCCTCTCTTCCCTACCTGGTATGATGGTAAGTATTTTGTAATATTTAATGAAAACGGTGTTCTACCATGCAATGCCTGTAACTTGAGGCTTTGTTGTAACCAATAAAGGAGAATATTTGTAGCTCATGGTTGAAATGAGGGGTTAAGAAGCAGTGGGTGGAAACTAATCATGGAGAGAAGCAACCCAGAACTAAAGAGAAATTTCCTGGCAGTTAGAACAATTAATCAGTGGAACAACTTGCCTCCAGAAGTTGTGAGTGCTCCAACACTGGAGGTTTTTAAGAAGATATTGGACTGAGATGATGTAAGGCTTCCTGCTTGTGCAGGGGGTTGATCTAGAAGACTTCTAAGGTCTTTTTCATCTCTTTTATTTTATTATCTAACAAGTTCTGTTATCTGTTATCTCTCTCTTCTTTGTTTTCTTGCAGATTTTTTTTTACCAAACCTAGGTAACATCATCAGTGTTGAAGATGTTACCTAGTTTGGATAATGAAACGTCTGCAAGAAAACAACCAAGCTCAGAGAGCACCAAGGACCCCACTTTTAAAAATTCTGCCTTATGTAACTCAAAAGATTATGATAATGTGTTATGATATGAAGGTAGTAAATGAATAAGAGTGTCAAGGATCCGACAAATGCCCCAATTAAATCATGAGCCTCAAGCCAAGCTTCAAAAGAAATCCAGTTATTTATTAGGTGTTTCATGTTGGCACATTCCCAAATGAAGCCAGCTCTGACACTAAGTAATTTATGCCCCAATTATGACCTTGTTTTCCCCCTTCCCCCAGGGTGTGTCATCAATCACATTTGCCAATAGAGCAATTTTGCAGGTTATAGAGGTCACTCCTCTCCGGCTGCTGTGGGTAACCCTGGGATACAGCCTTGAGAGAAATAAGCATGGAATGTGCAACTGTCTTTGGTTACTGTGTCATTTCACTGGTTTCCCATCCCCCCCGGCCTATGGCAACTCGAGACCAGGCCAGGGATGCTTTGCGAGTTGACATTCAGCTCCCCTCACTTCCTGAAGGCAACCTGTGCAAAGCAAAAACAATTTGTGTACAGGTATAGATTTTAGGGTTGTGACACCCCCACCCGCACAACCCAAAGGCTTCTTTGGGTTGTTGGCGTGGAATTTTGCTATGAGGAGGTCAGCCTGGATGTTCCTACTCTTTACCCAGGATGCCTCTGATAAGGGGTAGCCCTTCTAATTGATTAAGTATTGGAGTTGTCTCCTGTGCCACCTCGCGTCAAGGATTCACTGCACCTCATAATAGGTTTGGCCCCATAAATAGTTGGAAATGAAAATTGTGAATCTATGCTTTCCACAGTACTGAGAAGGTTGTGGAATCTACACGTTGTTCTATCCTGTGGTGCTGAAGGATATGAAGATGAAAGCTTTGGTGATCCTCAGTGACAAATTCACTACATCGCCATAAATAATGTTCACTCTATAGCTTTAAAAGAGAGAAGGAGAATAATATAACCTCTCCAATTGCAACTGTTTCCATTTTGGCCAGAGCCAGCCCTTTGCGTAAAAGTTGTGTACTTTAGTAGGGTGATGCATTGTTTCAAATTAAATTTGGAAGAGGTGCATCTAGGACAGAGCTGTCAAATTTGCGGCCTACGGGCCAGATGCGTCACGCAATGCCCATGCCTACGCCTGGTTTAGCAAAGGGGGAAAAAGTCATGATAAGTCACTTGATGATGCCAGCACGAGTTTGACACCCTTGGCCTAGGAGGTGAATGCAGTGCTTATCTTTGACACATTAAACCAGCTGTGCCTTTTGCTTGGTTCCTAGAAACAGATGCAGCCACATTAATGAGTCCCAGACACTGGCTGCATTTGTGCTCCCATGCATTCCAGAGTACCTGTTCCAAATCAGATCCAAAACAGATTTACTGCCAGAGATCATGACACCGTGAGGCAACAGGGATATATATCTCACATCATACCACTTCTGTGAAAATCCATTTTCTTCTCCACCACTGTAAGGATTATAAAGGCACAGTGAAGCTTGGAATGTTGGTGGGAGCACATAATAATATTGACCCTGTTAATAACACCAATATATCTTGATGCTTTGATGCTCCGTTGCCTGGTTTCATAGTACTAATTTTCCACTACACAAGAAGCAAAAAGCCAGGATAAATGCTAGAGCTCTAAGCCGTGAGGGAGAAGTAAATAAGTATAATGGGGCAAGTGATCCTAACAATCACTTCCAGGCAAGCAGGTGTAGAAAGCTCTTGTGCATTTATGTATTCTCAAGGGCTGCAATATATTAAATGTCTAATAGGCTAGAAATGACTAACGCTGGCAAGTAGAAAAATACCGTATTTTTCAGAGTATAAGACACACCGGACTGTAAGATGCACCTACCTTTTTTGGTGGGGAAAACAAGAAAAAGAAATCTGTCTCTGCCTCCCAGCAATTTTGCCTCATTGCAGCAAACAGCAAATAGCCTGCTTTACTTTCATTTTTGTTTTCAGCATAGCTTGATTAGCACAAGAAAAAAAAAATCTGCTCCCAGCGATTTACCTCCTTGCAGCAAGCAGCAGAGGCCCGTGCCACAATAGGCAATGGCAATTCCTCCAGCCTGAAACAACTGAGAGTCGGGAGGCCGATCCAACGGACAATCAACTTGTACTAATTAGGCTGTGCTGGAGCTGAAATGGGCTGTTTCTTCTTGCTGCAAGGAGGTAAATTGCTGGGAGGCAGAGGCCAAAGGGTAGGGGCCAGTGGATGGGAGGGGCTGCAATCGGTATATAAGACGCACCCAAATTTTCACCGCCTTTTAGGTGGGAAAAAGGTGCATCTTATACTCTGAAAAATATGGTATGTAGTTCTCTCTCCCTCCCTCCCTCCCTCTTTCTCTCTCCTTCCTTCCTTCTTGTGTGTATGTTTATATGTTTGTGTGTTCGGAGCTACCAACCGGATCCTAAAACAAAGAGAGCTCGAAAAATCTCTCAACTGTTCCTTTAATTTAGAATACCTGCCTCACTCATTTTTGTCCACAATAAATTCCACTTGTTTTCTGTCTCTTTGTTTTCTGCATCGCTGTGAGGTTAATGCAATATGCCTCAAAGTGAAACAGGCCAGAAGTTTGCCTCTTTGGGGCTAAGGGTAAGAAATGGAGTGAAGCTGATCACTGACAATTGATGACTATGGTTAACTTCTCTTCCCAGGTGGCCTTGCCATCAATCAACATGAACCAGTTCCTTCAGAAGACGCATTCTAAAAAGGATTGTTTCTTTATCCGTGACCTCTTTTTCTGTGTACTATTAAAAATAGTGAACAGAGAAAAGGAGTTATTTTGAGTTTTTTTCCCCTTTCAGGGGAAAAAAAGGCCTAGAATTTTATCTGATTTGTATAGCTGATGGTTCAGAAAAAGACTGGCTATTATACATTCCATTCTTCCCTTCATTAAAACACATATTCAATGTTCTGCAAAAAAACCCAAAAAACCCTCTGACCAAAACATCACAGATTAAAAAGCCTCAGGATTTAGGGAAAAAATATATTTAATCTTTGGAACAACTGGATAATAGCACTAACTCTTGGAATGATGGGAAGGAATAGGGGCCAAATTATGGAAACCTTTTGGGAAAAGTATATTTTCTAAAACTAGCTAGTAACACCCCTTTTTTTGGAGTAGTACCATAAAATTATATATTAATGGAAAGAAAATTTAATCTAGAATATAATGCAATAACTTTTATGAAGGATTTGCTATTAGAATAGCAGTTACAGTATAAAGAAGAAAAGTGAAACACGTAGAAAAAACAAGATATACAAAAATTATCACTATAGAAAAAATGAGATATGCAAAAATTATCACGTCAGTTAATACTTAGTTGGGTAACCTTTAGCATGAATTACAGACTTCCAACATCTTCCCATGGAGTGAACCAAGTCTTTTAGTTCTGCAGCTATTATAATGTGAAACCAAGATGGAACGATTGCTTCTATTAACTGGGTTTTATTGTTGGGACGCTTCTGACTAACAAGTTTCTTTAGTCGGCTCCATAGATTTTTCAATTGGGTTAAGACCTGGGCTATTCCCAGGCCATTCCAGCAGTGGCATATGATTATCTTGAAACTCCAAAAAAAAAAAGTGGGGGGGATGTTATTAGCCATCAAATCTCAAAAATACACTTTTCCCAAAAGGCTTCCACAATTTTGGTCACTACTTTACAGCAACAATGCTAATGGATTTCCAGGTCGTGGGGATATCCATGGTAGTGCTTTATTCTAAGTCCCTTTGTGGGCAGCTCCACATTTAGATAAAATTTGTCAGCTTGCCTTTTTACCCAACAGAATTACTTGAAATGAATGTATCCCTACCACTGGTAATTTATAAGCAAGGGAAATATTTCATGTCAGGGAGGTCGAACCTGAATTATCTCATCTCTGATCTTTGGGTGTCCTTTCTTTATGGTGTCCCGCAGATTTGTATATGGCATGGTGATGATCTTCCATAAACTGTTTAGAAACTCAAAGCATGCTTTGAATCGGAGAAATGGGGAAAGTATTAGGAAGAGACTCATGTTGGCTCCTCCCTGGGTTATAAAAGGTATGAAAGGGAAAATAGAATCAGGCCTTCAATACTGTGTTATAATATAAAAGTATTTTTCTATCCCTCCTGTAGAATCTGTTCCTTGATCTCGTCAGTATTGAAGAACTGAAATATGTTTCATTTTCCAACACATGTTTATTTTACTTGGAGTCTGAGCCTTCGTGGCACGGTGGTTAGAGTGCAGTACTGCAGGCTACTTCTGCTGACTGCAATTTGGCAGTTCAAATCTCACCAGGCTCAAGGTTGACTCAGCCCTCCATCCTTCAGAGGTGGGTAAAATGAGGACCCAGCTTGTTGGGGGACAATATGCTGACTCTGTAAACTGCTTAGAGAGAGCTGTAAAGCACTGTGAAGTGGTATATAAGGCTAAGTGCTATTGCTATTGCTATATTGTCCATTATTTTTCTTCTCCTTTCTCCATTTTCTGTACTTTATGTTATTCCTTGGAACCTCAGATATTATGTATTATTTATACACTACTAAAACTAATAAACAAAAATATTCGTAGTGTTCTCTAGCCTTGATTGTTTTCTTGCAGATGTTTCATTATATGAACTAGCACTGATGTTATTACCTAGTTTGGGTAATGAAACCTCTTTAAGAAAAGAAACCAAGCTCAGAGAGCACCAAGGATCCCTCACTACTAAAACTCTCTTGTCTGTTTCATTATTTGTAACCGGATACAAAATGGTACATTGTAGGGCAAGAACTTTGAATTTAGCGTACCTCAAATGGGCTAACAGAATGCTCCAAAATTTGAGACCCGTGGGCTCCATTGGATTGAAATCTGGCAAAGTTGTACCCACTTCAGTTCTCCTACGGTCAGCCATAGTCACACATGATTGTCATTTCTAACACTCCCTGCCAGCTTCCTATAAGGAAACTCAATGTGGAAGCTGACAGAAAGTTAGAAGTCACTTCCACTCCCACTGTTTTGTTGCCCACCTGTGATCATAACAGAATAACAGAGTTGGAACGGACCTTGGAGGTCTTCTAGTGCAATCTCCTGCTCCATCAGGAAACCTTTTACCATTGCAGACAAATTGTTGTCCAATCTCTTCTTAAAAACCTCCAGTGATAGAACTTACAATTTCTGGAGGCAAGTCATTCTACTGATTAATTGTTCTAACTTTCAGGAAATTTCTCCTTAGTTCTAAGTTGCTTCTCTCCTTGATTAGTTTCTATCCATTACTTCTTGTCTTGCCTTCAGGTGGTTTTGGAGAATAGCTTGACTCCCTCTTCTTTGTGGCAGCCCCTTATGCCTTGGAAGACTGCTATCATGTCACCCTTAATCCTTCTTTCATTAAACTAGACACCCAATCCCTGCACCCGTTCTTTGTATACCTTCAGTCCCCTACCTATCTTTGTTGCTATTCTCTGCACTCTCAACATCTTTTTTATATCGTGGTGAGCAAACCTGAATGCAATATTTTGAGTGATCTTACCAAGGCATTGTAGAGTGGTGCTGACATTTTATGTGAACTTGATTCTATGTCTCTGTTAATTTAGCCTAGGACTCTATTGGCTTTTTTGGCTCATAGTTGTCCAGTAGGACTCCAAGATCCCTCTCGCAATTACTAGTATTGAACCAGATACCACCTATTCTATGACTGTCAGTCTACTTCTCTCTTAAGTAAAGATATATATCTGAAATGTTGCCCTGGTGTATAATTATATATTTGTGCAAACCTATAATAACCAGCTCTTATTCTCCACAACGTTCATAATTTCCATGTATCTCTCTATAAACACATTCACATTCCATCTACAGAAATCTGTTTTTTTTTAATGTTTACCTTCTCTTAAACTCCACAACTCTATCAAGCTTATTTGCTTAATCTTTTGATTCCCAACTGAATATTCTCACCTATTATTTGTCTTTCTTTGTTTATTTTTTAAAAATATTTTTAGCTGCTATCCTTCAGATCTCATATATGTTTTGAATATTAATATAAATATAAAACCCAATAAATTTTAGGTATTTTGTTACATTCCTCATTCCTCACAATTCATGTTAACGTGGTATTTTACTTTGTTTTAAGCCTTCTGTTGCACCTATCAGCCTGAGATTTACCGAGTTACAGTAAATAATATAGTAAGTAATATAAATTATCAAGCAGTGAAAGAGTCGGCTTGCAAATGTTTAGAAATTAATAAGGTGATGACACAAACTGGCATGGGTTGTTAAAAGACATTGAAATATGGTATTTTGTTCTCCAACGTCATGACAAAGGGATGGTACATGATTAGATTTTAGAAAGGCAATTGATGAAGTAGCTTACAGCCTACTTCATGTTGAATGGTACAATACAGGATGGATGGATAGTACAAGATGGATTCTAGATGAGCTGAATAAACACAGCCAAAATATAGTCTTAAATGGGTAGATAGTCATATGGAAAGGTGTATACAGTGTACCTCAGTGTTCTGTACAGGGCCCATTATTGTTGTTGTTTTTATAAATGACTTAGATCAGGGGTGTCAAACTCAATTTCATTGAGGGCTGCATCAGGGCTCTTGTTGACCTGGGGGGGGGAGGGCGGGCAGGCATGGCCAGCTGGATGGACGTGGCCAGATTGACACCACTCCCCAAACTGCTGGCATGTTTCCTCTTTGCATTGGGTAGACTGGGCCGAAATGATGCTGGTAGACCGGGCTGAAGCCACGCTGGCCCGATATTTCCTCTTTGCATTGGGTAGACTAGACCAAAGTGATGCGGGTAGACCAGGGTGAGGTGACACAGGCCAGACATTTTCTAGGATGGCCCCAAGGACCGGATCTGACCCTGACTTAGATCATAGTAAGAGTGCTTATTAAATAGGCAGATACCATAAAGATTGGTAGGAAAATATTTGGGTTTTTTGGGGGTTCGCCCAACTGGGCAGAATCCTAACTAGAGGATCGCCCAAACCCGTGTGAACCCCCAGCAGCTCACACCTGAGGAGAAGGCAGTTCTTCTTCATCTCCAATCTATTCTCCAGAGCAGGGGTCTCCAACCTTGGCAACCTTAAGCCTGGCGGACTTCAACTCCCAGAATTCCCCAGCCAGCAAAGCCAAGTTTGGAGACCCCTGCTGCAGAGGACAGCTGTGTACCCTCTCCACCCAAACCCCTTGGGCTTCCCAGCTGCAGCCTTGCCTCTCCTGTCTCTGGTTCAGCCGGCTGATCATCTGGTTGCTCCCCTGTGTTCAGCCCTTCCACTCATGGCTCATCACCCTCAGTTGCCGGCTGACCCTCCTCCAAATTAGCATCTGGAGAGCCGTCTCAAGAAGCAACTAGGCAGGAGAATCATCACACTATTTGTAGTTCATTTCTTGACTATTCTTTTGGCGTAGATCATCAATCCTGAGGGGCAGAAGGCATCTTAACTGTTGACTGTAAGCGTGATGGCTGCATTTGTTGTTGTTAGTTTGGTTTTCTTGGTATTTAATTTTAGTACCATTTTTTTCCACTCTTCTTCTTGACTTTCATTAGTGGATTTTCTAATTCATTGCATTTTCAGCTTCAGAATAGTGTTATTAGCATAACATAGGTTATTGAAATGTATTCCTCCAATTTAAAGCATTCATCTTCCAATATCATCTGTCTGATCTCTCTCTTTCTTTGCTGCCTATGAAGCCGCATTATTGCAGCTGGATCAATCTAACATGTTCTCTTCTTTTTGATAACTACTTTTTTAATTAAAAAAAAGAAAGAAAGAAAACTTTCGCCTATCCCTACCATTTGTCCGTTTGATCATATTCTTAAGTACTACTTCTATTGCTGAATTCTGCAACACCCTCAACTTAGTTGCCTACTGTAGGTTTAATTCATCCTAAGAATTCAAATTGCAGCGTATAAGCAATGCAGTTGGGGAAGAAAAGCACCGACTTACTTTAGTCAGAGTTAATTGAGCCATTGGTAGAACAGCTAAGGCTGAAGTACATTGACATATTCTTTGCCAGAAGGTAATTGGCAAGGTGGAAATGAGGACAAAGAGACCTTGGCACCTCTCCACCCTTTTTTTTGAGACAATATATAAACAGTTTTCCTGCCAATGTATGTAGTAGGAGACATATTTTAGAAACCCTTGGCCTTAGGGACCTGATTTATGAAGCACTTTCTGATGAGTGTGACTATATTGATATGCTTGCCTTGATGTTGGCCTCTCCTTACGAATCTACAGTATATCTAATTAATCTCCTGGTGATCCTATGAATATAAAATGAATACAACTCTGTAATTTTGCTTTGAATTTTCCATTTCCACCTTAGTGCCCTGCCTTCTTTTCTTTCACAGTCTCTGCCTTTTGGTCTCTGCCTATTAAAGGCTGTGACTTTTAGTTCTTTGTCATTTTACTCATGTCTAGTGGTATGTTGTGGCACAACGGCTCAGTGATTAAGATGCTGGAGCCCAGGTTCAAGAAATGAGCTCCACATGACAGGCTGAACTCCAGCCCTCGCCCCATCTCCTGCCAACCTAGCAATTGGAAAGCATAATAATCATAATCATCATCTCCTTTTAACAAGGGCCTCTGGTGGCTCAACAGACTAATGCAGTCTGTTATTAACAGCAGCTGCTTGCAGTTACTGCAGGTTCAAGTCCCACCAGGCCCAAGGTTGACTCAGCCTTCCATCCTTTATAAGGTAGGTAAAATGAGGACCCAGATTGTTGGGGGCAATAAGTTGACTTTGTATAGAATATACAAATGGATGAAGACTATTGCTTGACATAGTGTAAGCTACCCTGAGTCTTTGGAGAAGAGCGGGATATAAATGCAAAACAAACAAACAAACAAACAAAAACAATCCCATAATCCCTTGTGGGGTGGAGTCTTGGCAACTGAATAGAGCTAGCAGAGTGTTTAATGGCTGGATGCCCTTCCTGTCACCGATATATATTCTCATTGTGCCCAGAGAGAGAAATATCTGCCTCTACCTAGGATCGAATTCACAGCCTCCCAATTGTGAGGCGAGAGCTCACCTCTAGGCCACCGCACCACTTCAATTGGAAAGCATGCAAATGCGAGGAGATAAATAGGTACCAGGTCAGTTGGAAGGTAACAGTGCTCCATGATCACATGTCCTGGCCACATGAAATGGAGATGAGCACCGTTCCCTATAATTGGCAGTGACTGATGAAATACAATCCATAGGGACTCCTTTACCTTATTAGTATGTTTAACTGTCATTTATGCTCCACTGCTATATTTTTTGTTTTGTATTATTTTGATTTTGTGTATGCAAGTGTGGTGTGAGAGAGGAGAGACAGACAGAAACAGAGACAGAGAGAGAGATTTCCATCTCTACCACATCCTTGTTGTACATTATTGCCAATATTGACACTTCATTCCTTGAAGTCTCCACTTGTCTGGAAAAATAATGCAGAAATGTGTGTATATGAGTGGACTTGTATGTTTAGGTATAAAGACAGTGATGGGATTCAGCCAGTTTGCACCACTTCAGGAGAACCATTTGTTAACTTTCTGAGCAGTTTGGTGAACTGGTTGTTGGAAGAAATCATTAGGTCAGAGAACCTGTTGTTAAATAATTTGAATCCCACCACTGCATAAAGACCTAGAACCTGTTTCAAATTTCTTCATCAATCTATAATGAAGTAACAGAGCTGCTGTTCATAAATACATAGGTACATGGGAAATACTGTGTCAGTTTTGGAAGGCAATTTTCTTTTTGCTTCTTAACTGCCACATATTTTAGCTGGGGAAGTTGGGAGGAGGTTGTTGTTGGAGCAGTAGAAAGTTAGTCATAACAACATTCCATATTGAAGGACATCCTGCGTCTGACTGAGACTGCCTGAAGATTGTATCCAATTGAGTATGAACAGTTGATCGGACAATGTGATGAACTTGTGGGTGTGGGGCAGGGCTGTGAACTGCCAACCGGGTGTGGAAAATCTGGAAGCTTTCAGTTTCGGGTTTTCTCAGCTGTGCCAACATGACATCTCTAATAAATTGGAACTTTGAGGAACCTCAAGCCTCAGAGCCTTATTTTGTTGGGGGTGTTCCTTGGAACCCTGACATACTGTATATAGAGTGGTGCAGTGGCCTAGAGGTGGAGCTCTCACCTCACAATCAGGAGGCTGTGAGTTCAATCCTAGGTAGAGGCAGATATTTCTCTCTCTGGGCACAATGAGAATATATCTGCTGAACAAAACTCTGCATTGGTGACAGGAAGTGCATCCGGCCATTAAGCATTAATGCATTAGGCATTAAGCATTAAATTGACCAGACTCCACCCCGCAAGGGATTATGGGCCGTTAAAAGATGATGATGATGGGAAATACTCTATATGGAGGGTTTTAATTCCCTTTGCTAGGTGGTCAGAAGAAAAATATAAAGGAACAATAAAACAAATCTAAATCCACCACATGGTTTAAAAGTCAGGCTCTTTGCTTGAAATAGTTGGACAGAGATGGGCAATATCCATTTCAGATAAAAAGAGGAGAGCGTGAAGAAAACACAATTACTTGAGATATGGTCACAAAGATCATTAATGTATAGAATAAAGAGTGTTGGTCCAAGGACGCTGCCTTGAGGAACGCCACTCTTGACAGGAACAGGATTTGATAAAGCATTGCCAATTTTGACCACTTGTTGTCTGTTAGACAGAAAAGCATATATCCATGTGTGGAGGGGTCCTGAGATGCCATAGGATGTTAGTTTAGGGAGAAGTTTATCGTGTACTACTGAGTCAAAAGCTTTGCAGAAGTCTATGTAGATTGCATCTATTGATTTGCCTTGATCTAGATTTGAAGTCCATATGTTTTGCAGTGGAGAAGTTGTAAGTTACATGATAACTTTTTCCTGAAACCAAATTGTTTGTTGGAGAGTAGGTTGTTAGTTTCTAAGTGTGAGGTAATGGATTGATTGATGATAGATTCCATGACTTTGCAGGTGACGAGCAAAGGGAGATCGGTCTGTAGTTTTCGACTAAGCTGGGGTCTCCTTTTTGAAGATGGGGATGACTGTGGCTAGTGACCAAAGTTTGGGAAGAGAACTGGTAGTGAAAGCTTTATCAAAGATAATACTTAGGGGTTCAGCTATATTAATGGAAAGTTTTTAAGAAATATGCACATAGACCATCAGGTCCAATAGAAAGCGATGGTTTTAAGTTGTGAAGAGCTTTACCAACGTTGTCTTCTGTGAAATCTATATGAGTTAAATCATCATAGTCATTGCTGGTTCGTTTGTGGAATGTTGGATATGTGTTATCGGAGTTAACAAAAACTGAGCCAAAGAAAATGTTGAAGAGGTTTGCTTTGACTGTTTCGTCATTGCATTCTTTGTTGTTAGAATCTTTTAGTGGTGGGATGGATCTTGAATCTTTAAGTTTATTGTTGACAAAATTATAAAAGGCACGATTGGAATTTGTGCGTAGAAGGTTCTCTTCTTGCTTGGTGTGGTAATTTGTGCATTCAGTTTTATTTGGTTGCATATGTTTCTGTAGCGGTTTTGAAATTTGTAACATAGCCTTTTTGTTTCTTTTCCAGAGGATTTTTTTTGATTGAAGCTTTTTATTGATATGGGTAGTTTGTTTTCTTGGACATGGTAGTCATTCGTGGTACATATAATTTAATGACTCTATTGATTTCAAGTAGGAAGACTCTATAGAGGTCATCAGCGGTTATGCAGGTTGCAAACAGATTTTGCCAGTTCAGAAATGAAAGATCGTTGTTTATAAGGTCGTAATTGGCTTTTTTGAAGTTGTAGTTGGGAGTTCTGTTGTTATGACGATTTAAGTATGGACGATATTGAGACGAAAATCAATCATGCAGTGGTCACTGTTTGAAAAAGGTTCTTTAATTTGTAGTCCGTAAATTGAGTTTGGATTGTTGCAGAAGATGAGGTCAAGGCAGTTGTTGAGTCTTGTATTGTTAGTTACAAGTTGTTCAAGACCTAGGTTTGTAACAGCGTTGTATAGTGTAGTATGGATTGGGTCAGTTGAACATTCATTAGTTGTCCAGTTAATGAGAGGTAGATTTAAGTCACCCAGGAAGATGAGAGGGTATGGGCAAGAGGTAGTCCATGTTAGCATTGAGGTTAGCATATTTGCGTGGCTAATGTCATAGTCGGGGCTCTGTAGCATAGTAAGAATCAAGAGTAGTGTCAAGGGATAGGTCATACTATGGTTTCAGGAAGAGAGAGTTTATGTGCTACTTGGATATTTTTAGATTCAGTGTCTTTTGTAAAGATAGCCACTCCACCACCTCTTCGGTTTTCCCGATCTGATCGATAGACTTGATATTCTTTGTTTGAGATAATGGAGTCAGGAAGGGATGAATTCAGCCATGTTTCACAAACAAAAATGATATCAAATGTGCCACTGTTTAATAAGAGGATAAATTCAGGTAATTTGTTGACTATGCTTCTTGCATTTATCAATTTGCATTTGAGATCTGATATGATTGGTGTTGAAGAGGTAAGGGGCGTGCATACCTAGTTTTGGATGTTAGTAGGTTGGGGGTTGTGTACAATAGATGGTTGTATAGATGGTTGGATGGTAGTTTGGGTGTTTGGATGGATGGTTGTTTGGATGGCTGTTTGGATGGCTGTTTGGATGGCTGTTTGTATGGCTGTTTGTATGGCTGATTGGATGGCTGCTTGGATGGCTGTTTGGATGGCTGGTTGGATGGTTGTTTGGATGGCTGGTTGGGTTGTTGGTTAGATGGCTGTTGGATGAATGGCTGGTAAGATGGTTGGTTGAATGGGTGGTAGGGGGATGGGTACTTGATTGAATACAGGGATGGCTGGTTGATTGTTATGGGTGATGGGTGGTTCGGAGGTGACTTTATGATTGTAGGTTTTATTTTTTATGCAATCAGCACGGTAGTCGATGTATAGGTTGGATTCGCCATTGTCTTGTCTTCTTTTAAGTTCTGTGCGAAGTTCTCGAGAACGTATCCGTTGTAGAAAGGATAGATCAGGGCGTGACCTAAGTTTACTGTAGGTAGGGTTGGTTTTAGCAATTGAGTTCATAGTATGAATAAATTTACGTTTATGCATATATATTCTCATTGTGCCCAGAGAGAGAAATATCTGCCTCTACCTAGGATCGAACTCACAGCCTCCCAATTGTGAGGCGAGAGCTCACCTCTAGGCCACCGCACCACTCCAATTGGAAAGCATGCAAATGCGAGGAGATAAATAGGTACCAGGTCAGTTGGAAGGTAACAGTGCTCCATGATCACATGTCCTGGCCACATGAAATGGAGATGAGCACCGTCCCCTATAATAATAATAATAATAATATTTTAATTTGTATACCGCCCTTCTCCCGAAGGACTCAGGGCGGTGAACAGGCAGATAAAATATAAATACACACAATAATTTAAAACAACCCTTAAAAAACTGATTTAAATGCCCAAAACGTTAAAAACATACTCCCCTATAAAATAACACAATTTTAAAAACCCATCTAATAAAAATAAAAATCAGGCTAGTCCAAAATCAGGCTATAATTGGCAGTGACTGATGGAGTACAATCCATAGGGACTCCTTTACCTTATTAGTATGTTTAACTGTCATTTATGCTCCATTTTTTGTATGCTATATTTTTTGTTTTGTATTATTTTGATTTTGTGTATGCAAGTGTGTGTGTGAGAGAGGAGAGACAGACAGAAACAGAGACAGAGAGAGAGATTTCCATTTGTACCACCTCCTTGTTGTACATTATTGCCAATATTGACACTTCATTCCTTGAAGTCTCCACTTGTCTGGAAAAATAATGCAGAAATGTGTGTATATGAGTGGACTTGTATGTTTAAGTATAAAGACAGTGATGGGATTCAGCCAGTTTGCACCACTTCGGGAGAACCATTTGTTAACTTTCTGAGCAGTTTGGTGAACTGGTTGTTGGAAGAAATCATTAGGTCAGAGAACCTGTTGTTAAATTATTTGAATCCCACCACTGCATAAAGACCTAGAACCTGTTTCAAATTTCTTCATCAATCTATAATGAAGTAACAGAGCTGCTGTTCATAAATACATAGGTACATAGGAAATACTGTGTCAGTTTTGGAAGGCAATTTTCTTTTTGCTTCTTAACTGCCACATATTTTAGCTGGGGAAGTTGGGAGGGGGTTGTTGTTGGAGCAGTAGAAAGTTAGTCATAACAACATTTCATATTGAAGGACATACTGCGTCTGACTGAGACTGCCTGAAGATTGTATCCAATTGAGTATGAACAGTTGATCGGACAATGTGATGAACTTGTGGGTGTGGGGCAGGGCTGTGAACTGCCAACTGGGTGTGGAAAATCTGGAAGCTTTCAGTTTCGGGTTTTCTTAGCTGTGCCAACATGACATCTCTAATAAATTGGAACTTTGAGGAACCTCAAGCCTCAGAGCCTTATTTTGTTGGGGGTGTTCCTTGGAACCCTGACATACTGTATATAGAGTGGTGCAGTGGCCTAGAGGTGGAGCTCTCACCTCACAATCAGGAGGCTGTGAGTTCAATCCTTGGTAGAGGCAGATATTTCTCTCTCTGGGCACAATGAGAATATATCTGCTGAACAAAACTCTGCATTGGTGACAGGAAGTGCATCCGGCCATTAAGCATTAATGCATTAGGCATTAAGCATTAAATTGACCAGACTCCACCCCGCAAGGGATTATGGGCCGTTAAAAGATGATGATGATGGGAAATACTCTATATGGAGGGTTTTAATTCCCTTTGCTAGGTGGTCAGAAGAAAAATATAAAGGAACAATAAAACAAATCTAAATCCACCACATGGTTTAAAAGTCAGGCTCTTTGTTTGAAATAGTTAGACAGAGATGGGCAATATCCATTTCAGATAAAAAGAGGAGAACGTGAAGAAAACACACTAGCAGTTGAGGATAAAAGGATGTGGAAAAATCCTGTTATTTACAGGAGTTCAAGAATGCAGGATCCATTGTAACTCCAACTCTGGGCAACATAGAGAATCCTCCAGAAGTGCCAGCTGTCACTGTTAATTATTTGGCAAACAGATGTTGCAGTTGGTGCTGGCAAGATTGTCACTGTTTGTTGTCCTTAGTGAAGAACTTTTGAACTAAGCAAACGAAAATGAAAGATTCCGCCTGGAACCTTCCAGATGCAAATTCAAATTGCAGGCTCACAGAAGAAACTTGGAGGACAAGCGAGGCATACAGATTGAATGGAGGCAAAGTTGAGGACCGATGTGTGAGCACGCTGGCATCCTTCCTAATGGAATGAAAAATCTGTCCTTGGCTTTCCGTTACATTGTTCTGAAAGAGCATTTTAGAGGTCTAACGACAGAATTATGGATTTGGAGTCAGTTTACCATCATGGCCTTAGAATGCAAGAAGATCCAGTCAATCAGTTCCAACCACAAAAAGATTGGCTTCTCCCTTGAGGCAGTCATTAGTACAATGCAGACATTTGCATACTTGAGCACATGACGCAAACTGAGGATGGACTAGGAAAACAAAATGTGTTTGGCAAGGCTGAGGGAAATAGAAAGTGGGGGGAAAAACCAGTGGGTTCAGAACCAAACCAATTAGCAGGATGTCCTTGGGAAAGTTGTCACTAAAACAGATTGAGATGTCAGAGATCATTCATTCAGTCATCAGGAGTACCCACGAACAATAGGAACATAGAATATAGAACATAGAATTTTTTATTGGCCAAGTGTGATTGGACACACAAGGAATTTGTCTTGGTGCATATGCTCTCAGTGTACATAAAAGAAAAGATACGTTCATCAAGGTACAACATTTACAACACAATTGATGGTCAATATATCAATATAAATCATAAGGATTGCCAGCAACAAAGTTACAGTCATACAGTCATAAGTGGAAGGAGATTGGTGATGGGAATTATGAAACGATTAATAATAGCGCAGATTCAGTAAATAGTCTGACAATGTTGAGGGAATTATTTGTTTAGCAGAGTGATGGCCTTCGGAAAAAAACTGTTCTTGTGTCTAGTTGTTCTGGTGTGCAGTGCTCTATAGCGTCGTTTTGAGGGTAGGAGTTGAAACAGTTTATGTCCAGGATGTGAGGGATCTGCAAATATTTTCACGGCCCTCTTCTTGATTCTTATTCCCTATTCTTGGAATAAGAAGACATGATGAAAACTCCATAATTTCACAACACGTGGACAAACCCAGCCATAATTCCAAATAGGAAACTGAGAATTATAGACCAAGCCAAATCCCAAAATACTAGAGAGTTCCTGGAGGCTTGGCACTTGGACAAATCAGAAGGCAAGTTGTTCCACTGGTTGATTGTTCTTATTGTTGGAAAGTTTCTCCTTAATTCTAGTTTGCCACTCTCTCTGTTCAGTTTCCATCCATTGCTTCTTACCTTGCCTTCTGGTATTTTGGGAAATAGGTTGACTCTGTCTTCTTTGTGGCAGCTCAAATATTAGAGCACAGCTATCATGTCACCCCATGTCCTTCTTTTCACTCTATCACCTAATTAGGCTTGATTAATCTTTAAAAGTTTCTGAGGGTCAGATCTGGAAAATACATAAATTTTATAATACAAGACATCCAAGGTTTCCAGGCTAGATTGGGAAACTGAAGGAAATATCTTTAAAGAATTTAAAGAATCCCACTATTTTGAATTGAGTCCAGAAATGGGCTGACAACCAGTAGAGCTGGCATACTGGCATAATAGGTTCATATTAGCTAGTCCCAGTGAGAAGTCTAGCTGCTCAATTTTGAACTAACTAAAGTTAGTGGACCATTTTCACAAGCAGTCCCTGTGTACAAAGCATTGGGATAACCCAACTGGAAAATTACCAGTGTTGCAAGAGGGAGGTAAAGCGTAATGAGGCTTGCAAGATTGATATCAGCTCCTTCAGGGTAAACCAGATCAAAAAACAGACTCCACTGGAAGAAATGAACTATACCGAGATAGGCTACAATAACAGAATCTTGCAAGCTTGGTTGCATTTTCTCTTCCCTATCTCCTTCTTATTTCCCAGGGAGGAGCCAGTCTGCGTCTCTTCTTAATACTGCATCGTTTCCCAGAATTTAAGGAATGTTTTAGCTCTCTTGGCTTATATAACCATTCCTGCCTATTCTCCCCAAGGAGAATTATCTCCTTGATTTGCTACACAGGGTCATGAACATGATACCTGTTCCATCCAAACTGAAATGCACCTAGAATATACAAGGCACAGTTACTTCAAATCCACAGTCAAAAAGCAGGATGATAGGAGCGTATTTGTTAAGACTCAAAACAGAAGCCACAAACCTTTTTTTTTTTTTTGTCACACAGTATATATAAGCATAAGCATGAAAAAACTATATAATATATAAGCATATATATAAGCATAAGTATGTAATAACTATATTAATTGGATATAATGAAAGGAAACAATAGGACAGGAACGGTAGGCACGCTTGTGCTCTTATGCACGCCCCTTACAGATTTCTTACGAATGGGGTGAGGTCAATAGTAGACAGTTTTTGGTTGAAGCTTTGGGGATTTTGGGAAGAGACCACAGAGTCAGGTACTGTATTCCAAGTATTAACAACTCTGTTACTGAAGTCATATTTTCTGCAATCAAGATTGGAGCGGTTAACATTAAGCTTAAATCTATTATGTGCTCATGTATTGTTGCAATTGAAGCTGAAACTCAGGTCATGTCGAAGGCAGTGGAGTTCTAAATTTTCTAAACCCAGGATTTCAAGTCTGGTGGCATAAGGTATTTTGTTGTATTCAGAGGAATGGAGAACTCTTCTTGTAAAATATTTCTGGACACGTTAAATTGTATTGATGTCAGAAATGTGGTATGGGTTCCAGACAGTCGAGCTGTACTCAAGAATTGGTCTAGCAAATGTTTTATATGCTCTGGTTAGTAGTGTAGTGTTTTTAGAGAAGAAGCTACGCAAGCTATTGTCAGCTTTGGAAGCCATACTAAGTTGAAGGCTTCCACATGCTGCCACACTCTCTGGGGTGGGAAAGTAGGAGAAGCGGGTGAAAGTACGAGGGGTTATTAGACATAACAACATTTTTCCTGCTGGTCAAGGTCAGGCTGGGTTCCCATCTGGAGAAGGAGTGGCCGGAGTGATGCTTTGACATGGGACGGTTGAGGATTGGAGCATGGGACCGGCAGAGGGGCCATGAGGGTGGAGATTTTGGAGTCTGTATTACTGAGGGAGGAACCAGAATCCCCAGTTTCAGTTTTCATCCAACTGTGCCAGTTTACCTATGCTAATAAAAGAACTTTGAAAGATATTTGCTTCAGAGTCTTTTCTGCAGGAGGGGTTTTCTGGAACTTTGACACCTATGTCGTTCTAAGATGTTGTGACAAACAAGGAATTTCAAGTTGGCCAGCAATTATGATGTGACACAGGCTTTATAGTTAAAACAGGCTTAAAAAGACTATTGACTTCCACCAATGTCAACCTAAATTTAAGTAGCTGCAATTTAAACTATCTTTTATGTAAGTGCATCCCCTTTAGTTAAATTAGATATCATTAGCGGACCAATTTTATAGCACAATTAATCCACTATTACATACCTGGAATAAGGGCATTGCCTTTCTAAAAAACAGTTAGGAGGCACAGTCTTCCTGCTTATGGCAGCTGGCTGTTATTTTTAAAAGCATGCTAAGGGGGTCATATTCTAAGGATGATGTTGTAAGATTTATATAGCTCCTCTTTTATTTCACTCATTATAGACAAATTCACATTGAATCTGGGTATGTACTTTGGATTGTTAGGAAAGCTTGGACACATGGGCCTTCTAAATCAACAATCCTTGCTCAGTTCAAGATTTTCAGATAGCACCTTCTGTAGATCATATATGAGGCTTCTCTGGCTTGTGTATTGCATGAACCAGGTTAATTCAATCATTCACTGCAAGACAAAGCGTTTGGGTAATAAGCAGTGGTGGGATTCAGCCAGTTCACACCACTTCGGGAGAACCGGTTGTTAACTTTCTGAGCAGTTTAGCAAACTGGTTGTTGGAAGAAATCATTAGGACAGAGAACCAGTTGTTAAATTACTTGAATCCCACCACTGGTAATAAGTTTAAATATGTCATGTTTTTCAAAGACTGCCACAATCCAACATAATTGTGAAATAGAATATAGTTGGGATTCATGGACAGAGATAGATCAGAAAGATAAACATAACCCAAAAGGATAAGCAGCAGCTAGATCAAAATGTTACAAGCCAGTACAGAGCTAAATAGAAATTTGAGTTACAAAATGGTAGCGGTAAACAGAGAGGTAATGATAACAGCCAATTATCATACTACAAAGCAGTACAATAACCAGTATGTTTATACTCAAAATAGTTTATCAGTTCTTAGATCATTTCAAGATGTACTACTGCCAAACCAAGTGTTGTGACCCAGGCCCAAGTAGGTAATAGGAAACTCAGTCCATTAAAAGAACAACAACAACTATTCGAACAGCTGAGAATTCATTCCCAGCGTAGTTCAACTAAATTAAAACAAATTCCTCCCAACACAAATTCCTCAGTCCTATCGCAAACCTTGCTCCAATTAGGCAAACTGCCAAAGGCCTTTCTTGGCAAACGTTCAGAAGTCACAAAAATAAATGCAAGACGTAGACAAAGCAGAAGACAAAGCTACCAACATTGTTTTCTGCCAAAACCCAAACACTGTTGCTGGTATGTTTTAAGACTTATGGGAGGGGCCAATCATCTCTTGGCCCTACTCCCGAGTTGTCCTTTTTGCTTGAGCAGCTCTTGCCTTCTGGCAGCTCTTCTCTAACACCACCAACAATACAACTACCCTTCAAAAAGACCTTGACTTTGTATCTGAATGGTCTAAAACTTGGCAACTTCAAATCTCAACCAGCAAATGGTCAGTATTACATATTGGAAAAAAGAACCTAAACACTAAGTACAAACTTGATGGACATTACCTTATAGATGACCCCCACCCTGTTAAAGACCTTGGAGTTTTCATATCAAATGATCTAAGTGCCAAAGCCCACTGCAACTACATCACAAAAAAGGCTTTAAGAGTTGTAAACCTAATCTTGCATAGCTTCTTCTCCAAAAACACTACACTACTAACCAGAGCATATAAAACATTTGCTACACCAATTCTTGAATACAGCTCGACTGTCTGGAACCCATACCACATTTCTGACATCAATACAATTGAACGTGTCCAGAAATATTTTACAAGAAGAGTTCTCCACTCCTCTGAATACAACAAAATACCTTATGCCACCAGACTTGAAATCCTAGGCTTAGAAAATTTAGAACTACGCCGCCTTCGAAATGATCTGAGTTTAACTCATAAAATCATCTATAGCAATGTCCTTCCTGTCAAAGACTACTTCAGCTTCAATTGCAACAATACATGAGCACACAATAGATTTAAGCTTAATGTTAACCGCTCCAATCTTGATTGCAGAAAATATGACTTCAGTAACTGAGTTGTTAATGCTTGGAATAAACTACCTGACTCTGTGGTCTCTTCCCAAAATCCCCAAAGCTTCAACCAAAAACTATCTACAATTGACCTCACCCAATTCCTAAGAGGTCTGTAAGGGGCGTGCATAAGAGCACAAGCATGCCTACCATTCCTGTCCTATTGTTTCCTTTTGTTATATCCAATTAATATAATTATTACATACTCATATATATGCTTATATATTGTATAGTAACTTCATGCTTATGCTTATATATACTGTGTGACAAAATAAATAAATAAAATAAAAATTAGGAACAGGCTCCTCCTGTTCCTCTGCCTCACTCAGTCTCTGGAGGCTCTGGAGTCCGCACCTCACTCCCCGATGGCCCTGGCCTCACCTCAGCCTCATCGCTGTCCAACTCTGTTGCCAGCTCGGCAGGCTGCTGGTGGACCACAACACCAGGCCTCCCCCATCCTATGACTTTCATTTTTTTTCTTCCCTGATGTATGACTTGGTAAAATATTAGAAAAATCTTTGAGAAGTCTATAATATCCTGGATTCTCTTCCCCTCCTTCCTCCTTCCCCACCCATTTCCTCTGATTAGGGACACATTTCCTCTCTTCCAGGGTTCTCAAAAATTATAGTTAGTGATTTTGCAATCACTTCTACTAGTTCCTTCCTTACATTGGGAAGTGATTTGGACTTGGAGATTTAAATTCATTTAAATTTTTGATTCTTTTTTTATGCCATCACCAACCCTGAGCTGCTCCTCTTCCACTACTAGCATAAGGCTATGCGACTAGGAGTTTGTTTCCCTTCTGGGTAAAGACAGACATTAGAAAACGTGTTAAAACATTTTGTTTTCCCTCACATGTTGCCAGATGACCTCTTTTCCTTTGACTTGCAATAGACCTACAACTTCTTTGTCTTTCTGTAACTTTAATCTGAATTTGGACCATATTCCTTTATGCAGTTGAGAATTATTATTTTTTTAAATGAATGTCCTGGTTAGACTGCAAGTACTCAGAACTGTGAAGTCTGAGCAATTAATGTACTTACCAAATAAGTCGAGAGCCAGTTGGTGCAGTAGCAAAGCCATCAATCTAGAAACCAGGAGATTCTGAATTCTAGTCCCACCTTGGGCACAAAGCCAGCTGGTTGACCTCGAGGCAATCACTTTCTCTCAGCCGTAGTATGAGGAGGTTTTTCACTTCTGAAAAACCTAACCAAGAAATCAGCAGGAATTTCCAGGCAGTCTCAGAGAATTGGACACAATTAAAGAACAACAGAAACAACAAACCAATAAGTTACATGCTGTATTAAAGTGCGTGAACTTTTGCAAAACTGGCATGGTATATTTGTAACAGTAATGCAATTTCATATGGCTTACTGTAGGAACAAGAAACTGTGGCCCTTCACATGTTGCTGTATGTCCAACATCCTAGCTATTGAACACACTACTATATATAGTCTGGCATCTTATCTTCTTCTTCTTCTTGTGCCGTATCTGTCATCGGATGTTGGCGATCATATTGGCGATCCTGTTTTTATCAACAGCCGCACCAAAAAGTGCTGCTGAGTTTTGTCCAAACCAGCCCTTAGATTTTGAAGCCATGATGTTCTTCTTCTGCCTGGACCTCATTTGCCTTCAATCTTTCCCTGGAGGATTAAGTGAAGGATGCCTTATTTTTCCAGGTGTTGCATCACATGTCCAAAATATTCTAACTTTCACTTTTTAATGGCCTTGATGATTTCCCTTGGCTTTCCCAGGCGGCTTATCACCTCCTCATTTCTGTTTTTGTCAACCCAGCTTATCGGTAACAGCCGCCTGTAAATCCACATTTCAAATGCTTCTAGTCTCTTCAAGTGGCTTTCTGTCAGAGTCCAACTCTCCACTTCGTAGAGCAGGACAGTAAAGATGTAACATCTGACAAGCATCATATAGAGAGCCACAATGCCCACAAGCCAACTATAGGGTTTTGCATGCCCTATATAGTGTTCTGCCTGAATAAAGTTTTCAGATCATCCCCCCACACCCCAAATGGAAACATCTCTACCCAAGTCTCGATTCAAAAGTGTCTTCCAAATGCAGACGTAAAACATTGGACTGCCTTTGAGGATTAGAAAGATTGGTTGCTCGATTCAAAACTAAAGATCCTCAGAGTTAATTCCCTTTTGACTTTAACAGCAAGGGATGATTAAAGACCATCATCAGTGAGTCCTGATGTGGCAAGGTATTTAGCATACATGTCTTTTACTCCATGGAGGTGCATAGCAATGAGCAATTGGTTTACCGTGGGCATAAATAATCTTCCTTGTCCCAGATAACTGGAAAAAGAATTGCACCTGAAGACCCTAACGTGACTCCCATTTCTTTCCATTCCGGAATCGATCAAGATAAAAGTGAAAGAAATGCATAGAGAAATTTAGCCTTTGGAATGCAATGCCATTAAATGATGTCAGGCATCATTCTTTCACCCTGGAGTATTTAATGTTAAACTACCAGACGAACTGCACATTTATATCATTGCCACCAGTAGTTCAATCATAATTTATTCTCATATATTTTATACAACCCATAAATCTATCTTTAATGGTTTTAAAATAGTGTTTCAATGGGATTTCTCAGCAGTCTATCGCTGAGAATATCAGCAGTCGCCTGAAAGAATGCTTGCTGAGTGCTATAGATCATTTATGTGCAAGGTGCATCTGGAGGGAAGTGATTGCTATGTTCAGCTTAATCCATGCTCTAACTTCACATATGGCACCACTGAGAACCACCAGGGAGGGCTAATATCTCGCGTGAATATGGGATGCAATTTACAATATACTCTTTACTTCTCTAGTCTATCCAAGGATTACTGGATAGCAAAAATAATCGAAAGGATGTAAGAGGAGGAAGGCATTTAAGTAATCTAATGTGCTGAAGTTAATTAAGCTAAATCAAACTAAATGCCTCTGGAGCAAAAAGTCCTGGTTCTCGTCCAATGGTTGGTGTTTGGTTGCTCCTAAACCTGGAATTTCCAGTTTGGGATTTGGGTTGATTACCTTCTAAGTCATATAATTCATGATCATAATCTCAATATAAGACTCCAAATTCCATGTATTAGTGAGCCATCTGGATGAACCTCATTCCAGGCAGAAATATCCACATGTTTTAGGAAATATAGTAAGATATTATCTACTGTATTATCTATTGTAAAATCTGGATTAAAGGTCTTATTATACAGACATACGTCCCTATATACATATGTACATATAGTTTTAGGTAATCATTGAAATATTCTCAAAGACTAATCTCGCTATGATTTAAACAGAAAACAGATCAGTCTGCACCCTGGCCCTGTTTTTACCAATTTCAAACCTTGATCCTATTCGTAACAATCGCCTGGTGAGACAACTGCCATCTTCTCAGAGATGACAGAACTGAAATAGGAATTGAATAGTTTTGTCTTTTCTTTCTTAATGGTTAGCAGTGTGATGATTATTATTTTTTTCTCCCTTCTGGTTTAATCATAGCTAAAGAAAACCTTATTCTTGTTAGCATGCTTTACCAACCTCAATTCATTAAGCTTAAGTTTTCCTGAAACCATTTATGGAATTATAGAATACATACATGCATTGCTTCTTGATGACCTATTCATCTCTCTCTCTCTCTCTCCGTCTCTCTTTCTCCCTCCCTCCTTTTCTCCCCCCCTCTCTCTGTGTCTGTGTCTGTCTCTGTCTCTCTCCTTCTCCCTTCCCTCCCTCCCTCTCTCTGTGTTTATGTGTATTATTTCCCATTTCCAGATAAGTTTTCAGTACACTTTTCCAGCATCTTTTTTCCTTCCCCCATTTATTTTGCCATGAGAAATGTCTAATGAAGTGTACATAAACCTGTTTGACAAGGAAAGTATTGAACTGCCAGCTGTTCTGTATACCAATATTATGCCGCAATACACTACAAACCCACTGAACACAGTTGGAGTTTGTGGTGAGTGTAGTAATACCAGAGTTCTGAAAGAAAGTTTAGGATAAGAGATATGGTCCTCCTCAAATTTATTTCTAAAATAATTCCCCACAGTAACGAAGAAGAATGGCTGTCCCCAGGTAGATTGTCTGTATCATTGTTCCCATGAGAAGTAGAGATAAATAAACATAGAGAGGATAAAAATAATAATAATCATATTGTTGGGGGGCAATAAGTTGACTTTGTATATAGTATACAAATGGATGAAGACTATTGCTTGACATAGTGTAAGCCGCCCTGAGTCTTCGGAGAAGGGCGGGATATAAATGCAAAAAAAATAATAATATTTACTTATTTGATATTTCAGAGAGGCAGAGAAGACCATTTAAATAATGGCAAAATTGATAAAAAATATTAATAAATTAACAATAAGAATTACATACGTAAAATGAAAGACAATGCAATGTCATGTAATACTGTGCTGAATGTAAAGCAGGTGTGGGCTTCAAAAATTTTAGCAAAGGGTTCTCTGCTGGGTTGCTGGGTGGGCGTGGCCATGGTGGGCATGGCCTAGTCAGCCTCCTGCACTATGGCGGGGGGGCATTTTTGCTCTCCCCAGGCTCCGGGGGCTTTCTTCAAGCCTCTGGGAGGGAGAAAACGGCCTCTCCAGGCTCGAGAGGCCTCTGGCAGCTGGAAATGAACTTCTGGTAGGCCCGTTTTTCACCTTCCCCGAGCCTCCCTGCGTGCCCTGCACTTGCTATGAAACAGACGACCAATCTGCAAACACCCACTCCATCTACCAATCAAGATGCAATCACAGAGCCAGCCAACCCGCTCACAGCAACACTCCCCATGTCCCCACCAGTATTTATAGAGAGACGGCAGCTCCAACCACTCTTTGCTCGAGAAGCAGGAAGCCGAAGACACCAGCCTCAAGATGATGAGTAAGACCTCATCGAAACATCGCCAAGATACTCTCAACCTTACACAGGAAAAGACCCGAAAATGCCAAGATCTATAAAGGAGAGATAGATAGTTAGGAGAGATAGAGATAATAGATAGACAGACAGATGTGAAATGCTGTTATGAGGAGAATGAAAGTTGATTGTAAAATATGTAAATAACTCCATGGAAATCCACTAAAGAACTCCTAGCCATGTATCTATCTTTTGTCTACAGCACTGCTTTACAAAGCCGCTGTGATATGAAAAGGTGAAATAATAACATATCAGTAATTTTGCAACTAAGCACTTTTCCTAAATAGCTTTCACCAAGGTTTCATATTGCTAAGATGTCTCTATTGGGAACAATCCACTTCTGAATAATGTATACATGAAGAAAGAGATAACCTCCAGGATCAAGATGCTGAAACTCCTGGGGCAAAAATAATAGCCAGTCAAGGACTAGAAGCTGGGAAACAGAGCAGGGCAAGAATCTCTACCAGCGGGAAAATACAGCACCCACCGAGGCTTCAAAACGGTTGAACTGCAACAGTTCAAAATAATGTCCCAAACGTTGCTATGCTTTCCAATAAAGTGGATCAGCGCCTGAAATAAATTGATTCAATCTCCCAAAACAGATGAAATTGTGATAATATTCCATCCTGGAGCTAATCCAAAGATGGTACAGAACTTCATTGGGAAGGTGCCTTAAATTGTGGCTTGCAAGATCATTAGAAAAAGCCATCAGGAGAGCATTTCAAATGAGAAGAACAAACCATATTTTCTAAGCTACCCTTCCAAGTTAAGGGTCACTGTTTTCTTGCTGGCTGATCGATTTCAGCACTGCCAATCGTTTTGAGAGGAGGAATAACTCTTCAAAGAAGGAATCCGATTGGCATTTAAACGTTTAGGGATGGAAAGGAAGAAAAATAAATACTTCCCTTAAAACAGAGCCCTCCCAACTACCAAAAAGAATTATCTTTCTGTAAGGTAAGGTGACCAACTTTTTTACAATGAGAAGGAGGACACAAATAAATTAAAGAAAAAATATAGTAAATAAAAGAAACATTTTATTCATTGCAACAATAATACAGAATACATATAATATGATAAATGCATAAAAAAACATTTGTAACAATAACATTTTATATTGTAATTATGCTTACATGCCTATTAATTATCATTTAAATAAGTACTTTTCCATTGAATGAATATTTTTTTTCAATGTATCATCTTCTAACAATATATTGGAAATATCTGAACAAAAAATATTCTTCGTATTGAATTTTACTGCAAGTGCTGCACCCTGAGTATCAACATTCAATCTCAATTTCTCACTTTTGAAAAATCATTAGCAATTGAATAAATAAAATTAATTATTAAAACTGAAACAATAACATAAGTGAATAAACTTGTAAATAAAATTTTTGAAATTATTTTGAAATTATTAAATAGATAATGAATTAATAAAACGTGAATTATTGCGCTCATCTGTATATGTTTGAATATTCACTGAGAAAGAAGTGAGTCTAATGTGTGCTTGTGTGCCATGTCATGTTTCGGTAAGAAGTAAACAAAGCCACTTGTACATGGCGCACTCTCTCAAAATAATTCTTATAATCGTGCCTCACCGCACTGTACCGAGCCTTGATGAATCATTATGTCAAATACAAATATGTCACATCACACGCAACGGATCAGATTGGCATCAATTGAATACGGAGATTTACAGATTAGTCTTCAAATATTGAGGACATGTAGGAGGACACTTTTTGAGAGAGGACAGAACTTACAAAAGAAGGACTGTCCTCCCTAAAGGAGGACAATTGGTCACCTTATGTATGGATCGTGAATCTGTGGGGTGACAGAAGGAAGTTTAATACCCTTATTCTACTCAAATTCTATACCCAGGCAGGACAAATTGGCAAAAGGAGAAATCCATTATACCAATCAATTGTATTAAAAGTTATCCTTTTAAAATCCTGGGAAGAGAGAGAGAGAGACTTGTAGAGGTGTAAAGGATAATATATTTTATTTTTAGGTATCTTTGCTAACTAATTTGCCTTCTCCTGGAAGACGATGGCAGCCATGGAGAGTGGGATTATGAAACAAATATTATGGAAGAAGCATACATGCCACTCCATCTGCCCTGGTCATTAGGTGGTCAGCAACACAGAGAGAGATTTTGCACATGGATGGGTAGGATTGTAGCCAATTTATAAACTTTGCCCAGCAAACATTCCTAAAGAAATGTACACAGCATCCTTTGGTCACCATGATGTGAAAAAGAAGTTGAAACTCTAGAAAGTGTGCAGAGAGGAACAACAAAGATGTTTAGGGGACTGGAGGCTAAAACACATAAAACATATTGTTGGAGCTGGGTATGTCTAGTTTATGAAAAGAAGGACTGGGGTGATATGATAGCAGTGTTCCAATCTTTCAGGGGTTGCCACAAAGAAGAAGGAATCAAGCTATTCTCCAATACACCTGAAGGCAGGACAAGAAGTAATGGATGGAAACTAATCAAGGAGATAAGCAACCTAGAATTAAGGAGAAATTTCATGACAATTAGAACAATTTATCAGTGGAATAACTTGCCTCCAGAAGTTGTAAATGCTCCAACACTAGAGATTTTTGAGAACATTTTGGACAACCATTTGCCTGAAATGGATTTCTTGCTTGAGCAGGTGGTTGGACTTGAAGACCTCCAAGGTCCTTTCCAACTCTATTATCCTATCCTATCCTATCCTATCCTATCCTATCCTATCCTATCCTATCCTATCCTATCCTATCCTATCCTATCCTATCCTATCCTATCCTATTTTATTCTCTCTTCTGCCTAAAACATCAGTCCATATCATTCCACTGGTACTTCATGGAAGTACCATGGATGGTAGTCTTCCATTCTGGTTTACTATGGATTGTAGACAGATTTGCTTTTCAGGGTCCTAGTCTAGGACTAAAATATAGTGACTGATCCAAAGTCACCAGGCAGCTTCCAAAGCCTAAGAGAGATTCTGGCTAGAATTTTTTTGCTGTTATCTTAACCCTTTCTCGACAAAGTCTAAATATTCATAGTTCAGAGGAATTTGTTCCCTTGGTTGTTCATTTTGAATTAAGTTTGTTGTTCTGACAGCAGCAGATCATCTCTACACAAACAATTGTATCTCACATCTCTTGATTCTCCTTTAAAATTAGAATATTTTTTCTTCTCTTTGATCATACTGAAAAAGTAGACTTTCTTCACATGACATGAGTTTCTGTTCTTCAAATACAACTCATATTTCAGACATAAGAGGAGCAATGGCAGCTGTTTCTTTTATGAGAGCAACATGCAACATTTGAATACAACACCGAGGACAAAAGTATATGAGTAATTATTTTAAACTAGCTGATAACCCGGTGCTACCCGGGTATTTATAGACATCAAAGTGTTTTTCTGACAGGGAGCCATTGAGAGGGGCCTTTCTTCCCCCTACTCCCATGCCCATCATCCCTGCCCTCTCCCTTCCCTCTCCCACACCCCTACCTGTGCCACCATCCATTTTACCATTTCCTCAAACTGGTCCTAGGACCAGGCTTTCCAGAGTTAGGCTGGAACACACAAACACGCACAGAGAGAGACACACAAACCAGGGGTGTCTTACCCCCACAGTGCTTGTCTCCAGAGGGTAAGTCATCTGTATACCAAGTTTGGTCAAAATTGCTTGAGGCATTCCAGAGTTATGCTTAAACATACATACATACATACATACATACATATATACATACATACATACATGCATGCATACCTACATAGATCCTTTTTTATAGAGAGAGAAGATTATTGATCCAGATAAGATAGAGATTTTTCAGATTTTTCTTGAAGCTGCCCAGTGTTTATTTATTTTATTTATTTATTTATTATTTCAATTTCTATACCGCCCTTCTCCCGAAGGATTCAGGGCAGTTTACAGCCAACTAAGAACAACAAATATAAAAATTAAAAACAAATTTAAAAGATTAATTTAAATAGGCTAAAAATTCTAAAAACTATTAAAAAACCCCATTAAAAAACTATTAGGCCAGTCCTGCACGATGAAATAAAAGAGTCTTCAACTCACGCCGGAAGGCCTGGAGGTCAGAGAGTTGGCGTATCCCTGGGGGTAGCTCATTCCAGAGGGCTGGAGCCCCCGCAGAGAAGGCCCTCCCCCTGGGGCTCGCCAGTCAACATTGTCTGGCCAACGGCACCCTGAGGAGACCCTCTCTGTGGGAGCGCACTGGTCGATGGGAGGCCACCGGTAGCAGCAGGCGGTCCTGTAAGTAACCCGGTCCTAAGTCATGGAGCGCTTTAAAGGTGAGAACCAACACCTTGAATTGCACCCGGAAGGCAACCGGAAGCCAGTGCAGCCTGTGCAGGATAGGTGTTATATGGGAGCTTCGAGCCGCTCCCTCAATCACCCGTGCGGCCGCATTCTGGACCAGTTGAAGCCTCTGGGTACTCTTCAAAGGGAGCCCCATTTAGAGAGCGTTGCAGTAATCCGGGCGGGAAGTGACGAGGGCGTGAGTGACTGTGCATAGTGTTGAAATGTGTTGAAATACAGACTTTCAATATATCTCGTGGTCACAAAAAATTGGTAGGTTGACACACTGCATTAAGTAGTGATATTAATGTCTGGATTTGGCTTAATGCAATTTGTAAACTCAGCCAATTGTGCATTAGTAATCAAGTCATTGTTAATGAATCCCAGTGTAGTGTAATGTTGAATCAAGTTTTAAAATATTGACTTGAGCTCTCCAACTGCACGCTGTAGCATGTCTTTTTCTTATCTAATGCCACAAGAGATGTTCAAGAAAAGCACACCTCTTCAGTGATACCTCCAGTCCCTGATGGTTCAAGTGTACTTCTTCCAGCATGTGAAAAAACCTTCTTCCAACTATAGCTGCTGTTAGCCCAAGGGTAAGAAGCACACATTCCTTATGGTGAGAACAGGAGCTGGAATGCAAAGAGGCAGTGTTATGGAAGTGTTTGGCGGGTTAGAGCAAGGAGTGATCCAGTTCACACACAATGTGAAAAGAAGAGAATAGGGAGGAGGGAGAGATATAAAAGCATGAGCAGCAACAACCATGCTACCTATCACATTAAGGACATACCTTTCTTCTTATTATTCAGAATATGTAATCAACTTTTCACTGCAGAATTTTGTTTTTATCTACTTTTTTCCTCTTACCTTCTTTCTATCTCATTGGCATTTTACACTATTATTAAAGCAACCTCTTCTTGGTAGATCCAAAAAGATGCAATACCATATGAAAAATGAAGGTTTGGCACTCTGATTGCGATTTCATATTCTGATTCTACTCTTAAATTCAAATTACTATCTTTGACAAAGGCTGAGTAAATGCATATCAGTGTCTCCTTTTTTTTGAGTGATGGTTTCTGATAAAACCACTGATCAACTGTACTGGACTGACTTTTATGGGCCAAATAGTAATTCTGCACTCCTTATATTTTAGACAAATGAAATTGTGTTTTACGTTAACCAAATCTCTTACAACTGAACCTGTTAGTAAATATTTGAGGTTATTTGATTGTATTTAGATAGTAGACTTAACTTAAAGGTAAAGGTAAAGGTTCCTCTCACACATATGTGCTAGTCGTTCCTTGACTCTAGGGGGCGGTGCTCATCTCTGTTTCAAAGCCGAAGATCCAGCGCTGTTCGAAAACAACTCCGTGGTCATCTGGCCGGCATGACTAAATGGCAAAGGCACACGGAACACTGTTACCTTTCCACCAAAGGTGGTCCCTATTTTTCTACTTGCATTTTTTACATGCTTTTGAACTGCTAGGTTGGCAGAAGCTGGGACAAGTAATGGGAGCTCACCCCGTTACACGGCAGCACTAGGGATTCGAACCGCTGAACTGCCGACCTTTCAATCAACAAGCTCAGGGTATTAACCCTAACAAATAAATTTTGCTGTAAGCTGAACACATCGGGCAAAAATGTCCCTGTTTTTGATCCTGACAATGTCGTTCCAAGTGTTGATTAGTATGACTATGATAATACTACTGCAACATGACAATGAAGTACAAACTATAGGAAGTTAATACTGAGGGCATGTTATTGCAACCTGAGTTATTAGTTGCTTCATCTCCCAACTGTCCTCTTCTTATGGAAAGTTCAAATACGGTTTCCCAAATGACTCACAATAGTTTAATGACTCTATCAGTAGTAAAGGAAAAGCCAATATTCAGAGTATATCTTTTAATAAATTTAATAAAAACTGAGATTTTTTTCTGGCTTTGAAATAGTGTTGCATGTCTGAGTCCTGACTCAAATTCAATCTTTATTTAATTTTCTCCAACCCTTGCTGAATTTATGAATTTTCAATATGCTCTAAATTTTCTGAGAAATGAGTGAATTCCCTTGACTAGAAAAAAATATATGCATCTGGTCAAAGTTGACAGCAATAGTTTAATGTAATAGTTCATTGAATGTGTAGTTTCCTGCATTGAATCCAGAGGTGAAATGTAAAATTTGTTATTACTGGTTCTGTGAGCGTGGTTTGGTGGGGAGTAATGTGACTCGGTGGGCATGGCCAACTTTTTTTTTAAAACTTTTAAAAGCATTTTTTCCACAACCTCTTAGGCCAAAAAGGTTGTAAAAAATGCTTTTAAAAGCCTGTGATGATCCGGCAACTGAGCTGGGATTGCCAGAGGAAAAAAAGCTTTTAAAGGGTTCTGACGATCCCAGCTGAGCCGCATGACCAGCAGAGGCTTTTTTTAAAATCTTTAAAAGCACTTTTTCGGCTGAAGAAAAAATGGTTTTAAAAGTAAAAAAAAACCCGTAATAGGGGCCGAAATAGCTCAGGCTGTAAGGAGCCTGTTATTAGAACACAGCAGCCTGCAATTACTGCAGGTTCAAGCCCGGCCCAAGGTTGACTCAGCCTTCCATCCTTTATAAGGTAGGTAAAATGAGGACCCAGATTGTTGGGGGGGCAATAAGTTGACTTTGTAAATATACAAATAGAATGAGACTATTGCCTTATACACTGTAAGCTGCCCTAAGTCTTCGGAGAAGGGCGGGATATAAATGTAAATAAATAAATAAAAAAACTCTGATAATCACGCAACTCAGCTGGGGGGGGGGCAGGTGGGCAGGGATTTTTGCTACCAGTTCTCCAAACCACCCGCCGCCATCGCTACCGGATCAGGCGATCCTGTCCAAACCGGGAGCATTTCACCCCTGATTGAATCTTGAAGAACAGGTCAGTTCCCCATCTCGATGGCTAAGCATAAATATGGTACGAAAAATCTTGGATACTATGCAAACACTCTGAAAAAGTTTTGTTGCTTTCTCCTTCTGCTTTCAACTTCATTACAAAGCCAACGTAAACACTTTACCGTTTTCATATTTCTCACAGGAGTAATATGTCCAAATTAAGGGCTTAATCATTATTAATTCCTTTGATATTTATCAACCACATTAACATTAATCATGATAAACACTTCTGGTATTAATGTGGATGTCATTAATACAGCACTTCAAGTGTTTGTACGGCCGCTCAGCCTTCATTAACCGGATCATTAGCTGCAAGGTGTTAACTTTTTGCATGAAGAACACTCTGTTATAGTGATATTTTGATGTATTTTTAAAGTCCTGTGGATCCTTCTCTACTGTGGTTTACAGTACAAAGCTTCAAAAGAATGCCTTGTTTAGAAATCAATAATTTCCCTCAGGATGCTTTGGAAAATAAAATTGTTTTTTTTTAAAAAAAAGTGAAGCTGCTGCATTGCTTATGGATTGCTACTTTGAGCATAACCTGTGGCCATCCTGAAGTTCCTCTGCACATATTCTGCCTGCATAGGAACATTCTGCATTAAACGGATCTGAGGAGTTCCCATAAACTAAACAAAAGTACCCCCCATAGAATGAATTACACGATTGCCAAACTTTGAGGAAGCAAATATTGTTTCCTTTAATACACAAAATGCCTTTTCAAGGTAACAAGGTGACATCTTCCATATGGCTGTGCACCAGAGGTGGGTTTCAGCAGGTTCTGACCAGTTCTGGAGAACCGGTAGTGGAAATTTTGAATAGTTTGGAGAACCGGTAGTAAAAATTCTGACTGGCCCCACCCCCATCTATTCTCTGCCTCCCAAGTTTCAGCTGATTGGGAGGAAATGGAGATTTTACAGTATCCTTCCCCTGCCACGCCCAGCAAGCCACACCTACCAAGCCATGCCATACCCACCAAGCCACACCCACAGAACCGGTAGTAAAAAAAATTGAAACCCATCACTGCTGTGTACACATAGGGTACAGCTGTATTATTATTATCCTTGTCTTTTCTAATAACTTCTATTATTAGTATATTTATTATGATTATTATTACCCTGTACACATAGAGCTTCTGCATCAAAAAAAAATTCTTTGTGTGGCCAAATACATCTATTCTGTTCTATTCTGTTCTGTTCCATTCCATTTCTCTCTATTCTATTCTATTCTATTCTATTCTATTCTATTCTATTCTATTCTATTCTATTCTATTCTATTCTATTCTTGCCTTGGTAGGGCCACACTTGGAATACTGCATCCAGTTTTGGTCACTACGATGTAAAAAACATGTTGAGACTCTAGGAAGAATGCAGAGAAGAGCAACAAAGATGATTAGGGGACTGGAGGCTAAAACATATGAAGAACGGTTGCAGGAACTGGGTATGTCTAGTTTAATAAAAAGAAGGACTAGGGGAGACATGATAGCAGTGTTCCAATATCTCAGGGGTTGCCACAAAGAAGAGGGAGTCGGGCTGTTCTCCAGAGCACCTGAGGGTAGAACAAGAAGCAATGGGTGGAAACTGATCAAGGAAAGAAGCAACTTAGAACTAAGGAGAAATTTCCTGACAGTTAGAAAAATTAATAAATGGAACAACTTGCCTGCAGAAGTTATAAATGCTCCAACACTGGACATTTTTAAGAACAGATTGGATAACCATTTGTCTGAAGTGGTGTAGGATTTCTTGCCTACCCAGGGGGTTGGACTAGAAGACCTCCAAAGTCCTTTCCAACTCTGTTTTCTATTCTATTCTATTCTATTCTATTCTATTCTTACAAAGATCAGGCCTGTGCAATTCAACTGTAATTTTATTTGAATTAAGAATACAAGAGTCAAAAGGGCATCTACATGCCAATTAGAGCATCAAGAACTGTTTCAAAAGAAAATGTATCCACAGGCTTTAATGGGGAAACTTGCAAACAGGAGAATCTGTTCCATGTTTTGGCAGGGTGCAATGATAGTAGGGCGGTTATACCTGTAAAAAATGTTCACGCTGCCAAGTTTTATTTGAATGCTTTAAAAGATCTTACCGCAATGGAAAAAGCAGAGTTGACTACAACAATACTAATGAGCAGCACAACAGCTTCCAAATTGTCTGGCAAAAAGCATAAAGAATTTGAGTGAATCCGTGCAAAAAGTGGCCTACTTCAATTAAAAATATGAGCTTTAAAACATTGTGTTAAAAATAAAGTTTCCCCTTCTGTTTTTTTAGGAGTGTCAAAAAGACTGGCATGCTTGGTTGGCAAGTTTCATCCTTCTTCGGAAGAATCCCTTCAACCTGGGTGTTAGGTTGAGGATACACTGGGAAATTTTCTGGATAGAATTAAAAAGTATATCCACTGCCTTATCCTTATAGAGACGTGGTGACTCAGTGGCTAAGATGCAAGGTCAGCAGTTCAGCAGTTCGAATGCCTAGCGCCACGTAAGGAGTGAGCTCCCATTGCTTGTCCCAGCTTCTGCCAACCTAACAATTCGAAAGAACGTAAAAAATGCAAGTAGAAAAATAGGGACCACCTTTGGTGGGAAGATAACAGCATTCTGTGCACCTTTGGCATTTAGTCATGCCGGCCACATGACCACCAAGACTTCTTCGGACAGCACTGGCTCTTTGGCTTTGAAAGGGAGATGAGCACTGCCCCCTAGAGTCGGGAACGACTAGCATATATGCATGAGGGAAACCTTTACCTATCCTTATGAAGTGGTAAGCTATGATGCCTGTTCTAACCACTGGATTTTCTGGCATGCCAGTAAGATTGGTGGCATAACTGGTTGGCAAGCTGATGTCCCCTGGGAAAAAAAAAACAGCCTTAAACATTGGCAAGATTTGTTCATCAAAATTATTGCTTAGTGGCCATATTATTTGTTAGAAATTTAGGAGAGGAAGTAGGATGGGGTAGTAGAATGTCACAGAGATAAGCAATCCTGAGAATTTGAGCCAGCAAAGTGTTAGCCTGATGTCCATTTCACTCATCGTTAAGAGATTTAAACCTATTACAATCGTGCAACATGAAGTATATTTGGAATATTGAGATCCCAGTTGGTTTGACAAAAAGCCAGCAAAGAACTGTAACATTCCATTAGTACAATGGAAAGAAAAGTAAGGGCATATGGCTAAATGTGTTAAAAGAAGTTGATGGCTGAGGAAACGAATGGCAAAGTAACTTTAGTCTTGCCACTTCAAAAACAGCTCTGTTAGTCAAAGAATGTAATGAGGTGATAAATCTTAATGGACAACTGCTTGCATCAGTATCAAAAAGGCTACCATAACATTCAAGATCTCCTCACTAGTCTTCATATATGGAATTTAAGTTGCAACATTCTGTTTTGCTGAAAGCAGCAGAAAAGCTTTTGAATCTTCAGAATGCTTTGGGAGCCCTTGGATTTCACTTACTGCTTTGAACAAAGTCTTCATTTTGATTGACAGCTCTGCTTCAGTGATCTGATCAATGTTTCTTTCAAACAAACCAAACATAGCTTCCTAGAGAATGCAGCATCCCCCAACTTGGTACTCTTCAGATATGTTAAAGCCTGCATGACATGGCAATTGGGGGATGATGAAAGTTATTGGCTGAAGCTTCTGGAAGGCAGAAAACTGAACGGTTAATACACAGTAGATGAATACTGTCCACTTACATACTTTCATGGGCAGAAATTACTAGGGCTCCTGGTAGTTCTTCTTATGAATGAAGGCAAATATACGTGGCCCAGGATAATGTTGCAGGATCCAATTTGGGTCATTCATGGGACTAGAGGTTTGAGGATTGGCTCTCATGCTGGAGCCAATCCTCAGGGAACTTCTCTCGACCAGAATGTTTGCTTTGAGAATGTTTGCTCTGAGTCACATTTATGTGGTGCCTGGTTGGGTGTGGCTTCCTATTGGTTGATTGGGGTGTTGATGGCTGTGTTCTGACCTGGCTCCCAAACATGACAAGCACACTGTTTTTAACTAAATTTTCCCTTTATTAGGAGCCCCAGCAGCCCCAGCCAAGAGTCTCTCTCTCTCACAAACTCACAGCGAAGTCTCTAAGTGCCTATGCAAAGCAAAGCTCATTCTCTTTCCCCCTAAAATGGGCCCAACACACCAGGAGTCTCTCTCTCTCTACCTACACTCATAAAGGAAGTCCTGGAAGGTGTGCTCGCTCTTATCCAGCAGCAGACACACACACCTACAGAAGGCACGCCCCACTCTCAGTGCCGCAGATTCCAAGAACGAAGTCCAATAAAGTTCCCAACAGGATTCAGAAGTTTCGAATATCAGTGGTTGACTGACAGCAAGACAAACAGTTGTCTGCCACACCTATTCATCTCCGCCCCCTGCCTTTTATCCCCAGAGCTAGGGTGGGGCTTAGCTAGAAGCGGTGGCTCTTCTATCCTGAAAACCATTTCCCATTGCTCTCCTCTTCTCTGCCTTCTGTGCATCCGCGCATCAGGCACCGGACCCAGCTGTTCCTCTTGTCCATCAGCCACTTCTGGACCTGGAGGCTGTTGCTGCTCCATCTGGGGGCTGATAGATGGCCCAGGCTCTGCCTCTGCCTCTAAGAGTTTCATTCCCTCTTCCCCCTTGGAGCTCTCAGATTGCCTCGATTCCCACTCCACCACCTCATCTGATTTGGCTGCTGGAGGGGCCTGCGGCCGATAGGTCACAAAAAGCTGGCTATTGGCTGTTTCCTTGTGCTGCCAAGTCCTTGGCTCCTAAGCACTTGATAAGCTGGTGGTAAATCAGCATTCCTGTTGACTGCCCATTTCCCAGGTTTCAATAATTTCCCTGGTTATCTACAGATTTTTTTCTGTACATAGGTTCTGATAATTGGAGATGCCAGAGATTAATTCTCGGGATCCCACAATATCGCAATCCATTGCCATACATGATGAAAGTTTTCACGACAGAAATTAGGAATCAAGTATTTATTGAGCTTAAATTATTTCTGTCTTATTCGTTGTTGACTCTGCCATCCTTGACTCTCCTACAAGAATATTCCCCCTGTTCTCCCGGCTCCTTCACCAATGAGAAAAAGCACAAGATTGTGACATATAGATCTGCAGTACCACTTAACGCAATACAAATACACGGGATGTCAGAATCGTTCCACGTGGGCCAATTTCACTGGCTATCATACCCAATTCTTTTTAAAATGGAATTATACCTGAAGCATTTGAATGGCCCCCAACGGGGGGGGGGAATGGAGTGTAGCTGAAATATGCTGCTTTGTGGTTGTTGTTTTAGGGTTTTATTTATTGCACCAAAGTAATTTAAGTTTTGGTTTCTTTCTTGATGAAGGTGCATATATTACATTCCACTATGAACCATTATTCTTTCAAAATCTCTCCAGATATAATACAAAATAGCTTCTCTCCAGAGCTGACATGTTGACTTTGAGCTGCATTTATCTCTCCTGTAACTCGGTTTAATTTAATATGGGGTTCTATTACTAATGTCTATCTAGAGTCCTCCAAAGATAATATTTATGGAAGTTGCTTCGTCTCTGGCTCTCCCCTGTTTCCAGCCTGTAAAGGATAGGCACCATATAGGTCTCATTAACAGTAATATGTTCGGCAGTTTGAAATGGATGGACAAACCTCTTGGCTTTTATGGCACCGTGCTGATTTTAAAACAAGCCCTGTTTTCAAAGATACATCAAATTTATGGAAACGCTGGAGCCTTGCCTTGCTCAACTGAATCTGTTGCATGTCAATTTTCACTGTTTTGTGTTAGCAGGATATTTGCTTTTTTTTTTTTTTTTGAAGGTTAAAAAAAAGAAAATCTCTTACGGTCCTCTTGTCATCTTGACTCTCATTTGCTTTTTCCCCCCCGCTTTTTCTTTTTGTTTTGCAGCCTGTGAACTCATGAACCATGGGATTTTGGCTCTGGTCAGCTCCATTGGTTGTACATCGGCAGGTTCCCTCCAGTCTCTGGCAGATGCTATGCACATTCCTCACCTCTTCATCCAGAGGTCAACAGCTGGGACCCCAAGGAGTGGCTGTGGCACTACTAGGAGTAACCGGAATGACGATTACACGCTCTTTGTCCGCCCACCCGTCTACATCAATGATGTCATCTTAAGAGTGGTCACCGAATACGCCTGGCAGAAATTTATTATTTTCTATGACAATGAATATGGTGAGTGTTTACTGTTTCTGGTCTCTACATAAGAGTAAATTGCTATTGTCCAATGGAGATAATGCTATTAAGCACAATAGCGTTTAAAACTTCGAATTTTTCTTCTAGATTACTTCCTTCTTTAAGCATTCGGTGACAGCGTTAGCATTTCATGTAATCTTCAGTCTTTAAAAAGAAACAAAAGGTTTTTTAAAAAAACAAACAAACAAACCCTACATCGACTTTTGGTGGCTTTGCTTGATCATTCCTTTCAAAAATGCTCAGTTAAATAATTACAGATTTTCTTTTTTTAGGAGCAACACTGATGTGTTCACTTGAGCCCCTTCTATTCTATGCAAGACAAAAGACATGTGGCGCCTGTTCTTTTCTTTTTTCTTTTTTTAATTCAACATTAAAAGGACCTTTGTGAAGTTGATATAACTGATGCAAGATTGCCTTTGACTAACCTTGCACCTTGCCAACTTCCATGAAATGATATTGGATGATGAAGATATGGAAAAGAGTGTTTTAGAACACCACATGTATTATGCATATGTATCTCATATAGAACTTGAAAGGCAAGAACTTAAAACAATAATGAAAGTTGGAAGAAAATGGTTGCGTGACATGAATTTTCAACTCCATTTTTTTCCCTTGGTCTTCCTCACTGCTTATGTCATTTTAGAATAGAATACAATAACAGAGTTGGAAGGGACCTTGGAGGTCTTCTAGTCCAACCCCCTGCTTAGGCAGGATATCCTATACCACTTCAGACAAATGGTTATCCAACCTCTTCTTAAAAACTTCCAGTGTTGGAGCATTCACAACTTCTGGAGGCAAGTTGTTCCACCGATTAATTGTTCTAACTGTCAGGAAATTTCTCCTTAGTTCTAAGTTGCTTCTCTCCTTGATTAGTTTCCACCCATTGCTTCTTGTTCTACCCTCTGGTGCTTTGAAGAATAGCTTAACTCTCTCTTTTTTATGGCAACCCTTGAGATATTGAAACACTGTTATCATATCTCCCCTAGTCCTTCTTTTCATTAAACTAGACATACCGAGTTCCTGCAACTGTTCTTCATATGTTTTAGCCTTCAGTCCCTTAATCATCTTTGTTGCTCTTCTCTGCACTCTTTCTAGAGTCTCAACATCTTTTTTACATCATAGCGACCAAACTGTATGCAATATTCTGAGTGTGGCCTTACCAAGGCATTATAAAGTAGTATTAACACTTCAAGTGATCTCAGTTCCATCCCTCTGTTTATGCAGCCTAGAACTGTGTTGACATTTTGACATAAGTATTTTCATAATGTCATAGCACTATCAACATTTACATCACATGAGTCAGAAACTTTAGCAGTGTTGCTTTTCTCATTCTCTTCGGTATGTAATTTGGGCTGCCTGTTTTTATTGTTTTTGTTCAATTCCTTGGTTTTATATCCTTTCTCATATTAAATATGCCTTCTAATTTACCCTACAACAACACAGAACCCGGAGGTAGAAACCTAAGAGGTATTTTATCAGCCCAACATCAGACACTGAGCGTGCATGATTGAGAATAACCTTGAATCTCAGTTTCTCTAACCACTGCACGACACTGGTATTCTGGAATTCAAGATGTTGTATATACACACTTGGTATACTCCAAATTGTAACTGCTAGAAATGTCTTCAGAAGGAATTCCATGGAGGGGCACTATGCTGTTTGTTTGTTTGTTTGTTTGTTTATTATTCCTGTGTGCATACCTTCAAGTCAGTCTTGATTCCTGTAATTACATGAACTACATCATGGGTGTCAAATTCATGGCCCGCGGGCCGGATGCATCATGCGCTGGCCACACCCACACCCAGTTTAGCAAAGGGGGGGAGTCATGATACGTCACATGACAATGCCGTGACAACAAGAAATTGACACCCCTGAACTACATGATTCATGGCAACATTTTTTTAGAAGTAGTTGGCCATTGCTCCTCTGCCAGGGCTAATGGAGAAAATAAAAGTGTCATCACACCATCTCATTGTAGAATTTCTTCATGCCTTACCTTCAGAGATCTCCAATTTAGACCAATGCCAGGGTGGTGACTTCCTTTTTAGTTTGGGTTGTAAGTTACATCATTTTCAGTGCTGAGTTGTCAGTGCTGGATACAACAGTAAGCAGGGTATATATTTTTGTGTAACTTCAGTATAAATAATGATTTAAAAAAAAACAACAACCCATAAAAGACAGAAGCTAGCAGGGATGCTATTCAGGGGATATGCAAGAGTGAGTTTGGCACTCCAGATGGTGCCGAGATGCAGCTCTTGTTATCTGTATAATAGATAGGCAGGTATAAAAGCACATTGAGAGTTCAACCACAATTGAAATACTATGGTTTTCCTGTTCTTCCATTGTGTACTGTCTGACAAATATGGCTGGAATGAGCTTTCTGTGGAATGAATCTCTGTCCTTTAAAGAGCAGTTCATTCCCTTGAGACCAAAGTAGCTGATTGGAAAGTCTGCAAAAATTGGATGAGAGCTTTGGGTACCTAATATTCAAACTGCAGGCTTTAAGCTAGGCTAGACGTGAGCCCAGAAAATGTAAGCTCATGGGGAGGTTATATGACATCATGCTCTATTTGAGATACAAAGTGTATTATTGGGCTGGTTCATTTTATTGATTTATTGATTTTGCTTTATTCAAAATAGAATAGAATAGAATAGAATAGAATAGAATAGAATAGAATAGAATAGAATAGAATAGAATAGATTTTTTTATTGGCCAAGTGTGATTAGACACACAAGGAATTTTTCTTGGTGCATATGCTCTCAGTGTACATAAATATTGTTCTGAGCTGCCTAGAAAATTATTCTGAGCTGTAAGATAGGCAACCATATATGTTTTTTACACAAATAAATAGAATTGTGATTCTATACAGAACCAGCAATTCTATAGTACAGAATTCCATATAGTACAACCGTCCTTGACCATATCTGCTGTCTAAGGCTACTGTACTATAGTAATAATGTCAGTTGACATCAAATGATTCCCAGAAATGTTTCAAAAAGGAATCCAAGCAGAGGGCATCAAACTGATTTTCTTCTTCTGAGTGTTGTATTTTTGCAGCTATGTATCTTTGAGGTAGCCAAGTCAAGGCTACATGGATTCACCTCACAAGCCGAGGTGAAGGGGTGAAGCGATTTTTCTCAATGAGTGGTTTTCATCGCCTGAAAGCATCAAACAGGCAGTGCCAAGACTTCTTTTTTTCTGGCACTTAAAGCAAGCCAAACGTGTCAAAAGGAACTTCTGTTCGGGCGCAAATCACATTCAGAACTCTTTGCCAGATCTGAAAATGCCAAAGGAGGCCTCAGAAGTGAGACAAAGCAAAGTATGTGGCCATTTTATTATTAGAGCATAAGCTGATCAATGTTTTTTCTAACTGTTCTCTTCTTTTACTGTGACAAAGTTTTCACGTAGCTAGCGAGTTCATATTTTAGTCTGAATTAATGGGAAACCTAATTGTTGCATTACTGTTTCTGCTAAAAATCCTGAGATAGGGAACCATCAAGCTACTGAGATGTGTTCATAGATTGCTTGACAATCTGGAAGTATGCAATAGGGAACTGATCAGTTCCATATGTTTTGCTGCTTTGATTGTGGGTATTCAGTTAGAAGTAGTCTGTGATGTAGCAGCTGTCAGCATTCCAGAAAAAAACCCAATTCCAAGAAAAAACTCTGAAGCAAGTATTTTTCACAGTTCTATTTACTAGAATAGGCAAACTGGCACATCTGGGAAAACCCGAATCTGAGAGGTCCGGGTTTTCCCTCAGTAAGTCAAAACCCCAAAACCATCCCCTCACCCCTCAGTCAATCACATGCTCCAATCACCATCCATCCCATCTCGAGACAGCATTCCAACCACTCCTTCTCCAGATGCATGACCTGCCTGATCTTGACTGACAGGAAGAATGCTATTATGTCTAAAGACAACCCCTCTACTAAATCCCTCCCTCCTATTTTCGCACACATGAGAAAGTGGCAGCACAGAAGCTTCTGGCCTAATATGGCTTCCAAAGGTGACAGTAGCACTGTTAATTATTTCTGAGTTTGGATCTGATCAAGCTAGTTTTGGCTTGTTCGGTGTGAAGAGAGTTATGATATTAAAGGATATCATGATTTCATTCTCGGATTAGTTTCCCCCCCCCCCGAAATAATTATAATGCTGAGCTGCTGAAGTACTCACAGCCATCTATTGAGTGTCCAGGTTTCTTGACCATATTTCTTGGATCGGTTACATGTAGAAGTCTCTGATATCATTATAATACATTGAGAAAGGATGTCAGGATGTCATTAAAAATGTGTATTTTTGGAATTCATAAAGATATAGGAGGGTAGGAACATTGCTTTGATCTTCTGTTGCTCTCGTCTTCTGATTTGTACTGAGAGTGTACCTGATTTTGTTGTCTATTTTTTTAATAGGGTTAATGTTCAGTGGAACATAGTTTTCCCTGTTGAACAATTATTTCTGCATTTGTAATATATTACGCTTTGTCTGTTATGAGTGTGGTGCACTTTTGCATACTTCAAGGCGGGCAGGACTACCCTTCATTCAAAGATGAATTCATTGTCATGTAAACACAACTAACAGGAGCATCGTTCAATAGCAATTGCAGACTTATATACCGCTTTACAGTGCTTTTCCAGCCCTCACCAAGTGATTTACAGAGTCAGCATATTGTCACCAACAATCTGGGTCCCCATTTTACTGACCTCAGAAGGATGGAAGGCTGAGTCAATCTTGAGCCTGTTGAGATCTGAATTGCCAAATTGCAGGCAGCCAGCAGGCAACAGAAGTAGCCTTCAGTACTACATTCTAACCACTGTGCCATTGTGTATTCAGAACTTCAAGGATCTTGTCCATTTCCTTGAGTTCTATAGACTCTAACTCTTCCAAGATAACAATCTAGACCATGCCTCAATCAGTACAACAGGGCCTGTACAGTCACAGTCCAACTCTGGACAAATCCACACAATTTTATCATTGAATGGCTAAATTAACCTTCACTGTGGTCCTTAAGATGTTCCATGAACTCTTTCATCTCTGCTGTGGCCCGCCAGCAGAGCTGGCACCAGATTTGGACAGTGAGGAAGTTGGGGAGGAACATGGGTCAGTCCTGGAAACTGGGGTAAGCTCAGACGAGGGCTCTGAGATGGAGTTAGAGAGGGGGCCCAGGCCATCTGGTAGTTCTTTGCTGCCTCTGGAGCCTCCAGAGTCTGACATCAGCAAGGCAGAAGAACAGCGGGAGCCTGTTCCCAGTGTGCGCATGTACGGAGCTGCCAGAAGACAGGAACAATTAAGGAAACAGGGTTGACATGGGAGTAAGGTTTGGAGATGATTGGCCCCTCCCATAAGGCATAAAAGAGGAGCAAATGGGACGTGAGCTTTTGCAGGAAGCAATTAGTTCATCTGTTCAGTTAAAGCTTTGGAAAATTCTGTTTGACTCTGTGCTAAATTTGGCCTTGCCCTGCATTTGGCAATTAGTTCTCTGGCAGCATTCCAAGGGAGATAAGGTGGATGTTTATAAACATTCCCCTGAAAGACTGTTTGAGAAGCCTTTTGGACTGTGAATGACAATAATTCACAGCCATATGAATAAAAGAGGTTTGCTGGCACTAAGATTGTGCTGTATGCTTTCTAAGGAAGCCTAGATCAGAACAATCCCTAAGAGGGGATAGGTTTCCTAAACAGAGCTGCCATTTGATATTCTGCAGACTGAAGTGTAGAACAATAATTACGTTTTGCTACTCTTATTGCCCACAGCATAATCCTTAGTACAGATAAACGTAAGGTCTTTTAAAATAACTTATTAATAAAAATATACTTTCGAATTAGGAATGCCCACCAATCGCAAATTTTATTTTGGCTCCTAATTCAATCATTTGGAAAATAACACACTTACCATTGAGATATAACATCCTAGGTGTAAGGAGATAGTGAGATGAAATAATCCATCTTCAAAAGCTTTTAGGACTCCGTGCCTGTTTGGAGAATTGGGATTAGCAACAGCAGCCGCTATTCACTGAATAGCCAACAGTCAATAAAGACATCTACCAAGTTAATGCCAATTCTGAAATGAAGCCATTCCTAGAAGTCACTGCTGCTCTTACAAAATGCAACAGCAATTTAAGAGCATTTCTTTCCAAAAAACTTTACAGCAGAAAGTGGAAAGATAGCCCATATAGAGTTATTCCTTCGTAGAAATATTCTTTCAATCTTGTTTTCAATCTGGCATTTTTTTTTATGTAGAAAGTTTTAGAAATACATTTTGGGAATACATGATTCTTATACTGATTTGTGGCTTGTTTAAACAATGCTTATTGCATAAGCAATATTGACACAGTTTTTCCCATATGCTAAATTATAAACAATTATTTTTAAAGGAGTGAAATTATATAATATATGAAGCAAAGAGCAAAAAACCATCTTTTTACTGTCTAGGGCAGTGGTGGGTTTCAAATTTTTTTACTACCAGTTCTGTGGGTGTGGCTTGATGGTCGTGGCATGGCTTGGTGGGTGTGGCAGGGGAAGGATATTGTAAAATCTCCATTCCCACCACACTCCAGAGGAAGGTTACTGCAAAATCCCCATTTCTTCCTGATAAACTGGGATTTGGGAGGCAGAGAATACATGGGGGTGGGACCAGTCAGAAATGTTAATACTGGTTCTCCGAACTACTCAAAATTTCCACTACCGGTTCTCCAGAACTGATCAGAACCTGCTGAAACCCATCTCTGGTCTAGGAGCCTCTAAATGTCTCACCAATGCTTTGGGAAGACTGAGGTTTATTTTGAAAAGTTTGGGATGACTTTCTTTCTGCTTCAAAGAAATGCAACTTATTTTAATTACCATCTGAGTCTTGCCTAAGTATAATTATCAACCGCATTTTGAACCCTGTGCTTGATATTCTCCGTATTTGTTTTGTTGTACTAAATTTAGGTACCAGATATTTCCTTCTTATTGTTACTGTTTGAACCTGAATCTGCTTTTTTCCATTTTTTAAAAAAACACAGTCATTCCTTCTATAATTCAATTTCTGCTGCATATTGCCTCACCAGTAACCCAGTCACTTTATCTCATTTAATTCAGTGCTCTTGGACAACTGCATAGGAAGGCATTCTGTTATGTCTTATATGTACTGCAAGTACAATTTTTCTCATTTTTAATGTTTTTTAATTATTATTGTTATTCCTCTATTATTCCAGAGGTATCCCTCTGTCCTGTTCTGAGAAGGACAAAAAAAAAGGCCTTCTTTAAATCAACATCTGTTCCTAGTCTCCAAATAGATATACATATACATGGAGTTTTCTAGGCAGGATACACAAGTGGTTTGTTGTTGATTTCTTTCAATTGGTTTTTTTATTTTATTTATTTATTTATTTATTATTTAGATTTTTATACCGCCCTTCTCCCGAAGGACTCAGGGCAGTGTACAGCCAGATTAAAACAATAATATATAGAATTAAAATAACAATTAAAATACATATTCAAAAGATGGCCGAAAATTAAAATCGTCGAATTGACCTATACTAAAATACCCCAATTTAAAATTATTAAAAATCCAGAAATTTGAAAATTTAAAAATCAAGCCAGTCCCGCTTGGATAAACAGATATGTTTTCAATTCACGGCGAAAGGTCCGAAGGTCAGGTAATTGGCGTAAACCGGGGGGAAGTTCGTTCCAGAGGGTAGGTGCTCCAACAGAGAAGGCCCTTCCCCTGGGGGCCGCCAGCTGACATTGTTTGGCGGATGGCACCCTGAGAAGACCCTCTCTATGTGAGCGTACGGGTCGGTGGGAGGCATAAGGTAACAGCAGGCGGTCCCGTAAATACCCACTCTTTTTCACAGAATCCTAACAATGTCTCAGAAGAGCCACAGTACCTGGTGTTCTCTCAACCAAATATTAAACAACTTGGAACAACCAAGTTCTACTAGATGTTTTTATTTTATTTATTTATTTATTTTGTCAAGCACTTATTAGATAATAGACATAGGTATAGACATGGTTATTAATACATGAAATGGATACGAATAAAAAGGGACATTAGGACAGGGACGGTAGGCACATAGGTGTGCTTATGCATGCCCCTTACAGACCTTTTAGGAATGGGGTGAGGTCAACAGTAGACAGTCTAAGATTAAAGGTTTGGGGGTTTGGGGAAGAAACCACAGCGTCAGGTAGTGCATTCCAGGCATTGACCACTCTGTTGCTGAAGTCGTATTTCCTGCAATCAAGTTTGGTGCGGTTTAACTTAAGTTTGTATCTATTGTTGTGATTGAAGTAGTCATTGACAGGTAGGACATTGTAGTGGATAATTTATGCACTACACTTAGGTCAGACTGAAGGCGGTGCAATTCGAAGTTGTCTAAGCCCAAAATTTCAAGTCTGGTGGCATAAGGTATTCTGTTGCGAGCAGAGGAGTGGTGGACTCTTCTTGTGAAATATCTCTGGACTCTCTCAATTGTATTAATGTCCGATATGCAGTATGGGTTCCAGACAGATGAACTGTATTCAAGAATTGGTCCAGCTAATGTTTTGTATACTCTAGTTAGCAGTAGAATATTATCAGAGAAGAAGCTACGCAAGATTAGGTTAACATCTCTTAGTGCCTTTTTGGCAATGTTGTTCCAGTGGGCTCTGGCACATAGATCATGAGACTAGAACTCCAAGGTCTTTGACAGAATGAGGTTTGACAGAGTGTTGCTGAACTGGTGAGAAATAGAGAGAGAGAATACAGATATATTTGATTGAACTATGTATTTTAATAATAATAGGAATTATATTTAGGGATCATTTATTAAAATGTAACCCTTTTCCCCATATTATTTAATATGTCCATTTAAAAGGACATACTTAGATCGTATTATTGAAATTATGCCTTCCAATATACTTACTTGCTAGAGGAAAATAACTATCTGAAATTTATAATAAATTTCACTACAACAAAACTGGGCTGGAATCCAGATAAATATCATGCTAATTCGAAAACCTAACATTGAACAAAGGCACTGTGCTCATTTACATATCCATTTATCAATGTCAAAGGTTTTAAGTTCAACACACTGGAATTGCATTTGACTTTTATCTTTGCTATCAATGATTACCTTTCATTAGAGGAAGGATGGAGAATAATTTATATTTGGAATTATGTATTTCAGCAGGGCAAAGAGTTATTTGAATTTTCTTCTTTTTGTAAAATAGCCCAAATTCTTTTTGAATGCAACTGACCCTATTCATTTGATTTATTAAACTAGTGGCAGAAGGAGATGGACAGGCCCTATTATTCCTCATCAGTAGAAGCCAGCAGTCCATTTAGAATTCTCATTCCAACAAAGAAAATAGCAGCTTTTCGAAAGAAGTTATTATTTCCATATAAGTCCTAATTAGAGGTTCAGCAGAAAATGATTTTGAGAACTCACTTCGCATCCACAGATAAGCTCGTCCATGAATTGATTACACATTCGAAATGAAACTTAAAATGTGATGGGTATGGAAAACAAACAACATCTCATCAAACCAGAGCATCAATTTTAAAGGAGAGCAAAGCTCCGTGCAGCTATTTGCTACATTCTGAATATTCTAAAACAAGTAAATGGCCTGGACACATGGCAGAATTATGCAGGATCATAACTGTGGAATGATAAAAGTGTGTTTGGGCCTCCATACCTTATATCTCTATTCAAAGGGAGAATATTTCCTTGTTTTCAGTATTGAAACAATTACCAACTGGAGCTTGTGGAGTCTTTGGTGGTCTCTGAACTTTGCTGTTTGCACGTAGGTGTTTTGTCTATGGAGATTCTCAGTCATCCAGATCACGGTTAATAATAATAATAATAATAATAATAATAATAATAATAATAATAATAATAATAATAATAATAATAATGATGATGATGATGATGATGATGTTTTAATTTGTATACCGCCCTTCTCCCGAAGGATTCAGGGCGGTGAACAGGCAAATAAAATACAAACAGAAACATACACCATAATTAAAACAACCCTTAAAAAACTGATTCAAATTTGCCAGAAAATTTAAAATAACATTACACCCCATAAAAATTACAGAAATTTAAAACCCACAATTAAAATTTAAAATAATTTAAAATCAGGCCAGTCCAGCCAAACGGAATAAATAGGTTTTAAGTTCGCGGCGAAAGGTCCCGAGGTCAGGTAGTTGTCGAAGCCCGGGGGGAAGCTCGTTCCACAGGGTAGAAGCCCCCACAGAGAAGGCCCTCCCCCGGGGGCCGCCAGTCGACATTGTTTGGCTGACGGCACCCTGAGGAGTCCCTCTCTGTGGGAACGCACCGGACGCTGGGAGATAGAGGCCGGCAGTAGACGGTCCCGTAAGTAGCCTGGTCCTAAGCCATGGAGCGCTTTAAAGATGGCAACCAATACCTTGAAGCGCACCCGGAAAACAACAGGTAGCCAGTGCAGTCTGCGCAGGATAGGTGTTACATGGGAGCTTCGAACTGCTCCCTCAATAACCCACGCAGCCGCATTCTGGACTAGCTGAAGTCTCCAGGTGCTCTTCAAGGGGAGCCCCATGTAAAGAGCATTGCAGTAGTCCAGACGAGAGGTAACGAGAGCATGAGTGACCGTGCATAGGGCATCCCGGTCCAGGAAGGGACGCAACTGGCGGATCAGGCGAACCTGATAAAAAGCTCTCCTGGAGACGGTCGTCAAATGATCTTCAAAGGACAACCGACCATTCAAGAGCACGTCCAAGTTGCGTACCTTCTCCATCGGGGCCAACGACTCGCCCCCGATAGATAGCCGCATCTGCAGCTGACTGTACCAAGGTGCCGGCATCCACAGCCACTCCGTCTTGGAGGGATTAAGTTTGAGCCTGTTCCTCCCCATCCAGACCCGTACGGCTTCCAAACACCAGGACAGTACTTCGACAGCTTCGTTGGGGTGGCCCGGGGTGGAAAAGTACAGCTGAGTATCATCAGCGTACAGTTGGTATCTCACCCCAAAGATTGTCCCAAAGGTGCTTTTTCAAGAGGCAACTGGACTTTCTGGTTTTTCTTTGAAGATGTTTCACTTCTCATCCAAGAAGCTTCTTCAGCTCTGACTGGATGGTGGGGAATGGAAGGATTTATACCCCTTGCAGCTGGTCATTTGCATTCTTTTATTGAGTCATTAAGGCCGCCTGGAGGTTTATCTGTATCATCAAGGTCACCTAGGTGGGGCAAATGGGTATGGAGCCTTCTTGGAACTGTTGAAAAGACAATGTTGTAGACTGGAGATAGATGATGTCAACAGAAGGGGAGGGATATGACATCACCTATCTCCAGTCTACAACACAGTCCTTTTAACAGTTCCAAGAAGACTCCACACTCATTTGCACCACTTAGGTGTCCCTGATGAAACAGATAAACTTCAAGGTGGCTTTAATGATTTGATAAAAGAATGCAAATGACCAGCTGTCTGCAAGGAATATAAATCTTCCCATTCCCCACCATCCAGTCAGAGCTGAAGAAGCTTCTTGGATGAGAAGTGAAACGTCTTCAAAGAAAAACCAGAAAGTCCAGTTGCCTCCTGAAAAAGCACCTTTGGGATGTAGATGCTTTTGGGGTGTAGATACCCAACTAGGTAACATCATCAGTCCTAGAAGGGAGTTGTTTACTCTCAATTTATATTAAGTAGTTTCCCTATCAGGGTTGATGAAGATGCTGCTTTTTCCTTGGTAATTCCTTGATTAGGCTGTTGTTTACTTGTTATTTGGTGTTAAACCTTTGGTATCTGGGTGTTAATTATGTGTTAGGAATGCTCTGGTCTTTTTGTTTCCTTTTAGCTTTTTAAATGGGCTTGGACATGCAAAACAGACAAGGATCCTCCTTATATTCACATACTGTTACTACCCATTCTGAACAGGGGTATCAAACTCAAGGCTCGCAGGCAGGGATAAAATCCAGCAGGTACTAACAGGTTTTGGAGAACTGGTAGCGGAAATTTTGAGTAGTTCAGAGAACCGGCAAATACCACCTCTGGCTGGCCCCAGAGTGGGGTGAGAATGGAGTTTCTGAAATATCCTTCCCCTGCCACGCACACCAAGCCACGCACATAGAACTGGTAAGAAAATTTTTTGAATTTCACCCCTGCCCGTAGGGTAGTTAGATCTGGCCTGCAGGGGCGCCCTGGAAACAGCAAAAGACCGCCCCATGGTGCTTCTGCCAGTGAAAATGGAACTCAGAAGGGCCGTTTTTATTGGCAGAGGACTGCAGAAGGTTGTCATAACCCAAAACGGGGCCCGGGGGGGGCCACATGCACCCCCCCAGCTTCGTTTTTGCTGGCAGAAGGCTTGCAAATCAAACTAAAAAGAAAAACAAAAGGAGAAATGTTTCCCCTTTTGCATTTGAGAATTCAAGAAAGGACAGGAAAAGAGAAAGAGAAAAGAAAAAGAAGGAAAGGTCGGAAGAGAGCAAGAAATGAAAAATAAGGAAAGAAGAAGCAGAAAGCAGAATGAAGAGAGATGGAAAAGGAAGGATGAAGGGGAAGGAAGGAAGGAAGGAAGGAAGGAAGGAAGGAAGGAAGGAAGGAAGGAAGGAAGGAAGGAAGGAAGGAAGGAAGGAAGGAAGGAAGGAAGGAATGGAGATTATAATGAGAGAGAGGGAGGAAAGTCCTGCCTTAGCACTTGGGCACCACAGGTGCTCCCGACACGAGTGACGTTGAGCTGGCCGTGGCCAAGGTGTTACTGGTTTGCCTGAACTGGACAGAACCGTCTGAATCCCACCACTGGTACTGATAGTTGAGACTGGATGGGGGGGTAGGTTCTGATAGAATGGGAGAGATGGAAGGATTGGATTTCTTTGCAGTCATCTAGTCATTAGTACTCCCTCTGAGAGCTGTAGAGGCTTTATCTACTAGACCAAACTGACTCTATATATGGCTGAATACATCACATTGCTTTGATGCAAAGCTATAGGCTATAGATCATCCCAATATGGGAAGAAGGAAACTTTAAATGTTACAAATACCCTGAATTCAGCAATTTTTCTAATTCCAGCTGTCTCTGGGTAATTTCACCTTCACCTGCTAAAATGTCATGAACATCTTCTGTAAGAGCATATCAAAATAATTGCAGAATTCTTTTGTATCATCTCGTGAGATTTGGAAATTTTTTAAAAAGTTCTCAGCAGGTACAGGGCATCCATTAGCACCATGTTGCTAACCCAACTATTATCTTTCTAATAAGAGACAGTTTCTGGGTAACATAATGATATGCTGAATAAAATGAACCAACCCTGGAGAAAATGAGAAATGAAGTGGTTATTCGCATACATGCCTAAAGAGTCATCCAGGAGCAGTTTTAATGTACCAGCTGCTTTAATGACTTGAAAACAAGTGTTACATTTTCAGCTTCCATGATCATCTTCTGAATGACTTGTACAGCCATAATCTAAATTATTATATGAAAATAGTATACAGGCCTAAGATGGTCAAAACTTCCCCTAACAGCAGAAATTAACACTGTGAAGACCTACTGAGTAGAATCTGCTGATTTTCCCCCCAGGCTCCTTAAGTGAATAACAGAATGACAGATTTGGAAGGGACCTTGGAGGTCCTCTAGTCCAACCCCTGCTCAGGCAGGAAACCTTATACCACTTCACACAAATCTTCTTAAAATCTTCCAGTGTTGGAGCATTCACAACTTCTAGAAGCAACTCGATCCACTGATCTCACATTGTCCAAGAAGTTTATCCTTAGTTCTAGGTTGTTCTCTCCTTGAGTAGTTTCCATCTATTGCTTCTTGTTCTGCTTTCAGGTGCTTTGGAGAATAGCTTGACTCCCTCTTTTAAATCCCGAGGACCACTAATATGAATTTGTTAAAGAGATAAATAGTATTTAGTGCAATATAAAAAAATGCAAATAATTTTTCTGCAGACCACCAACATTTTCTCACGGACCACTGGTTGGTGACCACTGCTTTGGAAAATAGCTTGCCTCCATCTTCTTTGTGACAATCCCTGAGACATTCGAACACCACTATCATGTCACCCCTAGTCCTTATTTTCATTAAACTAGACACACCCAGTTCCTGCAATCATTCTTCATATGTTTTAACCTTCAGTCCCCTAATCATCTTTGTTGCTCTTCAATGCAATCTTTCTAGAGTCTCAACATCTTTTTTATCTCATGGCGAACAAAACTGGATGCAATATTCCAAGTGTGGTTTTACCAAAGCATTATAAAGTGGTATTAACATATCACATAACCTTGATTCTATTCCTCTAATAATGCAGTTTAGGATTGCATTGGCTTTTTTGGCAGCTACAGTACACTATTGGCTCATATTTAAGTGATTGTCCATTAGGACTCCAAACTACTGTTAAGCCAGATAGTAACTATTCTATACTTGTGCATTGAAAGTAAGAATTTTTGTTTGCCGATTTTCAGTTTCAGATGAGGGTGGATGATGGGTCATAGGAGCTGTAGTGTCTCTTTAATATTATGGTGTGGATTATTCAGTGGATAAGAAAGTTTGTGCTCTCTTTATGCTTGGCAAGAATTCTTGAATTCAGAGGTTTCGCCATGCATATTAATTCTTCATGAAAAAATCCTCAAATAAGTTGTCTTCACTGGGCAATTTGTGCCATCTAACAACTCTTTAAAGCAGCTGCATCTTTTTCCTGAGATTGTGTGGAATTCTACCTTTTAACTAAGAAAACTGAGTAGTTTATTAATGATGCAGCTACTTGACAAGTTACAATACTGCCAGGGCAGTTGGGATGCAACTGCCTGCGGCTCCTTAAATCGAATATGTTTTCCTAGGATAGTGTGGCAGACAACTCTTCAATTCAGCAAAAAGATCTAGCTGCTTTTAGGAACTGCAAATATTGATACTGTGTTCATACCTCTGAACATTTTGAATTGATTTAGGATGCCCTCCCCCCCTCCCCCCAAAAAACTCCAGAATGATTCTGGGCAGCTCAGAATACAACAAAGAAAAGAAAACACATTACAATTGTAAAAGGCAAAGCCAACAAACAAAATATGAACAAATAAATAAAATAAGGGCATGAGAAAGAACAAGATGATGGGACAATAGAAAAACAGAATTGGAAGGGAACATGGAGGTCTTCTAGTCCAAACCCATGCTCAGGTAGGATACCCTTTAACATTTCAGACAAATGGCTGTGCAATCTTTTCTTAGAAACCCCCAGTGGTGGAGCATCCACAATCTCTGGAGGCAAATCATTCCACTGATTGATTGTTCTTAACTGTCAGAAAATTTCTCCTTAGTTCTAGGTTGCTTCTCTCCTTGATTAGTTTCCACCCATTGCTTCTTGTCCTGCCCTCAGGTGCTTTGGAGAATAGCTTGACTCCCTCTTCTTTGTGGCAACCCCTGAGATATCGGAACACTGTTATCATTGGATAGCTACTTCTATTAAACTAAAAACTAGGAGAAAATAGTAAAAGTACAAGACTCAATTTCTGTATTCCTGGCATACAACAAACCATATTTATAATTGAGATGATAATTATTACAATCATCATTTATTTACTGATTTTAGTTTTATTACCCCACTCAGGAGTTATGTTATGGTTTGTAAATTTAAAAATTAAAGGAAAACTGGCATGCAACTATATCATAGAAAAACGGCTCAATAAATTGTAACTAAATTGCTTGAAAATAATTTTTTTGACACTCTTGCAGAAGAATGTTTAAATGTTTCTATATATTAACATTCCATTCTGGTTAGGAATAGATTTGTTCTCCCTTTACCCTATCACTACAAGTTTATGACAACTATAATTTCTTTAACATTATATATTTCCTCTGAAGGAGAAGGATGATTCTTAAGATGACTTTCTTTCATAATTGCTTATATACTGGGTGGCTTAGAATCACTAATTTAATTTCCCACAATGATATAAAAGAGAAATAGGCAATATAATGCACCAGTTAGAATGGCCAATGGTAAATAATTGTGGAATGTATCTTCTGAATTAAAAACAAAGATAGAGATTGCAAATTTCTTAACATAAGAACACGATGTTCAGCATATAAATTAAAAAAATAAACTAAAATATACATTTCATACATAATGTTTTCATCATTGAGGATCCTTCAATGAGCTTCAATTATTTTTAAACATTTTGCTAACCAAAGGGTAAAGATAAAAGTCCCTATGGATTTTACTCTGCTAGTCATTACTGACTATAGGGGGGAGGGGTGCTCATCTCCATGTCCAGACCATTGATGTTCTAAGATGTTTCCATGGTCATGTGGCCAGTATGACATCATGGGACACTATTACTTTCCCACTGAAGCATTTGCATGCGTTTGAACAACTAGGTTTGCAGAAGCTGAGGCAAATAATGGGAGCTCAGTCCATCTCACGGTGCTTGGGTTTCGAACCTGTTGATTTTCCAGGCAACAAGTCCAGTCTCTTAATTGCTGACCCACCACACTGCCCAACCAAGAGAATAAGCATATTTTAAAAACTGAGTTTATGTACATGTGTCTCTTTTCAGGATGGGGGCCTAAAAACAGAATGGCATAGGGTGTGATAGTGATGTGATAGTGATGTGTTTGTATATGTGTATGAAGTTAACTACAGTTGGAAGGGACCTTGGGGGACTTCTAGTCCAATCCCCTGCTCAATCAGGAGACCCTGTACAATTTCAGACAGGTGGCTGTCCAATCTTTTCTGAAGACCTCCTGATCCAGAAGTGATACATCTTCTGAAAGCGAGCTATTCTACTGGTTAATTGTCCTCACTGATCGGGAGTTTTTTCTTAATTCCAGGTTGCTTCTCTCCTTGGTTAGTTTCCATCCATTGTTTCTTGTCTTGCCTTTTGGTGTTTTGGAAACTAAGTTGACCCATTCTTCTTTGCAACAGCTCCTCAAATACTGGAATATCACTATCATGTCACTTCTAGTCCTTCTTTTCTCTACACTGGCCATTCCCAATTCCTGCAACCATTCTTCATATGTTTTCATTTCCAGGCTTTTAATCATCTTAGTTGCTCTTCTTTGTATTTTCCCAAAGTCTCAACATCTTTTTTTTAATGTGGTGAACAAAACTGGTTGAAGTATTCCAGGTGGTACTTGGAAGTAGATAATTAGAGAAATATAAAATGGTGTGTGTATATGTGTGTTTGTGCTTGTTTGTTTGTCCCTGGATATGACTGTAAAGAAGCTGTTTTGGACAGCCAGAAGGAGATTCTTGCTTTGAGTGATGGAACATTATGTTATGTTAAGAATAATGCTGACTGCTGGGTTTTTGCACACCATCTGTTCTGTACACAAACACAGCAGATATGTACATTTTATCTGTTTAAATCATTTACATGTTATCTTAGAGAGCCAAGCCTTCCCAAGACCACTTCCATCCCAGAAATATAAAACTGCAATATTTCATAAAATGTGTTTTAAAAAATAATGCAATGCATTAAATAGAACCAGCAATATAGTCAAAACAGCAACGAATAAAACAGCAATAAAAAACAGTAATAATCAAATAGCGGCAATGGCAAGAATAAACAGCAGCCTCTATCAAATGATATCTTTAACACAGAATAGCCTCCAGTCAAATTGTGGCATAAATATATTGCAAATGAATGAATAAATGAACAGGAATGCAAAGGGGAGGAAAATCACCATGTTTTGAGCAATATTTCCTTGCAACAAGGAATCTGTTTTCACAAAATTGTCCAGGGATGTCTTTCTCATCCAACTCCCTAGTTAAGTGTGAAAATCGTAGATTTAAAAATATATACTACTTCAAAAATCATAGAAAGCTTTTAAAGTGATTCATAAAGTCCTCTGTTGACTTAGTTTTGTGAAAAAGTGTTTTCCTGAGGTAGAAACTAAGAGTTAAACACTCTGGGTTACACAAAGTTGTTATGTGTCAACTGGCATTATGAAAACTATACCAATATAGAAGCCCCAAAGGTAAATAAACAATACAGTTAAGCATCTACATTAAGTAAACTCCCAGCAGATTTGTCTAGCATACAATTTGGGGGATGACAGCTACATTGTAACAAAACTGAAGTAAATGAGAATTACACAGATGTTAGTGTTTTCAATGCTAGTATTACGGATAAATACAGGACCTTGGACAGCACCAAAAAAATACTTGTTTACAACCAAGTTCATCCATGTATCTTGGAATGTTTTGAATGAATTTTCCCGGGTCTCTTACCACCTGGGCTGAGTTGCTATTTATAAGATAAGGTCATACTTAATTGATTTCCCACCCAATAAAGCCATGGTGGTGCAGTATAGAATACAGTACTGCAGTATAGTGGGCTGGCTCTGCTGACTGCCATCAGTTTGATCCTGACTGGCTCAGCCTTCCATCCTTCTGAGATTGGTAAACTGAAGACCCAGATTGTTGGAGGCAGTAAGCTGCCTCTGTAAACTATTTAGAGAGGGCTGTAAAGTGGTATATAAGTAAGTGCTATTGCTATTGCTACTGTCTCTTGTTGTTTATGCCTAATATTCCTCCCATTATTCTCCCTGCCTCTCAGAATGTCTACCACACAGGTTTTATTTATGGATGATTGAATCTAAAAGATTTAGGAGTTCATAAGATTAACACTTATTTCTATGAGGGCAATTGGTGTATCTATATAATCAAGTTTGCTTTAACATCTGTCATGTTTATTGCATTTGTTTAAGAACATACAGAAATCAACAATACTCATCTATAGAACAGAACAGAACAGACAGAACAGAACAGAATAGAATTCTTTATTGGCCAAGTGTGATTGGACACACAAGGAATTTGGTGCATATGCTCTAAGTGTACATAAAAGGAAAAGATACATTCATCAAGAATCATAAGGTACAACACTTAATTATAGTCATAGGTACAAATAAGCAATCAAATCATACTAGAAAACAATTGATATAAATCATAAGGATACAAGCAACAAAGTTACAGTCATACAGTCATAAGTGGCAGGAGATGGGTAATGGGAATGATGAGAAGATTAATAATAGTGCAGATTTAGTGAATAGTTTGACAATGTTGAGGGAATTATTTGTTTAGCAGGGTGCTGGCATTTGAGAAAAAACTGCTCTTGTGTCTAACGCAGCCGCGCGGGTGATAGAAGGAGCTGCACGCAGCTCCCATGTAACACCTCTCCTGCGCAGGCTGCACTGGCTACCTGTGGCCTCTCGGGTGCACTTTAAGGTGTTAGTCACGACCTTTAAGGTGCTCCATGGCTTAGGACCTGGGTACTTACGGGACCGCCTGCTGCTACCACATGCCTCCCACCGACCCGTACGCTCTCACAGAGAGGGACTCCTCAGGGTGCCGTCCGCCAAACAATGTCGGCTGGCGGCCCCCAGGGGACGGGCCTTCTCTGTGGGGGCTCCCACACTCTGGAACGAACTCCCCCCGGGCTTACGCCAGATATCTGACCTTCGGACATTCCGTCGCGAACTGAAAACATATCTCTTTATTCGCGCGGGGCTGGCTTGAATGGAATTTTAAACTCAAATTTTTAGCAATTTTAATGGGGTTTTTGGTTTTATGGTAAATTTCTTAAATTTTTCAGGCTCATTTAATAAGTTTTTAATTGATATTTTAACTTTGTATACTGTTCTTTGTTGGTTTTATTTTGCCTGTACACCGCCCTGAGTCCTTCGGGAGAAGGGCGGTATAAAAATCAAATAAATAAATAAAATAAATAAATAAATAATTGTTCTGGTGTGCAGTGCTCTATAGCGTCATTTTGAGAGTTGGAGTTGAAACTTTTTATTTCCAGGATATGAGGGATCTGTAAACATTTTCACAGCCCTCTTTTTGATTCATGCAGTATACAGGTCCTCAATGGAAGGCAGGTTGGTAGCAACTGTTTTTTCTGCAGTTCTAATTATCCTCTGAAGTCTGTTTTGTTTTGTTTGTTGTTGTTTGTTGTTTGTTTTTTACATTTATATCCCGCCCTTCTCCGAAGACTCAGGGCGGCTTACAGTGTATAAGGCAATAGTCTCATTCTATTTTTTTTTACAAAGTCAACTTATTGCCCCCCCAACAATCTGGGTCCTACCTTATAAAGGATGGAAGGCTGAGTCAACCTTGGGCCGGGCTTGAACCTGCAGTAATTGCAGGCTCTGTGTTCTAATAGCAGGCTTCTTAACAGCCTGAGCTATTACGGCCCTGTAATAGCCCTGCTATTACGGCCCTGTAAAGTCTGTGTCTGTCTCGTTGTGTTGCAGAACCAAACCAGACAGTTATAGAGGTGCAAATGACAGATTCAATAATTCCTCTGTAGAACTATATCAGAAGCTCTTTGGGCAGTTTGAACTTCTTTTTAGCCTTAAGAGCATCCTTTGAATGAAACCTAGGAAGCTATAGCATTAGGTGCCATGTCTACAGAGCTTCCTAAAATTTGGAGTCAAATGGGCCTTAGGAAATCTGAGCAACAACAAAGCTAGTGGAGGAGACAGTATTCCAGCTGAGCTATTCAAAATCTTAAAAGACGATGCAGTAAAAATGCTACACTCAATTTGCCAGCAAATTTGGAAAACTCAACAGTGGCCACAGGATTAGAAAATGTCAGTTTAGATTCCAATACCAAAGAAAGGCAATGCCAAATAATGTTCAAACTATCGTACCATTGCACTCATTTCACATGCTAGAAAGATTATGCTCAAAATCCTACAAGTTAGGCTCCATCAGTATGTGGATCAAGAACTACCATAAGTACATGCAGGATTTCGAAGAGGCAGAGGAACTAGAGATCAAATTGCTAACATATGCTGGATCATGGAGAAAGCTAGGGCGTTCCAGAAAAACATCTACTTCTGCTTCATTGACTATGCTAAAGCCTTTGATTGTGTGTATCACAACAAATTGTGGCAAGTTCTTAAAGAGATGGGAGTACCAAACCATTTTATTTATCTCTTGAGAAACCTATATGCGGGTCAAAAAGCAACAGTGAGAACTGAACACAGAACCATTGAGTGGTTCAAAATTGGGAAAGGAGTCCTGCAAGACTGTATACTGTCGGCCTGCCTATTTAATTTATATGCAGAGCACATCATGAGAAAGGCAGAGCTAGATGAATCACAAGTTGGAATTAAGATTGCCAAGAGAAATATCAACAACCTCAGATATGCAGATGATATCACTCTAATGGCAGAAAATTAAGAGGAACTAAAGACCCTCTTGATGCGGGTGAAGAAGGAGAGTGCAAAAATTGGCTTGAAACTCAACATTAAGAAAACTAAGATCATGGCATCCAGCACTCTCAATTCCTGGCAAATAGATGGGGAAGAAATGGAGGTAGTGACAGATTTTATTTTCCTGGGCTCCAAGTTCACTGCAGATGGGGATTGCAGCCAAGAAATTAAAAGATGCTTGCTCCTGAGGAGGAAAGCTATGCCAAATCTAGATAGCTTACTAAAAAGCAGAGACATCACCCTGCCAACAAAAGTGCGTATAGTCAAGGCTATGATTTTTCCAGTTGCAATGTATGGCTCTGAAAGTTGGACCATAAGAAAGGCTGAGCACCAAAGAATTGAGGCCTTTGAACTATGGTGCTGGAGAAGACACCTGCGAGTCCCTTGGACTGCAAGGCGATCGATCCAGTCGGTCCTAGAGGAGATCAACCCTGACTCCTCTTTAGAAGGCCAGATCCTGAAGATGAAATTGAAATACTTTGGCCATCTAATGAGAAGGAAGGACTCACTGGAGAAGAGCCTAATGCTGGGAAAGATTGAGGTCAAAAAAAGAACGGGACGACAGAGAATGAGGTGGCTGGATGCAGTCACTGAAGCAGTAGGTGTGAGCATACTCCAGAGGATGGTAGAGGACAGAAAGGCCTGGAGGAACATTGTCCATGGGGTTGCGATGGGTCAGACACGACTTTGCAACTAACAACAACAACAACAGAGGAATCGCTCATAACTTTATTCAAAAAAATTTTTTTAACCAATTCATGGAAGAATTAGGAGCCTGCAATATATCCAGTCTTTTCATTTCAGTTTGGCTTCATATTATTTCAGTTCTTCGTTTTCTTCTTTAGTTTAAGAAAAATCCAATTTCTGAGCTCAGTTGCCCAATTACATAAATAACCTATCTTAATCAGCATAAAAATAACTTAAAAATTAGAATTAGGTTTTTATACCATCTTGGCACCTGAGCTTTAATGGTCCTCATTTATCACATATAATTGCAAAAGGAATGTTATTGTAGATGTTTGAGGAAAGCTGTTGGAGTGATCAGAAGAAATAAAACCAGAAATGAGATCATAAGAGAAAGAATTGGCAGAGAACCAATCCTAAACTACATACAAAAACAGCAAGTAAAGTAGTTTGTTCTCCTGGTGATGATGTCTTGGGATTCCATACCGCATAAGGCATATACAAAAAGTAGAAAAGGTCAAAGAACATGAAGCAGACCCAGAAGAAGATGGAGAGACAACATCAGCAGCATCAGATAATAATGGTTGAGGCTGCCAGAAGAGCAAAAACCAACACCTTGTATCTCCCTCGTCACCTGAAATGATAAAAGAGAAAGTAAAGGAAGAACAAGAATATTATTTTTTTCCCAACAAGAACAAGAATTATATTTTTTGCATTGTTTTGTGATCGTAGCAAACAAATATCTATGGAGATTCTCAATCATCCAGGTTGTCCCGAAGGTGCTTTTTCAAGAGGCAACTGGACTTTCTGTTTTTTTCTTTGAAGACATTTCGCTTCTCATCAGAGCTGAAGAAGCTTCTTGGATGAGAAGCGAAATGTCTTCAAAGAAAAACCAGAAAGTCCAGTTGCCTCTTGAAAAAGCATCTTTGGGACTAGCAAACAAATAGTTTGTGCAAAGGTCTTTCCTGCCTACTTCTTTTAATACAGCAGTCACCAAGTGGTGGTCCGTGGACCACTGGTGGTCCATGAGAAAATGTTGGTGGTCCCCAGAAAAATTATATGCATTTTTTTATATTGCACTAAATCAGGGATCCTCAAACTACAGGTCCTGTGAAAGATACGTGCAATGAATGCTTGTGCTGCTGCAGAGAGTCTCCCCCTTCGGGGACTTTTTGTGTGGGTTGGAGGGGGGGGCAGAAATTTCGACTTGGGGTCTGCTTCAGCCTCCTGGTTTGGGGCTTTGGGCGAAGGCTGGAGGGAAGTGCCGCTGGTGGCAAAGAGCCGGAGGACCTTGTTCCAGTGGGACAGCATCATGGCCTGGAACTGGCTGACCATCTCAGCCTGCTGAGCCTCCAGATGCTAGTACCTGGCCTTGCACTCCCGCAGATCTTCCCCCTGCTTGGAAAGCCTATGCTTGTAGTCCTCAGTGAGGTGCTTCTGCTGAGCCTCCTTCTCAGTCAGATCCAATCTGAACTGAGCTCTTTTGCCAACTCTTTCTCATGGTGGCTGCTTAGCTCCAACAACTGCTTCCTGTTGGGGCTCTAAGGAGCCCGGGTGGGGAGGCAAGGAATGGCAAGTAGAAACTGGCAAGGTGCCCCTCGACGTGAGTGACATTGAGTTGGCCATGTCCACCCAATCACATGCCCACCTAGCCACACCCACCCATTAGGCAGATCATATTAGTGGTCCGTGGGATTTAAAATTATGAATTTAGTGGTCCCTGAGGATCGAAAGGTTGGTGACCCCTGTTTTAATACATGATTTGTATGTTAACTTTTTCATAATATTCTTATTTTTGCTTTAGTTCCAAACAGCCCAATTCTGAAAAGTACAGATTTTGGCATAAATGTGTTTCAAATTCAGGACATGCACACTTTTTATCCAAACTGAATGTGTGTGTGTGTGTGTGTGTGTACATAAGTGCGTATAAATAAAAGGATGGACTAAACAACCTGGTCCCTACCGCCCACTAGTGGGCGTTCCAGCTTTCATGGTGGGAGGTAGGGGTTTTGTCCGATACTGAAGCACTTTTCTTTTGTTTAATTTAATTGACTTTTTAAAAAAATTAATAGCATTATTTAAAAACATTTTCATTAGGTTTTCATACAATTCCCTGTGACAATTTAAATTTCTGAAAATATACTATTTGTATCGCCCATGCATAAGTTTAGTTCACGTTACATAAGTGAAACTAAATGGCACTATAGTGCGACTGCTAACAAAAGAGCCTTGTCCGAGAATAGCTCGCGCATCTCCCCCCACACCACCCAGCTGTAACAGACAAGCAGAGCTGGTAGCCGGCGCCCCCCCCCCCCCCACAAAAATCCAATCCACGATGCACAAGAGGCATGCACAGCCGATGATACATGGCACATTACTGTGGAACCGTGGGCGGTTAGAAAATTTTACTACTAACAGAGATACAAAAGTGGCCGGTAGTATAAAAAGGTTGACTACCCCTGGACTAGATTGATGTTTCCTTTGCTGACATACTGTATCAAGGATTTTTTTTCCCTCCAATATCTTTCAATCAGTTTATACTGGCAGGAAAAAAAATGGGTTTGAGAACTGAGAGCTGAATTAGTCTAGCTTCATAAGTTTTACTAGCATCAGGCTGTTTAACTTAATGCAATAAATAAAATACCACACAAGGCTGAGTGAAATCAGTTATATTCATTTCAAGCAGGGCCCATGCCAATCAGGGGTCAAATTTAGTTGTGGGGCTGCCTCCCCCTCGAGAGTGTATATCCATCATACTTAAGAGTACATAAATTGGGCATTCTCCAGGTCTCCCCTAGTAAGTGTTGTCACCTGCTGGGACCTTAGAGGTGTGAATTCTTGGGAATAGCCTCTCTCTCACCTGACATCTAAGATAACCCAAATTCTTTAATCTTCAAGAAAGCTGTGGCTTTTTATTCATAGGGTTGGGATGTGGATTTTGCTGGGAAGTTGTTAGGTCTGATTGATTTTTATCCTTATTTTTAATTGATGGTTGTGAGCCACCTAGAATCGTTACATACGGGCAGCAATATATGTTATATAAATAAATAATAGAGGTTTTCCCAGTGTGTCCATCATCATGTCATCGGCGACCGCTCCGCCATTTCGTGGTGCTGTTCAATATTAAGAACTGCTTTTAATCAGTCTGCCTGAATTACACGCATAACGTAATTTAGGATGCAGGACAATTGGATGAAAATGCACAATTGACAGAGGGCAAGCCAAGAAGATCCTTTTGTGCCAATTATGTGTGCTAAAAGCTTCACGTGAATACGGATAGCAAGTTCAGCATTTTTTGTCCAGAGAACTGAAATTCCTTCGAAGCCATTTCACTCTGCCTGAATGAGTGTGCAATTCATTCCTGTGATGAAGCACCTCTCTTGCTGCAGCAATCACTGAGCAAAGAAGAATGAGTGCAACAGGTTCACAAAGCACTGTTGATAAGAATTTGGACAGCGTCGTTTGTAATACACTGGCTTTCCTGGGAACAAAGCAGCCTTTTGAATAAATCACCTGGTGATTTTTATTTTTATTATTTTTAAATGCATTCCCCTTTAACTGAATAATTTGATCCCCGCAGAAGTGGTAGGAGAAGAAAACATTTTATTTGGGGGAAAATGATGTTTCTTCTATAAAATTTAATGATGGGATACTTGAATTATTGCAGCCTTTGTTGGTAATGTATAGATTTTCTGCTACCTTACAGTTGATTTATTTTTGTAGGTTTCCCCCCCTCCCCTTAAGCTTAGAGGAGAAAAAGTGGACAGATTGTAGCTTTCTTTTTGTTGCCCTTATCAAGACTTACCCTTTTCCACAGTTTCTCCCTCTTTGATTAGATTAGATTATTCGTTATGAATGCAATTTAAACATTTGGGATGTGTGTGCATTCATCCTTCCTAAATTTGCATTGTAACCTTACAGCTGATCATGGACTGTGTCAATTATTTTTCATGACTAATGGTAAATTAACTGAAGACATGGCTTCTATTTTTGTTGGTTTAGAATTTAACTTCAAGAAAATAATGGCTACTAAGATATGCCACTACGACCAAAGCAACAATCCGCTGTGACATTCTTTAGAACATGCCACAGTGAATGAACCGTAATCTTGCTTAGGTTGCCATCTGTCAGTCAAATTTTCAGCTGAGAATATTTTAGTTTTCAAATCCATTTATTGTTTGCTTTAAGATTAGCAATGGAGCTACTATATTTCTTTCCCTCCTAGTCCAACTGGATGGGCTCCAAAATATTTTCTTCCTTACTTCTTTTCCAAAGTGAGAAACATGTCAACCTCTTTTCCAAAATGAAAAATATGTCAACTTCAAACCAATTTAAATTTGGGAGCTGGATTGCTATTGTTGTAGCATTTCAGTTAAGCACAACTCAAAGGACTACTTGGATTTGTTTATATATATACCGAAGTATTAACAGTACACTGAAGAGGAAACAATGATTTATTTCCTGCCTTTCCATTGCCTTTCTGTAGTTGAAAGGCTGCCATATATATTGAATTGTGACATATGGGTTTTAGCAGCTTGCCATGGTTATTATTCTGCTGGCATGAGCTAGCCGTTATAGTGAGTTTAAAAAAAAATGAAAAAGCTACTCAATTCTGGTTTTGAGGAGAAGCTTTGTGGCCCAAAGGCTTGAATGAGCTGATTTTGGCTGCTAGCCAAGTTTGGTATGGTGAGATGTTGAGAGAGCAATCCCATTGGCCAAGCCTGGTATATAGGTGTTGGGGAGTTGAGCTGGGGGGCATGGAGGGGTGCAAATATTGATGACTTCAGTTGCTTGGACACATGCTACTGGTCTAACCTAAAAAGTGGAGAGAGGAAAAGATACAGAAGGAAATAAGAGGAAAACTCTGTGAATAAGATAGCTAGAGAGAAAAGCTCAAGAAAAAAGTTATGTATATGGAGCAACTTTGGGATCTGGTCAAGAACAGAAGTTAATAGGTGACTTTCCTGGAAGAAGGGAAGGGAAGATCTAGACCAGCGGTCACCAACTGATGGTCCATGGACCACTGGTGGTCCACGAGAAAATTTTGGTGGTCCACAGAAAAATTATTTGCATTTTTTATATTGCACTAAATGCTATTTATTTAAATCATATTAGTGGTTCATGGGATCTAAAATTATGAATTTAGTAGTCCCTGAGGCCCAAAAGTTTGGTGACCCCTGATCCAGACGTATGCAACCTCCACTGTAGACCCAAGAATGGGTTGGCTGGCTGGCTGACTGTATGCAGTGGCTTCACCCAAGACCCTAGAAGAGAACCCTAGAAGTTCGGGTGTTGGTAGAGAAGCTTTTAGCACTGGGGAATGACTGGGCAGAAGACCCTGAGAAAGGTGGTTATCTCAGCAGAGATGAGGCTCTTAGGCTGAGCAGTTCCAGGAGACTACAGTGAGGAGACGGCAGTAAATTCCAGCCCATTCCTTTTTTTAACTCTCTTGTCAAGGACAAAAATGAACGAGAAAGACAGATAGAAAGGAGGAGAAAGCAAAAAAGCTAAAGGATAGTCTCTGGAAAGAAGACTTAAGAGAAAGCTGACATTGGGTGAACACCAGTATTGGGTTGTATATATTTGCCAGGAACCCTAATGGAGCAGTGGTTAGAATGCAGTATTGCAGGCTAACTCTGTCCAAGCCAGAAGATCAATCCTGACCAGTTCAAGGTTGACTCAGCCTTTCATCCTTCTGAGGTCAGTAAAATGAAGAGGCAGATTGTTGGGGGCAATATGCTTGTGTTGTAAACTGCTAGAGACTGCTGTAAAGCACTATGGGGGGTTGTATATACAGTATGTCTAAGAGCTATTGCTATTGTTTGTGGTGAATGCCTGCTATAAATAATGCCGCTGTATATTGTAAAAAAGCATAACAGCCTGCAATGCTCTGTATTTCTGTTTCAATTGCTACCATTAACAAAATTATAAACCTCTAGTTCAGAAAAGAACTCTGTCATTCTGTGACTTAAACAGAAATTATATAGAAGAGAAATGACTTTTTTTGGAAGGTGGTTAAAAAGGAAGCAGTTTTGATGGGGACAATTCATTTGGACATTTAATAAATGAGCTAGAGTCCCAATTTCTACTTTGGTTGGGGTGGAGTTTAAATTCAGTTAAAGCTTAACTCACCGCACCATCTTATCTCTCTCTTTTCTACAAATATTTCATCATTAACTGAAAATATAAAATAGTATTCTAGCAACATGCAGAATGGGTTTCTATTCATTGCTTTTAATGAGCAGGACAATGAAAATGTGATTGAAGGACGAAAGTTTTAGCAGTGAAGATAAAGGTGTCTTTCTGGAGGATTTGGCTTAGGAATACTACCGTATGGCATCCCAGCATGAAAGCCTTTATGCCAAAAAAAATTCATGTGCATTAGATTTGTCACAATAAATCCTGATAGCCAGTGGTGGGTTTCAAAATTTTTTATTACCGGTTCTGTGGGTGTAGCTTGGTGGGTATGGCATGGCTTGGTGGGTGTGGTTTGGTGGGTGTGGCTTAGTGGGCATGGCAGGGGAAGGGTATTGTAAAATCTCCATTCCCACCCCACTGCAGAAAATAGATAGGAGTGGGGCCAGTCAGGATTTTTTTATTACCGGTTCTCCGAACTACTCAAAATTTCCGCTACCCATTCTCCAGAACTGGTCAGAACCTGCTGAAACCCACCTCTGCTGATAGTTCCTCGTCATCAGTTTCTCTGTTTTTCCTGCCTTCTCTTCTTTGTATTTGTTATCCAGGTAGCTGCTCTGAACTAGATGAAAGATATTAGACCAGAATCTCAATTACTTCAGCACTTGACTGATTGTATTGATAGAAACTAGTTTATTGTTAGATACAGTTTATCCTGGTCTGAATTCAAAATTGCCTAATGTCTCTTATCTGTGGACTGTTCCCTTTAAATTATAAGGCTGACAGAAAATAGAAAATTAAACACAGATGACGACTTCCGGGTGGCTCCACCTCTTCGCTGAGCCCTAATTAAAGGGGCTCCGCACTGAACATCGTAAGCCAGGAAAAGCCGGCTTTAATCTTTTTCCCTGGATGAAAGGGGGAAGATAAGAGAAATAGGAAATGTTGGTAGACCTCCCCAGAGGCTTTGTTTTAATTAAGCAGAGCCTCGAAGGGTCGACGGGTCCCATAAATATTCCTGCCATTCTCCGACTTCAGTGCGTGTCTGCAAAAGCAGGAAAAGAAGAAAGTGTCCATCTCTGCTACTTGTCTTATCTTTATGGATCTCTTTAAGCAGACGGAATGAATGCAAGCGGACAATTATTGGATTGCAAGTATTTTTGATTTCCTGACTTCTACCTTCTAAAAAAAGAGGATTTTTTTTTCCTTTGTTTTAATTGACTCTTAAAGATGGCGCCTGAACGGGAGTGAAGTGACAAATGGAATTTTAAACAGTCTGTGCAACTAAGAAGATAAGAAATGTTATGTGTGGATTTTAATGAAGTGAACTGAGCTCTCCTATACTTAAAGGGGAAAAGAGAAGTTTCTAGACTTATATTTTGTGAATTTTAAAACTGAAATGGCTACTAAACCACCTAAGACTGGGGGCAGAAGGGGTTCTGAACTAGCTTTAGAAGTTCTGATTAAAGAGCAAGGGAAAGTGTCTGAAGAAAGGTTTAAGGAGATTATGGATAATAATGAGAAAATAAGAGAAGAAATAAAAGAGAATAATAAAAAATAAGAAGATATTTTGATGGCTTTTCAAGGTTTGGCAAAAAGATTGGAGGAAGTGGAGGAGGAGGTGCAAGAAATTGTTCAGTCAAATCAACAAATAGAAAATAGAATGGGGGGAATGCAAATCAAATTGGATAAAAATGAAGATCAAGTGGTGGTGATGCAGTATAGAATGATGGAAGGAGCTCTGAGAATTAGAGGTTTGAATGAGGAAAAAGGGGAAGATTTAAAAAAAAATTTATCAGAAGCTCTGGCTGAATTTATTGAACTTGATCCACAAGAGGTTGGTTATCAAATTGACAAAATTTTATAGAGTTAATTCTTGGATTGCTAGGCAAAAGAAACTTCCTAGAGACATTGTGGTTTATTTTTGAAAAGAACAGTGAGGAATCAAATTTTGCAAGTTGCTTTTCAGAAAAACTTGAAAATAGGGAACAGGAGTTGAAGGTTTTGAAAGAGATTCCTCCCAAGATGTTAAGGGATAGAAAGGACTTTACATTTTCACTCAAGAACTTAAGAAATACCAGATTCAATTTAGATGGGAGGTTCCAGTTGGCTTGACAGTGTATTATCAAGGAAGGAGACATCGTATTGACACAGTGCTTAAGGCCAAAGATTTTCTTTCTACAGTGCTGAAATTTGAAATAGAAATAATAGAAAAAGAATTCAAGAGACTCAAATGGGTGTGGAAGCTGAGGTGATTCCAGTGATGTTACCATCAGAGGAACAACCACAAGAACAAAGACTGATGAGGAGCCCTTAAGCGTAAAGAAAAGGAGCAACAAACTCAAAGTAAAGTTCAGGACTCTGCTACAGAAGCGGTGGAGGAGCACGGCCGAAGATACGGGAGGGCGATCTTCAGTTGATTGCCCAAAGGCTTCAGCAGCCCAGTAATGGCAAATAAAATCTTGACTTGGAATGTCAATGGTTTGAACTCAGCTCAGAAGAGAAGAAAAATATTTCATTATTTGAAACAATTTAAAATGATGTTATTTGCTTACAAGAAAGCATATTAAATTATCAGATCAAAAGTACCTAATAAACTCAAAGTTAGGTAAACATTTTGTTGCTTCAGCTTTGGAGAAAAACATGGCATAGTGGTTTATTTGAGAAAAGATATACCAGCCAAGTTAATAGAGGCAGATATTATGGAAGATATATTGCTATTGAACTTACAATAGAAACAAAAGGACTCTCTTGCTTGGTATATATGCACCCAACCAGCAACAAGAAAAATTTTATAGAATGTTATATGATAAGTTGATTCTATGGGATTATAAATCGTGTATTATATTGGGAGATTGGAATGGAGTAATAGATACGAAAGGACAAGAGAATTTCTTCCAAGAAGATACCTGCACATGCAAAGCTGCCTAAATCCTTTTTGATATGATAGAAGATTTTGAGTTAAGAGATGTATGGAGACTGCGAATTTGGAGGAAAGAGACTATACTTTTTCTCTGATAGGCATCAATCCTTCTCACGTATTGATTTTATTTTAATTTCTAATGATTTGCTTTTTAGGGTGAAGAAAACTAAGATATTTCCAAGATGTTTGTCTGATCATAGTCCTGTTTGGATGGAATTGCAATATGGAAAAGAGGGTAGAAGAACTTGGAGATTAAATGAAAATTTGTTTAGATATCAGGATAATGTAAATCAATGTAAAAAGCAGATGAAAGAATTTTTTGATTATAATTTGAATAATGAAACATCGATAGAAATGGTTTGGGACTGCAGTAAAGCTTTTATGAGAGGTGTATTAATATATCTTAATAATAGACAGAGAAATAAGCAACAAAGACAGCGTAGGTATTTAGAAGAGAAATTTATAAGAAACAACAATTATTAATACATAATCCACATGATCAAAAACTTAAAGATGCAATAAAGTTGCTACAGAATCAATTTAATATGATAATGGCTGATCAGGTGGCAACAAATATACAATATGCCAAACATAATACTTTTTGTAACGCAAATAGACCTGGTAGGTGGTTAGCATACACTTTAAGGAAAAGACAAAAATAACGTACTATAAGAAAAATAGAATACAAAGGTAAAGAGATACCAACAGGATAAAATTAAAAAGCTTTTTTAGAATATTATACAAATTTATATCTTAAAGATAATATATTGAATAGGGATATTGATAAATATTTGAAGGAATATAAGGTTAAAAATTTAACTTTAGAACAAACGGATGAATTGAATCGGCCTATAACCTCGGAAGAAATTATTTTGGTAATTAAACAATTAAAATGGGGAAAACTCCTGGTACGGATGGGCTTACAGTTAGTTATTATAGGAATTTACAGGATGAGATGTTAGGTCCACTTAAGGAATTATTTAATCAGATACAACTAGGAGAATTCCCCTCATGGAGAACCTCTTTTATTTCATTGATACCAAAGAGGAACAGGATTGTTCTAAACCTGGGAATTATAGGCCAATCTCACTTTTAAATAATGATTATAAGATTTTGTTAAAATAATAGCTAATAGATTAATGTTGATTCTGCAGCGAAGAATTCATAATGATCAATCTGGATTTATAAAAGGGAGACAGATGAGGAATAATGTTAGGCAGATTGTTAATTTACTGGAGTACTTAGAAAAGAAAAATTTTATTCCAGCAGCATTTATTTTTCTCGATGCAGAGAAAGCTTTTGATCGATTGCATTGGGATTTTTTATTTAAATTAATAGAAAAGATGCAATTTGGAGATGGTTTTTTAAGAATAATTAGGGCAATTTATGGAGAGCAAACAGCACAGATTATAATCAATGGTAGCTTAACAGAACCTTTTAAGATTGCGAAAGGAACAAGACAGGGATGTCCTTTATCACCATTATTGTTTATTTTAACTCTAGAACCATTATTGGATAAAATACGAGAAATAAAGGAGATAGAGGAATTAGAGTTAGACAGTATGAATATAAGTTAAGAGCTTTTGCAGATGATTTGGTGATTACTTTAACAAACCCTATAAATTCTAGTAAATCTTTGTTGGAAATAATTGATCAATATGGGAATGTCTCAGGGTTTAAGGTAAATCAGAAAAGACAAAAGTGATAATAAAAATATGGCCAGACAACAGAAAGAAAAACTAGAGGAAGTAACAGGATTTGAAATTGTAAAGAAGGTTAAGTACTTAGGGTTTATATTACGTCATCAAATGTGAAATTGTATAAGAATAACTATGAGGTTTTATGGCAAAAGTTCAGAAGGAGTTGATTGTTTGGAAAAATTGCAATTATCTTTGCTGGGAGAATTGCTGCTATTAAAATGAATGTTTTACCTAGATTTTTATTCCTCTTTCAGATGATACCAATAATTAAGAAAGATAAGAATCTTGAGGAATGGCAGAAGGGAATTAACAAATTTATATGGGAAGGTAAAAAGCTAGGGTTAAAATGAAAATAATTCAAGATTCTCGGAAAGGGAGGTTTAAAATGCCTAATTTTAAATTATATTATGAAGCAGCTGCTCTCTCTGCAATAAGTGATTGGTTTAATTTAACAGAGGACAGAATTTTGAATATAGAAGGTTATGATTTGTTATATGGATGGCATGCATATTTAATTTATGACAAAAAGTGGATAAGGCCTTTAAAAATCATGTGCTAAGAAATGCCCTTCATGTGTTTGGAAAAATACTCTTATAAACTAAATTATAAGGTTCCTATATGGGCATGTCCTAGACATACAGTAGAAAATATAAACATAGAACAGAATCAGGAAATGATTACATATAAAGATCTTTTGTATACTGAAAGAGGTAATTTGCAGTTAAAATCTCTGCAAGTATTAAGAGAGGAAGGAAAAATTATACTTGGTTTCAATATGAGCAATTACGTGCTAGATGGAAGGAGATCAGAAAATTGGTATAGAGCAGAACGAGGGAAATTTGGTAAAGCAAATTAGAAATCAGTCTCAGGAGCACATAAAAGATTGTATAATGTGTTACTTGAAATAGATTCTGAAAGGGACTTGGTAAAGGACTGTATGATAAAGTGGGCACAAAATTTTCAGGAGCCAATATTATTGGAAACGTGGGAAAAATTTGGGTTAGAAATGTTAAATTCACGAGGCACAGAATCTGAGGAAAATTTTTATAAAATGTTTTATAGATGGCATCTAGATCCTAAAAATTATCGTGTATGTATCCAGAAATGCAAGCAAAATGTTGGAGATGTAATTGTGATGACGCTACATATTTTCACATTTGGTGGACTTGTAAGGACATAAAGGCCTTTTGGATAAAAATTTGGTGGATTTTACAAAATGTTCTGAAAAGAAGATAAAGTTCCTGCCGCAATTTTTCTTGTTGGGAATTATTACGGATTGTACAGTAATTGAGACTAAATTGATTTTAAATCTAATAACTGCAGCAAGATTACTAATAGGACAATATTGGAAGAAAAAGAAGTACCAACAATACAAGAATGGATATTGAAAGTTGCCAATTTGGCTGAGATGGCGAAGATATCAGCCTTTTGAAAGACAATACGCAAGAAAGATACTTAAAGGAATGGAAAAATGGATTGACTATATTCAACGTAGATATCAGACTAAGAGTTATCAGACTGTTTTGAATGATTATGATGTATTATGTTTGATTGCTTTAGGGGAAGTTAGGAATTGATGATTGTAGGGGTATAATTAAGTTGGGACGAAAATTTTTAGCATATGCTTGTTTTATTTTAACTATACCTTGTGCTCGTTCCGGGAAGTCGGGGGAGGGTTGCGAAGGGAGGGGGGAGGAGGGGGGGAAAGGGGGGGGAAAATGTTGTAAAACTTTTTGAATAAAAAAAAAAAAGAAAAAAGAAAATTAAACACAGATATAATCAAAAGGTGATGTAAAAAATATAATTTTTATCTTTTAAGTAGTGGAAATGGAAGAAAGTTAATGCTATAATTCTGTTAAAAGATGTTGGTGGCATTCTAATTCTGCAGTGCATAATTATCACTTATTTAAATATGATTTAATAATAATACCTATAGCAATAATAATTACTACTTCTATAGTATTTTGGAATATTCTGAAGACTTTGGTATATTATTTTATTGTAATTTTTACAATAGTCAGGCAAAGAAGATTGTAAATATTATATATTACAGATGAGTCTTACTAAGTACTTACTTCTCACACTAGATATGAAAGTGAACTAAAGAGTTCTTGGTAAATATTTTAATTTCTTATTTCCAGTACTGCACAAGTTCTCCTAAATATATTTTTCTATGATTATACCTATTGAACTTTGAGAACATGAGGAGAAAAAAATAATTCTCTGTTTGGGTATAAGCTCTACACAACAAAAGGATATAAATTCACTCATGCCTATTTTTTTAAAAAAAAAAACCTGAAACCTTATTTCAATCTTTGTACTAATTCTGCAAGTCTGCAGGAATACCCTTAGATGGCTATATATTCCAGGGTTAAAGATAAAACATATATTTTTATGATGCACTTTAAATCTGGCACATTTGTAGTCATTTAGATAATTGTGTTGCTTCTTAAATTGTCCTTGAAGTGCCAAAAAGACCTCTAACAGTGCTGATTAGACTGAATTTAATTTCCCTGATTTAGACATTAAATGGGAGCTGCAATTAACCATCACCGACTATCTTTTGGAAGTATATTTTTAGAATGAGCGTATACTTTAGCAGCACTAAGCCATTATTCAGTGTTTAGTGCTACTTGAAACTTACTGAAGGATCTAGCTAAATACTGCAATTATATCCCTTGATTCATCTAGAAAAGGCCATTCTCTTCCTTGGGCTCTGGTTCAGATTCATATCTGCTGGCTGGGGGAGAATTGTGAGCCCCATCTTCCTATCGTGTTTCCCCGAAAATAAGACCCTGTCTTATATTCTTTTAAACCCTGAAATAAGTGCTTGGTCTTATTTTCGGGGAGGTCTTATTATTATTTTGGGGTGCGGAGCAAGACGGGGCCCCTCTTGCCATCTTACCTAATTTCCAGCTATGTTTCCCTAACTCTGACCAGAGGAAATGGCAGGGACCGGCTGTGCATGCATTTAAATATTTTTGGGGAGGGCTTATTTTCGGAGAGGGCTTATTTTTGGGGGAGGGACTATTTTAGGGGGAGGGCTTATTATTAAGGGATGTTTATTTTGGGGGAAACATGGTAAAAGCATGGATTCAGATTATTTTTTTCCATTTTCTATAAACTATTTCCATAATAATCCCTTTGCAGAGGAAACAAACTAAGCAAGTGTGTCAGACTTAACATAATACAGCTAGTACATGGCTTTTGAACAGAATAGATCCCAAAATTTCTGTTAATAAATGAGACATTTGTTAAGGGAGTTTTGCCCCATTTTACAACCTTTCCTGCCACAGTTGTTAAGTGAATCACTGCCATTCTTAAATTAGTAACACGCTTTTTAAGTGAATCTGGCTTCCCCATTGACTTTGCTTGTCGAAAGGTCACAAAAGGAGATCACATGATCCAGGGAGGGACCCTGCAACCATCATAAAAATGAGTCAGTAGCCAAGCGTCTGAATTTTGATCATGTGACCATGGGGATGCTACAACGATTGTAAGTGTGAAAAATGATCATACTTCCTTCTTTTCAGTGCCGTTGTAACTTTGAACAGCCAGTAAATGAACTGTTGTACATCAAGGGCTACCTGCACCATATCTAAAGAACATTTGTCCTACAACATTTCACCATTTTGATCATTTTAAAGAAGAAATCAAAGCTGGCTTAAAGCAATGAAGTTAGTATAAAGTCTCTCACATAAGCAAAGAATTAATTAATGCACTTTGAACACCAGAAGATATTTTGAAGGGTTTCAGATTAACAGATTAACAGAGTTGGAAGCGACCTTGTAGGTCATGTAATCCAAACCCTGGCCTAAGCAGGAGACCCTACACCATTTCTGACAAATGGAAGTCCAATCTCATCTTGAAAGCTTCCAGTGATGAAGCTCCCACAACTTCTGAAGGCAAGCTGTTCCATTGGTTGATTGTTCTCACTGTCAGAAAAGTTCTCCTTAATTTAGGTTGAATATCTCCTTGATCAGTTTCCATCCATTATTCCTTGTCTGGCCTTTGGGTGCCTTGGAAAATAGCTTGACCCCCTCCTCTCTGTGGCAGCTCCTCAAATACTGGAACACGGCTATCATGTCTCCCCTGGTCCTTCTCTTTACTAGACTAGCCATACCGAGTACTTGCAACCATTTGGCCTCCAGTCCAGGGGTGGTTTTCACTTACTTTTGCTACCAGTTCGCAAATGTGAGTGCGTGCATGCTTGGCTCACACGCACCACCTCCATGCATGCACAGAGCCTTCCCCATATGAGCAGAGGGTTGAAAATGGGATTTGATGACATCCGGGCGGATGGGTAGAGCCTCCCGCAGCTGCTGTTACTGGTTCACCTGAACCAGATATAACCAGCTGAATACCACCACTGCTCCAGTCCCCTAATTATCTTGGTTGCTGATCTGTGCACTTTTTCTAGAGTCTCAAGATCTGTTTTATAGTGTGTTGACCAAAACTGGATGCAGTATTCTAGGTGTGGTATTACTAAGGCTTTATAGACTGGTATTAGTACCTCACGTGATCTTGATTGCATTTCTCTGCAATTTAGGATTGCTTTGGCTTTTTTGCACACTGCTGGCTCATATTTAGCTGGTTGTCCACTAAGACCCCAAGATCCCTCTCACAGTCATGGCTATTAAGCCTGGTTTCACCCAGTTTATATATTTACTTCCGGTTTTTCTTGCCTAAGTGTAAGACTTTACTTTTCCCTACATTGAATTTCATTTTGTTAGATAGGGCCCAGTGTTCAAGTCTGTCAAGAACCATCTGGATCTAGAGCCTATCATCTAAGGTGTTTCATAATGTGGCTGTCACGATAGGTGGTAAACCACAAAGTAACCATCAAGCAGAAAGCAAGCTAGTGTCATTGCTGCTGTCCTACACTGCACCCAACTGGAGGGGTTTTTTTCAGTGGTGAAATGTAAAATTTGTTACTACTGGTTCTGTGGGCGTGGCTTGGTGGGGGGGGGGTAATGTGACTGGGTGGGCTTGGTCAACTTTTTTTTCTTTTACTTTTAAAAGCATTTTTCTATAACCTCTTTGGCAGAAGAGGTTGTAAAAAATGCTTTTAAAAGGCTCTGACGATCCCAGCTGAGTTGCCTGATCGTCAGAGGCTTTTGTTTTCTTTTAAAAGCATTTTTTTTGCCTTTAAAAGAAAAAAATAGCCTCTGACGATCAGGCAACTCAGCTGGGATCATCAGAGTCTTTTAAAAGCATTTTTCTACAACCTTTTCGGCTGAAGAGTTTGTGAAAATGCTTTTAAAAGGCTCTGACGATCCCAGCTGAGCTTGTGCGATCGTCAGAGGCTTTTTTTTTTACTTTTGAAAACTTTTTTTTTCAGTCGAAGAAAAAATGCTTTTAAAAGTAAAAAAACCCAAAAAAACTCTGATGATCCCGCAGCTCAGCTGGGCAGGGGCGGGGCAGGGATTTTTGTTACCAGTTCTCCGAACCACTCACCACCATCACTACTGGATTGGACGATCCGGTCCGAACCGGGAGCAATTTACCCTTGGGTTTTTTGTACCCTAATGCTTTTTTTAAATTTTTTTTATCCTTTGCTGAGCAGATGAGTTTCCAACCCTACCGTACTGCAGCCACTTATCACTTTCATGTCTTAAAAATGTCAGTGTGGCCCAATGTGAGTGTTCTCAGGTATAAAAATGATGGGCTCTGCTGCTTTGCTTTGTCATACACCAGCTTCTCATTTTTTAAAAAAATGAGAAACTAAAGAAACTCAAAGGCAGTCCACAAATGTCTCTTTTGGCACTGACAGACTTTTAACTAAAGTCTGTCCTCTGTAAAAAGTCTGACTTTAGTAAAATGTCTGTCAGTGCCAAAAGTTGCTCAGGGACATTAAGTTGCCTACACATATATGCATTTATATGCATTTATCTACACTTCTAAATTGTTCTTCCTTTTAGAAAGTTAGTTTGGACTGCCTAATTATCTCCAAGGGATGTGGTAGCTCAGTGGCTAAAATGCTGAGGTTGTCAATAGAAAGGTTGGCAGTTCAGCGGTTCGAATCCCTAGTGCCGCATAACAGGGTGAGCTCCCATTACTTGTTCCCAGCTTCTGCCAACCTAGCAGTTCGAAAGCATGTAAAAAATGCAAGTAGAAAAATAGAGACCACCTTTGGTGGGAAGGTAACAATGCACCTTTGGTATTTAGTCATTCTGGCCACATGACCACAGAGACGTCTTCGGACAGCGCTGGCTCTTCGGCTTTGAAACAGAGATGAGTACTGCCCCCTAGAGTCAGGAACGACTAGCACATATGTGCAAGGGGAACCTTTACCTTAATTATCTTCAACCAAAATTCTGGCATCCTGACTATTCATGAGATAAGTCCGAGGAAGGCTAAACCTGAAATATTTTAGACTTTCTGTGAAAACAGATATATCTAAATCAGTCTTCGGTCAAATAATTATTGCAACAGCGCTAGCAAAAACAACTGTTGACCTTTTTTTAACTCTTCAATATATTTCTGGCAGCTTTCGACATGATACTTATATCATACCTGAACAAACCTTTAAATAGAAAGATGGAAGGGAAGAGCGGCTTTCAAAGTAAGAACTAACACGCATGTAAGGTCAATTGCTTGAGTGGGGGGATTTTATTTTAGTTTGATTTTTTTCAATAATGAAACCTGGGAGATTTCAGGTAGGTAAGAGTAGAAACAGAGAACTTTAAGTATTTTTCTCCTTAGAATAGACCTGACAGATATCATCTAGGGTGCTATCTGCATTTCAGAAAAAGCCTGAAGCACTCTAATTTTAATTTGAGATGTAATTAATCAGTTTTAGAAGCTTATTTTTAGTTAGAGTGACAAAGAGAGGAATTATTTTTTTTCCTACCCATTACCATTGCGTAGCCCATCCTTCTCAGTTCATATTAATTTGTACCTTGCTTCCTTTTTTAAAAAAAAAAATTCCTATTAGATTTTGAAGGTCTATCCATACAATTGGTCTCAAGGTGTGACTCTGCCTGGCAAAGACAGTTGTTTCAAATTCTCAATTCTTTTGATATATTTACTATAAGTGCCATTGCTTTAAATGTTTTCCAATCCTAAATTAAATATGTTTTTCCTGATTACAGGAGGAGTATTATTATAATGTGATTTCTGAGTTGTATCAGGGGAAGTAAAATCAATGGTAGATTGCCTTTTGATAACTTATTATCTTTTTTCCTGGCAGGTGTTAGTTAATGAACACCACAGTCTATCAGGATTTGGTCTCATACTATGAGCGTCCAAGGAAAACAAACCAGGGATAATTAAATTCTTTTTTTTAATTGTTCTTTTCAAAATAAACTAGTGCCTAAAAATTTCCACTCACAAATTAGCCCTTTAGGACATGTCAGGAATGTAGCTAACAAACAGTTGCAATGAATATTAAGTTAATGTGGCTTTGGGGGGGGGCGGGTTGCTTAACGTGAGGCACAATACCTTTCTCCAGATAAGACCAAATCGGTTTTGTCTGTGTTCTATTTGGTAATTAGCATTCTGATGAGTTTTTGATGTTCCCAGATATCCGTGGAATACAAGAGTTTTTGGACAAAGTATCTCAGCAGGGAATGGATGTAGCACTTCAGAAAGTGGAGAACAACATCAATAAAATGATCACAGGACTCTTCACCACCATGCGGATTGAAGAACTCAACCGCTATCGGGACACGCTGAGGCGGGCCATTTTGGTAATGAACCCTTCGACAGCCAAGTCTTTCATTGCTGAGGTGAGTGAAGGCACCAGCTGACACTTAAAATTCTGTTCCCTTTGAAACTTCTGACAAAACAAGTTGGTTTTTGTGGCTGAGAAGGAATTACTTTGCAATCCCCCCCCCATTTTTTTTATTTGAAGGATATGTGTAGGAGAGTATGCATCAGTAGTGGGATTCAAATTTTTTTACTACCAGTTCTGTAGGCATGGCTTGATGGGTGTGATGTGGCTTGGTGGACATGGCTAGGTGGGCATGGCAGGGGGAAGATACCATAAAATCTACATTCCCTCCCCATTCCAGGGGAAGGTTACTGCAAAATCCCCATTTCTTCCTGATCAGCTGGGACTTGGCAGGCAGAGAATAGATTGGGGTGGGGCCTGTCAGAGGTGGTATTTACCGGTTCTCTGAACTACTCAAAATTTCTGCTACCGGTTCTCCAGAACTGGTCAGAACCTGCTGAATACCATCTCTGGTGTGCATGCATTAATCCGCCCAAATGTTTGAACTTCAAATCCAATAATAATCAGTTGGCAAATGCTGCACAGAAATTAAAATTCTAACACATTCTAGAGAACACTAAGTTGAGGAACGAATATATATCATTTATTATTATTTATAACATAAAAATGGTTCTTAAACTAAGAGATTATGAGAATGGAGTTTGGAATTTTGTCTTATTAGTATTATTGTTCACTGATTCTTTTCCTGTACAATTTATTCCAGTGTTGTGCTGTACTTATTATTGGGTTACTTTCCAAAATGATGAAATATGTGTCATGACATCACAATGCAAATTCTACCTTTTTATCGCTGAGCTGCAGAGTTGCTTCCATTGCCCCTTCTGTGATATGTTAATTGGAAAGTACTTTATACATTAATATCTCCATCAATTTAATAGAAATTGAGAGAAGGAACCACTTCACTCAAACTTTTAAGTACAAGGGAAACATTCATAATTTCCCCATACCGACTACCAGTAGGATATTGCAACTGACAGCTAATCCACTGATCACAATGACACTGGAAATAATTCTATAGCAAGGCATAAATGGCTTTTTTGTGATTCTCCCTCAAATTTGTGGTCAAAACAAAATAAAACTAAAGATGGTGGGTTCTCTAGGAGAGGAAAATTCTTCAACAATTTCTCAAAGACATTTTTTTCCCTTTTTCTATTTTCTTTCTTCACCCCTTATTTTGTTTCCTAACATTTCTATTGTTTTTCTCTTGTTAAATTTTCTTCGATAAAACCATAGTATGAAAAATTATGGACTTTTTGCTGAACAAAAGAAGAACATGAATGTGTGATTGATGGCTTTGATGTTTAGAAACATAGGCTTATGGAAGAAGGAAATTACGATGTAAATTTAGAGGGAGAGAGGAAAATATAAATGCATTTATAACAACCCATGTCAAAAAAATCAGAAGCCGTTTCTTTGATAACTTTTTCTAAATTTTATCTTTCTTAATATTCTTTCTTATTTTCTTTCCAAGTATATATTGATTTCATATTGATAAAAATTATTTTAATAAAATTTATAAATTTTTTTACAACAGCAGCAATTACTCAAAGGCAAGATTCACCTTAAAGGTAAAGGTTCCCCTCACACATATGTGCTAGTCATTGCCGACTCTAGGGGGCGGTACTCATCTCCGTTTCAAAGCCGAAGAGCCAGTGCTGTCCGAAGACGTCTCCGTGAACATGTGGCCGGCATGACTCAACGCCAAAGGTGTTACGCTGTTACCTTCCCACCAAAGGTGGTCCCTATTTTTTCTACTTGCATTTTTACGTGCTTTTGAAACTGCTAGGTTGGCAGAAGCTGGGACAAGTAACGGGAGCTCACCCCATTACATGGGAGCTCTAGGGATTTGAACCGCTGAGCTGCCGACCTTTCGATCGACAAGCTCAAAATCCTAGCCCCTGAGCCACCTTATTCACTTTACGTTGGGTTATTCTCTAAACACAGTGATACCTTCCTGTCCTTCTCAGTTTTATAATGCTATCCCTTACTATGAGCAAAGTAGTACAAGAAGAGAAAATACCTCCCTTTCATCACTGCCAATAAACAAAGATAAAAGATAAAAAAAGAAGAAAAATTAATAGCTCCACTAGTGTATGGTGTATGAGCCATGGTGACGCAGTGGTTAGAATGCAGTGCTGCAGGAAAATTCTTCCCACAATCTGGAATTCGATCCTGAATAGGCTCAAAATAGAGTTGGACTTTCATCCTCCTGAGGTCAGTAAAATGAGGAGCCAGAATATTGGGGACTTATGCTCAGAAAGTGCTGCAAATATAAGTCTAGGCACTTTTACTATATTCTAAGTGCTATTGCCATATGGATATGTCACTTTACCGCAAGATTTAATAGCAAGTACCTGGTGCTGACAAGGGACGCGGTGGCTCAGTGGCTAAGATGCTGAGATTGTCGATCAAAAGGTTAGCAGTTCAGCAGTCTGAATCCCTAGTGCTGCATCCCAGGGTGAGTTCCCATTACTTGTCCCAGCTTCTGCCAATATAGCAGTTCAAAAGCACGTAAAAATGCAAGTAGAAAAATAGGGACCACCTTTGGTGGGAAGGTAACAGCGTTCCGTGCGCCTTTGGCATTTAGTCATACCAGCCACATGACCACAGAGACGTCTTCGGACAGCGCTGGCTCTTCGGCTTTGAAACAGAGATGAGCATCGCCCCCTAGAGTTGGGAACGACTAGCACATATGTGCGAAGGGAACCTTTGCCTTTACCTGGTACTCAGTGGTGGGTTTTAATTTTTTTTTACTCCCAGTTCCTTGAGCAGGACTTGGTGGGCGTGGCATGGCTTGGTGGGAGTGGCAGGTGAAGGATACTCTAAAATCTGCATTCCCACCCCACTCCAGGGTAGGTTACTGCAAAATCCCCATTTCCTCCCAATCAGCTGGGACTTGGGAGGCAGAGAATAGATGGGGGTGGGGCCAGTCAGAATTTTTACTACCGGTTCTCCGAACTATTCAACATTTCTGCTACCGGTTCAACAGAACTGGTCAGAACCTGCTGAAACCCGCCTCTGCTGGTGCTGACAGGTGACTTCAACTAGGATTCAAGCACTTTCCCAGCTATGTTTTTATTGTTCTTGGATATCTATTAATTATGAAGCTATTGCAATAAAACTAGTAATGGGGTAAAACTATTTTGTTTAGCTTAGTAACCATCATGACTAAAGCAATCAATGACACAGGGGAGGGGAGTAGTTCTTTTACTGATCCTTGAAAATATTCTGATGAATATACTGATCTCTTTAAATCCATCCATTTAGTATTGATACTTATGGATGAATAATCATGGATAGATTCACAGGTAATCATGTTTTATTCTTTCATGGCACGATCTTGTTCGGGATGTTTAAACATTGACAATCTATACTGTGTTTATATAAATAACATCTGTTAACCCTGATTCTATCAAATTACCTTTTGTCTCAGGGATTGCATATATATTAAAAAAACATTTTTTATAAACATGAGCTTATAAAACAAACAGAGCTTATAAAATATTTGCTGGACCAATTCTTGAATACAGCTCGACTGTCTGGAACCCATACCACATTTCTGACATCAATACAATTGAACATGTCCAGAAATATTTTAAAAGAAGAGTTCTCCACTCCTCTGAATACAACAAAATACCTTATGCCACCAGACTTGAAATCTTGGGCTTAGAAAATTTAGAACTACACCGCTTTCGACAGGACCTGTGTTTAACTCACAAAATCATCTCTTGCAATTTCCTTCCTGTTAAAGACTACTTCAGCTTCAATCACAACAATACAAGAGCAAACAATAGATTTAAACTTAATATTAACCGCTTCAATCTTGATTGCAGAAAATATGACTTCTGTAACATAGTTATTAATGCTTGGAACACACTACCTGACTCTGTGGTCTCTTCTCAAAATCCCCAAAGCTTTAACTGTCTGCTATTGACCTCACCCCATTCCTAAGAGGTCTGTAAGGGCATAAGAGCACAAACGTGCCTACCGTTCCTGTCCTATTGTTTCCTTTCATTATATCCAATTAATATAGTTATTACATACTTATGCTTATATATATATATATATGCTTATATATTATATAGTTATTTTCATGCTTATGCTTATATATACTGTTGTGACAAAATAAATAAATAAATAAATAAATAAATAAATAAATAAATAAATAAATAAATAAATTATAAAAGACCTATGTAGGACATTGAAATCATATATAACCATGCTGGGCATCGCCTCTATTAACAAAACATGTATTTCAAAGCTTTCTCTTTGTATTTATTTCACCTCCTAAAGTTGCAAAACTGAAATATTTATTGTTTTTCTTATTGTGCTCTCAATATTTTTATGTTAAAGTATTTCAATGAGCTCTCTTGCAAGCTTCAGAAGTGAATAGCTACTTAATAAATAAAGTTGTAAATATTCAGTTAAATTACACTTAAAAGGATCTTGCCTAATTCATTTGAAATTATGGGGGGGAGGTTGCATGTATTTGTACTTATTTGAAGAACATAATGTATGGCATACATTAAGAACAATTTAAACTGCTTTGTAGGATTACAGTATTTACATTTTCAATTCTACTTGCCATATTTCACGTAGTTAGAATAACAAATTGCCTACATGGAATATTGAATGTACTGTATATAAATGAAATGTAAACCAGCCAAATTTATAGCATTCCACATTTAAGATGTTGGATCACTACTATTTATTTGGATATTTCCACCATCCCATACTAAAATACCTGCAAAGAAATAGTAGAATGTCTGTATTCTTATTCCTTTCACAACAATTATTTTAAATTTAGCTTTTTACCCAAAAAACCTTGAGTCTTATCATTTTTCCTGTATATGTCTCAAGTACTCTTAGATCTGTTTGCAATATCCTGATTATGCTTTTAGCAAGTGATTAGCTCAAATATATAATATCAGGATCTGTATTTCTTTCATTTCACGAAGCTGTCTGTCTCTCTGTCTGTCTATCGGTCTATCTATCATCTATCTATCTATCTATCTATCTATCTATCTATCTATCTATCTATCTATCTATCCATCCATCCATCCATCCATCCATCCATCCATCCCATCTATTTATCTCCCTCCCTCCCTCTCTTTCTCCCTCCCTCTCCCTCTCTAACTATCATAAAATTCCATAATGGTCTTTAACCAGATAATTCCATGCTTAAATAAAATATTTTTTTTAAAAAAAACATAGAAGATATTTTAATTATTAATAATTAAATAAAATATTATAATTATTAATAAAATAAAAAATATTTTATTTTTCAAACACAACAATATATATAAGTATAAGCATGAAATAACCATACAAATTTGATACAACCAAAGGGAACATTAGGACAAGAACAGTAGGCATGCTGGTGCTCTTATGCACGCCCCTTACAGACATCTTAGGAATGGGGTGAGGTCAACAGTAGATAGTGTTTGGTTAAAACTTTGGGGATTTTGGGAAGAGACCACAGAGTCAGGTAGTGCATTCCAGGCATTAACAACTCTGTTACTGAAGTCGTATTTTCTACAATCAAGATTGGAGTGGTTCACTTTAAATTTAAATCTATCGTGTGCTCGTGTATTGTTGTGGTTGAAGCTGAAGTAGTCTTCGACAGGAAGGACATTGTAGCGGATGATTTTATGAGTTATACTCAGGTCATGCCGAAGGTGGTGGAGTTCTAAATTTTCTAAACCCAGGATTTCAAGTCTGGTGGCATAAGGTATTTTGTTGTGATCAAAGGAGTAGAGAACTCTTCTTTTAAAATATTTCTGGACACACTCAATTGTATTGAGTGTCTGAAATGAAGTGTGGGTTTCAGATAGGCGAGCTGTAATTGAGAATTGGTCTAGCAAATGTTTTATATGCTCTGGTTAGTAGTGTAATCTTTCTGGAGAAGAAGCTATGCAAGATTAGGTTTACAACTCTTAAAGCCTTTTTGGCGATGTAGTTGCAGTGGGCTTTGGCACTTAGATCATTTGATATGAAAACTCCAAGGTCTTTGATGGAGTGAGGGTCATCTACAAGGTCATGCCCATCAAGCTTGTATTTAGTGTTCTGATTCTTTTTTCCAATGTGTAAGACAGAGCATTTGTTTGTTTGAGATTTGGAGTTGCCAAATTTTTGACCACTCCGATACAAAGTCAAGGTCTTTTTGAAGGGTAGCCGCATTGTTGGTAGTGTTAAATAGTTTAACATCATCAGCGAAGAGAACACAATTACTTATAATATGGTCACAGAGGTCGTTAATGTATAATATGAAGAGTGTTGGTCCTAGAATGCTGCCTTGGGGGACACCGCTATTAAAAGGAGCAGGATTTGATAGGGCACTGCCTATTTTGACTTCTTGTTGCCTGTTTGACAGGAACGCAGTTATCCAATTATGGAGGGGTCCGGAGATGCCGTAGGATTTTAGTTTTACAAGAAGTTTGTCATGTACCACTGAGTCAAAAGCTTTACAGAAGTCTATGTAATTTGATCTTTCTTGGTAGAATAGCCCTTGTTAAATGGAATGTACTTTCTTACAATTGCAGATTGAAAAAGGGACATTGTTGTGTGTTTAGATCTTGGTAGCTGGTTTTTTTTTTCCAGGTGGTTCATGAGAGTGATTCTTAAGCATTTCAGGTAGCTACTATTCATGATATAAAAGATCGGAATACTTGGGTCTGTGTCCAGAGAGGTCTTGTTCTACCATCTGCAGCTCTTCCTCTACACTGACCAGTAGTCAAATCCACCCACCCTTCCAACAGCTGAATCAGAGGCATCGGTATGGTAGGGGCAAGGGGAGGGGAAAATGGCAAGAACAGTGTTGCACTGTTATGTTACAAGTTTTGTACAAGCGCTGTCCCTCACCCCACTCCAACCCTCAATAACATTAGACCAAAAAGGACACCATCGTTCCAGTGTATTTCTGGATTCATTAGTATAGAAGTCTACAAAAGACAAGTGCTGGTATTTCTTTTGGTGAGAGAGAAGATGGATTATTAAAGTTTCATCTTTTCACTCCTTGGAAACCAGCAAAATAACCCTTTCAAATCACCTCCAGCTGAGTTAAGATCATAATAGAAATTAGCAATGTTATTCCTTTGAATTTCTACAATATTACAGATTAAGTATAGGGCAAAATTAGAATAAATCAGAGCATCCAGTGGGTTTATTATCACAGCCTATTATTATTATTATTATTTACACAAAATGACAGTATACACAGCAAACGAGATAACTATGCTGGATTTCATATCACAGATCACTAGTCGAACACTTCCCAAGCGTTAGGACTGCGTGATGTATCGGCGAATTATGCGAGCAGATCCCAGTAAGGTGGCCTTCTGCAGCTGACCAATGGTGATCTTGTCAGCGCCAATTGCTTTTAAGTGCTTGCCTAGGTCTTTAGGCACAGCTCCCAGTGTGCCGAGTACCACTGGAATCACCTGCACTGGTTTATGCCAGAATCTCTGCAATTCGATTCTTCTAATTCTAATTCTAATTCTAATTCTAATTCTAATTCTAATTATTCTTCTTCTTCTTCTTCTTCTTCTTCTTCTTCTTCTTATTATTATTATTATTATTATTATTATTATTATTATTATTATTATTATTATTATTATTGCCTTAATTGTCTGTGTGACAGTTAAGACCTACCATGCTTAACAAGGACAAAGTTGAGATGCTAATGGAAGGGCTTAGCTCTACATGTGTTAAATCCAGTTACCTGCTGGGAGAAAAGGATTTTGGAAAAAAAGAATTTTTACATATCTTTCCAAAGTTTGGTGCGGAAACAATACTGCTTTTTGTTCATTTGCTTGCTTGCTTGCTTGCTTGCTTGCTTGCTTGCTTGCTTGCTTGCTTGTGCAGAAATCCATTGCAGCAATTCAAATCAGCAAATTGATTTTGCAATTCAGTTTGAAGGAAGAGATTTGATCAAATTCCCTTTAAATCAAAACTTCACTCAGTCCTACAAGTTATGACATTACTATTCTATTGAGAGATGGTCCAGCACTTCTACAGGGTGCCAGCTTGGGTAATTTTGTAATACGTATCTAAAAGAAAATGTCTTATTGAATTCAAGGTCAAAAGTGCAGGTTTCTGATTTTTAAAAAACAGAAGCTAGGAGCAAAGAGCCGGGCTTGGTTACTTCTCAATTATTTTGGATTCAGGTATTGTATTCTAACTATACAAAACAGTTTTTTTTAATCAGAAATAATTCCCATTGTTTACAATAATAAAGAGTACTTGAAACTTGCTAGACTAGTGAGAAAAAAAGAAAAACGCATTGTTATATATTTCTGTGTACCCGGCTAGCCACCTTCTGTAGATTTGTAATTGAATTCCTATAGCGTTCGTTTGAGTTGCAGGTTTCTTTTATCAAGAAAATGGTTAATCTTCTCTGAATTAGTGGATAGTAGCTTTAAATTCCCTGAGTTAGTAGTAGATTTAAATTAAATATTGTATTTTCAAATCTGTTGCTTTAATTACTCATTATATCACTTGGTTTGTCCCCTGGAGAAACACTAAGTTATTTTATTAATAGCATTTACAGTCTTCATTTGTCCTTCAGGAAAATCAGCCATCTATAGACTCATAGAAATAAACCATGTTTACATGCAATTCAAAGAGATAACAGACAGCTAAGAATGAAATAACAACAATAAAAAAGACCAGAACATACAAAAAGGATGTTGGTACCCTGGAAACTGTGTAGAGAAGAGCAACAATGATAAAGGGCCTGAAGGTTAAATCATACAATGAACAGTTGAGGTGCTAGGTATGTCCAGTCTACTGAAGAGAAGGATTGGGACAGAAGGGATGCTAGCTGTCTTCCTGTATTTGAGAAGCTGTCACAAAGAAGAGGGGATTGACTTATTCTCTAGGACACCAGAAGACAAGACAAGACAAGAAGTAATGGGTGGAAGTTTGTCAAAGAGAGGTCCAACCTAGAAGTATGGAAAATTTTCTGATGGTGAGAGCAATTAATTAATTAATGGAATAGCTTGCCTCCTGGGGTTCTGGGTGCTATAGCATCGTTTTGAGGGTAGGAGTTGAAATAATTTATGTCCAGGATGCGAGGGGTCTGAAAATATTTTTACAGCCAAAGAACAAAACAAATACAAATAACAATAGATGAAAAAATACCTTATAGCACTTAGTTATATTGTTAGGCTGAACTGTCAGAAATTTAACTAGCAGTTCTACACATTAAGGATTCCAGAGCCCCACTCCAATCTAGTTTGCCTCAATGTTGACTGGAAGGAGAGGACAAAGGCATAAGGAGAACACCTGGGGTGTAAACCCAATTATCCATTGCAACAGCTGGTCACACCTGAAAAGCATGAACAGAGGTATTGTAAACCTATCTGGCTTGCTTCTACTATTTCCCACAGAGGAACAAATTCTTACTGATGAAGCATATCAAGAACTGCTAAAAGAGCCAACTCTCAGCATGACCACTTTGAATCTTCCCATTTCAAGGTAGAGAAAATTGGTCCAAAAGTAATTACATTCTTCCTATGGCCTTGGTGAAAAGGCAGAGCAACTGAGAATTGAATAATCATCCAAGGCGTCTTTCAGTTTTCGGAATGAGGTCAACATTCTGCTACTCTCTCTACACATACACCTATAGCAGGGCTATCCATGATATGCATGAAAACCAACTTCAGATAAATTATGAGCCCAGCACCTTCCTGCACCTTTTTTAAAGCAGCTCCTTCCCCACACCCTCAAACTTAACATTAAAGCAGAAAAAAGTGGGGCTGCTTTAAAGGGTCAGTTACTTAATTAATTGTATCATTAACAAATTAATTCTAATTGGACCATAGAAGGCTGAAAAAAAGATGAGGCGTTTTCATGCTATGCTCATGGTGGAAGACATTCCAAACCAATCCTTTCTAAGCATTTTTCAAGCATAGGCAGCCCTGCTTTTCTAGTTGTATGGTAGATTCTGCATAATTACTATATGTGCATATTATGATACAATTCTTGGTTTAAGAAAAGATCCTTTTTAAAATGAATTTTCGATCTGTGCAGATTAATTTATTGAAGATTTCAGAGCTGTTTTTGAGTGAACATACACTGCAGTGACATGAAATGGTACCAGAAAGTTATCTTCTCTCTGGTAAATTGCATGGTTGCATATAGAAACTCCATTGCCAAGCTCCTAAAACAAAGAAGTGAGTGATTAAAGTTAAAAAATATGCACATAATATCCATTCATAGCTGAAGAACAGTATTAACAGTATGAAGAGCCACGGTAGCGCAGTGGTTAGAATGTAGTACTCCAGGCTACTTCTGCTGACTGCCAGCTGACTGCAATTTGGCAGTTCAAATCTCAACAGCCTGAAGGTTGACTCAGCCTTCCATCCTTCCGAGGTGGGTAAAATAAGGATTTTTGCCCCCAGATTGTTGGGGGCAATATACTGACTCTGTAAACTTCTTAGAGAGGGCTATAAAGCACTGTGAAGTGGTATATAAGTCTAAGTAATATTGCTATTAGCTTACAAACACTCAAAAACATATGTAATTTTTAAATATAAGATACATTTGTAAGCCAAAGTTATAAAAGTGTGTCTGTGGTTCATAAAGAAAGCAATAAATAGAACCTTGACACCACAATATACAATTGCAAGTCTTGACAATCGCAAATGCAGTTGTATCTGAAAATGAATGGAAGCCAAAACTCTTATCTCTTCCAATTACCTTGTTATATTGTCCTTTGTTTAAATCTTCTATTTTTCTTACCCCATTGAGGAAAAATGCTTACATTTCCCCCAAATATTATGTTAAACAACTCAAAATGAAGCACATGTTATGCATATTTTAGGATGGTCGCTTACCTGTAAGTGTTCAATATAACACTTTCTGTTCCATATTTTACGCTAAGGTGAGATTTCTTATTTTTGGTTAAGGCTGATACCACACCTTTTTAAGACCCAAAATGATTTACAACTCAAAAAACCAATACTGCTCTTCCTCATCTTACCACAATTTATCTTCTCTCCACCATAGTTTTCAATGAAAAATGTATAAATTTGAAAGCACTCACTTTTTGATAATGATCAGATGCAATGAAAAGAAGATTTTATCCATATATATCTCAACTGAAAAATAGAATGAGGAAGAGAATGTATGAAACATCAGTTTAATGTTGTAACATTAAACATTTTGGTTCCCCCATTAAAATGCCAAGATAGAATTCTATTTCCCTCAGTTATAAAAGTTGGGTGCTTATTTTATTTTTGGGTTGCCTTGCATATAAATATTTGTTTAAAAAATAAGAAGCATAGTGTTTCCCAGAATGAATGTAACTTATTAAGATAAATAAGTTTATCTTATTTATCTTAGTCAGATGTTTAATTGTTTTTTAAACTGGCAGGGATTTCTAGGAATTATAATTCAGTATAACAGGAAATAACTTGATTTGGGGAGAGACAATCAGAATGGAAATGAATGTTGGTTTATCTGTTTTAGTAGGTGCAGAACAATTCAGTTCAGAACAATATAGGAGAAAAATATGCTACATATCCAAGCTAAAAAGCTAACTAAATATGTCTTGTGTCTTTGGAATAACGGAAAATAAAAAAGGAATATGAGGGCACAAATGTGAACTCCTACGTTTTCCCATAGGATGTTTAATAATTTAGCAGTGTTTGTTGTTTCTGTTGTTATATTTCAAGTACTACCCACTTGTCAGGCAGTATGAGACCCCTGAGGTAGTTTACAAGCTGTATTATTGATCTTATGTTGTCAGCTTGTCTAATAATGATTTTTTGTTCCATGCAATTGTTATGTTCTTGAACAAAGGTATCTAGAAAACTCTTACGAAATTAAAAAAAACACCAGAGTGTGTGTAATATTGCCTAATGTGTATTTACTCACAAGGAACCACATTGTTTAATTATTCTGGTTAATGCTCCTCATTTGGGGCAAAATTTTCCAGGCCAATATTTGACATTCCAAATATTAAGCTCTGTTCAATCATGTATCTTGCCTTAATTGCTTTTCTCTATGTTTAGTGACAATGGAAGATATGGAATTTATTTTGTATGTCCAGTTGGTGGATATCAGTTACAGTAGCCCTTGCTTGAAATTGCCTCTTATTATTCAATTCAATTCAATTCAATTCACTGATTCCATGGAGCCCCCACGGGCCAGATCTAAGCCTCCCACAGGTCAGATCCAGACCATGGGCCTTGAGGTTGACACTCCTGACATAAGAACTGCTTTGTGTAATGACAAAGTTGCCAGTTACCATAATGAGGATTACCTATACTTGATTACAATGACTATATCTGGACTGTGAAAATCCTGATGAACATTAAATGGAAGTGAAGAGACACAGAAAAAAAAACAACTCTTTACTGCCTAGGCTACAGCCCCAAATATTCTGCAAGTGAATTAGTTGTCCAAGTGACAAGCTTGGGTTTTTTTTTAGTGTATGTGCTTTCCTTTTATCATAGCATATAGACAGATATACTACAGTAATGATTTATTGCATTTCAACCTATTTTACTCACTAGCCTCTCCACAGTTTACAGTAATAAGTACAACATGTCAAATACAAAAATTAAAACATCCACAGTAAGATTAAAGGGGAAAAACTGGGGAAAAAATCCCATAGGCCTTCTAGAAAAACTCCATTTTCAGAAATTTTGTGAAGGCCACAAATGTAAAGGCCATAGTATAAGCATTGCCATGGGAAATGACACTTAGAGGCATCCGTACAATATGAATCCATTAAAGCAGGGGTGTCAAACTCAAGGCCTGGGGGGAGCTTAGATCTGACCCTTAGGGCTGCCCTGGAAACAGCAAAGGAATGGCCCACAGTGCCTCTGTCAGTGAAAATGGAGCTTGGGAGGGCCAGCCCCCATTTTCGGCTGTGATGGCCTCTTGCAGCCTGCTGCCAGCAAAAAAGCGCATGGCCCTCCCGAGCTCCGTTTTCACGGGCTAGCAAAAAAAACTAAAAGCAAAACAAAAGGAGAAATGTTTTCCCTTTTGCATTGGAGCATGCAAGAAGGGACAGGAAAGGAGAAAGGGGGAAAAGGAAAAACAAAGAAAAAGAAGGGAAGATGGGAAGAGACCAAGGAAGGAAAAGCAAGGAAAGGGGGGAAGGAAGAAGATAGGAGAATGAAGAGAGAAGGAAAAAGAAAAGGAAGGAAGGAAGGAAGGAAGGAAGGAAGGAAGGAAGGAAGGAAGGAAGGAAGGAAGGAAGGAAGGAAGGAAGGAAGGAAGTTACAATGAGAGTGAGGGAAGGTCTGAGGGAAGTGCTGTCTTAGCACTTGGCCACAACAGGTGCCCTGACACAAGTGATGTTGAGCTGGCCACATCCTCCCCAGCCCCCTGAGGTCAAACACAACCCTGATGCAGCTCTCAATGAAATCAAGTTTGCTTTAAAGGAAGTATTTTTTTCAGAACTTTGCACAAGAAACTTGTATAATCATGAAAATAGTTGCTTCAATTAAGCTGAAAGCAAAAGCATGGGAATATACTACCCTCTTTTATTTTTACCATGTCATCTCCACGAGTCAAAGTTTTTTTCTACGGTCTGTCTAGCTAACACAAAACCTTAGGAAAGGTACATCTTCTTGCTAATAAGTAGCAAAACTACCATGCTACATCTGTATATTGCACACCTTGACTAGCATATAATCTGGTTGCAGGAACTGGGTATGTCTAGTTTAATGAAAAGAAGGATTAGGGGAGACATGATAGTGTTCCAATATCTCAGGGGTTGCCACAAAGAAGAGGGAGTCAAACTATTCTCCAAAGCATCTGAGGGTAGAACAAGAAGCAATGGGTGGAAACTAATCAAGGAGAGATGCAACTTAGAACTAAGGAGAAATTTCCTGACAGTTAGAACAATTAAGCAGTGGAACAACTTGCCTGCCGAAGTTGTAAATGCTCCAACAGTGGAAATTTTTAAGAAAATGTTGGATAACCATTTGTCTGAACTGGTTTAGGGTTTCCTGCCTTGGCAGGGGGTTGGACTAGAAGACCTCCAAGGTCCCTTCCAACTCTGTTAAATAAATAAAAAAAATAATGACTCACCAATTGGGGTTATCCTAATCGAAGAAATTTCATGACACTTCATGGGTTACATCAAGATTAGATTTTTAATATGCATTCAACTTCTCTTACTAAGAGAATTTTCCAGACAGATAATGGGTTTTATGTGTAACCCTTAAGATTCCCCCAGAAACACCCACCCATTTTATTACTTTCCACAGAATAAATCTAGTTAAGATAAATAAATAAATAAATAAAAAATGCAGAATATTTGCACAATATGTTTAGATTGGCGGTGTTCAACGTTTTTGCTTGGATGTATGGCCTTTTCCTGACAGCCCTTCCATCAATAGAAAACAGAAATAAGATACAATATGCAGTTACTCTTTGCAATCTGGATATACCTACATCGAACGTTAACTTAAAAGTAATGGGAATTATAATTTAGCGATTACTGACCATTCTTAATAGAAAAGGCTATTTGAACATTCTCTGTTCAAATTCCTTATGCCCTCTTCTTTTTCACACCTCATTTCTAAGTGGTTGTTTAATATCATACTGTGTTTTTGGGTAACCAGATAACATGTTTTGATTGTTCTTCTTCAATTTCTGGGTCCAGTTCAAGGTGCTGGTTATCACCTTTAAAGCGCTCCATGGCTTAGGACCGGGTTACTTACGGGGCCGCCTACTGCCACCAGTAGCCTCCCACCAACCAGTGCGCTCCCACAGAGAGGGCCTCCTCCAGATACCGTCGGCCAAACAATGTCAGCTGGCGACCTCCAGGGGAAGGGCCTTCTCTGTAGGGGCCCCTGCCCTCTGGAACGAGCTACCTCCGGGGCTTCGTCAACTCCCCGACCTCTGGACCTTTCGCCGCGAGCTGAAGACGCTTTTGTTTCAGCGTGCAGGGCTAGCGTAAACGTAGTTTTAATGGGGGTTTTTAATTGGGGTTTTTAAATGGGGTTTTTAATTGTATCTAAATTTTTAGGCCATATATCGAATTAGTTTTTTATCCTGTTTTTAACCTGTGTTATATGTATTCTCGTATTTTATTGGCTGTGAACTGCCCTGAGTCCTTCGGGAGAAGGGCGGTATACAAATTTAATAAATAAAATAAATTTTCTCCAACTAGTAATCGGTAGCCAAACGAATTTTGTCAATTGTTTTGACTTCCTGATTCTCTGCAAGATCTAATTCCCCAAGGACCAATTTTATTTGATATACAACACATTTGCCTTGTCAAATCAGCTACAGTTAAACAGTGGTAAGAACAGTGGTGGAATGCTGCCAGTTTAACAACTGATTCAGTGAGTGTGCGCTTTGCACACGCACATCTAGAGCGCTTGTACATAGCGCTGAAAATGAACATTTAGAGGCTCAGCTGCTTACTTTCCAAGTCAGCAACGGTAAGTAGAACAGTAGGGGAGGAGGAAATCAGCTGTGCCGCACAATTCAGATAAGCGGAAATAAAGGACAGGATAGAGCGGGGCTGGGGTGGGCGGGGCCAACTGATCTTCAGCACTACTGGTTCGCCTGAACTGGTCCAAAAGGCTGAATTCCACGTCTGGTAAGAACAGTTAGATCAGCGTACTTCCAGTCTGTGTTGATCATACTCAGTTTGAAGTAACAGTGCCATACTTCACACACACACACACACACACACACACACACACACACACACACACAGGATGTCCTAACCACAAGCAATATTTTCCTATATCATCAGGGACCATGCAACTCATAGCTTTACTATGTGTTTGAAGTTGTCCTGAAAGGTTCTTCCCTCACTTTGTAGGAGAATGTTATTACAAAATCAGTGTTGATGTCTTTCTTTCCCATTCCCAACCCTTCTAGAATGGCTTCCTTTGATGCGAACAAGCTGTTCACGAAGTAAAAGATTATGAAAGAAGGAAAGAAAGAAGCTTAAAATTAATCTAAATCAATCCTAAAGCTTTTGAAAAACATAAACCATGCCCTATAGTTTAAGCCTTGAAAATTATAAAGTAGGTAAATTGGATTTTTATGGAAATTTCAGAGAAGGATTATATTCCCAAGCAACAATATAATATCTGAATCATAGTAGAATCCACAGGAGATTTGCTGACTTTAAAAATTCAACACCTTTTGGTACCTTCAGCAAAAAACTAATTTATTTTTTTAATCTGTGTTGCATAAATAACAACATTATAGCTTACCCTCCGTTGATTGGCAGCACCTTACATTGGCAAAGATGAAGTAACTAGAAAAGCATGACAAAGTATTGTGCTACAGAATCTTCTGTGAAAGTTCCAATATTATAGAAACTCTGAAGTTAAAGAAATAAATGCTTTCAGAGAATACAGAAAAAAGGATGAAGGAAATCATCTTGATATGAAAGGTATATGAGCCAAACTACAGAACACAGTAACTGCTACAGAATGTTAAGTTATATATATATATATATATATGGCGGAATAGCAGAAGTCTTATAGGAACAACAGAAACTCCAGTAGTTTGTTTAACCTGATTGGACTTCTGAGATGTTTCTAGAAAACAAGAACTGGGTGGTAAGCTTTTCAAACTAAAAAAAAATTAGAAAGGAAGAATAATTCAGTGATGTTACATTTATTAAAAAAAAATATTCAGGAAGAACCAATCTAGAAGTAACTCTATTCAGCAACAGTACAAGCTAATGGTAGGATTCAGACATTGTACTACACCATGAAGTAAGTGCTTGATTTTGATTTAGCATATTATGCGAATTCCAGTCACTATGGCTTGCAATTCATAGTTTGTGGCTTAATACGGTGTATAAACTTAGCCACGCTAGTGTATTTATCAAACCATGGTTACAGAAAGCATGGCTTCATATCATATAGGCATCAGCAAACAGGAGTTAAACAGAGGAAAATATAGCTGATAAAAAAAACAGTAAAGCAGAATTTCTCAACTGCATTGGATCAGGAGAGCACATGTTTCTCCTTCTGTCCTAGCCACTTTTTACAGAGGCATGATTGAGAGTTTTTTAACAAACTGCATCACTGTTTGGTTTGGTGACAGCAGTGCCTCAGATAGAAAGTCCATACACAGAGTGGTAAGGACAGCTGAGAAGATTATAGGAAGCTTGCTTCCTGTTGTTCAGAATACTGTTTATAAGTGCTATGTGCTTAGAGCTCAATAGCAATAGCACTTAGACTTATATACAGCTTCACAATGCTTTACAGACCCTCTCTAAGCAGTTTACAGAGTCAGCATATTGCCCCCAACAATCTGGGTCCTCATTTTACCCACCTCAGAAGGATGGAAAGCTGAGTCAACCTTGAGCCTAGTGAGATTCAAACTGCCAAAATGCTGGCAGTCACTAATCAGCAGAAGTAGCCTGCAGTACTGTGCTCTAACCACTGCGTCCCCACGGCTCATGTATTGTTAGAGACCCCATACACCTACTTTATGGTTTGTTTCTGTTGCTCTCCTCTGGGAAGAGGTTTCAAAGTATTTCTAGCAGGAATACCAGATTCTGTAACAGCTTTGTTCCTTATGCTATCCATCTGGTAAACTCACAAGATTCATTTTTCTCGCCCTGTACATCTATATATTCAAATTAGACTGTGTTGTTTCTTGGTGTTATATAATATATGTGGGTATGTGTATATTTGTTTGTTTGTTTGCTCATTCTGTCATGGTTATGTAGTGTATAGTGGAGGTAGTGACCTTTTGACAACTCCTCTGAAATTTCATTTTAATGTGTGCCGATTAGTGACAATAAACTTTATTCTATTCTGTTCTGTTCTTTTTTATTATTATTTATTTTATTGAAAAGATAAACAAGGTTAACAATGCAAATAAAGCAAAGCCCGAGAGAGATCAATGATAAATCTTAACATACGTGCTAATAACTATAACTGTACTATGTTAATAGTAATTGCAACAAAAAAAGAAAATAAAAGAAAACTTCAACTAAGTTTCTACTTACATTAGCTTATTTACACATTTTTCCATATTATAGCCATAGTTTTATACATCTTTGCTGTACTGACATTCATAAACTTCCCTCTCATTTCTACCTCTTGTCCCTATCCATTCATAAAATGTATTCCATGTCCTGTAATATTTCGAGTCTTCTTTATCTTTAATTTTTAAAGTTCATCTGTCCATTTCTGCACAATCCCAAATTTTCCTAATTATGTCAATCATCCGGTGGGATGTTCACATTTTTTCAATATTTAGCATATGTAATTTTAGCTGCCATCAATACATGTAACACTAAGTAGATGGTTGCTTTGTCATAACTTTCCAACAATATACCTAAGAGGCACACTTCTGGTTTGAACTCTAGCCATTTATAAATTTTCTCCCAGTAACTCCTTGCTTTCTTACATGTCCACCACATGTGGTAGTATGATCCTGAAATCTGGTTGCATTTCCAACAATTGGCGGAGGAGTTCTTATACATTTTGGCCAATCTTGCTGGTGGCAAGTGCCACCAGTAAAACATTTTGTAGAGGTTTTCTTTATATGCCATGGCCATCGTCAGTTTGTAGTTTCTCTCCCAAATTTTTAACTATTTTTCTAATTCTATGTTGTATCCGAAATTCCTTGCCCAGGTAATCATTGTTTCTTTAACTATCTCTGCCTGTTCTGTTCTGTTCTGTTCTTTTCCATTCCATTCTATTCTAAAATGGTTTGCTTAGTTACACTTATATGAAGATTCGTTCAATGTTTACATAATCTCAAGACTCACTGAGTGAACTTGAATCACTTATATATAACACTAATTTATTTTGTAAGGTTTGTGGGATGATAAAATAATGGAAGTCAGAGCGGGATGGAATGTGAGCACCTTATGTGTTGTCCTAAGGACTTTGCAATAAGGCTACAATATAACTCAAATAAATAAATGGTAGAGAAGCCAAACACAAACCTATTTTCCAGAACACCAGAAGGCAAGACAAGAAACAATGGATGGAAACTAATCAATGAGAGAAGCAACCTAGAAGTAAGGACAAATTTCCTTTCAGTAAGAACAATTAATCACTTGTCTTCAGAAGTTGTGCTCCATCACTGGAGGCTTTTAAGAAGAGACTAGACAGCCACTTGTCTGGAATGGTAGAGGATCTCCTGCTTGAGCTGGGAGTTGAACTAGAAGATTTCCAAGATCCCTTCCAACTCTGTTATTCTATTATTTATTCTGTTAATGTGAACCACCTTCAGACCTGTTGTAGTTCTCAAAAGAAAGCAAACACTTCTTTAAAAACAATCATTGAAGAAATAATCACTTTATACACAAATTGTAAATCAAGTCAAAGACAAAGTAAAAGGAATTAAAGTGTTGAAGACTCTGTAAAAGACAGGTATCTGGCAGTCATCAAGATGGCACAGATACTAGTTTATTTAAAATCTTTAAAAGACAGCAATTGTTGTGCTCATCTGTCCCACTTGAATTTCTGATCAATTCAGATCTATTACTACTTTATTTATTGCTATCACTACTATTTTAATAAAAGGTCCTAGAAAGGTATAAAGGTATGTCAAATGAATGTTAGAAGTGTAAGAATAAAGAAGGGACTTTTTTATCATCTATGGTGGACATGTGATAAAGCAAAAATAATAATAATTGAAGTATGACTCATACTCTAATAGCGAAAATCATGAAAACGGAGATAGAAATGAAACCAGAACTTTTCCTTTTGGAATTAATGAAAAAAAGACCTGGAACTTCGGGGGGGGGGGGGGAAATGGAACTTTCCTACTATACATGTTGACAGCAGCAAGACTATTGTATGCACAAAAATAGAAAAACACTTTGATACCTACCATGGATGAATGATGCAGAAGTTGATGGACTTGCCTGCAATGGCAAAACTGACCACTCTTATTAAAGAAAAAAAAAACATAAGTACTATTGTTTCCACATGAAAACCGCTTCTGAATTTCGTGCTTGATGTTGAAAAGAATGCAATTTTGATTTTGGGTTTTACAGATTAGATTGATAGATCTTTATAGAAATTACTTGTTCTGTCAAGAAGGATCTTGACAGACTTGAACATTGAGTGCTATCTACCAAAATGAAAGTCAATGTGAAAAGAGTAAGGTTCTACATTTAGGCAAGAAAAACAAAATGCACAGGTGCAGTGTATGTGGTACCTTGCTCAATAGTAATAACTGCGAGAGGGATCTTGGAGTCCTAGTGGACAACCATTTAAATATGAGCAGCAGTGTGCAGCAGCTGCCATAAAAGCCAACACAGTTCTAGGCTGCATAAACAGAGGGATAGAATCAAGATCAGGTGAAGTGTTAATACCACTTTATAATGCCTTGGAATACTGCATCCAGTTTTGGTCACCACGATGTAAAAAAGATGTTGAGACTCTAGTAAGAGTGCATAGAAGAGAAACAAAGATGATTGGGGACTGGAGGATAAAACATATGATGAACAGTTGCAGGAACTGGGTAAGTCTCATTTAATGAAAAGGACTAGGGGAGACATGATAGCAGTGTTCCAATATCTCAGGGGCTGCCACAAAGAAGAGGGAGTCAAGCTATTCTCCAAAGCACCTGAAGGCAGGACAAGAAGCAATGAAAAATTAATCAATTTCCTGACAGTTAGAACAACTAATCAGTGGAACAACTTGCCTCCAGAAGTTGTAAATGCTCCAACACTGGAAGTTTTTAAGAAGATGTTGGATAACCATTTGTCTGAAATGGTGTAGGGTTTCCTGCCTGGGCAGGGGGTTGGACTAGAAGACCTCCAAGTTCCCTTCCAACTCTGTTATTCTTATTCAAATGGAAAAACAAAAAGCTGTGATTTGATGTTAATGCCCTATTTCAGGGGTGTCAAACTCATGGCCTGCAGGCCAGGTGCGTCAGGTGCTGCTCCTACCCCCACCCGGTTTAGTGAAGAGGAAAAAAATCCCGATACATCATGTAATTCCACAATGACAATGCGAGTTTGACACCCCTGCCCTATTCCACTTCAATAGAGAGAGATGGAAGTCAATGCTTCTTTTTCTTTTCTTTTCCCTACCCTTCCTCACTTCTCTCTTCCTCTTTTCCTCCCCGTTCACTGCTCTTTTATTTACTTTTGTATTTTATAATACTTTATAATCTAATAAAAAACGTTTGAAGAAAAATAAAAAGTCCTAGAAACAGCCACAACTCTGAAAGGAACATTTATCATATTGTAATTAATCAGACATTTAGAAGAAAGAGTACTCTGTTATCTGAAAAGAATAATATTTTTTTCCCCCTGAAAGGCTATCTACGTTTTCTTAGAAGCTTACAGGCCTCCAAACTTACATACATCATAAGCACCATTGATAATCTTTAGCAGCTTTTAAATTCTTTAAGCTCTTAGTTTGATTCAAAGAATAAGCTTTCAAGAGCTTTTTCATACTTTGGAAACATTATTATTCTTACTTTTTCATGGGGGAGACTAGCAAGTCTGTTTTTTGTTTTGTTTTGTTTGTTGTTGTTTTGTTGTTGTTGTTAGGAAATGCCTCATGATTGAATAAAATTTGGAAAATGGGAATTTTTTGGCTGTGGCTTGTTATTACAGCATTTATTTATTTATTTTGCAAAAAGACAAAGCAAAACTTTCATCCACCAATAAAAACAGTTTAATAGTTGCAAATGGATTTGTGCTGAGAACATTGGCAGTTATAGCATGAAAGGAATGCTGAGAGGCTTAGCAGGCTTTCAACCCAGCTTCAGAACAGATAATGTGTTGCAGAAAGACATGAGGCCCCCAGCTAAAGGGTTTAGTGAGGTTTTGTTCTTTTAGCAAAATGTCACTTCTTTCTTGCTGTTCATATACAATGCAGTCTTTTTGTATTTCCTTGCAGTCCCCCCACCCCAAAAAATGCTGAAATTAAATTAGCAAAAAAAAAAGCATGGAGAACCTCCAACGCATAGGCTAACCAATGCATTTGAATCTGGCCTATTTAAGTCTGCAAAGAAACCCATTTTTTTTTCATGCAGCCTCTCTGCTCCATTTACAGGGGAATCACTGTTTTTACAACTCAGTGAGGTGACACAGTAGTTAGAATGCAATATTGCAGGCTAACTCACTGCTTACTATCAGGACTTTGATCCTGACTGGCTCAAGGTTGACTCTGACTTCCATCCAGTGGTGGTATTCAGACAGTTCTATCTGGTTCGGGCGAATCGATAGTGGTGGCAGTGGCAGGCTCCACCCACCCAGATGCAATCACGTCCCGTTTTTGATGCTCTGCGCATGCGCACTCGCTCAAATTTTCAAACCAGCTGCTTCCTTCCTTTTAAAATGGGGACCCAAATTGTTGGGGGCAATGTGCTGACTCTAGGGCTGTAAAGCACTATGTAGCGGTATATAAGTCTAAGTAACACTATCTACCTATCTATCTATCTATCTATCTATCTATCTATCTATCTATCTATCTATCTATCTATCTATGTTTTTGGAGGTTTTCGCGGGTGTTTGTATGTAGGTCTTTGGTTATTCGGGTTTTCTCCCGCGTAAAATTGGAAGTGTCTTGGCGACATTTCGACGAAGTCTTATTCGTCATCTTCAGGCTTCAGCTTCATGCTTCTGGGAGCAATATGTGATTGCAATCACACATTACTCCCAGAAGCACAAAGCTGAAGCCTGAAGATGACGAATGAGACTTCGTCGAAACGTCACCAAGACACTTCCAATTTTACGCGGGAGAAAACCCGAATAACCAAAGACCTATATATAGCGGTATATAAGTCTAAGTTCTACTATTTCCTATTTGGACAATCTACATTTTCAAGGCGCTATGGGTCTCATGTGGCAGTCTGATTCCCCAATACTCTTAGTCAACCTTCATCTTTTCTTTTGGTATCAAAAGAAACGAGTTTGTCCATTCCAGATGAAAAAACAATATCAGGCTGTAAAAATGAGATCATGAAGTTCTACATGTGAAAGTGTGAATATGTAGCAATGGGTGCTAACTGTAAATGGAATTCCACTTACTTGAAACTGAGACCCTGTTCAGTTCTGAGTGAAATCCTGACAAGTTTGGATGGGAAAAAAATCCCTACAATTAGTCTAATAAAGTGTATACGCACTTTAGTGGTGGCCACACAAAATATTGACACTTTGGACATTATCACTTAGGGGTGTACTCACTTTTGTTGCCACCAGTTTAGACATTAATGGCTGTGTGTTGTGTTATTTTGAGGGGACAGCACATTTACACTGTTATACAAGCTGTATACTCACTACTTTGCATTGTAGCCAAGTGTCTTCAGTGTTGTCACATGAAAAGATATACTTAAATATTTACAAAATGTGAAGGGGTGTATTCACTTCTGTGATAGACTGTATAAAACTATATGAGTTTTAGACTATAGCATCAGCCAGATGTTCAGACATTTTTGTCTACCTATTAAGTCTTTTCCGAGGACCTGGGATAGGCATATCTGAATGTTTGATGGTGTTACAGATATTGTTGAAGGATGGAAGCTGGTCTGAGTAAAGCTGCCTTTTGCAATTGACTGATGGTGAATTTGTCGATGCCGATGGTGTTCAAGTGGTGCTCCAGTTGTTTTGGAATTGCACCCAAGGTGCCTATTAATTTTGGGACTATCCTTGCTTGCTTCAGCCACAGTCGTTCTATTTCTATTTGCAGGTCTTTGTATTGTGTGAACTTCTCCAGTTCTTTCTTTTCTGTTCTGTTGTCTCCAGGTAATGCCATGTCCACTATCCAGACTTTTTTTGTCTTTCTTATCGACAGTTGTTAAGTCTGGGGTATTATGTGGCAGTACGGTGTGTTTCAATTCTAAAGTCCCATGGCAATTTAGCTTCTTCATTTTCTATTACTTTCTTTATTTTATAGGCCCCTCAGTTCTTGCTTGCAGGCAAATGAGATTTCTTGCAGACCTTCTAATGCAGCATTGTTTGCTACTTTGTCATGCCGTTGTTTGTCATCAGTCATGAGATCTTCTTGTAGCAGCTAACCAGATGGTCCACTGTTTCTTCAGTGTCTTTGCACAGGCAGCATGTGCTGTCTGTTGCTGTCTTCTCAATTCTGATTTTGTATGCATTTGTTCTTAAGTTGTTGTTGCTATTATTATGATATGGAAGAGAAGAATAGAATCTGAAACTTTCCTGTATCTTACCATAGAGGTGCAGACTTTCTCCCTGATGATTCTACCAACTCTTCCTCCCTTCAAAAGTCTGCTGATTTTTATGGAATATAAAATGAGTGGTATGACTATTGAAAAAGAGCTGTATGCATTCAGTACCTGCTTAAAAAGAGGAAAAGAAAGGAAACATAGAAGAAGGACATCACCTGAGGGCAGGACAAGAAGCAATGATTGGAAATTAATCAAGGAGAGAAGCAACCTAGAACTAAGGAGAAATTTCCTGACAGTTAGAACAATTAATCAGTGGAACAACTTACCCCCAGAAGTTGTAAATGCTCCAACACTGCAAGTTTTTAAGATGATGTTGGACAACCATTTTTTTTTGACGTGGTGTAGGGTTTCCTGCCAAAGCAGGGGGTTGGACTAGATGACTTCCAAGGTCCATTCCAAATCTGTTATTCTGTTTTCTGAAATAAAGGACTTGGCTTCAGGAAACACTTCTTTAATCCAGTAGGAGATATCAGTGGCTGTTGTAGATAATAGCTAGATGGATCAGCAGCACCTGGGAAATTATATTGTTATATAGCATTTTAAAACGATCACATTTATTATGGTATAATGAAATGAAATGGAATAAAATCAATTTCATGGGGTACAAAAAGCATTCTTCTATGTTCTATTAAATTTATGTCATAATAGTTTTGCTTAGTCTTGAAGTCATCTCAAAAGTTTATTCACTGTTCAAAGTCTTTTGAATTGAGGAACTATTCTGTGCTTCATCTAAAGCGAAAACGATTAACCTGACTCATTTTCTAATTAAAAGAAGAGTAAGTAAAAAGCTGCTATCTACTTTCTTGCCCTTGAAAAAAGGTTTTAATTTATATCATATTAAATCATCAAATTGAAATCCAAACTATTATAATTTAACAGTAAAATCTTTATAGAGGTTCTCAGTAACCTGAAACTGCACTTTGAAATTGGCCGGCAAAATGGTTTTCAATAATACAATTAGTTTTAGAGAAAGTCCCTCTGAAATGAAAGTAGGAAAGGGAGCAGGTGGCCTTTCAGAGCCCACACAATTTCTACACTTAATTCCCCAAACAATCCAAAATCACACCATCAACATATTTGCTTTACCGCTACATAAGGTGATGATTTAATGGATCAGGAGCTGCTTGTTCAGGCACAGAACTTTCAAAATTGCCACAAAATGCTTTAGTCTTTCTTTTAAAAAAAACAAAACCCTCTTTTGGCCTATAAATATCAACGTATAGACGTTAGCGGTGACTGAAAAACTCCTTTTTGAGCAGGTGGTGTGTAATTACCACTTTCTTATTAAGGAACATCTGATAAACTTTGGCAAATCCCCTGGGTTTCTCAGAAGATGATTAAAATTGCCCAATATAATGAGAGACTTTCATATATTCAAATCAAAGGAAATTGTAGAGGCGTATGAATCAAATCGTATCTCAAACAGCTTGTGCTAAAGTCTATGTATTTTGCAGAGTTCTTGTATACAGCTATGGCTTTTCTGCTATTAATTATGATAAATATGAAATCAGGCTTTAAAGCAATTTATTGGAGCCTTTTTTTAATGTTAAAATAAAAAAAAACCTCAACAATCAGTGGAGGTACTAAAAGTATTACTTATTGTTTGTATGTTCACATCTGACTGCAGATCTTTTGAATTAAATCTTGAATTCCACCAAAAAAAAAAAAAGCCAAAGAATTGATGGTGCTCAAAGCAAAACTCATCTTTCATCCCAGTTTTTGCAATTTTTTTTTCCTGGAAAGTCTCCAGATTTAAACATTTTGTATATGTTTAGATTAGAGGTTTTCGGATCAGTATATCAAGGAATGTTGATGCCAAAAAATGTCCTGGCAATTATTTTGAATACTGGGTTTTATGGAGGCATTTTTTATCTGGTGGTTAAGACTCTATACTGAGACAAGGGTGCAAAAAAGTAATTGTGCTGCTTGTGTGAACTATGACAATTCTCTGGTGATTTCTTTCTGCTAATAATAATTCTTAATTTACTGGAAGGTGGGGAGGTAACCACTGAGTTGCCAAGTTGGCAGAATTGCAATTCCAAATAGTCTTAATTGCCCTGCCCTGGTGGGGTTGAGATTTTTAGTTCCACAACATTTGACGTACTGTTGAATCATCTGGTGGGCTTCTCATGAAGGCTGCTGATGAATGACAGACTCAAGGACTTCTCGGGGTGAGAACCTAGAGAATGTCTGGAATGAAAAGGCCCAGAGCAAATTCCAGAGCCCCCTTTTATTGTGTTTAGGTAAAAATGGGTGGTTACAAAAGGTAAGCAGGGGAGGTTACATATTAGCATATATTCAACATGTGAGCACGTGACTGCAAGCACATCCACAAGCCTATGATTTTGGGAGAAAGCTTGTAATTTTTGGGAGGAGTTTTGCCATGAGGTGGCTCTTTGTTCTCTACTTTTGCCCACGTGTTACAGCTGCATGGCAGCCTACACAGGCTACGTGTCTAAGGCATTCTACAGTTACACTATTCAAGCTACACGTTGCAAACAGAAATACATCTTGTAACATCCTGACCCTGCATGTTAATAAATCTCATATAATTGTATGTAGAAGAAACTTCTAGGAAGCTTTGTGAAAGGAACCTTATCAGAAAAGGAATGTCCTGTGGCTATCACAAAAGTGTTGATACATTTCACACCATGTAGAGGCAAACATCCTGCAGCCTTGATGTGACTGACATCAACAAGTTTCTGCTTATTTCTTTTGTACATGATAAAATTAGCCAAAGTTACTTATGCTGATCTTTGCACATAAGCAATCTCTCAAAGGAATTCATATGGCTAATATTGCAACAACGTACTACTAAATTATTATTTCTTATAAATGCATAACAGATGTTATTTGTTTGTGATCCAATTAAACAGAGAATGGGTTAACTAGATAATATGCAAAGAGTACTCTCCACTCTCTAGCTTTAATGGAGTGTCACAATGAAGGAGAAGAGATACTGCTTAGAAAATATACAGATAAAAGTGGCAGGACGCTGCAATTGAGAAATGGGCAAAGAAAGAAACTTAGATCCAGCCTAATTGATCAGGTAGTAAAAAGAGGTGGTGGGAGATTTGTACTTTCAGAGCTGGAAGATTCTAATAATAAATTAGAATTAGCTCATCTTGTCATGTTTCTTGTCTGTCTACCTGAGAGGCTGACACTTGCCACATATGTATGTATGTGTGCATGTATATATTTCCACATATATGTGTTTTCTGAGGTTTTCACGGGTGTTTGTATGTAGGTCTTTGGTTATTCCATATATATATATATCCACATCTCACTAATCAAGCAATATTGCAATATGGTCACGCACACATACACACACATGTCAACATTTTTCAATATTTCTCGGTTGGTGGGATATGGATAATAGTATGTTATTTATTATTTATTTTATTTTATTAAATTTTTATACCGCCCTTCTCCCGAAGGACTCAGGGCGTTATTATGTTAGCTTGCAAGGAAATCTCTAGACTAGAGGATGTGTTGTGGCCTGCAAACGGCCAGCAGAACTGGCAGCAGATTGAAACAGTGAGGAGGTTGGGGAGGAACATGGGCCAGTCCTGGAGTCTGGGGAAGGCTTGGACGAGGGCTCTGAGTCAGAGGCAGAGAGGGGGGGCCAAGGTCATCTATTAGTTCTTTGCTGCCTCCGGAGTCTCCGGAGTCTGACATCAGTGAGGCAGAAGAACAGTATCAGCCTGTTCCCAGTGTGCACATGTACAGAGCTGCCAGAAGACAGGAAAAATTAAGAAAACAGGGTCAACTTGGGAGTAAGGCTTGGAAATGATTGGCCCCTCCCATAAGACATAAAAGAAAAGTGAACGGGATGTGAGCTTTTGAAGGAAGCAGTTAGTTCATCTGGTCAGTAAAAGCTCTGGAAAAGTTCTGTTTGACTCTGTGCTAAGTTTGGCATTGCCTTGCATGTGGAAATTAGTTCTCTGGCAGCATTCCAAGGGAGATATGGTAGGTTTGTAAATACTCCCCTGAAAGACTATTTGAGAAGCCTTTTGGACTGGGAATGACAATAATTAACAGCCATGTGAATTAAAGAGGTTTGCTGGGACTAAGTTTGTGCTGTATACTTTCTAAGGAAGCCTAGGTCAGAACAGGATGTATATTGCATAGAATACTTTGATCATGCTGTAGATAAACTACATTTTGGCTTTATTTCAAATATACATTGGGCAAAATGTGCCAGTGATTGCCAGTTGCCTTCCTTCCTGTGGGTCTGTCTTCCAGGGAAAATACAATAGTCCTTGACTTATGACCTCAATTGATCCCAAAATTTCTGTTGTTAAGCGAGACAGTCAATTTTGCTCCATTTTACAATCTTTCTTGCCACCATTGTTAGTTGAATCACTGGAGTTGTTAAATTAGTAGCACAGTTGTTAAGTGTATCCAGTTTTCCCATTGATTTTGCTGGTCAGAAGGTCGCAAAAGCTGATCACATGATCCCGGGACACTGCAGCTGTCATAAATATGAGTCAGTTCCCAAGTGCATGAATTTTGATCATGTGACCATGGGGATGTTGCAATGGATGTCTGAAAAACAGTCATAAGTCTTTTTTTTTCAGTGCTGTTGTAACTTTGAGCGGTCACTAAACTGTTGTAAGTCAAGGACAACCTGTATGCTGTTACCTGTACCTTGATGAAGGTATCTTTTCTTTTATGTACACTGAGAGCATATGCACCAAGACAAATTCCTTGTGTGTCCAATCACACTTGGCCAATAAAAAATTCTATTCTATTCTATTCTATTCTGTTATATGTATAGTTTTGTTTGTCAGGTTCTTTTTTTGCCCACTTTTAACAAGCTGCTTCAATTGACTACTTTTATTCATCAAAATATTGCTTGTTTGAAACTCAGCAGAAACTTTTTTAAAAATACTACCTTTCTTTCCAAATGACCTTTCCTTTTTTTAAAAAAAAAAAAAGATCTATATTTCTGTCCCCTGAGATAGAAGGGTTTTATTCCACTAAATAGCCTGTTAGATTTCATTCAATTTGATGAAAGAGATTTCGCTTTCATAATATTTCAAACGGGGGGTGGCGAGTGGTGTTTTTGCACTTATTTAGTTACGAGCTAAACACATGTGATACCCCGTCATTCATTTTATACTAAGTTATCCAAACGGCTGCAATCTCTCTTGCTTGGGATACTTCTCTTGAATCCCAGTATAAAATTTGAGATGGAAACTCATTTCCACGGGCATTTTTAGATCGAGAAGTATGGGCAGCCAGGGATGACTGCAAAAAGTTAGGTCGGATCAGAAAACTACAACATTAACAGAGTTAGATTAACAGTTAGATAGATTAACAGAGTTAGAAGGGACTTTATAGGTCATTTAGTCCAACCCCCCCACTCAAGCAGGAGACCCTACACCATTTCTGTCAAATGGCAGTCCAATTTTTTTCTTGAAAGTCTCAAGTGATGAAGCTTCCACAACTTCCGAAGGCAGCTTCTGTTCCATTGGTTCATTGCTCTCTCAGAAAATTTCTCCTTATTTCTAGGTTAAATCTCTTCTTGGTCAGTTTCCATCCATTATTCTGTCTGGCCTTCAGGTGTTTTGGAAAATAGCTTGACCCCCTCCTCTCTGTGGCAGCCCCTCAAGTATTAGAAGATGGCTATCATGTCTTCCCTGGTCCTTCGCTTCACTAGACTAGCCAGGCCCAGTTCCTGCAACCGTTCTTCATAAGTTTTAGTCTCCAGTCCCCTAATCATTGTGGCTGCTCTCCTCTGCACTTTTTCTAGAGTCTCAACATCTTTTTTATAGTGTGGTGACCAAAACTGGATGCAGTACTCTAGGTGTGGTCTTACTAAGGCTTTATAGTGTGCTATTAATACCTCGTTTGATCTTGATTGTATTAAACAGTCCTCACCACCTCCACCAATAAACCACTAAACTTTGAGAATTTGAAAGAAAATCTCAAACACTGTGACATTAAAGGAAAATTTCAGAAGAGCACAGCATTGTTCTGGTTATCTTTAATCCAGAAGGGATGTAGAAGATAATGATATTAAAACAGGGTAAACATCTGTCACCAATGTTAGCGGGCATGTCATTTGTTACATCTCATATAGCTCATCGATACAATAAGCACTAACACAACCAAAAGAGCCATCACTATGCATAAAGGGCCATTCTTAAAACCACAGCTCAGCATTTCATATCATCCTTAGCTCTTCTCAGGTCTCTCTGCCAAGCTGACTGTCTACTACATATTCCTACCAATTTTATTTTACTTTATTTTATTTGCAAATGCTTGATAGATTTCTGAAACAAATGTTTTTAGTATAAAGATCTCTCTCCATCTGTTTTCCCACTTCTAGAATATTTCCAGCAGCTGGTCTGCTAATTATGATGAAAATTGGCACCCTGTTTGCAAACAGGATGTCTTTTGGTTAGAAAAAGTTCGGAGATATAATGCGACATCGCTCCATAAGCTGTACAGATTGGTATCTGACCTGCCTCTATGCAAGAACTTGGAATATCAGTATAGTTCAAATTGGAAAGTGGGTTGAACATTAATGGGATTCAGAGAGTAATTATGATGCAGTTGTTGTTGTTAGTTGTGAAGTCGTGTCCGACCCATTGTGACCCCATGGAAAATGTTCCTCCAGGCCTTCCTGTCCTCTACCATCCCCAGGAGACCATTTAAGCTCACAGCAAGTGCTTCAGTGACTCTATCCAGCCACCTCCTTCTCTGTCGTCCCGTTCTTCTTTTGCCCTCAATTGTTCCCACCATTAGGCTCTTCTCCAGTGAGTCTTTCCTTCTTATTAGATGGCCAAAGTATTTGAGTTTCATCTTCAGGATCTGGCCTTCTAAAGAGCAGTCAGGGTTGATCTCCTCTAGGACTGAATGGTTTGATCGCCTTGCAGTCCAAGGGACTCGCAGGAATCTTCTCCAGCACCAGAGTTCAAAGACCTCAAAACTTTAACACTCAGCCTTTCTTATGGTCCAACCATAAGTGGTCACAACCATACAGTATATGATTCAGTATTATATTATTTTAAAAGTAGCATTTCTTTTAAGACAGGGAAAGAAGGAAATGGAACCAAAGCAGTCACATATTACTTCATATTCAGTGGCATATAGATAGTGCTCGACTTACAACAGTTCCTTTAATGACCATTCAAAGTTACAACTGCACTGAAAAAAGTAACTTATGACCTTTTTTCACACTTACGACCATTGCAGTATCTCCAGGATACCCCTGCTCAAACTTCAGGTGTTTGGCAACTGACTCATGTTTATGATGGTTGCAGTGTCCCCGGGTCATGTGATCGCCTTTCGCCACCTATCAACAAAGTTAATTGGGAAGACAGAGTCACTTAACAACCAGGTTACTAATTGATCAATTGCAGTGATTCACTTAACAACTGTGGGGAGAAAGGTTGTAAAATGGTGGGAAACTCACTTAACAAATGTCTCACTTAACAACAGAAATCTGGGGCTCAATTGCGGTCGTAAGCTGAGGACTACCTGTACTTGACATATTTAAAATAAAGGGCTCACTCAAAGCAATGTAGTTCATATTCATTTCCATTGTATGGGACGATGGAAAGAATCTATAAACAGACTTTCCCATAGTGTAAGTCTTTTCATCACCTAGTCCCCGCAGCCTCCCTTTTCTGTTTTCCTTTCTTATTTATTCACTACCCTTCCTTATTTTATTTATTTATTTTCTAAAAATTGCTTTCTAAAAATAGGAGGACGCGGTGGCTAAGATGCTGAGCTTGTCGATCAAAAGGTCGGCAGTTCAGCGGTTCAAATCCCCAGTGCCACGTAAGGGGGTGAGCTCCCGTTAGTTGTCCCAGCTTCTGCCAACCAAGCAGTTCGAAAGCACGTAAAAAATGCAAGTAGAAAAAATAGGGACCACATTTGGTGGGAAGGTAACATTGTTCCGTGCGCCTTTGGCGTTTAGTCATGCCGGCCACATGACCACGGAGACGTCTTCGGACAGCGCTGGCTCTTTGGCTTTGGAATGGAGATGAGCACTGCCCCCTAGAGTTGGGAACAACTAGTGCATATGTGCAACGGGAACCTTTACCTTTACCTTAAAAATTGTATTGTTTTTGTTAAAAAATTCTTCAGTACTAGAAATGAATTGTGTTTGCTCTCATTTTAGCCAAGGAACCACCCTACTCCTACCAACACCGACAGGGCAAACCACTACTATATAAAATAAAAACAAAACCTACTGCCTTCTGTAACTGAGGATATTACCTAGTTTGGTAATGAAACTTCTGCAAAAAAAAAAAAATAGGTAGTCCTTGGCTTACAACAGTTTCACTTAGTAACCGTTCGAAGTTACAACAGCACTGAAAAAAGTGATTTAGAACCATTTTTCACATTTATGACTGTTGCAGCATCCCCATGGTCATGAAATTTACATTTGGATGCTTGACAACTGACTCACACTTATGACGGTTGCAGTGTGCCAGGGTCATATGATCACCTTTTGTGACCTTCTGAGAAGCAAACTCAATGGGAGACCAGATTTACTTAACAACTGTGTTACTAATAAAAGAACTGCAGTGATTTTAACAAATGTGTCAAAAAAAGGTCGTAACTTTAAAAAAAGACTCACTTAACAAATTTCTCACTTAGCAACAGAAATTTTGGGCTCAGTTGTGGTGATAAATTGACGACTACCTGTAAAAAGAAGCTCAGAGAACATCAAGAGTCCCACAGTTTACCCTGTGCTACAAATAATATCTTCTGTTGGTATTTTTTCAATCAAAATTATATCTAAAAATATAAGTAGAATTAGATCTATTGATCTAAATAGCCAAAGAAGTTCACACTGACTAAGTCAGACAGACCGTCTGACCTAAACTGGGTAAGGTTTAGACATGAATATCATCTTCTTTAAACAAACCCATAATCCCTTGCGGGATGGAGTCTGGCCAACTGAATGGAGCTAACAGAACTTTTACTGGCTGGATGCCCTTCCTGTCGCCAATGCAGGATTTTGTCTAGCAGATATATTCTCTTTGTGTTCAGAAAGAGAAATATCTACCTCTACTAGGATCGAACTCACAGCCTCCTGATTGTGAAGTGAGAGCTCCACCTCTAGGCCACCGCACCACTCTGTTTAGACATCAATATCAATAACTGAAATTATGTCTATACCTGCAGATCACCTTGTGCGGTGATCTCTGTAGTTTTCCACCTGCCATATTTTATACCACATGCAGTTTCAGAAAACTTTTCAAGGGCAGTCCTTGAGAGTCACAGCTGGCCAATGTGCCTCTCACAATAACCATCACCTGCACATCAAGTGTGATTTGGAAGCCAAGGAACATTTCCAGAAAATCTGTCTTGTCAGGAGGTGTTAAACCTCTCCCACAACAGCTCAGCAAAATCTCTTTTTTTTCCTCTAACGACATTTATTTCTTGTTTAGATTTAATTTCAGCCTGTTTTCCTTTACCCTACTTATTACTAAACTTAAGTAATATTCAAGAATGCTAATTGCTTCATTAGTATTAGAAGGTAAGGAGTAATAGAGCAAGCTGGATGTCATCAGCATATACCGACATATGCTCTCTTCTGTTCTCATCGTTATTATTATATACACAACAATGTGAAATCACAAGAAGTTCTTTAGCTGGTGTTGGCTTTCATATGCATCAAGTCAATCAATCAATCAGTCAGAATAGAGGTGGAAGTAACCTTCTAGTCTAGGGTTGTCAAACTGGGGGCCTGCAGGCCAAATGCGTCACATGCAGGTCACGCCCACCCCAGCTCCACGAAGGGGAAAAATGTCACAATATGTCACATGACGGCAACATGACTCAGTGAGTTTGATACCCATGTTCTAGTCCAACCCCCTGCTCAAGCAGGAAACCCTTTACCATTTCAGACAAATGACTCTCCAGTCTCTTTTAAAAACCTCCAGTGATAAAGCACCCACAACTTCTGAAAGCAAGCTGTTCCATTGGTTAATTGCCCTTATTGTTAGGGAAGGTCTCCTTAATTTCAGGTTGCTTCTCTCCTTGATTAGTTTTCATCCATTATTTCTTGTTTTGCCTTTAGGTGCTTTGGAAGATAAGTTGGCCCCTTTTTCTTTGTGGCAGCCCCCCAAACACTGGAACACTGCTATCATGTCACCTCTAGTCCTTCTTTTCTCTAGACTGGCCATACCCAACTCCTCCAACTGTTCTTCATATGTCCTCTCAAGAACCCACACTCTTTATACCTTATATAAATGACCTTTGCGATCATATTATGAGCAACTGCATTCTCTTTGTGGATGATGTAAAACTATTCAACACCACTGACAATGCTGCTGCCCTTCAAAAAGATCTTGACTGTGTGTCAGAATGGTCAAGCAATTGGCAACTCCAAATCTCAACCAACAAATGCTCTGTCTTACACATTGGCAAAAAAAAAATCAGAACACAAAACACAAGCTGGACAGATACGACCTAACAGATGACCCTCACTCTGTCAAAGATCTTGGAGTACTCATCTCAAATGAACTAAGTGCCAGAGCTCACTGTAACAGCGTTGCTAAAAATGCATTAAAAGTTATTGTTAACTTAATCTTGCGTAGCTTTTTCTAATAATAGTAAATATTACTAGTATTCTAGTAATATTGAACTGCAGATTAGGGCATACAAAACTTTTGCCAGACCATCTGTCTGGAACCCACACTACATATCAGACATTAATACAATTGAACGAGTCCAGAGATATTTCACAAGAAGAGTCCTCCACTCCACTGCTTGCAACAAAATACCTTATGGCACCAGACTCGAAATTTTGGGCTTAGACAACTTAGAATTTCACCATCTTCAGTCTGACCTAAGCATAGTACATAAAATCATCTGCTACAATGTCCTACCAGCCAATGACTATTTCAACTTCAACCAAAACAATACAAGAGCACACAATAGATAAAAACACATGGTAATCCGATCCAAACTAGACTGCAGAAAATATGTCAGTAACAGAGTTGTCAATGCCTGAAATGCACTTTCTGACTCTGTGAAACTCTGTGGTTTCTTCCCCAAATCCCCATAACTTTAACCTTAGACTGTCTACTGTAGACCTCACCCCATTCCTAAGAGGTCTGTAAGGGGCGTGCATAAGTGCACCAGCGCCTACAGTCCCTGTCCTAATGTTTTCTTTTATTCATATCCTTTATATGTATTTCTAATTATGTTTACACTTGTATCTGTCATAAAATATATGCTTGATGAAATAAATAAATAAAATAAATAAATAAAATAAAAATAAACCTAGGATGTTGCAGTATATGTGCGGGTCCAAGCAGGGTTGCCTACATAAATTTATTTATTTATTTATTTATTTATTTTTCAAATTTATATACCGCCCTATCTCCCTAAGGACTCAGGGCGGTTCACAGGCAGTTAAAATACATATAAATACAGATTAAAAAACAATTAAAAAACTTATTCTATTGCCCGAAATTTAAAATAGTATAAATAATAAAAACCCCTTAAAACCCATAACTTTAAAATCTAATCCAGTCCCGCGCAGATAAATAAGTGTGTTTTAAGCTCGCGACGAAAGGTTCGGAGGTCCAGAAGTTGGCGAAGTCCTGGAGGGAGTTCGTTCCAGAGGGTGGGAGCCCCCACAGAGAAGGCCCTTCCCCTGGGTGTCGCCAGACGGCACTGCCTAGCTGACGGCACCCTGAGGAGTCCCTCTCTGTGAGAGCGCACGGGTCGGTGAGAGGTATTTGGTAGCAGTAGGCGGTCCCGTAAATTGACAGATGGAAATTTTGTCAATGTGGAGATTTAGCATGATCAGTATTATTATTTTCTATTTTGATGCTGCCTGGCTCCAGATCAACTCTGTATGGCTCACAATTTAACAAAATGAAAAAAACCTTTCCATTAGCAAATGCATAATGAATATGAAGTTATTGTGATTAAATTTAAGACTGAGCAGAGAAAGAGAAGGGTGAGAAAAGAAGGGTAATTAAATGCAGCGTCCTGGTACCACTGTTCATATTTCATTCCAGTTACTACAATTTCCATGTGGCATTGCTCTGTCTATTTTAAATTACCGTATATACTCGAATATAAGCCGATCCGAGTATAAGCCGAGGTCCCCAATTTTACCCCAAAAAACTGGGGTAAACTGGGGACTCGAGTATAAGCCAAGGGAGGGAAATGAGGCAGCTACCGGTCAGGGAAAGCCTCCCTCCCTCAGCCGAGAAGGCTGGCGGCTCCCCCGCCCCGCCCTCTCACTGCACCGGCAGGGCTTCCCCGCGCTAATGCAAAAGCCCGCCAAGTTTGCACCATCCGGTATAATGTGAAAAAAACAAGAAAAAAAAAAACTCAAGTATAAGCCGTATATACTCGAGTATAAGCCGAGGGGACGTTTTTCAGCACAAAAAACGTGCTGAAAAACTCGGCTTATACTCGAGTATATACGGTACCTTGTTCCCTTCGTTGACAAGAAGTTCTAAAATTATTTTCATAGCTCAAAAAAAAAAAAAGAAAAAAGAATATTCAACACAATTATTCTAGGGTATTTCTATAAATACCCTAGATTAAATAGGATTTGTATTTTCTAAACTTTCAGTATCAGAATTATTAAATTAATCATGGTAGCGTATTCAATAAGTACTTACAATTGCAGGATGTGATATGCAAATGGTTTTTGATTACTGGTGTTTTACTAAGCAGTGCTTAAACAAATGGATTTGGTTTGAGGATTAAAAACGGGAGTAGATTATAGTAGTGATCTGATGCAGCATTTCAAGATGAATTTAGCATAATAATAGAATAACCTGGTAGAATGAATTTTGTCTGAGAAACTACAGCATGTTGCAAGCTCAGATTAAACAGAGAAGCTGTTGGAAAAGAAGACTTTATGACTTTTATAAGCCAAGAACATGATGCCATGCATATTTTTTTGAGAAACGAAACACTCTATTATTATTCTTTTAAAAGCAACACTCATAAGTAAACTGAAATCTATTAAATTGCATTCAGGAAGAGTGTAATAATCAGGTCTTAATCCAGTGCTAAAATTAAACTCCCTCAAAGGATGGATGGATGGATTTATTTATTTATTTAACTTTTTTTTAAAAAAAAATACAAGATTGATAGTTACCATATTCAAAAAGAAAAAAAAACCCTGGATTTAAAATACCACATTGATTTTAAGTCAGGAATGTGTAATGCTTTGTTCACTTGCTTTCTGGATAAAGGCACAACCTCTTTTCAAAGAATGACAGATTTATGGATTGATTTGATTTTGATCCTACCTTTATTTTTCCCACCCCATAAATACCTCAAGGTAGTGAACATACATACATCATACTCCTTCTTCCTCCTATTTTCCCCACAACAACAGCCCTGTGACAACTCAAGCACATTGAAAGCAATCACCTGGCTACTTATTTTCATGTTTCTTATCATTCTAGCTTTGTGTTATTCAAATTGATGGTTTCTTTATAAAATGGGAAAGAGAGGCAATAATTTGGACTCGCGAAAGCCCTTCAGCCGGGTGAAGATTTCACAGAGTTGTACAAGTTGTCTTGAATAAAATGTCTTCAGTTAAACTTCCCTTGCAAAAAAACCAAAAAAAAAGGTGCATAGTTTTATCAGTGACAGTGATGAAAATAGCAGGGCTAGACAAGATAGCCTTAAGCCAGGCACTCTTTCTCAGATCAACCCATCTCACAAATTTGTTTGTTGTAAGGAAAATAGGAGGAGGAAAGAATATTACGTATGTTCGCTGCCTTTTTTTAATGGAAGAAAAATGAAGGCAGGATAAAAATCAGATAAATAGATCTTTATCCTGTTTTTGTATATCACATTAGTGATAGAGATAGAATGAAGAGATGGTTACTGGCCCGCAATCATCCAATGAATGTCTGTAGTTGATGTCTATTTGATATACTTGATGTCCAATATCTTAACTTTCTACCATATAAAAAACAAACATAATCCTAGGTTGCATTAACAGAGTAGAGTCATAGTAAGTACTCCTCCTCCTCTACAAAGCCTTGGTAAAACTACACTCAGAATACTGCATCCAGTTTTGGTCACCCAATACGCACACACACAAAAAAATGTTGAGACTTTGGAAAGAATTCAGAGAAGAGCAACAAAAATGATTAAGGGCCTAGAAGCTAAAATGTATGAAGAACAATTGCAGGAACTATGTATACGTAGACTAGTGAAAAGAAGGACCAGGGATGACATGATAGCATGATAGCAATACTTGAAGGGCTGCCACAAGGAAGAGGGGGCTAACTTATTACCAAAGCACCTGTAGGCAGGACAAGAAACAGGGGGCGGAAACTAATCAAGGAGAAAACTAATGTAGAACTAGGGAAAAATTCCTAACAGTGAGAATAATTAACCAATGGAACAAATTGCCTTTGGAAGTTGTGGATGCCCCATCACTGGAGGCTTTTAAGAACAGACTGGACAGCCATTTATCAGAAATACTGTAGGTCTCCTGTGATAGCAGGGGTGGACTAGATGACCTCTAAGGTCCTTTCCAACTCTGTTACTGTTACTAATGGGGTAAAGAAGAACCACTACAGGTAATTACAACAGTTCATTTGGTGACAGTTCAAGGTTACGACGACACTGGAAAAAGTGACATGACCATTTTTCACACTTACGAATGTTGCGGAATCCTCATGGTCGTGTGACCAAAATTCAAATGCTTGGCAACTGGTTCATACCGTGTTTCCCCAAAAATAAGACCCTGTTTTATATTTTTTTGAACCCCGAAATAAGCTCTTGGCCTTATTTTCAGGGATGTCTTGTTAGTTTGGGGCATGTGGAGCAAGAAGTGGCTCCTCTTGCCGTCTTACCTGATTTCCAGCTCTGACTCCCTAACCCTAAGCAGAGGAAATGGCGGGGACCGACTGCGCATGCATTTAAATATTTTCGGGGAGGGCTTATTTACGGCGGGTTATTTTAGCAATACACTCAAAAGCCCCATTGGGCTTATTATCAGAGGATGTCTTATTTTAGGGGAAACAGGGTATTTATGACATTACGGCAGTGTCTCAGTGTCTTAAATTTGGCTTAAATTTTTAAATATCACTTTACTGGGGTTGCAATTTTATGAATTTTAAGGGTTTTAAATTTAATTATTTTAAATTTCGGCCATCTATAGAATATGTTTTTTAATTCTTTGTTTTAATTGTATATTGCACTGTTTTTATAATTGGCTGTACACCGCCCTGAGTCCTTCGGGAGAAGGGCGGTATAAAAATCTAATAAATAAATAAATAAATAAATAAGTGTAATGTGATCACCTTTTGCAACTTTCTAACAAGCAAAGCCAATGAGGAAGCCAGATTCACTTAAGAACAGTATTACTAACTAAATAACTGCATTGATTCACTTAACTAATGTGGGAAGGAAGGTCGTAAAATGGGACAAAACTCACTTTAAAAATGTCTCACTTAGTAACATAAATGTTGGGCTCAATTGTGGTCGTAAGTCGAGGACTACCTGTACAATGTTGTATTTCCTCTAGCTATATGTTAGCCTTTTTCCTATCAACTCCACATACTCAGAAGAACGCCAACATGTCAAATGGGTATAGAATAGCTCCTTTTGTTTTGTTTTGTTTTTTCAAATTTATTTATTTATTTATTTATTTAAATTTTTATACCGCCCTTCTCCCGAAGGACTCAGGGCGGTGCACAGCCAAGTCATAAAAAACAGCACAATATACAATTAAAACAAGAACTTAAAACAAGCATAATTCATAAATGGCCGGAATTAAAACAATCAAATTTAAAACCCTTAAAATTTATAAATAATAACCCCGATTAAAATTGTTTAGAATTAAAAATTTAAGCCAGTCCCGCTTGAATAAACAAATATGTTTTCAGCTCATGGCGAAAGGTCCGAAGGTCGGGTAATTGGCGCAAACCAGGGGGAAGTTCGTTCCAAAGAGTAGGAGCTCCTACAGAGAAGGCCCTTCCCCTGGGGGCCGCCAGCCGGCATTGCTTGGCGGACGGCACCCTGAGAAGACCCTCTCTGTGTGAGCATACAGGTCGGTGGGAGGCATAAGATAACAGCAGGCGGTCCCGTAAGTACCCGAGTCCTAAGCCATGGAGCGCTTTAAAGGTGGTAACCAAAACCTTAAAGCGCACCCGAAAGACCACAGGAAGCCAGTGCAGACTGCGCAGGAGCGGTGTTACGTGGGAGCAAATAAATAGGTTGATAGCCTTTTTTAAGGCAATAGAACTTCATGAATCTAAAATATAGTTTTAATTGGCTTCAGGCTCCACATGTAAACAAAAGTGACTTGACCGCATTTTAAAAACCTAGTATTGAAACTGAACATGTCTCTGAAATATTTGCTTTAAGCAGACAAGTACTACGTGAACCAGAAAAGCTACTCAACTCATCTTTGTTTCTGCTGCTGACATTGTGGGCATCCTACACAAAGCGTAATTTGCAGTGAACTTATCTGTCTGAGACATTCGCTCTTAGAAAGGCTACTGGATTATGCCTAGATCAAAATGCCTGGCTTCCTAAAAGGGAATTTTAGAAATCTACAATATTATGTCAAGAGTGTCTTTAGGAAAGATTTCACAGGATGCTATCACAGCTGAATGAACACATTTAACCTTGTAACTTTATCTTAATAATACTGTGCTTTGCACTCATCCTTCAGCTAGTCCCTTTTTAAAACTGTGCAATAAAACCTTAGGTTCAAGTAGTTTATTCTAGAGAGCTGGTGACTTAATCCTGTGATTTCAGAACTGGTTGCTATATTCAGTTCCAAAAAAAAAATGTGTGTGCTTTATATAATCTGCCTACAGATGTGTTGAATAAAGTCTGAAATGTCATTATAGGCTTTTGAGAAAGTAAAAGATCATCCCGAAATTGGATTATAATCCTAAACATACAATTGTGTTTGAATGGATAACGCACTTCTTGGCGAAACAGAAACATTTGCTTCCAAGGACCATTTTCAGTGTTGATTCTGAGAGTGAGAGAGGATGAAAGAATATAAAATGGCTCCCTACCAAAGGATAGAAAATTAAGGAAGGAAGAGGTCTCTACATAGATTTCTTTGGATCAGTTTTTGCTGCATAGAGGGACACGGTGGCTTAGTGGCCAAGACGCTGAGTTTGTCGATCGAAATGTCGGCAGTTCAGCGGTTTGAATCCCTAGTGACGCCTAACGGGGCGAGCTCCCGTTACTTGTCCCAGCTTCTGCCAACCTAGCAGTGTTGAAGCATGTAAAAAATGCAAGTAGAAAAAATAGGGACCACTTGGTGGGAAGGTAACAGCGTTTTGTCCGCCTTTGGCGTTTAGTCATGCTGGCCACATGACCACAGAGACCTCTTCGGACAGTGCTGGCTCTTTGGCTTTGAAACGGAGATGAGCACCGCCCCCTAGAGTCAGGAATGACTACCACATATGTGCGGGGGGAACCTTTACCTTTAAGTAAACTGACTGCTGAGTTCCTGCTAGAACTTAGTTCCTGCTAGAAAAATCTCCACACACACACGCACACCCTTGAGACTGATAGTTGAAGTTTCATCAAAATATTGGTGCCCCGTGAAATTCAGAGATGCCCCGGACAGTCAATAAACTATTGCCATGCTCACCTTCCTCTTAATGCAGTGCTTTTTATCCCTCAGAAGATTCCTGAGTTATTGACCAGATAGTAAGCTGGGAGTTCATTGGAACCCTAGCGGAAAAAGACTTCTGATGACTGTAATCAAACACAACAGAGTTACTGAAATAGAGACATCTATGGATTTAATAGAAAAAATACTCCCAAAGCACTGGTGAAACAAAGTCTATGCTGTTATTTTATTTCCTCTGTCTGCTACATCAAGGCATTGCGCATTGGAACCTTTTGAGTTTTCATGTTTGAGGTGAGGGTAATATTTTTTTTCATTATCTGTGATGATTGGGTGTAATCTAACACAAACAACATCAGATGCTACCTCTGTAGCCAGTCAAAAGCTTCCTTCTACAAGTAACTTTGAATGAGGCCTTCTCTATCCTCGTGCTTGGAATGCTTTCTGCTTTTCCACATTTATTTTATTTTATTTTATTTTATTTATTTAGTTTGTCAAGCGTGTATAGCATAACAGATATAAGTACAAACATGTTTATGAATACAGGAAATGGATACGAATAAATAGGGACAGTAAGACAGGGACGGTAAGCACATTGGTGCGGTTATGCACGCCCCTTACACACCTCTTAGGAATGGGGTGAAGTCCACGATAGACAGTCTAAGGTTAAAGTTATCGGGGTTTGAGGATGTAACGACGGAGTCAGGTAGTGCATTCTAGGCATTGACCACTTTTTTGCTGAAGTTGTATTTTCTGCAATCAAGTTTGGAGCAGTTTACCTTAAGTTTGTATCTATTGTGTGCTCGTGTATTACTGTGCTTGAAGCTGAAGTAGTTATTGACAGGTAGGACAGGCAGATAATTTTGTGTACTACGCTTAGGTCAGACTATTTTAAAATAAAATAGGATAAAATAGGATCTATCTATCTATCTATCTATCTATCTATCTATCTATCCTATTTTATTTTGGGTGGGGGGTTTGGTTTTTTCCCCTTTTTTTAAGATTTGGCTTTATGAAGCATTCCGGCCGACTCAGAAACTACCCACTCTTTTGTTATTTTGGTTGGCTTCTGATACAATTAGCTCCCAGCTATGGCTTCATAATGTATAGCTCAGCTACAAAATCATTACATTAGTTGCTTGCTCTCATCATCTGTTCTTATGACACCAGGGACCATTCATCCTATAGTACCTTGCCTTCATGTTTTAGATTTTCCATCTTTTAACAATGGTAAATGGGGAAAACCCCACTAGATAAACTAGACTGGGAAATCAACTAAAACTACTTTTATCGAGTTTGGCTCTAATAATAGAAATTTGCCTGTATGAGTGTGCTGTGTCTTGCTTCCTTTTTATATAATTCAGTGAATTATATAGTTCAGTGAATTAGAGAAGTATCTTCCTGATACTTTCTAAATGTTATTTCCTTGTTCTGCATATTTTCTTTGCTCTCTGACATGGCAGCTATGGTTGGGAAAATCATGATATTTTCAGTTGATTTCTTTCTTTTTTGATAAGTGTATTTCTTCCATGTGACAATGGATATAGTTTTATATAAATAAATGCATACTGTGTACATTGCAGTCTTTATACAAATAAGAGAGTATATACTGTAGTTATTTCAGAAATATATACACATGTACAGTACACACACATCCCCTTGCATTAAATATGTGTTAACACTGTGCTGTTTTTTAAATATGTGCTAACACTGCATTGCTTCAAATTATGTATTTCCAAATATAATTTTCCTCAAAGTATATATTTAGAAACATACAGTACTTTGAATCATATTTTCATGTTTCATTCAGACTTTCAAAATTCATATTGTAATGTTTAGAAAATAGACTAGAATAGAATAGAATTTTTTATTGGCCAAGTGTGATTGGACACACAAGAAATTTGTCTTGTGAAAACTAATATACAGTATATCTCAATTACTACCAATAGTGATTATCTGCAATTTATACTAGAAGTATAACTAGAAGTACAACTAGAAGTCAATGGCTGGTGACCTTGTGGGCACCCAAGGCCAGAGATGGCAAGACACTATCAACAAAGATATGCAAGCTGTCGGCCTGCACCCTGGAGACGCAGCTGACCGTGCAAAGTGGTGTGGCATTCAATGATCTGAAAAGCGGACCCTGCACTTGCAGGAAGAAGAAGAAGAAGAAGAAGAAGAAGAAGAAGAAGAAGAAGAAGAAGAAGAAGAAGAAGAAGAAGAAGAAGAAGAGGAGGAGGAGGAGGAGGAGGAGGAGGAGGAGGAGGAGGAGGAGGAGGAGGAGGAGGAGGAGGAGGAGGAGGAGATTATCTGCAGTTTATACTAGAATTTGCAAAGTTCAGGATACATCCTTCCTGCTCATTGCATTTTGATACTGAATACTGGTAGTATTCAGTAATACTAATTCAAATAAAATGAGAAATAGTTATAAACTATTCTGCAACATGGTGGGAACCTTTTACTGATCTAAAGTTGCAAGTTCTTGGCTGCAAAAACCTAAAGCACCACTAGTTGGCAGGGGAAAAAAATCTAAGAATTATATGTAAAGACTTAAGAAAAGGAAGAAGCAAAAGATTCTGGAGGTGATCTGCTGGCTCAGTGAAAAGTATAACTAAGAAAACTTTTTGATTCCTGGACCACAGTCTTCACTAACTACAGGAAGGGCTTTGGGCAAGAGATGACTTATTGTACATCTCATAAAGATTGCTATGGTTGATGCTAAAATCATCAGGAGGCCTTTAAGCATGTACAGAAAAGGACAATATTGCCTAAACCTACACTAAAAACATAAGATCAAAGGCAGGAAACTTTACAAGAAAGAAGGGCTGCTCAAGAATACATCTTTAGAATGATATCATTAAAAAGCTTATATACCTGTACACCAATGCAGAAAATATGGACAACAAATAGAATCACTTGAAGTTCAAGTAAATGATGGCAAATATGATATTGCAGGTATCACTAAAACTTGGTGGGATGGATCTGATGACTGGAATACATTACTGGAAAGATATGACTTACTCAAAAGAAACAGACCCAACAAAAGGGAAGCTAGAGTCACATTATATATAAAATATGTCTACACTGGTATGGAAATGTAGAATGGAAGTATGAAAAGTGTCTGTGTGATTAATAAGGTGAAAAGAAACAAACACAGCATTGTTAAGGATCTGTACTATATCCAGTGGTGGGATTCAGCCAGTTCGCACCACTTCGGGAGAACCGGTTGTTAACTTTCTGAGCAGTTTGGTGAACTGGTTTTTGGAAGAAATCATTAGGGCAGAGAACCGGTTGTTAAATTATTTGAATCCCATCACTGACTATATCCCAGGGGTCCCCAACCTTTTGGACCTCAGGGACCACTAAATTCATAATTTTAAATATTGCGGACCACTAATATGATCTGCCTAATGATTAGCTGGCTAGGTAGTCACGTGACTGGGTGGGCGTGGCCAACTTGATGTCACTCACATTGAGGGGCGCCTCGCCGGCCTCTACTCGCCCCTCCCCTCCCATCCACTCCTCACCTGCCCACCTGGACTCCTTAGGGCCCCAATAGGAAACAGTTGTTGGAGCTAAGCAGCCACCATGAGAAAGAGTTAGCTCAGTTCAAATTGGATCTGACTGAGAAGGAGGCTCAGCACCTCACTAAGGACTAGGAGCATAGGCTTTCCAAGCAGAGGGAAGACCTGTAGGAGTGCAAGGCCAGGTACCAGTGCCTGGAGGCTCAGTGGGCTGAGATGGTCAGCCAGTTCCAGGCCATGATACAGTCCCCGCTGGAACAAGACCCTTCCCTCCAGCCTTCGCCCAAAATAATTTTTCTGCAGACCACCAAAATTTTCTTGTAGACCACCAGTGGTCCATGGACCACCGGTTGGTGACCATTGCTATAGCCTACCTAGATTAATGTTCTAGATTTCAAGAGAGCTGCTTCAAGAAAAAGCAGGAAGAATTTCACGGGTGGAAATTCTGCAGGGAAAACAGAGAAGGAATGTTGAGAAACTCTGAAAAATGAGATATTTAGGGCCCAAACACAATATTACAGAGAGGAAAAAGAGGGAGACACCTGATGAGACCCCATCATTACATTAATCATCATTTTAGCCACCGTCTCTCCACTGCAGGATGAAGGCTTCTTCTGTATGTTTCCAACCAATACAGTCCTGAGCTTTCTTTTGCCAATGGGCCTGCAATACTGGCTGGTGTCATCAATCCATCTTGTTTTAGGTCTCTTTCATAGTTGCTTTTTATCAAGTGGGATCCAGTCTGTGACTGCCTTGGTCCACCTGTCACCGGTTCTTTTTGCTATATGACCAGCAAATTCTTTTACTCTCTTGATGATATTGTGTACTTTTTGTTTTTTCTCTAATCCATGTGCAGGTCATAAATTAAGAAACAAAAAAGGACAGGTTTTAAAGTAACAAAAAGCAGAATATAAGGAAACAGCCCAAATCTATAAGGATGGAGTTAGAGGGTTACAAGTCAGCATGCTAAGAGTTGGTATGAATGCCAACCCCCCCCACTCCCCCCCCAAAAAATGTGTCTTTTATTTTGTCCGTAACAAGAGAAAAACAAAGGAAACTGTTTGCCTAATGACTGCAGATGATGGCAAGATGGTGACAGTCAACAGGGAGAAAGTTGAATTGTTTCATTCCTATCTTGCATCTGTTTTTTCGCAAAAGAAAAAAGCAGTCCGTATTGTCAGAAGTGGTACTGTGAGGTGCATCAGAGAAATGTGGATCAAAATAGCTAAAGAATTGGTGAGAAAACACCAAGCTGCTCTGACCAAATTCAAGTCTCTTGGACCAATGTATTACATTCCAGAGTATTAAAGGAATTGGAGGATGTCATCTCAAAGACACTGACTGATTTTTTTTCCCCCAGAAATACTGGCACGTAGAGGAAGTGCCAGAAGACTGGAAAAGAGCCAATGTTATTCCAGTATTTTAGAAAGATGAAAAAGTGGGCCTATTTCATTTAGACCAATCAGCTTGATGTGTATATTTTAAAAACTCCTAGGGAAAACAACAGCAGGTCTGCAAGCACTTAGAAATAAACATGATGATTATCAGATATTAGTATTGTTAAAAAGAGATCATGCCAGAAAAATCTTTTTGGAGTCTTTAACAACGCATAGAATAGAATTTAGAATAGAATAGAATTTTTTTTATTGGCAAGTGTGATTGGACACACAAGGAATTTGTCTTGGTGCTTCTGCTCTCGGTGTACATAAAAGAAAAGATACGTTCATCAAGGTACAACATTTACAACACAAATGATGGTCAATATATCAATATAAATCATAAGGATTGCCAACAACAAAGTTACAGTCATACAGTCATAAGTGGAAAGAGATTGGTGATGGGAACTATGAGCAGATTGATAGTAGTGCAAATTTGGTAAATAGTGTATAGCCTTTATTGTCATTGTACATCATATATACAACAAACTTGGTTATGCAACTAAATTAGTGAACCAACAGAAAGCTATGAATGTAATGTATGTAGACATTGTCTATGGAGATTCTCAGTCATCCAGGTCATGGTTGTCCCAAAGATGCTTTTTCAAGAGGCAACTGGTTTTTCTTTGAAGATGTTTCACTTCTCATCCAAGAAGCTTCTTCAGCTTGGATGAGAAGTGAAACATCTTCAAAGAAAAACCAGGAAGTCCAGTTGGCTTTTGAAAAAAAACACCTTTGGGACTTCTTAAAGGATCTGTATGAACACAGAAGGATGTTGCATTGGGGTATCTCAGTGTTCTGTTCTAGGTACAACAGTTTTCAACGTGAAAGAATAGAAGGGATGCTTATAAACTTGTAGATGACACAAAGCTGGGGAATTGCTCATTTACTAGAAGTTAAAGCTTCAAAATGATCTTGATATATTTGAATGTCTAGCTAACAAAATGGTGTTCAATTGTGAGAATGATGTCAGGTTTTATGCTTGGGCAGGTCAAAGCAGACTAAGGAGAAATGAAAATAAATTAGTTAAACAGCAAACAAAACCATCGATACCAATGATGCAGAAGTATTATACTTTTTAAGGAAGCAGAATATATCACCAAAACAACAACAAAAAAAGATTGGTTTTGTTCATTAGATTACTAGATCTCTCAAATTTGCCATGGGTTTCTTTTGGTGTGTTTGTGTAGGCTTCCTAGCTAATTGCTGATTTCCAATAATGCAACTGGGAAGTTTCTTAATAGCACATGCAGCAAGGCATACAGTATAGTGACTGTTGTGACAATAGGTTTGTGAGCATAGCAACAGCTTTAGGAACATCCATTTCTGGTGTGCAAGAGTATGTTTTATAAATTTATGAGTTATTTCTCCCCTGAGAAGCTCAAGTGCTAGAAGCAAAGACATTGGATGGGGACCTGCAGTGGACCCAGCAGGAAGCTATGATACAGATACAAGTTACATGACAACAGTTTAATAAAACAGCAATTGCAGAAAGACAAAAGACAAGGCTCACTCCGAGTATCCAGGAATAAGGCCTACAGGGGAATGAAAGAATTTCTTCCAGTTCTTGACTTTTCAATAGGTTACCCAATAGGCAAATAGAAATAGAATAACAGAGTTGGAAGGGACTTTGGAGGTCTTCTAGTCCATCCCCCTGCTTAGGCAGGAAACCCTACACCCTTCAGACAAATGGTTATCCAAAATCTTCTTAAAAACTTCCAGTGTTGGAGAATCCACAACTTCTGGAGACAAGTTGTTCCACTGAGTAATTGTTCTAACTGGCAGGAAATTCTTCCTTAGTTCTAAGTTGCTTCTCTCCTTGATTAGTTTCCACCCATTGCTTCTTGTCCTGCCTTCAGTTGCTTTGGAGAATAGCTTGACTTCCTCTTCTTTGTGGCAGCCCCTGAGATATTGGAACACTGCTATCATTTTGCAACCGTTCTTCATATGGTTTAGCCTCCAGTCCCCTCCTCATCTTCGTTGTTCTTCTCTGCACTCTTTCTAAAGTTTCCACATCTTTTTTATATCATGGCAACCAAAATTGAATGCAGTATTCCAAGTGTGGCCTTACCAAGGCATTATAAAGTGGTATTAACAGTTCATGTGATCTTGATTTTACCCCTTTGTTTACGCAGCCTAGAACTGTGTTAGCAATCTTCTCTCTTATTTTCTTCTTCTGTTTCTTTGTTGATATTAAATCTGTTAAACCAGCCTCTGTTGATTTGTGCATCCTTTACATATGTTTCTTAAGCATTTCCCCCCCTTTTCTTTGTCTTTCTGGATGCCAAAATGCAGATTCAAGTTTTCCTTTTGACCTCATGTTGATGGGGAAGGAAAGAGATTACTTGCCACTTGGATGCAGTACTGCTAGACTCCTCTTGTTTTTCTTGAGCTGAATTGATTACCAAATTTGTGTGTAAATCTCAGTTCTGGCAACTTATCTTTATTTCGGAAGAAGGTATATGCCGATAAATAAGAGCACAGAATGGTGGCAACAACTAGCCAACTGAGCTACTGACAATACCAGCATTGGGAACATTTTTCTAGCAGTTGGGATCAAAATTTTGAGTGTTCTTTCTGTTGAAAGATTAATCGTGTTTGTGAACAAAGAGGCATTAGTTATGGAGAATGGATGTTTAGTTCCCATCCTGTGAAATACAAAAAGAAGATACTGTCTTGATAGTTTTGTTTCTGCCCAGCAAATTCTAGCACTGGGAATTGTGTGAAACCATCTTACGTTGAAAAACAAGTTGTGTTGGATTCCACAATGGTAATAATTGTATTTTTGATGCAGAAGCACAGGCTCATTTGATTGTGGGGAAAAAAATTAAAGCCAAATTCAAGCTTTCTAATCAATGGAACAACTTGCCTCCAGAAGTTGTGAATGCTCCAACACTGGAAGTTTTAAAGAAGAGATTGGGCAACCATTTGTCTGAAATAGCACAGGGCTTTCTGCCTGAGCAGGGGGTTGGACTAGAAGACCTCCAAGGTCCCTTCCAACTCTGTTATTCTCCTTATGGTAATGGCAATTTAGGCATAAAGAAAGGAACTATTAGTGCCAAGTATCACTTCAATAGTACATGATCAACTATTTCAGTAGTTTCATCCTGGCATGGACAACTGTTGAGAGAGTGGGACTCAGAACTTAGAATTATAGTTCCTTTCTAGTGTTTGGATCACTGCTTCCCAAACCTGGGTAAATTGTCCCAAATTGGATAAAAGTGGTTTTTCTTTGGGTAACAACACACAAACCATTACCCAGTCACCACAGGAACATTTAAACGGACTTAAAGTGTTTTACTTACACTGGATAAAAAGGACTTCTTGATAAGCAATTTGGGACAATGAAGGAAAATGCTTGGAAAGCACTGATCTAGAGGGTAAGATATTTAGCTTTGATAGAAAAAAGATTCTTCTGTGAGGAAAAGGCAGACAAGTAGGAAGGAAGGAACATATAATAAAGGTGTAAAAGAAACTTGATAAAGTCTGTATTGCAATAGTCCAAAACTTTAAATCTGTTTCTCTGCACAACCAAATCAAGGAATTTTTTTAGAAGCCTCTATTAAAACTTTTTTCAGGGCCAAGTCACAGTGGGATATACCTGGTACCATTTTTCCATGATGAGCAAATCCAGATTGATTACTAAATTACAAGATCACTTGTAGAAAATTACTGGTATAAGATTAGTAGAATCAACGACTCACTCCAAAATATTAGTTTGTCCCAATATGTCAAATGACAGAATGAGAAACCATGATATTGATACCACCTATGTAAAGATTGAAAGTAGATTTCCAAGTATTTAAATATTTTAATTAAAAAGTAAAGGTTCCCCTCACACATATGTGCTAGTTGTTCCCGACTCTAGGGGGCGGTGCTCATCTCTGTTTCAAAGCTGAAGAGCCACGGCTGTCCAAAGATGTCTTCATGTGGCCAGCATGACTAAACAGCAAAGGGACATGGAACACTATTACCTTCCCACCAAAGATGGTGCCTATTTTTATACTTTCATTTTTTATGTACTTTCGAACTGCTAGGTTGGCAAGTAACAGGAGCTCACTCCGTTATGCGGCAGTAGGGATTCGAACTGCTGAATTTCCGACCTTTCAATCAACAAGCTTAGTGTCTTATCCACTGAGCCACTGCATCCATTATAGTCAACACTCTTCATTGTGATTCCACACTACTATGAATTCATACTCAAGAGGGCTACTTAGAGTTGGAAACCAGCACACACATACACACACACAAATACACACACACACAAAAACACACACAGTATATCATATATATACCCTATTTTTCAGACTAAAAGTCACACTGGAGTATAAGACGCACCTTACTTTTTGGGGAGGAAAATAAGAAAAAAGCTGATCGGTGGGTGGATTGGCCTTCCGTAATAGCTCCAATCAGCTGTTCCCAGAAGTGAACTATAGCAACAGGTTCATTGGTTGTGAGCTCTGCGCCTTGCATTTTTTTCAGCCTCTGAAACGTCCATTTCAGAGGCCTTTTTTTCAGTCCCTGAAACCTCCATTTGAGAGGCTGGGCGAGGCTTCATTCGGTGTATAAGACGCACCCAAATTTTCACTCTCTTTGGGTGAGGGGGGAGATGTGTCTTATACACCGAAAAATACACCGAAAAATGGTATACATACTACCATAAAGCAGACTAAGCATCAATGTTTCAATGGATTCTGTCATCGCAGGAGATGTGCCTTTTAGCCTGAGGTTAGCAAATAGTTTTCCAAGTATAAGTTGGCAAAAGAATTTTACAGGCAGAAATTGCAAAAGTTCTGTTAAGTGTTGTCCAAATGGCATTGAGTGTGTTTTTCATATCTAGCTATTCCATAGGTCACGATCACAAATATGACTTGGTATCCAGATATGGCCATTCAACAACCCTGTTGTTTCTCCAAGGATACCTCAAAACTGAATGGTACTCAGAAGTCACCTTTTTTTAACAACAACAACAACAAAAACCTATTATTTAGGTTATGGGGCAAAACAGGTGCTTTATGCCTTCTAGAATGTGGAGTGTTCCTTGGCCAATAGAAATTGTTGCCCTCAGGCCAGGAACATTGTCACAGGAAATAAAAATAATCAAGTTGATGGCCACAATTGTGTGATCAATGAAAGGCTTCACTCATGATGTTAAAACCACAATATTTACATTTTGACCTCTTGTGCTCTTCATGATTCCCATGAGTACTTAAGCTTCAGGCTTTGTCGTAGACCATGTATGATAGGCATTCTTAAGAAAAAAAGAAAAAAAAGAGAGAGATAAAGAGAGAGTGAGTGAGTGACAGAGAGACAGAGACAGAGAGAGAGATTGGGAATGACAGAAAACTCTGCCATGTGGGGGGGGGGGAATTGTTTTGTTCTGCTAAACTGAGAGGTCTTCATTTTCAAATAATTGGGAGAATTTTCACTTTCTTTTATTTATTTGTTACAAATGAGAGGGCCTTGTAAAGTGGCAGCATTGCCAATTTATTTGCGTCAAATTGTCTTCCCTTTAGCTGGATTTAAAAAAGAACGACAGAAGAAAACGCTGATAAATTGTTAGACACTTCCAAATATTCAGAAGTTCTGGAGTTTCTGCCAGTGACAGATGGCTTTTCTTCTTTCATCTCCTGTCTTCTTGACAGGCTTCTCCGCACATTGCAAAATCTCCCCAGTGTGCCTACCCGTAAAAAAGATAATAATCTGCTTCCCCCCCCCCCTCCATCCACTTTTGTGCTCACTGGCCAAATGGCACTCATATCTTCAGAATACAACAATGCCAGTCTGGTGTATTCAGTAAAAAAAAAAAATCCACTCCTTCGACAGACATACTGCTAATCCACTGCAGAATGGAAGCCTGTGGTTTAGAATGCCGGTTTATTATCCTCCTCCAGCCTTCATTAAGAATGCATTCTCTAGTTGAGCTCTGTATTTCTTTTCCTTTTCAGCTCATGATGTGAGTTGCATAAACATCATTGCAGGCTTTCTGTCTTATATGGAAATTTCCAATCTGTCCCTCCTTTCTTTTTCTTTTCTTTTTTTTTATGAAAGAAGGGTTCTACTTGCCATCTCAAAACCAGCAAGAGAGAGAGAGAGATGAATTTTATTTATTTATTTATTTGATTGATTGATTGATTAGTTTGTCAAATATGTACAAGACAGCAGGTATGCATATGAACATGGACATGAACGAGGGAAATGAATATAAATAAATGCAGTAGGACAGGGATGGTAGGCACACTGGTGCGCTTATGCGCGCTCCATTTACAGACCACTTAGGAATGGGGTGAGGTCCATGGTAGACAGTTTAAGATGGAAGCTGTGAGGGTTTCGGGATGTAACAACAGACTCAGGTAGTGTTGTGCCTCGCCCGCCCCCCTCTCCGCAGCCGGGCCCCTCTCATCTCCTGTTATCTCAGCCAGGGACTGATAGAATAGAATAGAATTTTATTGGCCAAGTGTGATTGGACACACAAGGAATTTGTCTTGGTGCATATGCTCTCAGTGTACATAAAAGAAAAGATACATTCATCAAGGTACAACATTTACAACACAATTGATGGTCAATATATATATAAATCATAAGGATTGCCAGCAACAAGTTATAGTCATACAGTCATAAGTGGAAAGAGATTGGTGATGGGAACTATGAAACGATTAATAGTAGTGCAGATTCAGTAAATAGTCTGACAGTGTTGAGGGAATTATTTGTTTAGCAGAGTGATGGCCTTCGGGAAAAATTTTTTCTTGTGTCTAGTTGTTCTGGTGTGCAGTGCTCTATAGCGTCATTTTGAGGGTAGGAGTTGAAACAGTTTATGTCCAGGATGCGAGGGATCTGCAAATATTTTCACAGCCCTCTTCTTGATTTGTGCAGTATACAGGTCCTCAATGGAAGGCAGGTTGGTAGCAATTATTTTTTCTGCAGTTCTAATTATCCTCTGAAGTCTGTGTTTTTCTTGTTGGGTTGCAGAACCGAACCAGACAGTTATAGAGGTGCAAATGACAGACTCAATAATTCCTCTGTAGAATTGGATCAGCAGCTCCTTGGGCAGTTTGAGCTTACTGAGTTGGCGCAGAAAGAACATTCTTTGCTGTCCTTTTTTAATGATGTTTTTGATGTTAGCTGTCCATTTGAGATCTTGCAATATGATAGAACCCAGAAATTTGAAGGTTTCTACTGTTGATACTGTGTTGTCAAGTATTGTGAGAGGTGGAAGTATGGAAGGGTTTCTCCTAATGATAGTGCAGTCGAACGGCCGCATGCCTCCAGCCCCCAGTCCTGGCACCATGCCCGGACAGACCGAGCAAGACGAATGGCCTGCCATGCCTCCAGCCCCCAGTCCTGGCACCATGCCCGGAAGACCGAGCAAATAAACCCCTCCCCCACAGCATGTGAACATGAGGAGCCTGAAGCCAGTCACGAGCTGGAATTGCCGGCAGCTGGAGGGTGGACGGATCCACGCTTCCGGAGAATGGAGAGGCGACGTCAGCAAAAGGAAGGGAGGGGCAGGCCTGGATAAGTGCTGAGTCATGGAACCACACCCCATGGCCTATATAAAGGATCTGCTTTCTGGCATTCTTTGAGTCAGGCAAAGTGTAATTTGGATTGCTGAAGTCACATCTTGGACTCCTGCCTGCCCTGAGAACTCTGACAGAACTTTGGCAAAGCTGGAGAGGCTTTGTGGCCATGCTTGATACAGACTTCCCCAACCCGGCCATCAGAGGAGGAGTGGGACATGACAGGTAGAGCATTCCAGGCACTGACGACTCTGTTGCTGAAGTCGTATTTTCTGCAGTCGAGTTTGGAGCGGTTTACCTTGAGTTTGTACCGATTGTTTACCCGTGTATTGTTGAGGTTGAAGCTGAAGTAATCATTGACAGGTAAGACATTGTAGCAGATAATTTTGTGTACTGTGCTTAGATCATACCACAGGCGGTGCAGTTCCAGATTGTCCAAGCCTAAAATTTCAAGCCTGGTGCCATAAGGGATTCTATTGTGCGTAAAAGAGTGAAGTACTCTTCTTGTGAAATATCTCTGGACCCGCTCAATTTTATTAATGTCCGATATACATTGTAGATTCCAGGCAGACGAGCTGTATTCGAGAATTGGTCTGGCAAAGGTTTTGTATGCCCTAGTTAGCAATACAATGTTACCGGAGAAGAAGCTTCACAATTCCAAGTGCAATTCCAAGCATGTGCAGAGGTCTGAGGTGCAGCTCATAAAAAACTACTGGATGCCATAAATTCCTACAATGGAAAGGATTTGGGGTGTGTGTGTGTGTGTGTGTGTGTTATATTTATAAATCTTTTCATTGCTGCTCCCCTTGCCTTGCACAGCCTTATGAAAATACAGTAGGGGAGGCTTAAACTTAAACTTAAACTTCCTTTGTTCTGCATTGTCCACTGTTTCTTACTGGAGGAAACTGATAACCTTCACAAAGCCAGAATTGTGAAGTGATTGGATTTGCCACATAGATCTCCATCTTCCTAACAGTACTGCCTTAAATGATTTTGCCAGCATGGGGAGCCCATTGCTTTCCCTTCTTTTTCTGCTAAATAGCTACCGCACCAGCAAGCCTATCAATCAGGTATTGTCTGGATACATATCATATATAAGTGATTTGTTATATGCTACCCTAAGTCATATATTATAATTCTTTTTTTAAAAAAACAGCAATTCTATAATACCAGGTTGATATATGGCAAAATGTTGAAATCAATAACAGATCCCATTACGGATTAGTGTAATGAGTGAACCCAGCAGTTAGGTCTAGAGTAAAGTATGTGTGGCCTTGTAAATGTTGTTGAACTACAATTCTCAGCATCTCAGCCTAGTGTGATAATGAGGAATAAAGTTGGCGTTACAGTTCAACCGTATCTAGTAAGCTATGGATTCTCCGCTGTGGCCCTGTGCAGATGTCATCCATAGTTATTACCCAACAATCTTTTGTTCTATAAAACCCCAAGCATCCCTCATTGCTTCATCCCTCTAAAATCAGGAGTCTGGGATTTTTAAAAAAAACCAAGTTTAACAGCACTATGACTCTGTCAGCAGAGACACCGAACCATCACAACAGAGTTATGATTTTCAGTGATTTTGCTAGCTTCTGAATCTGTTTCCTTCACAGCACTGAGGGAGTCTGGTAACAGCCCTATTCCAAAAGCTTTCCCCTCTAACATAGTTGCAACCATTGCCCTTCTCCACACACACACCTCTTATATACCCTTTGCATTTCCCCATCCTGATTTATTTATTGGTTTGTACAGTTTAGAAAACTCTGGAAAGGTCCCAGTATTAAAAACAGGAAAACAATAAAACAACCAAGTATAAATCATGCACATGTGGAAGATTCTCCAGTGATCACTTTGAAAATTCCTGAGAGGATATATTAAGCTGCCATTTCTTTAGTCTTCTCCCAACCACTCCCACAAGTTACATCTGCCTGTACCCAATTATTCTTATACTCAGCATTAATTTTCTCATCTATTTTTTTTGTCCAACTTCCAGGTTGCCAAAACCTCAAAACCTAATGCTAAAGTGAACCCGGTCTCTATTTTTTGTTCGTTTGTTTGTTTAAAACATTAGAAGTGGAATGTTCCTCTTCTCCCCTCCTTTTTTTTTAAAAGACAAGAATGTGACCCCCAAATGGAAATGTAAAAAGAAATAGAATCCAGAGCTCTTAGTTTGTGTCCAGGCCATTTAAAATTCTGTGCAACTCCATGTCAACAATAGAGCCATTCTGAGGGTTTACAAGACTTGTGACATATGTCAAGTGAGGATTAGCTTCCGCTAGTGTGGAGATGGGACAGGAGCCAATACTATGTTCAAGAGATGAAATGTGAGACTGAATAAGCCACAAAAGGATCAATTGAAGCCAGCAAAGAGATACAGTACTGCTGTTTAGTAGTCATTCAGATTTTTTGTAATCCCCATGTGATAGTGCTACTTTGAGGAAAATTGCAGAAGTCCCCTACTAGAACATACTCCTGGACCCATATTTTCCGTAAATAATTCATGTGGTAATTTCACACGAATCAGTTGTAGAAACTAGGAAAGAAAGTGACAGAAAAGTTTGATTACTGTGCCTACTATAGAAAATAAGAGAGTCTGGTATAATGGATTCATCCGAGTAGCTAAAAGATTACGTATTTGCTCACTTATAAAACAATGTCATCTTTAAAGGTAACATAGTTGTTTGATCATAATATGTCATGGGAAAAAATTCTGGACATCAGAAAAGAAGTAATTCCTCCACTTACTCTGAAGTAATTCAGAGAGATTCTCATTTAGTAACTTCATGTAAGGGGAGGAAGGATGACGTAAATATGATATCGGACTTTATCCATTATGCTATTATGTGATTGTATCTAGTGTAGAGTATGAACTCAGCAATTTTGTTAAAATTAATGTTACAAAGTATGAAAAAACTCCCTTTATACAACCCTGTAATTCCTTAATTCGGGGTAGAATCAGGGCGATTGGCTAGAGCTGAGCATTTACTGTCCAGAAGCCCTCCTTGACACCATGTAGCAGATACTTTTTATTTGAACTCTCAACCTTCCAAGTTGGAGGCGAGCATCTGTACTCCTAGGCCACCATGCTGAAATTTTTCCACTATTTTTCTTTAGTATACCACAATTAAGGAAACCATGGCTTGTATAATGAGATTAGGGACACGGTGGTTCAAGGGGCTAGGACACTGAGCTTGTTGATCAAAAGGTCGGTAGTTCAGCGGTTCAAATCCCTGGTGCTGCCATGTAACGGGGTGAGCTCCCATTACTTGTCCCAGCTTCTGCCAACCTAGCAGTTCAAAAGCATGTAAAAAATGCAAGTAGAAAAAATAGGGACCACCTTTGGTGGGAAGGTAACAGCGTTCCGTGCGCCTTTGGCGTTGAGTCATGCCGGCCACATGACCACGGAGACGTCTTCGGATAGTGCTGGCTCTTCGGCTTTGAAACGGAGATGAGCACCACCCCCTAGAGTCAGCAACGACTAGCACATATGTGCGAGGGGAACCTTTACCTTTACCTATAATGAGATAATTACTGTTTAGGAATCCTAAATACAACTACTGAATGGAACCCCTGTATCAACCCATGTCGGATTGCACTAGGCAGGTAGACATATGATCTGTAGTTTATGAACTTTCAGAGTTACAACAACCTCAGAATGAGTACTTTATGATCTACAAAGCACTTCTATTCATCATAAAGTGTTTCATCCACTCACCCACCCACCCGCATTTAGGCCCTTGCCAACTAGTTTGTAACATTTTTTGCCAGTTTCTGTTGTTTTTTGCCAGGTTTCAGCAAAAACCGCCCATTTGGGTTCTCTTAATAACAATGGATTTACTTAATGACTGCAGTGATTCACTTAATGGCCACCGTGAGAAATATCAAAATTACAAAGATCTGTTTGGGTTGGTGTCTCGACTTACATCCTGATTTCCTGTGTCATAAATATCGAACTACTTGTCCAGAATTTCTCAATATTGGATCTCTACAACAGCCCTACAGAATGTAATGCAGAATGTAAGAAGATGTTGGATAATCATTTGTTTGAAGTGATGTAGGCTTTCCTACCTAAGCAGGGGATTGGACTAGAAGACCTCCAAGGTCCCTTCCAACTATGTTATTCTATTCTATTCTGTCCTGTTCTGTTCTGTTCTGTTCTATTCTAATATGATTTTATTCTTTATTTAATAAATTTACATTTAGCATTCTTTTTCAAGAACTTAAGGTAGATTATATAGTATTCCTGCCTCCAAATTTCCCACAGGTAAAAGAATTGACAGAAAGTGACTGGTCCAAAATTACCTAGTTAGCTCCTAGTGCTAAAAATGGGGATTTTTTTTTTTTTATGTCGTAGCCAAGATCTTCACAAGAACAATATTTGTTCTCAATAATATCAACCTACATGACAGATTGGCTGCCCAAATTACTGAAATGATTGAGATCAATCTATCTAAATGCTAATTCTGATATTCCTGCTGTTTTATAATAGGCCGATCCCTTATCTTTTCTGAGAAACAATCAATGCGTTAAAGTGACATGGGAACATCTGTTTTATTACTCCTGAAGTTTTTCTTCATGTACAGTACATAGTGCAGCTGTTTTGTTCTGAGTAACTGCTAATTTTTTACCTGTTAATAAATCAGGTTTTTAAAAAATATATTTATTTATTTATTTTTATTTTTCAAATTTATATACCGCCCTATCTCCCTAAGGACTCAGGGCGGTTCACAGGTAGTTAAAATACATATAAATACAGATTAAAAACACCAATTAAAAAACTTATTCTATTGCCCAAATTTAAAATAGTATAAATAATAAAAACCCCTTAAAACCCATAACTTTAAAATCTAATCCAGTCCCGCGCAAATAAATAAGTATGTTTTAAGCTCGCGACGAAAGGTTCGGAGGTCCGGAAGTTGACGCAGTCCTGGAGGGAGTTCGTTCCAGAGGGCGGGAGCCCCCACAGAGAAGGCCCTTCCCCTGGGTGTCGCCAGACGGCACTGCCTAGCTGACGGCACCCTGAGGAGTCCCTCTCTGTGAGAGCGCACGGGTCGGTGAGAGGTATTTGGTAGCAGTAGGCGGTCCCGTAAATAGCCCGGCCCTATGCCATGGAGCGCTTTAAAGATTGTCACCAGCATCTTGAAGCGCACCCGGAAGGCCACAGGTAGCCAGTGCAGTCTGCGCAGGATAGGTGTCACACGGGAGCCACGAGGGATATACAGGAAAGTCTCAACTTACAACAGTTTATTTAGTGACCATTTAAAGTTACAATGGCACTGACAAAAGTGACTTATGAAGGTTTTTTCACACTTACGACCATTGCACACACTTATGACCATTGCACACTTACGACCATGGTCATGTGATTAGAATTCGGATGCTTGACCAATGGCATGTATTTATGGATGGCTGCAGTGCTCTGTGGTCATGGGATCACCTTTTGCAAACTTCTCACAAGCAAAGTCAGCAAGGAAGCCAGCTTCACTTAACAACCACAGGGGTTCATTTAACAACTGCGGCAAGAAAGGTTGTAAAATGGGGCAAAACTCGCTTAACAACGTCTCAGTTAACAACAGAAATGTTGGGCTCAATTGTGGACGTACGTCGAGGACTATCTGGAGTTAATCAGGTGGTACATTCACTTTACCTTTCCAATCTTTATATAAATTGCTCAAGATAATTGATCAATGAAGAATATTCTCCTATTACAGTGATGGCTAACCTTTTCCGGACCAAGTGCCCAAAGTACGCCCCCAAACCCCCAAAATGCAATGTGTGTGTTCCCTGTGCATGCACGTGTGGGGCCCCATGCATGTGGGCACAGACCCCCTGCACGTGCTCTGCCCCCTCGCATGCACGTGCGCCCCTCCGCACATGTCCCACCCGCACGCATGCACGGCAGAGACCCAAAGACCAGCTGGCCAGTGGGAGGCGCGCACGTATGCACGGCGGAGCTGAACTGGGGCGATGGCTTGCGTGCCCACAGAGAGAACACTGCGTGACACCTCTGGCACACATGTCATAGTCCTATTACCTCACAGTATAGTCCTATTACCTCACAGTCCTATTACCTCACAGTCCTATTACCTCATTAGCATTATTCTAGTTAATCTCTTCCCTCTCAGGTGAGGGTATAGTGATCTGCCTGAGTCAGGTAAGCTGCAAGATTGGGAAGGGACTACTCTTCAAACTAATTGGATCTGGTCTATATTAGTGCTGCTTTTGGACTAATAAAATACAGAATGAATTATATTCTAATGGACAAAACAAATTACATTCATTTTAATATAATAATAAATATGTAAACAGCTATTTCATAACAGCTAAAGTATGGAATCCCTTGCTTTTATCAAATTATTGTAATGAAGAGAAGGAAGGAAACAAGAGTGGATTTCTTGTTTAAATAATTTTTAATTAGATGGAGGTGGAAATAAAGTGTGTGAATCATTTAATTGATTGAATTAAACTTCCAATTTCTTTTGGTCAAAGTAGTTGCTGCTTTTTCTAACTGAATTGCATGATACTTGCATTGGTCATGATTTTGAAGTCCAAGTTTAAGTCTAAGTCTATTTAAGACACAGGTGAATTCAGGTGCTAGTGATGCTTGTTTACTTGTTATTTCTCTTACACATCATTCTACCATTGCACAGTTTTCCCATTTGTTTATTTTGTTTAGTCTGAACAGCCCTTTATATTTCATTAAAACTAGGGTGGCCACAATAATTGAACTTATGATTTTACAATAAAGTTCAGGAACATCACATTTCACCTATTTCTTATTCCTGCTTCATAAAGAAATTAAAATAGGATGGTGGGGGGGGGATTCACACAACTTAAATGTAGCATACAAAATTTAGCCTTCCCTTGTTGTCCCAGAAATCCCCAATTTTTACAGTAAAGGGATTTAAAAATGCAACATTGGGGTCTTGAAGGAGGTTTGAGGACTACACAGAATCAGTGAACTCACATTAATTCCAGCTTTCCGAGATTATAATTTAAAAATACAAATGATCCAAAAATTACTGGAATATATTATTTTTCTATTGTTTCGTTTGCTATTTATGGAAAAATGTAAGGTTAAGGAATAGAAATGAAAAGTATAACCCAAAATGGTTATTTTCTTTTATGAAGGGGTTTTGATGGTAGTACAGAAGCCTCCCAGTATCATCCCTAATCTTTAAACCTCCCAGTTCCCTGAGAAACAATCCAACATTAGCCTAAACCAGGGTTCTGCAAATTTGGCAACTTTAAGACTTATGAACTTCAACTTCTAGAATTCTCCAGGCAGTATGGCTGGCTGAAGAATACTAGAAAATGAACTCCACAAAACTTAAAGTTCCCAGGTTTGGAGATCCATAGTCTAAACAATGATTGTTTCAGATTGTTTTTCAAAAACAGGCTAAGATTGGGAGTGTTTTTCTTCACAGCACTCATACACAGCGGTGGGTTTCACATATTCTTCACCACCGGTTCACCACACATGCGCTTCACAATCTGCGCATGCACCCAGCCTTCCACATATGTGGTTTGCTCAGGCATGCACCTTCTGCACACGCGCCGGCCTTCCGCATATGTGTTTGCTCATGCATGCACCTTCTGCACATGCGCCCGGCCTTGAAAACGTGGCTAAATAGGACAGAATTATGCCAGGGGGGCTGGGCAGCCACCTGCAGTCACTGCTACCAATTCGCCCGAACCGGTCAGAACCAGCTGAATACCACCTCTGCTCATACTCCTATCTTGACCTAACATATTTGCTTAAACTCCTTTCATTACCAAATCACTGGATGTTATTGGATAGCCTTAAAAGACCAGGAGCTGAGTTGTGGTCTTTGATCATTCAGACATTAGCCATTGCTGGCTTAAAGCATCCTTCTCTCCAACCCAAATTTGACCAAAACATTCACCCCACCTATTTAGGTTACAATATGTCCCTTGCATGTAAAATTATATTGACTGCTAGGAAACTAGTTTTATCACACAGGATATACTTTGTATAAAAATAGAGACATACCGTCCTACCAGGATGATTATGGAAATCATGAGAAACTCTGCAAACAGGACATAATGTAGCAAGTATCTCTCTCTCTGCTCCAAATGAGGTGTATGAGCCATTCTGACGGCCATGAAAAGGTTACCAATTAGGGAATATACTTTATTGGACTGAATGTTGCTAAAATATCCTTTGGAGAATTTATGGATAGACTTTAACCAATGTTCATACTGGCACTAAATTCTTGGCATATGATTCATATTTAAAGGTGCTTTAGATAATATAATCTATTTTGTACGAAGCAATTGTTATTGTCCATTCACTACCAATTTCATGTTCTTCAGGAAGTTTGGCGGATAAGTGGATAATGCTTAAATTTCTCAGAAATTGCTTAAACATTATTTTAAACCATTACCACCATCGCGTATTTCCACTTTGTGACCTAGGAAAAAAACAACTGCTTTGCAGAATTTGCTGTTAATAGCTTCAATCTTCATTGGATTGCTTCCGTAACATCAGCTTCTCTTTTCCTTGCTTTTCAGTGAAATCCTCTGGGTTTGGGAAAAACTAATAGGTATCTGCCAGATGGATTCATGATGTCAGTTCAATTGCTACTGCTGAAATTTCAGGAGCAGTATTAGGATTTCCTCACAAAAATAGGTTGTTCTCTACTTCTTTGTCACTCTTAAGAATCTGATGTTATTTAAAGAATGGTCATTTAAATAATGGTCACTATAAAGCCACTTAGAATACTGCATCCAGTTTTGGTCACACTATAAAAATGATGTTGAGACTCTAGAAAGAGTGCAAAGAAGAGCAACTATGATGAATAGCAGCCTGGTGGCTAAAACATATGAAGAACGGTTGTAAGAACTAGGCATGGCTAGTCTAGTGAAGAGAAGGACCACAGGTGACATGATAGCTGTGTTCCAATATTTGAGATCTACAAGATCCTTTCCAACTCTGTTATTCTCTTCTTTGGGCTTCATTGCTCCAGGGCAGAGGATAAGTTTTCCCTAACTCAGTTAAGGGAAGGGCATTTATTAAACCAAACATGCTTCTACTGTAGCTATGGTGGAAAATCCATTTTTAAAAATTGTGCATCTTGAATATTTTAGTGTTTTTCAATTTATCAGCAAACATTAAGGCTTAAATAATCATATGGACTTTTCATGGATGGATAGAGAATGAAGAAGGGAATTACCTTCTTCGTTCTCTAATCCCACAGTTTAATTAACAAACCAAACAATAATCCAAATGTTTTGGGACTGTTCTTGCACAAAAAAAAGCCATTCTATTTCCACAGAATGGGCGAAGGGAGCCTTTTCAGATCTGGGGTTTCATAATTATTTTGTTTTTAATGCCTCCGCTATGATTCCTGTCTCCATCCCAACCGATGAGCTTCTGTTGTCCTTTGTGGCAAGCATCTATTTAACAATCACTGGCTTTGGTATAAATAAGATGACTGATGGCTGCATTCTTTTCTATTTCAGGTTGTGGAAGCCAATTTGGTTGCTTTTGACTGTCACTGGATCATTATAAATGAGGTAACTGTCAACCAGACATGAATCCTGCTTTTAATCTAAGGGTGAGAATATTCTTAGTGGTTTTGTCCTTGCCAAGAAGAAACAAGGAGCAGAAGTAAAAGTTCAGCTGAGCTAGTGGACAGAAATGTTGCTTAAATAAATTGGGGAATCGTAACGGAAAAGATAGTGCGCTCTAAATGAAAATTCCACTGAAGAATTTATTTGGTTTTGTTGTCGTTTTTCTTCATTTGTTTTTTAGCTATTTTCTTCTTTGACTGGAATTGATATTTCCAAATCTGAACTGCTAATCAGTCATCACGGATCCTAAGGCCAACCACCTTGGTTAATTTGGTGAATCTATTCTAATACTAATTCCTACTTTATTTGGCTTTAATTTAATTGAAGTAAAGGGATGTGGTGGCTCAGTGGCTAAGATGCTGAGCTTGTCGATCGAAAAGTCAGCAGTTCAGTGGTTCAAATCCCTAGTGCCACATAACAGGGTGAGCTCCCGCTACTTGTCCCAGCTTCTGCCAACCTAGCAATTTGAAAGCACATAAAAAATCCAAGTAGAAAAATAGGGACCGCCTTTGGTGGGAAAGTAAAGGCGTTCCGTGCACCTTTGACATTTAGTAATGCCAGCTACATGATCATGGAAATCTATTTGGAAAGTGCTGGCTCTTTGGCTTTGAAACAGAGATGAGCACTGCCCCCTAGAGTCAGGAACAACTAGCACATATGTGTACCTTTTAATTGAAGTAAAAGGTTTACTTCCATTAAAAGGGTTGAAAAAGGTTTACCTTAAAACAAAGTCCTCAAAATTTTAAATGGAATACCCAGACCAGCTTGCATTACCCTTTGTAAATCATTGCTACAGGTAGTTACAGGTAAGTCTCAACTTACAACAGTTTGCTTAGTGACCATTCGAAGTGACAACGCCACTGAAAAAAATGACTTATGACCATTTTGACTATTGCAATATTCCCATGGTCACATGATTTATATTTGGATGTGTGACGACTGACTCAGATTTATAACGGTTGCAGCGTCCCGGGATCCTGTGACCACCTTTTGCAACCTTCTGACAAGCAATGAGGAAGCCAGATTCACTGAACAACCTTGTTACTAACTTAACAGCTACAACGCAACTGCACTGCACAAATGTGGCAAGAAAAGTTGTAAAATGGGGCAAAACTCACTTAACAAATTTCTTACTGAGCAACATAAATTTTGGGCTCAATTGTGGCCGTAAGTTGAAGACTACCTGTATATCTTCATCGTTTCAATTTTCCTTGTCATTTGTTTTTCTGGGGCAGCCAGGTTAGTCTTTTGAAAACAAGCAAACTAGTAAAGGAATAGTAAACTTGTGGCACTTCAGAGACAAACCATTACCTTGAGTAATGAATCATCCTTCATCTATAAAGTTCATTTGCTGTCACCAATTCTCAGCCTAGGTTAATTTAAATTTATGGCAAGGATTATACAAGCTATAAGAATGAATTTGAATTTTTGGGATGGGTAAATACTAAGTTAAAGTAGAATGGATTGGGCCAGATTTAGACATACTTAAAAATAAATCTTCTTTGTACACTGTCTCAATTGTCATCTTTAACTAGCTTTAAAAATCCAATGTATTTATATAAGTAAACCCAATGTATATTTAATGCATAGCCCTGTTGAAATAATTAAGCTCTAAATCATTATTAACTTAAGCCTCCCATTATTTCTGATGGATTATGGTATATTCTGCTTATAGCTGAATGTACAAGTGATAAGAGGCAATTCAGATGAATGCCTTTTTTTTTTTTTTACATTTTAAATGATAATAATTGAAGAGACGATTGGGGAAGGATTCTCTATTCTTTATGCACCTGACTTTCATTTAGACTTACATAGTGTATATTTCATGGGAGCTCTCTAATTTCTCTGCCTTTGTACTGAAAATGTGACAATGTAAAGATAGTAATAAGGAACTGAGGTTTAGTTTCACAGCATATATCTATAGTTTACTTATAGTTGCATTTATTATCATGAAAAATAATGCAATCACAGCAAATCGTCTTAAAATGTGCTGTTGTAACAAAACTTTACATTTGATTTTTTTTCACTGAGATGCTTCCCAGCATTCTATTATTTTTGGCTTGTACTTTTCCCATCTTATCTGTCACTGACTTCTCTATGTTCAGATACATTACTTTTCCTTTTTTCACAGTTTTGTGTGGTTCAGCAGTACCCCACCATTTGAATTACAGATATCTCCTATGCAAGTGCCATTTTTTTGAAAAATAGAACTCAGTTATTGACAGGATTGGTTATTGAACTGTTGGTTGTTGGGTTTTTTTAATTTTGCTTGTTGATCTAAGAAAAATGCTAGGATTAATATATATATATGGCATATTTGTATAAAAATCACCTGAAGAAAAAACAAAAATCATATCTCAGAAATTTAGAATAATTTTTAAATACTTAATTAAGCATTTGAAACATTTAAGGCAATGTTATGCTTGCATTTGGGTCTTGAATCTTATATCAACTTTAGACTGTATCTTTTTTTTTAACAAAACATCTGTGCTTTTTAAATTGTATCACATCTTATGGGGAATAATATTAATATCTGGAATCTAGAATGTCTACAATAGAATATGATGATGCCCATTATAAGTGAAATTTCATTTTTTATTTGATAGTCAAATTAAAACCAGTCATGTTATTTTAAATATTTACATTATATTTATTTATCCACCCGTCTTTTAAAAAAATCCACTTAAAAATCATTAAAACCACTAAATTGTGTTTTAAAAACATATTGGTCCTTGCTTAGGATTTATATCTTACTATCTTTAAAGCGCTCCATGGCTTAGGGCCGGGTTATATACGGGACCGCCTACTGCTACCGAATGCCTCCCATCGACCCGTGCGCTCTCACAGAGAGGGACTCCTCGGGGTGCCGTCTGCCAGGCAATGTCGGCTGGCGACCCCCAGGGGAAGGGCCTTCTCTGTGAGGGCCCCTACCCTCTGGAATGAACTTCCCACAGGACTTCACCAACTCCCTGACCTTCAAACCTTTCACCGCGAGCTGAAGACCTATTTGTTCACTCGCACAGGACTGGCATAGGATTTTAGATTTATATGGTTTTTTAATTTTTGATTGGGTTTTATGATTTTAAATTTCTTTTAATCTTGGCCAATTTGAATAAGTTTTTTAATAGTATTTTATATTGTATTTATATTATTGTCTATTTTATCTGGCTGCGAACCGCCCTGAGTCCTTTGGGAGAAGGGCGATATAAAAATCTAAATAAATAAATAAATAAATATATATATTTCCTAAAGAAATATTATCCGAGTAGGTTTTAGTTTAATAATTAAATATATATATTTTATGAACTAATATATTACACCCATATTATCCTATTTTAATTGATTGATGAGGTAATTTGCCCCCAAGAAAACTATGTATCGTATCACCTACTATGCCACTAAAATGGACATCTCCTATTTGTTCCGTTCTTTGTCAGCAAGTTGAATTTAAATATCCTTCTCCTTTAATAGTAATCTTTAACTCCTTCGGGTTTCTTCTAGTGTTCAATCTTCAAAGTCGCATCCTATGATGTATTTTTTCCAGAATTCAGAATAACAGCTGCTTCCTGCAGGAAGACTTCTTATAATTAATTTCAAAATCTTATTTCAGATCTATTTGGACCATTTATGACTTTCCAAAAACATCATTCTAATCACCCATGTGCTGTTTATTCTCCCCACCAAAAGTCAGCTTCTCCTAAGACCTATTTTCATTAAAGACTGGAAGAAAGTCACCCAGGGAATGCCCTAAAACTTTCCATTGGAGCTTGTGTTGCCGCACTGTAATGATTATTTTAAAATTCTTCTGGCACCTTTAATGGATTAGCACTGGGATTTTATGAATTACAGAATCACATTTCCATACAATTCATGCTTCAAATATGATTTGGAAGAAGTGCTTTGAATCCCTCATGAGGTTAAACACAGCATCTCTCTGCGGTTCATTAATAAAATTTGCACATGAGCCTGAAACAGGTTTCCTGGTTTAAGGAATCTACTCATTGAAGATAAGATTATTCTTAAAGCAACAACCACTTTTTCACATCCTGCATGTATGGGCCTCAGAACTCAAAGGAGCCTTTATTTTATGATATATTTGTTTAGTCTGAGAATAAAACCATGTGTATAAATAAAGAAAATATTGTTCTACATAACAATTCTACATTTACCTCCAGCCATTAAATCCAACTAGTAAACCCAAAACAAGGAAACCCTCTTGGGAGATTTCAATTCCCAAAAGTAAAACTTTATTGGATACACCGTATTGGTACTGAAGAAACAAAACCAGATCTGGTTTTCCAGCACAAATGCTTGTCCAGTTAAACAATAGCTGCTTTTTCTCCCCACCCCTGGATGATCACATTATACCAATTATGAGACATCCTTTTCTTATGAGAACAGTCCATCTCTTTCTCCAACACCTACAGTGGTAACCTTGATGGTTTCCATGTCTCTCACACTCTTCACATTCCATTTCCCGCTTCCTACCCCCAGTTCATTGGCAAGTTGAAAAGCATTAAGGTTTGAAAGAATCAAAGTGCTTCAATCTTGACATAAACAGTTTCTGAAAACAAAAATGCTGGATTGAAGAGAAAGACCCTTGATTTTATTCCTCTAGAATTTCTGAAACCATCAAAACCCTCCAAGGGACTTTCTAGAAACTTGTGTCCAGTGAATCTAGGCTGGTCACTGCCAAGCTGCTCCCTAATAACTCAATCCAGACCATTGCAGTATAATTTCTTGTTACATCGGTGCTCTTAAGGAAGGGATAGATGAGGGATAGATGAGTTAATTGAGTTAATTGAACTCACCCACAACTGTGCCCTGTTTCATCTTTGGCCTGTGACGTACAAGACACATTGGTGCATGGTCTTAGTATCCATTTTTCCAGGCTGAGTTGAAAGAGCTTGCAATGGCATGCAGAATATATTCCTCAGATCATCATTATTCTAGATCATCATTAAAGGTTGTCTTTGTGCTAGTGAAAGAGGATGTCCTTTTGTCTGCAGTTCTTGTTCAATCTGGAAGAAGATTCCAAGAAGGAAGATGAGATGATAATGACTGATGAGACATGCCCACTTTTGTTTTCATTCACAGAAGGGAAATGGAATTTTCCCAGGGAGGGTACGAGGCAGGGTGACTTCAAAGTCACAGCTGTCTGGATAGCCTGGGTCAGTTGACAGGTATTATATCTTAAATTTACAGATTAAGCAGTGAATAATAGTTTTATTTTATTTTATTAACAGCTTAGCTAATTAAAATTGGAGAAATTCAACCCAACACCATTTTACATATATATATATATATATATATATATATATATATATATATATATATATATATATATATAAGCAGTGTGTGATCGCAGCTGTTTCTTCCTTTAACTGCTAGTGGGGTTTGAACTGATTGGATGGGAGTTTGGCTGTGCTCTGATTGGATGGGGGTTTTGTGCTCTGATTGGATGGGGGTGTGTCCCGAAACAGGACACACCCCCATCCAATCAGAGCACAAAAAACCCCCATCCAATCAGAGCACAGCCAAACTCCCATCCAATCAGTTCAAACTCCCACTAGCAGTTAAAAGGAAGAAACAGCTGCGATCACACACTGCTCCCAGAAGCACGAAGCTGAAGCCTGAAGATGATGAATGAGACCGTCAAACGCCGCCATGACACTTCCAATTTTACACGGAGAAAACCCAACAACCAAAGACCTATATACAAACACCGTGAAAACCTCAGAAAATATATATAAATATATATATATATATATATATATATATATATATATATATATATATATATATATATATATATATATATTCATTTTTATATCCTGCCTTTCTTTTAAGAAGGGTAGTTTTACACACTTCTCTTCTTCTCAGAAACAACTTACTGTGTATCCAGAGCTAGAATAACCGTGAATTTTTCAGACCTGGGAGAAAATAAAGGAATGTTAGAAAGTGAGTCTTACCAATCCTAATATTAAACTGTTCTCCTCAGCTAAGGAGAAGGGAAAATAAACTCAAAATTTTGAGTGGCTCATGGAATGACTTTCCATCTTTTGCTTTCAGATGTTTCTGGTTTTTAATGTTCTTAAGAAAAAACTTGAGAGCACTTTTCTGAATTCACCTCTATATTAACCAAATCATTTGATCTGCAGCATCAAACGCTGCCAGAAAGACAAATATTCATTGATAGTAACCTCAATTTTCCATTAAAAGCAGCTTCTAACCATAGAAACAGACGGTTTGTTGTTAGTTGTAAAATTGTGTCTGACCCATCGCGACCCCATGGACAACTTTCCTCCAGGCCTTCCTGTTCTCTACCATCCCCTGGAGACCATTTAAGCTCACACCAACTGGTTCAGTGACTCCATCCAGCCACCTCATTCTCTATCATCCCTTTCTTCTTTTGCCCTCAATCATTCCCAGCATTAGGCTCTTCTCCAGTGAGTCCTTCCTTCTCATTAAGTGGCCAAAGTATTTCAGTTTCATCTTCAGGATCTGGCCTTCTAAAGAGCAGTCAGGGTTGATCTCCTCTAAGACTGACTTGTTTGATCACCTTGCAGTCCAAGGAACTCTCAGGAGTCTTCTCCAGTGCCATAGTTCAAAGGCCTCAATTCTTTGACGCTCAGCCATTCTTATGGTCCAACTTTCACAGCCATACATTGCAACTGAAAAAACCATAGTCCTTGACTATACGCACTTTTGTTGGCAGGGCGAAGTCTGTGCTTTTTAGTACACTGTCTAACTTTGCCATAGCTTTCCTCCCCAAGAGCAAATGTCTTAATTTCTTGGCTGTAGTCCCCATGCGTGGTGATCTTGGAGCCCAGAAAAATAAAATCTGTCACTATCTCCATTTCTTCCCCATCCTTGCCAGGAATTGAGAGAGCTTTGAGCCATGATCTTAGTTTTCTTAATGTTGAGTTTCAAGCCAACTTTTCTACTTTCCTCCTTCACCCTCATTAGAAGGTTCTTTAGTTCCTCTTCATTTTCTGCCATTAGAGTGATATCATCTGCATATCTGAGGTTGCTGATATTTCTCCAACTTGTTCATTAATTCCAACTTGTGATTCATTTAGCCTTGCCTTTCTCATGATTCTCTGCTCTAAGTTAAATAGGCAGGGTGACAGTATACAGCCTTGCCGCACTCCTTTCTCAATTTTGAATGAATCAGTGGTTCCCTGTCCAGCTTTCACTGTTGCTTCTTGACCCACATATAGGTTTCTCAAGACACAAATAAGATGGTCTGGTACTTCCATCTCTTTGAGAACTTGCCACAATTTGTTGTGATCCACACAATCAAAGGCTTTAGCATAGTCAATGAAGCAGAAGTAGATGTTTTTCTGGAACTCCCTAACTTTCTCCATGATCCAGCGCATGTTGGCAATTTGATCTCTAGTTCCTCTGCGTCTTCAAAATCCTGCCTGTACTTCTGGTAATTCTTGGTCCACCTACTGCTGGAGCCTAGCTTGTAGGATTTTGAGCATAACTTTGCTAGCATGTGAAATGAGTGCAATGGTGCAGTAGTTTGAGCATTCTTTGGCATTGCCCTTCTTTGGAATTGGAATGTAAACTGACCTTTCCAATCCTGTGGCCGCTGTTGAGTTTTCCAAATTTGCTGGAATATTGAGTGTAGCACTTTTACTGCATCATCTTTTAAGATTTTGAATAGCTCAGTTGGAATACTGCCACCTCCACTAGCTTTGCTGTTGCTCAGACTTCCTAACGCCCATTTGACTTCGCATTCCAAGATGTCTGGCTCGAGGTCAGTGGCCACCCCATTGTGATTATCACTGACATTAAGTTCCTTGTATAGTTCTTCTGTGTAATTTTGCCACCTCTTCTTAATCTCTTCTACCTCTGTTAGGTCCCTGCCATTTTGGTCCTTTATCATGCCCATCTTTGCATGAAACGTTCCCTTCATATCTCCAATTTTCGTGAAGAGATCTCTGTTCCTCCCTCTTCTATTGTTTTCTTCTATTTCTTTGCATTGTTCATTTAAGAAGGCATTCTTATCGCTTCTAGCTATTCTCTGGAATTCTGCATTCAACTCAGTGTATCTTTCTCTTTCTCCCTTGCCTTTCACTTCCCTTCTTTCCTCAGCTATTTGTAATGCTTCCTCTGACAGCCATTTGCTTTCTTGCATTTATTTTTCTTTGGGATGGTTTTAGTTGCTACCTCTTGTACAATGTTGCCAACCTCCGTCCATAGTTCTTCAGGCACTCTGACTATGAGATCTAATTCCTTAAATCTATTTGTCACCTCTACTGTATGAACAAACAAGTCAGTCTTAGAGGAGATCAACCCTGACTGCTCTTTAGAAGGCCAGATCCTGAAGATGAAACTGAAATACTTTGGCCACCTAATGAGAAGGAAGGACTCACTGGAGAAGAGCCTAATGCTGGGAAAGATTGAGGGCAAAAGAAGCATGGGATGACAGAGAATGAGTTGGCCGGATGGAGTCACTGAAGCAGTAGGCGTGAGCTTAAATGGACTCCAGAGGATGGTAGAGGATAGGAAGGCCTGGAGGAACGTTGTCCATGGGGTCGCAATGGGTCAGACACGACTTTGCAACTAACAACAACTGTATATTCATCAGGGATATGATTTAGTTCATACCTGAGTGGCCTAGTGCGTTTCCCTACTTTCTTCAATTTAAGCCTAAATTTTGCCACGAGAAGCTCATGATCTGAGCCACAGACAGCTCCTGGTCTTGTTTTTACTGACTGTATAGAGCTTCTCCATGTTTGGCTGCAGAGCATATAGTCAATCTGATTTCTGTATTGACTGTCTGGTGATATCCATGTGTAGAGGCATCTCTTGGGTTGTTGGAAAAGAGTGTTTGCTATGACCATCGTATTCTCTTGACAAAATTCTACCACCCTGTGCCTTGCCTCATTTTGTACTCCAAGACCAAACTTGCCTGTTATTCTGGTTATCTTTTGACTTCCTATTTAGCATTCCAATCCCCCATGATGATGAGGACATATTTTAGTGTTAATTCTAGAAGGTGTTGTAGGTATTCATAGAACCAATCAACTTCAATCTTTTCAGCACCAGTGGTTGGGGCATAGACCTAGACTACTGTGATGTTGAATGGTTTGCCTTGGATTCTAACTGAGATCATTTTGTCATTTTGGGGATTGTATCCTAGTACTGCTTTTCGTATTCTTTTATTAACTATGACGGTTACTCCATTTCTTCTGAGGGATTCTTGCCCACAGTAGTATACCTGATGGTCATCTGAATTAAAGTTACTCATTCCTGTCCATTTTAGTTTGCTGATTCCTAAGATGCTAATGTTCAGTCTTGTCATCTCTTGTTTGACCATGTCCAGCTTGCCTTGATTCGTGGATCTTACATTCCATGTTCCTATGGACTATAGATCTTTATAGCATTGGACTTTCCTTTCACCACCAAATACATCCACAGCTGAGCGTCCTTTCGACTTTTGGCCCAGTTGCTTCATTCTTTCTGGTGCTACTAGTACCAGCTCTCTGCTCTTCCCCAATAGCTTATTGGATACCTTCCGTCCTGAGGGGCTTATCTTCCAGCATCATATCTTTTTTCCTTTTGGTACTGTCCATGGGGTTTTCATGGAAAAGATACTGGAGTGGGTTGCCATTTCCTTCTCCAGTGGATCACGTTTTGTCAGAGCTCTCTGCTATGACCTGTCCATCTTGGTGGCCCTGCAAGGCATAGCTCATAACTTCATTGCATTGCGCAAGCCCCTTCATCCATGAAAGGGAGAAACAGATGGTAAGATCAACATTAACATTTCTATAAAATACAGTCTGATAAATCAGTGCAGAAAATTGCTATTAAAAATCCACTTTAGTTACCATATTCTCTGAAAAGATGGATAATGTTGACATGCTACCTAAAATTAAACAGATTAGGTGCCAAGATGAGCATATTTGGGAAGGTATGTCATAACTGAAAAGGCCCTCTCTCAATTTCCAAGTGCCTAGCATATGGAGGAAAACCCAATTATAGAAATTCAAAGCTGATCATGCTATAATTATTGTGAGTTCATCTTTCCTTAATATGGGAGATAATCAGAAATAGTGATGGGAAGAAGACAAATTTTAATGGATGGATAGACTTCAGGTATTTAAGGTTACCGCTCTAGACCAGTGTTTCTCAGTCTTAATTATTTTAAGATATGTTGACTTCAACTCTCAGAATTCTCCACACAACATGCTTCAATGGAAGTTGAAGTCCACAAAAAGTTGCCAAGGTTGAGAAACACTGCCCTAAACTTTGTAAAATCCAGATATCTGTGGGAATCAACCTTTTTGCAAGTAAAAAAACACACTATATTTATTTCCCCTGCTTTTTGTCCAACCTGGCCCCAGAGCGGGGAGGGATTGGAGATTTTGCAATATCCTTTTGTGGCCCTCAATGAAATTGATTTGATACCCCTGATCTAGGGTATAAAGAGAGAAGAATCATCCTGAAATAAAGAGTGTCATAAACAGCTTCATGTGTGAACAGTTGTTCCATGGAGACCTGAGGTGGATTGTTTTCCTCCTCACCTGTATAGGTGTTATGCCTCAGTCTTGGGTTCTCTACCAGAAGCCTGAGAGATTGAGGGTTTTGTGTAGGATTTTAACTGCTCCTAAAACCACCCTCTTCTAAACAGACAGCTCTGAAGTTGTTCCTAGAATCTGTTGGAGCTATTCTCCAGTTAAGGAGTCTCAGGTCTAATGTATTATTCAATTGATTCATGAATAAATAAATATATATTCATCTATCCATCCTCAAAGCTTTACATCAATAGGAACTGCTAAATTTAGGATTAGTCCAAAAGCTCGGAATACAAAACTTCTGGCCCCAGTGACCGACCCTGATTGGCTCCTGAAACATTATCCTGGGACACATATATTCACTTTCATTTATCCGACTTTCTTAAAAATTTGCTTTTCCATTCATAGCCAAGTCAATATCTGCTTCTTAATATTATATATACTATTTAATCACTTTCTTTTCAGTTGACTTGGTTTGTAAAATGACTAATAAATTCTCTGAAAATTTCATCTCTAATTATAGTGCTGCTCCATAAAAATGGTTTATATTTTGTAAAAACTGGTAACTTTGCTCTCCATCTTGTGGCTATTTGAAATGATACAGACTAAATGATAAGACGGCTTTGTAAGCTGAGAGAAGCCATTATCTATGGTACATTAAGGATTAATCGACCAGAAATTCAGGATATTACACTGGACATAGCTGATGCCAGGTGTTATTTTGTTTCCCGAAAAATCTATATTTCATAAAGAACAAAAATAACAGATGGCTTCAGAAGTCTATGACAGTTTATGAAGAAGAATAAAATAGACTTAGTGTAGTCAAGATGATTTATGTTTAAAATTCAGGGCTCTTCACATTTATTTGCTGGACCATTAAAGAAATAAAGACATAGTATTACATCTGACCTACTTGTGGGAAATTTAAATACAGGCATGTTTAAGTAGCAACATTAATCATTATTTATACACATATCGTTAATCTATATCCATTTTTCATAAATTTTATTTATATACTCAGCTAAAAAAACGATAAAGTAACTTTGAATTACAGCCAGTCTTTTGGTTATTTTCTTACATATGATTATTCGCATTATTATTTTTTTTATTAAAGATTGACCTTCAGCTTTATAGATGTGGACAAAGATTGTCATGAATCAATATGGAACTTAATCATGTTCTTCCCTGCCAAAAAAAAATTAAATAAGTTGAATAATTTTTCTGATTAACCCTTTAATCTATTCAGAATCCAAGTTAAAGCTATTGGCAGGGCAGGGGGTGGGGTTTAAAACACTTTTTATTTATTTTAAAATATCAAAAAGCAAATAAAAGACTACAGTAAAGGAAAAGGTTTGACTGATAATGTTCTGTAAAAAGCAGCCCACTACTCACTAGGTTTAGCGGTGTGGTTTAATAGCTTAATGACACTGGAGATTGTCTCTACTCTGGCTGTTCAAGTCTTAGCACCACATGGCAGGCTGAGTTCCTGTCACTTGCCTCAGCTTCTGTCCATCGAACAATTCGAAAGCATGTTCTATGCAAGTAGATAAATAGGTACCATTGCACGAGGAGACAAGTTGGTGCTCTGTGTAGGCAGTCAGATTCCTGATGGCTCTGAACTTTCCCAGTTGCCGTGCCCATTTGTGAGGCAGCCCTTGGGTGACCCTGCAGGAAGAACCTCTCCTCTTTCTCTCTGGTGTGAAGCCAATTTGCCCTTCTGTGATACACCTTAGGAAGTGTGCAAGCATGACCTACAACAGGGCTGTTGACTTGGCAAGCCAAACTATATTTTGCACTTGCATTGTGGTCTCCTGACTATTGTAACAATGCTAATAATAATAATAACTTTATTAGGTAGCTAGTTCTATGATTAAGCCACTGTAACTGGTAGGAAGGTTTTCTCTTTTCCCTAACATTCAGTTAGACTCTGCTTTTCTGCAACTTAAATCTATTATACATGTCCTAGCATGAAAAGACTTCATACCTTTTGCATGATGTCCTTTCAGGTATTTGAAAGGCAACATCACATCTCCCTTCAGTCTTCGCTTTTCAAGGCTAAGCATGCCCAATTACTTCCATTTCTCTTCATAAATCTTAATTTGTCCCTGATCGAGTTCACTGGCTTTCTGAATCTGCTGATGTTTCTCTGAGTCCTTCTTGAAAATCCTTCTTAAAACCCAGAACTAAGCAAAATACTCGAGACTTCATCTGACCAATACAGAATAGTAGAAAGCCTTCACTTTCTATAGTTTAGAAACAAAATGTTTCTTACTGGCACCTTAAAGACAGCTTTTTGAACATTTTCTTACTTCTTATCAAGAATTTATTTATATCTCACCTTTATTATTTTTATTATAACTACAGTCAGTGAACACATATAATCGTTTTTGTCGAATCAGGCCTTATCCAGAGATGAAATCCACTTACCTTCGCTACCGGTTCGCAAATGTGAGCACACACATGTGTCGTGTCCCACTCCTCCACTGATGGCCGGGTCAGGGAAATCCGAATCAGGTGTGCCTCTGCAGCTCTGCCAAAGTCCTAGCAAAGTCCTCAAGGCAGGCAGGAGACCAGAAAGTGACTTCAGCAAGATATGTTTAGACTTTGCCTGACTCAGAGACTGCCAGAAAGCAGATCCTTTATATAGGCCATGGGGTGTGGCTCCATGACTCAGCACTCATCCAGGCCTGCCCCTCCCTTCCTTCTGACACCGTCGCCTATCAATTCTTCTGAAGCGAGGGTCACTCCAACCAGCAGCTGTTGGTAATAAACCTTCCTCAGGCTCACATGCTGTGAAGGAGGGGGAGGGGTCTAGTTGCTCCATTTGCCTGGGCATGGAGCCAGAGCTGGGGGCTGGAGATACTTGCTCTTCTTCAGCCTGTCTGGGCATGGAGCCAGGGCTGGGGCCGGGAGGCATGCTAGGACATTCTTCAGCGTTCGGAAGCAGATAAGCAATCTGTGGTGAGATTGGGCGAGACACAACAACATGCGCGTCCTCCATGCATATGCAGAGAGTAAAAAATGGATGTGATGACATCGGGGTGGGTGGGCAGAGCCTCCCGCCGCTGGCGCTACCAGTTTTAACCATCCTGTTTTAATCCTATGCATACCATCAAAATGAGCTCGAGCATGTGGGATCACCTCAAGCATTTTTTGTCTATTTGGGTTAGTACACTTCCGTTGTGTTACAAGATAACTCCAAGATTGTTTTCTCACCACAAAGCTTTCTACTTTTTCCTGTGTTTTCTTCTTGTGGTAAACCTAAGTACCTTTCTGCCAATAATCTAAGGAAGGAGGCTCATCACCATCTGGACTGATGCAGGATTTAAATTGGGTTGAGGTGAAAAAAGAGAGGACAATAGGGTGTTTTTTTTTATAGAAATGCAGATTACATACAATGTAAAATAGATTACAACAATCTTATCGATTAAGAATAGTAATGTATTAAAATTATTGTGGTTGTTGAAGCCTTCTAAGAGTACCTGAAGCTTTTTGCTATTCAGCGATTACTTCTTCAATGCTGCCTTTAAACTCCTGTTGTTTTTTTTCAAAACAGTCACTTTGAGATCCCTCATATATTGTCCTTGGAGATGGAAATGCTCTAATAATAATAATATTATAATAATATTTTAATTTGTATACCGCCCTTCTCCCGAAGGACTCAGGGCGGTGCACAGCCAGAATAAAATATAAAGAAAACAATACATATAATATTAAGAACAACCCCTTAAAAAACTTATTCGATTGGCCAAAAATTTTAAAATACAGTAACACCCTATAAAAATTTACAAAAATTTAAAACCCATAAAAGCAAATTAAAGATTTTAAAATCAAGCCAGTCCAGCTAAACGGAATAAATAGGTTTTAAGTTCGCGGTGAAAGGTCCGAAGGTCGGATAGTTGACGAAGTCCAGGGGGAAGTTCGTTCCACAGGGTAGGAGCCCCCACAGAGAAGGCTCTCCCCCTGACATTACTTTGTCCTGTATGCTCTGTCACAGAAGAGACTTGTCTTGTTCATCATCTTATCCTTTCTCTCTGTCTTCTCTCTCTCTCTGCTTTCAGTCTGCACAATATCTCTCCTCCTTATTTTGCTTTTTTGCCTTCATATCTGCATATGAAAAAAAATTAAATAAATTATAGAATGAATTTATTTTGGGTTCTTCTTGGCTATAGTTTCCATTAAGCTTTAAGTCAGGGATGTCAAACTCAACTCCCTCAGGCTGGATCCAGCCCGCAGGCTGCTTAGCTGTAGTGGGTTGCCCCCCGGTTCAGACCGGTTCTATAAAACCGGCAGTAAAACTGACAGGAGGCTCCGCCCACTGACCCGAATGTCATCAAAAGTGATCTGCGCATGCTCAGAAGCTTCTGCACATGCGCAGAAGAGTGCGCACACACATGAGCGGAGCGAGCGGACATGATGCGAACCAGTAGTAAAGGTAAGTAGAATGCACCTTAGATCTGGCCTGCGGGCCCACGCTGGAAACAGTGAAGGAGCGGCCCATGGTACCTCTGCCAGCGAAAACAGCTCAGGACGGCTGCACGCAGCTTTCCTGGACTCCATTTTTGGCCATGACAGCTTCCTGCAACCCTCTACCAGCAAAAATGGAGCTCAGGGAGCCTGGGCATGACCTGCCCAGGCTCCGTCTTCACTGACAAAGGGCTGCAGGAGGCCATCGTGGCTGAAAATAGATCATTGATGAGTGACATCAAGCTGGTCATGCCCACTCTGGCAACACACACACACACACACACACACACCAGGTCAAATATAACCCTGATGTGGTCCTCAATGAAATCGCGTTTGACACCCCTGCTTTAAGTTGTAAAATTGTAAAGCATAAGCTTTTCGGATATTGATAGATATTTCAGTTTATTATACTAAGTGTACCCCACACCTTATACCTTACAGCAGGTATTTTTAGTTTTCCAACTATTCTGTGGTTTATCTTACAGGAAATCAATGATGGAGACGTACAGGATCTGGTGAGAAAGTCAATCGGAAGATTAACAATTATTCGGCAGAGCTTTCCTGTACCACAGAACATCAGTCAGCGCTGTTTCCGTGGGAACCACCGAATATCTTCATCACTTTGTGACCCAAAAGACCCCTTCTCTCAAAATATGGAGGTATCTTCTGATCCTATTCTATAATCATTACTTAGGTGGATGAGGAAGGCTTTTTATATAATGAAATTTTTACCCATCTTATGCACTTAAGTAGCTGTTCATAAACTCAAACATACAAATGCATACATAAATACACACATACATTCCCCTACATAGTCCATAATGAAATCACATATATTCACAGCTTTCTGGAGATCAAAATCTCTATTCCTTTGCTTTGCAAATATCCTTTCTCAGAAAATCTGCTGAAAAGGGACAGACTTTTCAATTAAAATGTGATTTCTCATCCTGAGTGCCATTCAGCTGAAATCTCTACCCTTATATTATTATATGAATGATGCCAGACTATAAGGGGAATGAATGAATAGAGTCTTATTCAAAACCATAAGTCATCTCAAGGTGAAAATTCCAAAATAAAACAAAAGAAACTCTGAAGTCATGTATTTTTTAAAAATGTTTTTCTTCTTTTTTTGCACAGCAAAAACAGTTTTGCACACCATGTCCACTTATATCAGTTGTCTCAAACTTTTTTCCTGCAAAAGGGGTTAACAATATCAATCAATGGTTGACAGTTAACTCTGAATTTATAGATTTTAAGAATCATAACGATATTTTAAGGTGTTAGATATGTTTTTACTACACTATTTTAAATATTTTAATTTTTACTCATTATTTTATAAGCCTAATTTAGTAGATCTATGAAATGCAACATCCATAGTTATTGTATAACTTAAATACTTTGCTTTATAAAGTAATCAACAGATATGATCAGCTTATTATAGATGGGCAGTCCTGCCAGGAATTCCCAAATGGAAATTTGTTGATTGCAAAATGTAATAGATGGTGCTGTATGTGATACTTAACATGACATATGGACAAAAAGTCTTGGAATACAGCACGTGCCATTATTCCAATCTTATCCCCTGCACTGCCACAAATCAAAGAATAATAAAAGCTTCTTGCAGAGATAGGAGTACCAAAATCCTAACCAGGTTTCAAAAATACTTTGATGTTTTATGACCAACATCATGGAAGGAAGGAAGGAAGGAAGGAAGGAAGGAAGGAAGGAAGGAAGGAGGGAGGGAGGGAGGGAGGGAGGGAGGGAGGGAGGGAGGGAGGGAGGAAGGAAGGAAGGAAGGAAGGAAGGAAGGAAGGAAGGAAGGAAGGAAGGAAGGAAGGAGAGCAAGCAGGATGATTAGGGGACTGGAGACTAAAACATATGAAGAACGGTTACAGGAACTGGACATGGCTAGTCTAGTGAAGAGAAGGACCAGGGGAGACATGAAAGCCATCTTCTAATACTTGAGGGGTTGCCACAGAGAGGAGGGGGTCAAGCTGTTTTCCAAAGCACCTGAAGGCCAGACAAGGAATAATGGATGGAAAGGAGAGATTCAACCTAGAAATGTGGAAGAACTTTCTGACTGTGAGAACAATCAACTAATAGAACAGAAGTTGCCTTCGGAAGTTGTGGGAGCTTCATCACTTGAGACTTTCAAGTTTGGACTGCCATTTGTCAGAAATGGTGTAGGGTCTCCTACTTGAGCAGGGGATTGGACTGGACAACCTATAAGGTCCCTTCCAACTCTGTATATCGGAAAGAAGGAAGGAAGGAAGGAAGGAAGGAAGGAAGGAAGGAAGGAAGGAAGGAAGGAAGGGAGGGAGGGAGGGAGGAAGGGAGGAAGGAAGGAAGGAAGGAAATAGATTGATACTTGTCTCCACAACCTGCTTCTTGATAAGATAGAAAAATGTGGAGTAGACAGCATAATCACCAGATGGATTCATAACTGGATGACAAACACACTCAGCATGTAGTACTTAATGGAACTACATCTACATGAAGGGAACCAGGAAGTGGAATTTGGGAATGAATTGGATTAGAAGATCTCCGAAGTCCTTTCCAACTTTTTATTTGGTTGTTCTGTTCATTCTAAATCCTGAATTTAATTATCCTTTTTTGCCAAATCTGTAAACCTAGGGGTTTGTTTTTTTTTATTTGCATTTATATCCCGCCCTTCTCTGAAGACTCAAGGCGGCTTACACTATGTTAAGCAATAGTCTTCATCCATTTGTATATTATATACAAAGTCAACTTATTGCCCCCAACAATCTTGGTCCTCATTTTACCTACCTTATAAAGGATGGAAGGCTGAGTCAACCTTGGGCCTGGTGGGACTTGAACCTGCAGTAATTGCAAGCAGCTGTGTTAATAACAGACTGTCTTAGCAGTCTGAGCCATCAGAGGCCCAGTTTAGGTTTAGGTTTAGACTAGGTTTGAGACATAATCTTAGATTTGGGGGGATTCCACCAACACCCTTTCATATCTCTTTTGCCCAAACTATTCAATCTTCATTATGTAATCAAACATAGCCAAAGGAGATTGTTACCAATCCTATCTTTAATCATGGCTAATTCCCACACTAAAAAAAAAGAATCATTCTATAGATTTTTTTATCTCTCTCTGTCTCTTGAAGTTTTTGAAAAAGCAAACATAAAAATTGGTCAGTTCATTGGCTATTTTATTCCATTCTGCTCCATTCTGTTCTATTCCATTCCATTTCTTTCCATTATCCTCTTTCTTCCACTTTGAAACCTCTGAAAAAAATGCACATTAAATCAATTGCCTTTTGCTGAATTATACAGACATTAAGCAACCATTTTTGATTACATATGACCACAATAAATATATGAAGCAGAATTCCAGTTCCCAAAATATAATATGCTTTGAGGTTATTGCGATTAATACAGTATTCTAAAGACACGGAGGGGGGGGGGGAAATGAGATATAAAAATTAATCTAAAATAAATTAGCATACATGAATTCCTGGTGATTAACAATGACACAAGTGCTTATCTACAATATACATAAAGACTTAAAATATCTATTTCTTGGCTCTAATTTTTTTTTATGTTGAATGAAGAAATATAGGTAGTGCTCAACTGACAATTGTAACTGTGTTCCTAAGTTGAGGCATCACATAACCAGACCCAATGTTTCCACATTTTTTGCAGCAGTCATTAAGCAAAAGCAGTGGTCATTAAGTAAACACTGCTGTCATTAAGCAAGTCAATGTTATCAAATGGGTGGTGGTTTTGTTTTTTTGCTGGAAACTGGAAATAAATGCCAGAAATCAGCAAAAAAAAGGTCATAAATTGCAATCATGTGACTGTGGGAAGAGCAAGTTGCCAGGTGCCCAATATATGATCACATGATGACAAGCAGGGGTGTGTGTGTGTGTGTGTGTGTGTGTGTGTGTGTGTGGGCATGTGTGCGGCAGCTGTCGTAACTTTGAAAGCAGGTCGTAAGTAGCTTTTGTGGGGTACATCATAACATCACATTCTTATTAAATGATTTAGACTTTTACTTGGAATAACTTTATTGTCACTCTGAATGCACACTAATCGGCATACAATATATTAAAATGAAATGTCGTTGCATACAGCTCTCAAAGGGTCACGAACCTCCAATATACACTACATAACTGTGACAGAGTAAATAAATACATAGATACAAAATTATGCATATATCCACATATATTATATGACACAGAGAAACAGCACAGTCTAGTTCGGATGTATACATGTATTTGGCGAGAGAAACGAATCTTGCGAGTTTACGAGACGGATGGCATAGGGAACAAAGCTGTTACAGAATCTGGTAGTCCTGCTAGAAATACTCCAAAGCCTCCTCCCAGAGGGGAGCAACAGAAATGGACTATGAAGTAGGTGTATGGGGTCTCTAACAATGTGTTGTGACCTAGGCTTCCTGAGTCATTAAAACACACGAGTAGTCCCAGAAACCTCTTTGATTGCAACAGCTGTGAATTACGTTCATTCACAACTGAGTCCCAATTAGTTGCAAAAAGTTCTTCGGGAGAAGTCCTTCGGGATGATCACCAACCTTTATCTCCCTTGACACTCTGCCAAAGACTTACTTGGCAAAGTCACACAGATTCCAAAATCAAACAGAGATGTTGACTGGGAACAGAATTAACAAAGTTGCTTTCCTGCAAAGTGCCCACATCCCTTTGTTCCTCTTTTAAGTCTTATGGGAGGGGCCAATCATCTCCAGGCCTTACTCCCGAGTCATCCCTTTTGTTTTAACTGTTCATGCCTTCTGGCAGCTCTGTGCATGTGTGCACTAGAAACAGGCTCCTTCTGTTCTTCTGCCTCTCTGATGTCTGGCTCTGGAGGCTCTGGAGTCCGTGCATTACTCCCAGATGGCATTGGCCCCATCTCTGCCTCCAATGCAGAGCTCTGTTCAGAGCCTTCCCCAGACTCCAGGACTGACCCTTGTTCCTCCCCAGCCTCCTCACTGTCCGACTCTGCTGCCAGCTCTGCAGGCTGCTGGCAGACCACAACACGATGCTTTGTGCTCTAAGCACATAGTGCTTATAAGCAGCAGCCTGAATAACAGAAAGTGACCTTCCTATAATCTAGGTTGTCTTGGTTGTCTTTACCACTCTCTGTATGGACTTTCTATCTGAGGCACTGCTACTACCAAACCAAACAGTGATTCAGTTTGTTTAAACGCTCTAAATTGTGCCTCTGTAGAAAGTGGCTAGGACAGAAGGATGTGTTCTCCTCATCCAACGTAGGAAATGCAGAAGCTGGTTTGCACATTTCACTAAGGATGACGTGTGGAAAGACCAATTCAGATTATATGCACCCCCAGATACTTAATATTGCTGGCCATCTCTATAGCTGCATCCTTGATACTGAGTAAAGCATAACTATGCTGGCTCTTTCTAAAATATATAGTGATCTCCTTTGTTTTACCAACATTTATAACCAGGTTACTTTTATTGCACCAGTCCACCAGGGCCTTGACCTTTTCCCTATAAGCATCTTCATTGTCTCAAATGGTCATAAATTGAGGATTACTTGCATAAGAATTATTTTAAATGCACAGCTATATGATAAAGTTGTGCAGGGTACTAAAAAAAAGTTTTTCACAATGACTATTAGCATGAGCAAACACTTCTATAAGAATCATAAAAGCAGCCATATCTTTTGCAAGGCTTATTTGGCTGCTTTAAAAACTACTTTTTGACCGTCAAAGATGGGACATTCGTGCAGGGGTTGCAAAATATGTGGCACCTTTAAGAAGTTGAGGATAAATATTTTGTTCATAGTAAAATACTGTGAGAGATTTCGTTCCTGCCCTTCATTCATTAGCCCCAACATATGAATCAACATCAACTGTGAGAATGTCCCAGTATTCCTCAAAACTAAGGAATTGCTTTTTTTAATCATTTTATTGGGAGTAGTTGCCAATGATCTTAATGACTTTGCTTGCTTAATGCAAAAGACAAAATGCTTCATTTTTTCAAAAAAAAAGATTAGTTCTACAAAGTCTATGTATAAATTAGGATGATGATGATAAGCACTGAGTAGCCCAGAGAGTTTTGATTGCTTACTCTGTAAAAGCTAGAAAGAAGATTTTTCTTTTCTTTTTTTGGTTTGTTCCTATCAAAAGCTTTTGTTCCTATTCTATCCTTTTAGGTAGAAGTTGCTAAAAGAAACTATATGCTGCTCCAAGTAGATCTTTCTCTTTCATTCCTTTTTCTCTTCCTTTCTCATAATCATGTTCTTTTCTTTCCTGCTCTAGAACAAAATGATTATTTATATAAAGAAAGTTGACTTAAGGACTACATGCATTTAAATATTGATTGTGGTTTGTCCATCACAACCTAGAAGTTCCTTTTATGGATTGAATCATAAATCCTAAATGCCTACAATAAATATCCTTTACCATTACTTATATAAAGGCATTGCTTTTTTTTAGAAAAGAAAACTATGCTGAAGTATTAAAATGGATCAAATATTAAAATGGCTGAGAAGTTCATTCATTTACAGAGATCTTTACAGATTTAGACTACTTCCATATCTCTCATTCTGAATGTTTGCCTTCAAGCATACCAAAAAAGATGAACATGAATTTTACACCAATGTACAATGATGCTTTTTTAGAAAAACAAACAAACAAACAAACAAAAAACTAATCTGATACGTATTTACTAGTCTGAAATGAGTTCTGTCTACCTGGTCCAAATGTATGGTTGGAATTGCCACGTTCTCTGTTTGTCTCTGTAAATATGCATGTCAGAACATTAGACCTTGGACATGACATATTGAAGGATTCCTTTGGAGAAGACTTCTTTGAAATACTGTACCTGTTAGGAATATTAATCTGAAACATGAAACTCACAGAGGATGAGGTGTAGAAGTTTGTCATACATCCTTCTTAACTGTATTTGGAAATCAGAAGGATGTTCTGGTGCAGTTAGGACTTATACCTAGAGAACAAGCTGTCGCCAGTTCTTCGTTCATGAGTATACAGACACCAGACCTTATCAAGACACCATTGTTCTGACCAAGGCTCCCTTAAAAAGCAGGAGGCAGAGTCTTGGTCCCGGCAAAACCTCTTTTATTTACACGACTGTGAATTACTCTCATTCACAGTCAGCAAGGCTTGTCCAAACAGTTTTTCAAAGGAATATTTATCAACACACCTTATCTCTCTTGGCAAGCTGCCATGTAACTTGTTTCCAAATGCAGAGTAAGGCAAAACATGGTACAGAGTCTCTTAGAGTCACAAACAGAACTTTCCACTCTTTAAACGACCGAATGAATGAATTGTTTTCTGCAAGAGCCCCCTCCCCATTTGCTCCTCTTTTGTTTCCTATGGGAGAGGCCAATTACCTCCAAGGTGTGGCTTTACTCCCAAGTCGACCCTGCTTTCTGAGTTGTTCTTGTCTTCTGGCAGCTCTGCTCATGCGCACACTGGAAACGGGCTCCAGCTGTTCCTCTGCCTCACTGCTGCCTAGCTCCCTCTCTGCCTCCGATGCAGAGCCCTTGTCCTAGCTTTTCTCAGGCCCCAGGATTGGCCCATGTTTCTCCCAACCTCCTCATTGTCCGACTCTGCTGCCAGCTCCATTGGCCACCAGGAGGCCTCAACACTACTTTGTTTGGGATGGTTAAACAATGACAATCTATATTGTGTTTATATAAATAACATCTATTAACACCGATTCTATAAAATTACCTTTTGTCTCAGGGATTGCATATATTATAAAAGACCTATGTAGGACATTGAAATCATATATAACCATGTTGGCCATCACCACTATTAACAAAACATGCATTTCAAAGCTTTCTTTGAGCATGCCACAACAACCTTAAAAGCCTTGATATGCATTGAAATAACCCTTGGATTAGAAAAATGTAACATTTCAAGTTGCAGCAGGAACATGCCTCGACTTATGAAATGCAAACTGAATTAACTAGCAATCACGTAATAGCCTCTGGGCCTGAGTGGTTTGTAAAATGTGAGGCAATCTATTGTGGTGGTATTACATTTAAGTTCCTGAAAGCTTGAATGGTGACAGCTGAGACAAACTACCTCTGAATTCTGCCAGCATGTGGGTGCTAGTTACTTATAATCAATTCTTAATCTCTTTGACAGATTACCAACCTTTACATATACGATACCGTGTTGTTGCTGGCAAATGCTTTTCATAAGAAGCTGGAAGACCGAAAATGGCACAGTATGGCTAGCTTGACATGCATTAGGAAGAATTCAAAACCCTGGCAAGGAGGGAGATCTATGCTGGATACAATCAAGAAGGTACTTTAAATCATGATGCATGGGTTTCAGCAGGAGGTCAGATTTTTATAAAGTTAATGGATTGCATTCGTTGATGAAATACATGAGTTTTGTTAAGACATATACCTTTTTCTATCACAGTTGGTGAATTCAGAAGTGGTTCAGTTTTCTTTTATAATTTTGAATGTGTGTGTGTGTGTGTGTGGCCAGTAGGCACTCCTATAGGATAGTCAGTATAGCAATATGCCTCCTGAATGAACTGCACAAGTCTAATATATATAAATTAGACCTGTGCAGATCATTCACGAGGCACATTGCTATATTACTGTCCTATAGAAGTGTCTAAGGGACACGGTGACACAGTGGCTAAGATGCTGAACTTGTCGATCGAAAGCTCGGCAGTTCAGAGGTTCGAATCCCTAGTGCCACATAACGGGATGAGCGCTTGTTATTTGTCCCAGCTTCTGCCAACCTAGCAGTTCGAAAGCAAGTAAAAAATGCAAGTAGAAAAATAGGGACCATCTTTGGTGGGAAGGTAACAGTGTTCCATGTGCCTTTGATGTTTAGTCATGCTGGCCACATGACCACGGAGACATCGTCAGACAGTGCTGGCTCTTCGGCTCTTTGGCTTTGAAACAGAAATGACCATCACCCCCTAGAGTCGGGAATGAGTAGTAAATGTGCAAGGGGATCCTTTACCTTTATAGAAGTGTCTAAAGACAATATATATACACAGAAAGAGAGATAAACCCACACATATGAGGGAGGGAGAGAGAGGATAGATAGATAGATAGATAGATAGATAGATAGATAGATAGATAGATAGATAGATAGATAGATGGATGGATGGATGGATGGATGGATGGATGGATGGATGGATGGATGGATAGATAGATAGATAGATAGATAAGACCTGTGCGGATCATTCATAAGGCACATTGCTATACTGACTATCCTATAGAAATGTCTACTGGCCATGCTCCAGGGCTTAAAAGAAGGTAAGTACAGGTAATCCTTGACATACAGCCTTTTATTTAGTGACGCGTCACGTGATCAAAATTGGGACACTTGGCAACTAGCTCACATTTATGAAAATTACAATGTCATGCGATCATATGATTACCTTTTGCAACGTTCTGGCAAGCAAAGTCAATAAGGAAGGCAGATTCACTTATAAAACCATGCTGCTAACTTAAGAACTGCAGTCATTCCCTTAACAACTGTAGCAAGAAAGGTTGTAAAAATTCATGCAAGTCTCACTTAACAATGGAAATGGTGGGCTCAGTTGTGATCATAAGATGAGAACTACCTATAGATATTCAGTTTAGCATTCAGTAGGAAATCTAATATTTAGAGTATATGTTTTGAGTATATATATGCGTATGTATCCAACCTTTTAAGGATATGTCATCCAAATGGTTATCTATCATTTTTCACAACCCAGTTAAACATGGAAGTTTTACAAAAAAGGTAAGAATTAAAACAATCAGTATAGAATGACAACAGCAAAATCTCCATTGCCACATTCCTCAGTCACTGGTAACTCACAAATAAACAGGAAGCCAACTGAGTTTCTGGGGCACTAAGATCCACAAAGAGCATTTATTATTCTTTCATGTTGTTGACATCAGATCCCAATCTTAGATGTGAGTTGCTTAAAAATTGGCCTGGGTTTTGTTGTTGTTGCTGGTGGGGTGGGTAGTGTTAAAAGCCTCAGTGCATAGAGAAACATTGGGGTATTCCTGAACAATGATTCTACAAAATCTTTTGGAACTTGCTGATTTTGTTAGTTTAATGTGGTAGCTAGGCTAGTCCAGCTTTCTGAGAAAGGTGAGTTTCAGAACTTCATGATTTGTATTATTAAAATAATTATTAAGTCGCTGAATCCTGGCAATCGCAATGTCACTGAATCATTACATTGATGTATATCTACAAAATCATAAATATTAATGCTAACTTTATTTATGAATATTAGAAATATTGTGTCTTTTTTTATATTTTATGGATAAATTGATCTGACCCTAGAGCAGAGGTGGATTTAAGCAGGTTCTGACCAGTTCTGGAGAACCGGTAGCAGAAATTTTGAGTAGTTTGGAGAACTGGTAAATACCACTTCTGACTGGCCCCGCCACCATCTATTCTCTGCCTCCCGAGTCCCAGCTGATTGGGAGGAAATGGGGATTTTGCAGTATCGTTCCCCTGCCAACCCCACCAAGCCACACCCACAGAACCAGTAATAAAAAAATTTGAAACCCACCCTCTGGTGGCTCAACGGACTAAGTCTGTCTGTTATTAACACAGCTGCTTGCAATTACTGCAAGTTCAAGTCTCACCAGGCCCAAGGTTGACTCAGCCTTCCATCCTTTATAAGATAGGTAAAATGAGGACCCAGATTGTTGGGGGCAATTAAGTTGATTTTGTATATAATATACAAATGGATGAAGACTATTGCCTAATACATTGTAAGCCGCCCTGAGTCTTCGGAGAAGGGCGGGATATAAATTCAAATAAAAAAAACCTGCCCTAGACGTTTGTGGTTGGGGATGTGAAAGTTGTATATTTCTTTTGTAACTGTTGCTATTTAATTGGCTGTCATCCTAAACAATTTGCAGTGAATACTAGTTGGATTGTATGATGCAACAAAGAGATGAATCTGCAAATTAATGTAATAGATAAGGTAATTGTATTTCATATGAAAAGTAGAATGAATATTTACAAGTTATACATACACGGTAACAAATTAGGAGAAGTAGGTATCTTTGTGACTCTTGGTAAAATGTTTACTAAATATAAGGAAGTAGATGCAAAAAATTGACAACCAAATGCTGGTAGACAGTCCGTTTGTGGTATGTTATTAGGAATAAGCATTTGTCAAAATATTATAAAGTGTATACTTCTGCCCAGTTTCTTAGATAAAAAATAATAGTTGAATATATGAGAACAAACCTAAACTAAGTTTAATGCAAAGATAAGGGTTTGTTTGACAATTGTGTATTGTAATATATAGAGACAGGTTCAAGAATGAATGGATGCTGAATGAAATTAACTACATTTAATTAGATTTATTTTTCTTTTTTCTTATCTCCTTGTTTGAATTTCTTCTGCTTGCTACATTTGTTCCTTGCAAAAATCTGAAAGGGAATATAGTATGATATGTATATAATACACCCTCTGAATCCTTGTATTCACAAACTTTTTCACCCTGTTTTCTGATATTATCAGCCTTTGAAAAGTAAGAAAACAAAAGTATCTTTTTAACTCAGGATTGCTATTCAGAGTAATGATTAATTTCTCCCCACAGTGCAGACACAATGACCAGCCACATACAACTTAAAGGGGGAAAGAACAGGAAAAATCTCTGTAATAAATGCTGAGGTACTCCATTAGTGTCACATAGAGAACAAATCACTTTTATCTTTCCAGTTTTCATTCAGGAAAGAACATTTCCTATATGCATTTATTTCAAAATATACAATTGCAGTGAAATCTTCATAAGGGGAATTTGGTGCTCCTTCTTGTATCTAGTTATAAGTTGCCCAAAGTCTATAAAGGAGTGAATGTCCTTTCATTGTACCAGCCTCTATAACAGGGGTGTCAAACTCGATTTCATTGTGGGCCGCATCAGGGTTGTGTTTGACCTTGCGGGGGTGGGTCATGTCCAGGTGAGGGTGATCAGAATGTGCATGGCCATCTCAATGTCACTCATGTCTGTGGCACCTATGGCACCAATGTCACTCATGTCTGTGGCACCTACACCCCCGCCCCCGCTTTGTTTTTTGGCTGGGACAGCCTCCTGCAGCGTTCAGCCAATGAAAATGGGAGCAATTCCCCTGAAGTCCATTTTTGCTGGCAGAGGGCTGCAGGAGGCCGTCGCAGCTGAAAACAGAGGCTGGGGGGGGGAGGTGTGCCCCCCCCAAGTCCATTTTCACTGGCAGAGGCACCGCAGGCTGGTCCTTCACTGTTTCGAGAGCAGCCCAACAGGCCAGATCCAAGCACCCTGTGGGCCGGATCCAGCCTTGAGTTTGACATCCCTGTATGGTTGATCTTTATCCTCTCTGCAGATTTCAATTCATTTTCAGAGGAAAATATTTGACGAAATTCCTTCTACTAGTCTTTATATAGATTGAGAAGAACAGTTGGCCTTATTACCTTTTGCCATTTACAACAACAATATAAACATTATAAGCAATAATAGGAAGGCAAAAAAAAATCTCAAGGATTTGGAGAACAAAATACAAAAACATACTTTTGTGCAAAGAAAAAGAGCATCTGAGAAAGAAGAAAGGGCTGGGAAGTGGCTCACCAGGCTAATGCAGCCTGTTATTAACACACAGCAGCCTGCAATTACAATTACTGCAGGCTCGAGTCCCACCAGGCCCAAGGTTGACTCAGCCTTCCATCCTTTATAAGGTAGGTAAAATGAGGACCCAGATTGTTGGGGGGGGCAATAAGTTGACTTTGTATATAAATATACAAATAGGATGAGACTATTGCCTTACACAATGTAAGCCGCCCTGAGTCTTCGGAGAAGGGCGGGATATAAATTCAAATAAAAAAAAAAAGTTGAACTAATTGGCATTGGATTAGAATTTAGTTCTCGAGTTATGACCATAATTGAGCCATGATTGTAAGGCAGGTCACCGCATGACCAAACATGATTTTATGATATATATTTTTGCAGTGGTCATTAAGTGAATGCCACAGTCATAAAGCAAATGCTGCAATCGTTAAATGAACCCATTGTTCTCAATGGAGTGGTTTTGGCTGGAAAGTAGAAGTAAATGTTGGTTTATGGCAAAGCTGTCATAAACTACAGTCATATGGACAAATGAAGAACTGGAAATGGCTACAGATGTGGGCCAGTTGCTGAGCACTCCAAATGTGGTCACATAACCAGGGGGTAGATGTCAGAATTAGAAACTGGGCCATAAGTATTTTGGGGAGAAATCTAAGCAACCATTTGTAAGTCAAGAACTACCTGTAATTGTTATGCAACTCTGTTTTAAGGAAAGCATCTAAAAACCAGCTGCAGAGTGATGACTTTTTAATGTGAAGAGAAGCAGGTGTGAATGTGAGATACCTGCACACTTTGTCTAGCAAAATGCATGGTTTGGCCTTGCTATTTACCTGTCCAGTATAACTGCATTGTTTTCACAGTCTCCAGGAATCTTGCTTTGCAGCAAAGCCTCTTAATGTGCCAATGGTTTCATTTTCTAGGGAATGATATGTCTGATCTTGCATGCAGAGAGTGTCCAACTCTGAAAAGACCAATGGATAGGATCAAGCCCCCAATTAGGATGGCAAACAATTCAGCATTCTTTTTGCTGTTGTCTTTTCTCTTTCTTTCTCTCAGACTCATCCCTCCTTTTGAGGCTCCTTTGCTTTCTTCTTTTTTCCCTCTCTTTCACTGTCCTCTGCCGTTCTATCTGGATTTCCTCTTTGATGCCCTGCAGGAAAAGAAATAGAGCATTTTGGCTGAAGTTCTGAACTGATTATTCGCTAAGAGATTTTGTAATCAGGCTGAGATTCAAGGTTGTTTTTTTTTTTGTTTCCATTCCTGTTTCTCAACTTACGTGCCTTCCAAAAACATGGATCCAGAGAACTTCAAAGTTGACATTGGTCAACTTTCCCATTCTTTAATATTAATTGTGGCATAAGACTGGGTATCTGAGACAAGTTTTATACAATCAATTCTGCTTGCCTGACTCAGAGGGCTAGAGAAATGCCTGCAAAATGTCCATGCCTATGTGGAGGTATGACAGGTCATACTCCATTGATGATCTTTGAGTAGATGTTCTCCAATGGAATAACCAATCCTTCTTGAGAGAGGATGGCCTTCACTCTTACGACATTCCAGAAGATAGTGGAGACTGTCTTCTCCAGAAGGTCTTTGAATAGCAGTTGTGGAGCTGTGGAGCAATTGATAACAAAATTACTGTATTATATTACATTATTTTCTGATATCATTATAGGAGTGGTGCGGTGGCCTAGAGGTGGAGCTCTCACCTCACAATCAGGAGGCTGTGAGTTCAATCCTAGGTAGAGGCAGATATTTCTCTGTGTCCACAATGTGAATTTGTCTGCTGAATATAACTCCGCATTGGCAACAGGAAGGGCATCTGGCCAGTAAACACTCTGTTCCATTCAGTTACCCAGACTCCATCCTGAAAGGGATTATGGAGTCATTAAAAGGAGATGATGATTTTCTAATATCATTAGCAACTATACATTGTCTAGAGCAGGGCTGTCAACTCCCGGATGAGTTACATGCTGGCCACACCCATGCCTGATTTAGCAAAGTGGGGGAAAATCTCAATATGTCACATGACGCCTTCATGACGATGTGAGTTTGACACCCCTGGTGTAAAGATCGAATTGAATTGAAATGTCAGGAGAGTGCAAAAATGTACACATAGACTTACATCATTATCAAAACTTTGTAACTAAATACCTACATGTGTACTTACATACAGAAGAATTAATGTACACCAGATGCCTCTTCGAATGGGGATAAGCTAACTTCATTTTGTCTTCATTGCTTTGTATGCTTTTGAATTCTTGAACAAGATCGAAAGTAGCTCAGCTTTCATGGATGAATTCCTTTACCAATTCTGTCTCATCATGCATTATCATTTTCCTTTCTGGGACAAAATTTTCATCCAGACTTAGAATCAAGAGATTGTTTTGACCTAGGCTTCCCAAGGAGCATGAAGCAGACTCCTTGTCCCAACAAAAAAAAAACCTTTTTATTATGAATTCCTCTCATCCAGCAAAGTCTTTCAAGGGAGAATTTACAGTCACAGACCTTATCTGGCTTGGAAAGCTGCCAGGCTGGTATCTTCAAAACTTGGCAAGAAGTCTCTGAGAATCACAAACCAATTAAGCGAACTAATTGTCTCCTGCAAACTCCACTCCCCTTTTGCTCCTCTTTTATTCCCTCTGGGAGGGGCCATTCATCATCCACCTGTGGCCTTATTCTCAAGTTAACCCTTGTTCTTTAGCTGTTCCCTTCCATGCACACACTAGGAACACGCTCCAGCTGTTTGTCTGCCTCATTGATGTCTGACTCTGAAAGCAACTGATAACTGGCTTACAGCCCTGGCCACCTCTCTGCCTCCGATGCAGAGCCCTCTTCAGAGTCTTCCCCAGACTCCAGGACTGGCCCATGTTCCTCCTCAACCTCCTCACTGTCCGAATCTGCTGCCAGCTTTGCTAGCTGCTGGTGAGCTACAACAGAGATAGAGTAAGTGAGTGCACTATACTCCTTTACTTTCTCTATGTGTGAGAAAGAACTAAAACACTACAATTGATCAAAGTGGCTTGTCTCAAAATGGCTGTACATTGAAATTTCTTTTTCAGACTCATTTTGATGGCACTTTTCAATTAGAGAGAGTGGGACGAAATTGCCACAGCTTGATAACTGTCTCCTTTTCCTCTTTTTTTTTTCCTTCTTTCTTTTAGGCTGAGATATTTATTCCCTATTTCTCTATTAAGTAGAAAGTGACCTCAACCATTTTGAAGGAGGAGGGATTTCTTCATTTATCCTTCACCTTTTGAAAGCTAACACTTGCTATCTAAATATGAAAAACCACTGTGGTTTGTCTTGTCCAGTATCCAAAGCATTATTTGGTCTCTCCAGATAAACCTATCAGGCTTGGTCTACTTTTTGTACTCCTAAAATGGTTATCCCCCCACCCTAATTTCTATTACATGTGTATATCTAGCAAGATTTAGTAAAGATTAGAAAGGCATTGATTTTTATGAAAACATTATCCAGATAAGCTCTATTACAGTCGATACTAATGAAAATGTTTTCAGAATATCACAAAAATTGGATTGCGTGTCTGTCTGTCTGTCCATCGACCATTTATAAAAACAATAAATCTTTAATGATTTTGCTTCGTAAATTACTCTAGGGGGGCTAAATTGTGCTTGATAGATAAAACCAGCTCTTAAGTCTGGAGCTTCAGTTGCCTGAAAGTTCAGAAATAAAGATTTGCTCAGGTGCTAGCCTTCGCTTTCCTTATAACTTCTAAGTGGGAATAATCAATTTCTAATCTCTTTTCTGGTTTCAGACTATTACCTCTGGGCTTTGGGTTTTTAATGCTTTTCCTTCAATTTTTAGAAATTGTCAGAAACACACAGCACCTGTACCACATAAATAACAATAGGAGTTTCTGAAGGTTCAGGCCTTCAGATAGTTCTGTAGCTAATTTTCCCTCTGCATTTGACAGATAAAAAGTCTGCAGGCTTGGCCATGACCTATTTATTTATTTATTGTTTATTTATTTATTTATTGTTTATATTTATATACCGCCCTATCTCCCAAAGGACTCAGGGCGGTTTACAGGCATTTAAAAGCAATAAATACAATTCTAAAAACAATTAAAAAACTTATTCAAAAGCCTAATAATTAAAAATATAAAAAATTAAAACCCAAGTTAAAACCCACAAACTAAAAACTAACTCAGTCCTGCGCAGTTAAATAGGTATGTTTTAAGCTCGCGGCGGAAGGTCCGAAGGTCCGGAAGCTGACGAAGTCCTGGGGGCAGTTCATTCCAGAGGGTGGGAGCCCCCACAGAGAAGGCCCTTCCCCTGGGCGTCGCCAGACGACATTGCCTCGCTGACGGCACCCTGAGGAGTCCCTCTCTGTGAGGGCGGGTCGGTGAGAGGTATTCGGTAGCAGTAGGCGGTCCCGTAGATAACCCGGCCCTATGCCATGGAGCGCTTTAAAGGTGGTCACCAAAACCTTGAAGCGCACCCGGAAGGCCACAGGTAGCCAGTGCAGTCTGCGCAGGATGGGTGTTATACGGGAGCCACAAGGGGCTCCCTCTATCACCCGCGCAGCTGCATTCTGGACTAACTGCAGCCTCCGGATGCCCTTCAAGGGGAGCCCCATGTAGAGAGCATTGCAGTAATCCAGGCGAGACGTCACGAGTGCGTGGGTGACTGTGCACAGGGCATCTCGGTCCAGAAAGGGGCGCAACTGGCGCACCAGGCGAACCTGGTAAAACGCTCTCCTGGAGACGGCCGTCAAATGATCTTCCAAAGACAGCCGTTCGTCCAGGTGGACGCCTAAGTTGCGCACCCCCTCCATCGGGGCCAATGACTCGCCACCGATGGTCAGCCGCGGATTTAGCTGACTGTACCGGGATGCCGGCATCCACAGCCACTCTGTCTTGGAGGGATTGAGCTTGAGCCTGTTTCTCCCCATCCAGACCCGTACAGCCTCCAGACACCGGGACAGCACTTGATAGCCGTTGGGGTGGTCCGGCGTGGAAAGGTACAGCTGGGTGTCATCCGCATACAGCTGATACCTCACGCCGAAACCACTGATGATCTCACCCAGCGGCTTCATGTAGATGTTAAACAGAAGGGGCGAGAGGATCGACCCCTGCGGCACCCCACAAGTGAGGCGCCTCGGGGTCGACCTCCGCCCCCCTGTCAACACCGACTGCGACCGGTCGGAGAGATAGGAGGAGAACCACCGATAAACGGTGCCTCCCACTCCCAATCCCTCCAGCCGGCGCAGCAGGATACCATGGTCGATGGTATCAAAAGCCGCTGAGAGGTCTAATAGGACCAGGGCAGAGGAACAACCCCTATCCCTGGCCCTCCAGAGATCATCCACCAACGCGACCAAAGCCGTCTCTGTGCTGTAACCGGGCCGGAAACCGGACTGGAACGGGTCTAAATAGACGGTTTCATCCAGGTGCAGAAACTGATATGCCACCATACTCTCTACACCTTTCGCGGGGAGGAGAAGGTTGGAGACCGGACGATAATTACCTAAAACAGCCGGGTCCAGGGAAGGCTTCTTAAGGAGGGGTCTCACCACCGCCTCTTTCAAGGCGGCCGGAAAGACGCCCTCCACCAAAGAAGCGATCGTAATCGCCTGGAGCCAGCCTCGTGTCACCTCCTGAGTGGCCAGCACCAGCCAGGAGGGGCACGGGTCCAGTAAACACGTGGTGGCATTCAGTCTACCCAACAACCTGTCCATGTCCTCGGGAGCCACAGGGTCAAACTCATCCCAGACAATGTCACCAAGACCACCCTCGGACGCCTCACCTGAGTCACCGCAATCTTGGTCCAACCCGTCCCGAAGCTGAACGATTTTATCGTATAGATAACCGTTAAACTCCTCAGCACGTCCCTGCAGCGGGTCATCCCGCTCCCCTGGTGAAGAAGGCAGTCACCCGGAACAGGGCGGCTGGGCGGTTATCTGCCGACGCAATGAGGGAGGAGGCATAGCAACGCCTCGCTTCCCTCAATGCCACTAGGTAAGTCCTTGTATAGGACTTCACTAGTGTCCGATCAGCCTCTGAACGGCTAGACCTCCAGGAACTCTCTAGGTGTCTTCTCCGGCGCTTCATCCCCCTCAGCTCCTCGGAGAACCAGGGAGCCGGTTGGGACCTGCGCCGGGTCAGAGGCCGCAAAGGCACGACACGATCTAAGGCCCCCGCCGCGGCCCGTTCCCAGGCCGCAACAAGTTCCTCAGACGTGCCGTGAGCCAGACCCACAGGGAATGGCCCAAGCTCCATCCGGAACCTCTCCGGGTCCATCAGGCGCCTGGGACGGAACCAACGCATCGGCTCCGTCTCCCTGCGGTGTTGGGTGGCGGTCAGAAAGTCTAGGCGAAGGAGAGAGTGATCTGACCATGACAAAGGTTCGATGACTATTTCCTTTAAGTCCAGATCTCTCAACCACTGACCAGAGACAAAAATCAAATCGAGTGTACCACCCCCAGTGTGGGTAGGGCCATCAACTACTTGCGTCAGGTCCAAGGCCATCATGGAAGCCGTGAACTCCCGAGCTGCTGTCGATGACGAGCCGGAAGAAGGCAAGTTAAAGTCCCCCATGACTAAAAGTCTGGGGGTTTCAACTGCCACCCCAGCAAGCACCTCCAGGAGCTCGGGCAGGGCAGCTGTCACGTAGCAAGGAGCCAGGTACGCGACCAGCAAGCCCATCTGACATCTATGGACCCACTTCACAAGGAGGGATTCACACCCGACAATCTGAGGTACAGTGGTCTCCCTCGGCTCCAGACTCTCTCTAATCACAACCGCCACCCCCCCACCCCTATCCTGGGCTCTCGGCTGATGAAATGCACGGAAACCTGGTGGGCACATCTGCACCAGGGGCACGCCCCCTTCTGCGCCCAACCAGGTTTCCGTAATGCCTATAAAGTCCGCGGCACCCCCCTGAATAAGGTCGTAAATTAGGGGGGCCTTATCGGCCACGGACCGTGCATTACATAACATCAGCCGAAGGCCCAGGCTCTGAGGGTCTTCTCTATAATTCTCTATATTCCTCTCTCTATAAAAGCTGTTGTGACCCAGGTTCCTGGACCCGGACTCCTGGACTCGGATGATTCAGAAAGTGAGGGAGAAGACCTGGCCAGCCCTGCTTCTCTTGAGCCCTTTCCCTCCCTGGCACCCACTCAAAGGGATGGGGAGGGGCCGGCACAGCCTGATTCCATGGAGCCTCCTTCTGATTTGGCAACGCCCCAAGAACAGTTTTGGAGCGATGCAAGGTCACGTAGACGTAATCGCCGTGCGCAGCAGCGGAAGAGTTGGGACAAAGCCAAGTCATAATTGTCATGCAGTGACATCTGCAGAGACTATAAATAGGAGGCGGGACTTCCTGGTTTTTTGTCTTGGACAAAGTAATGAGTTGGCGCGAGCTAATGAATTGGCGCGAGCTAACTATTTCAATGGAGGGAAGAATATATTCGTGAGTAATTCTGGCCTTATCTATAATTTCCTCGTTATCTCCAGAAACTTGGCAGGCCCGTGGGTAGACGTGGCCAGGACATGTATCTATGTAAATAAAAGGGGAAAAAAAGGAAGGCCTCTGACGGACTCTTTGCTGGGAGTATTGGGGGAAGGGAAACAGAACATTTTGTCCAAGACCTGACTAAAACATCTTCTACCAAAGATGGATCAGCAGCAGGTACAGCAGCAGTTAGAGCAGCTACAAGCAGCTAATCAACAGCTCCAGCAGCAAGTGGCTCACTTGGCAGGCCAACTTGCTGCCAGGAATGTGCCTGCAGCCCCCCCCCATCCTCCCACTCCTCCTCCTCGTCGCAAGTGCCCGATAACCGTGCGGATAAGTTTTCTGGGCACCCTGAGATGTTCCCGACCTTCTTGGGACAGTGCCAGCTCTACATGGCTATGAGGCCAGAGGATTTCCCAGACGACCGGGCTAAGGTGGCCTTCGTGATTAACCTACTTTCCGGCTCGGCTGCTCGATGGGCCACGCCCTCTTGCTCCAGGACAGCCCCTGCTGGCGGACCAACAGCGTTTTGGCAGCACCTCGCACCATGTATGAGGACCCGTTCAATGCTGACGGCAACCAGGCGCCTTAAGGAACTCAGTCAAGGAAACGCCCCTGCAGGAGTACATCGCGAATTTCGTCTTTTGTGCCAGGACTCTGACTGGAATGATGCAGCGCTGGTGGGCCGCGTTCCAGGAGGGACTCTCAGAGGAATTGCAAGACGAGCTGGCCCGCGTGGGCGCGCGGACCTCGACAACTTGGTGCCCTTGTCTCCGCCTCGATGCCCGTCTGCAACGGCGACCGTCCCGTCGCACCCCCCGGGACCCGCCGTCGACATCTGCGCCCCCACTTCCTGCACCACCAGCACCCAGGGTCGCCCCACGTTTTGTAACCGCTGCGGAAGGGGCCATGCAGTTGGGGGCGGCCAGATCTCGCCTGACAGCCCAGGAGCGGAACCGGGCGCCAAGGGGATTGTGCCTGTACTGTGGGGAGCCCGCCACCGCCGCTTCTTGCCCCAGAAAGCGAAGTGGGGCACGACGCCGGTCCCGAATCACAGCGTGACCAATCGGGAAGGGGAGCAGGCCCGACCTCGGGGAAACCCTAGGGCGGGCACGTACTAAGCCCCCACTGGACGTTGCGGAAGTAGACTCTGGGCCCCCTCGGCATCTGATTCTGGACACACGGATATGGTTGGGGAACCAGTCGGACGGGCTCCAGGCGCATGCGCTGGTGGACTCAGGGCCACAACAAACTTTATGGACCAGGCCTTTGTGACCCAGTTTGCGGTCCCGTGGTTCCGTGGACCCTCCGATGCGGTAGAGACAATTGATGGGCGAGAACTGGTGTCCGGCCCCATTAAATTTGCCACCCAGCCTTTGCGCCTGGCTATTGGGGACCATGAGGAGGCGATCCAGTTTTATGTCACGGCGGACCTTCATTTTCCTTGGTCCTTGGGATGGCCTGGCTTGGACCCACGATCCTCAGGTGGCCTGGTCGCGGAACACCATCTCTTTCCCGAGTCTGCAGTGCGTCGATCACATCCGCCACACCTGTGCCGGCCAGAACGTCCCCACCGCTGCCATCACCTTGCCTCCTGTGCTGACTTCCCCGGCGTGGTCAGCGAGAAGGAGGCCGACCGACTACCCCGCATCGGCCCTCGATTGCCCCGTGGACCTTCTGCCCAACGCACCACTGCCTGTGGGACGCCTGTATTCCATGTCGGAGCCCGAGTTGGCCGCCCTCAGGGACTTCCTGGACAAAAACCTGGCCCGAGGGTTCATCCGGCCTTCAAAGTCCCCTCTCTCGGCCCCGGTCCTCTTTGTGAAGAAGAAGACAGGGGACTTGCGCCTATGCTGTGATTACCGCCGGCTAAACGCCATTACGGTGCGGAATCGCTACCCCCTGCCGCTCATCCCGGAGCTACTGGAAAGGTTGCGGAGGCCACGATCTTCACCAAGCTCGATCTCCGGGGCCTACAACCTGGTGCGGATACGAGAAGGAGGCGAATGGAAGACGGCATTCGCACCCGATACGGACACTACGAATACACTGTCATGCCATTTGGGTTGACCAATGCTCCCGCCGTTTTCAGCACTTCATGAGCAGCGTGTTCGAGACATGTTGGATCGGTTCGTGGTTATCTACCTCGACGACATCCTGATTTACTCGGTCCAGGAAAGCCACCTTCGACACGTCAGTCTGGTTCTGCAACGCTTGCGGGAGCAACAATTCAATGCGAAGCTGGAGAAATGCGTCTTCTTCCGGACTTCCATAGAATTCCTCGGGCATATCATCTCGCCCCAGGGCATAGCCATGGACCCATGTAAAGTAGAAGCTTTGTGTAGCTGGGAAGCCCCTCGTCGGGTGAAGGATGTTCAGCGCCTACTGGGCTTCGCCAACTACTACCGGACCTTCATCCCGGGCTTCGCCACACTGACAGCTCCACTTACCCAGCTCCTCAGGAAGAAGATTGCATTCCGGTGGGGTCCCCCGCAGCAAGAAGCATTCACAGCCCTCAAGAAAGCCTTCGTCACGGAACCCGTCCTGAGGCATCCCGACCCGCTCCGGCCTTTTGTGGTGGAAACGGACGCGTCCAATGTGGCTCTGGGACGCGTGCTGCTACAGGCTCCGACGAATGGTGGCACACTTTTCCCCTGCGCTTACTACTCCCGGAAACTCAACCCTTCCGAGCGCAACTACACTATCTGGGAAAAAGAGTTGCTGGCTATCAAGGCTGCATTCGAGGCTTGGCGACACCATCTGGAGGGGGCCCGACATCAGGTGGAGGTCGAGCGGACCATCGGAATCTCGAGCACCTCACCACAGCTCGGAAGTTAAACCAGCGGCAGATCCGGTGGTCGTTGTTTTGCCGGTTCAACTTCGCGTGACCTACATTCCCAGCGGTCACAACCGAGGCGGATGCCCTGTCCCGCAAGCCAGAGTACCTCTGCGCCAAGGACCCCCTTCCTCCACGGACAGTGCTGCCGGCAGAAGCCTTGGCCGCAGCACGGAAGCCAGTGGACTTGCGGGCCCAGGTGCGAGGCGCAGCGCCAGGACGCCTGGGCGCAGCAAAGGAGGCGGAGGTGGGCCCCACGTCTCCTTGGACCTTGGAGGAGGACTTACTCAAGTTTCGGGGGCGATTATATGTACCCACAGGACCACTCCGAGCCCTCGTCATGACCCAGTGCCACGACAACCCTGCAGCAGGACATTTTGGGTTCTTCAAGACCCTCCACCTGGTGACACGGACCTTTTGGTGGCCCCGAGTGCGGCATGATATACATGCCTACGTGACATCCTGCGTACCGTGCCGGCAAGCCAAGACCGCCACGGGGGCCCCCCCCGGGCTCCTCCAACCCTTGCCGACACCCGACAGACCCTGGGGGGGGATCTCTATGGATTTCCTGACAGACCTGCCGCCGTCCTCTGGGTTCACCACGGTGCTGGTGGTGGTGGACATGCTCACCAAGATGGCACACTTCATCCCATGCCGCGGACTGCCCACAGCCGCAAAAACGGCCCGTCTCTTTCTGCAGCACATCTTCCGCCTCCATGGTCTACCGGACAGGGTGGTTTCGGACCATGAGTTCAGTTCACAGCCCGCTTCTGGAAGAGCCTGATGGCGCGTTGGAGGTGCAGGTATGTCTGTCGTCATCGCACCATCCGGAGACCGGCGGGGTACAGAGAAGGTCATCGGTATACTGGAACAGTATCTCCGTTGCTTCATCAACCAGCAACAGGACAACTGGGCGACTACCTGTCCCTGGCGGAGTTTGCTTTTAACAACTCTCAGCACACCTCTACTCAGATGACCCCGTTCTTTGCCAATGTGGGGTACCATCCGGCTCTTCCTCTGGCACCACCGGACTCTCCTGTTCCCGAACGCAGACCTTCCTGACGGAATTGCATGCGGTCCAACAGTTGGTACGTCAGCAGCTGAATCGGGCAAAGGAGGATTACAACGGTCCGCCGACCGCTCCCGACGGGCAACGCCCCGCTGGCAGTTGGAGACCGGTGTGGCTCTCCACCAAACACCTCCCGTCCGACCGCCCGGTAAAGTTGGACCACCGATTCATCGGCCCGTTCCTGTCGAGGCAGTCATCAACCCGGTAGCCTACCGACTGACCCTGCCACGATCCATGCGGATCCACCCGTTTTCACGGTCCCTTCTGGTTCCTGAGGCCACACCGAGTCCCCTTCGTGCCCAACAGCACCGTCACTGTCGCCGAGGACGGATCGGAGGAATCTGAAGTCCACAGCGTCGAGACTCCCGCTGGCTGAAGGGTCGTTTCCAATATTTGATCGCGTGGAAGGGATACGGGACTGATTTCTCCTGGGTAGATGCCTCCGGCGTTCATGCCCTGACCTGGTGCAGGCCTTCCATGAGCAGAACCCAGCCCGACCGCATCCCGATCGTCAGCCCGGGGAAGGGCCCTGCGGTGAGGATAGTGTTGTGACCCAGGTTCCTGGACCCGGACTCCTGGACTCGGATGATTCAGAAAGTGAGGAGAAGACCTGGCCAGCCCTGCTTCTCTTGAGCCCTTTCCTCCCTGGCACCCACTCAAAGGGATGGGAGGCCGCACAGCCTGATTCCATGGAGCCTCCTTCTGATTTGGCAACGCCCCAAGAACAGTTTTGGAGCGATGCAAGGTCACGTAGACGTAATCGCCGTGCGCAGCAGCGGAAGAGTTGGGACAAAGCCAAGTCATAATTGTCATGCAGTGACATCTGCAGAGACTATAAATAGGAGGCGGGACTTCCTGGTTTTTTGTCTTGGACAAAGTAATGAGTTGGCGCGAGCTAATGAATTGGCGCGAGCTAACTATTTCAATGGAGGAAAGAATATATTCGTGAGTAATTCTGGCCTTATCTATAATTTCCTCGTTATCTCCAGAAACTTGGCAGGCCCGTGGGTAGACGTGGCCAGGACATGTATCTATGTAAATAAAAGGGGAAAAAAAAAAGGAAGGCCTCTGACGGACTCTTTGCTGGGAGTATTGGGGGAAGGGAAACAGAACAAAAGCATAGCAAACGCAGGTGACTCTAGCTGTTGAATTCTGCTAAATTTGTTGCTTTGTTTTTAATTCCTCACTGGTGGAAACTACCAGATTACTCCAATTGCAATCATGGAGAGATCACCCATGTTTAATATTCATCTAGATATTTAGCAATGAGAATCTGTAATTTCCACATGGTTAGATGGTATGACTGGCTAAGGTACAATCTGGAACCATTAAAAATAAAATGGAAACATGCCACAAGGCCATAGTGCCCCTAGATAAGCAATTACAATTCAGTAATTGCAGCTCTCGGGGATGGAAATGAGATATGATTTAAGCAATTTGAAGGATAATTGATTTGGACTGCAAATTTGAGTTTTTTAACAGCGGCAAACGTTTTTAGGAAAAACCCCGTGCCCTTCTGAATGGGAAACATTCATTCATGGCTAATCTATATACGTTAAAATATGCAATCAGTTTTCCACCTCAAATTCTGGGTGACTTTTTCCCCCAAAGTCCGTTATTTCAAATTGTGTTTATTTCAGTATGTACTGATTTGATGCATTTTAATAGATTTTAAATTAAAAATTCAGTGGAATATTATTTTTTTTTATAAAAGCCAGCGTTTATCCAAGTTATGATGTTTTTCATAGGCTTTTGATTTGGGAAAGCTGGGTATTCCAGAATTTATCAACATCAAATTCAGTATGAAACTCTCAGAACCCTGAACTGTAGTCAGCACATTGTTCACAAACTGTGTTCATATTAATCACATGATTGCTTGCTGTTTTTTTGAAAGGACTTGTCATATGAACAAGCCAGTTAATACAGATACAGGTAGTCCTTAGCTTAGGACCACAATTGAGCCCAAAATGTATCTTGCTAAGTCAAGAAATTTGTTAAGTGTCTTTTGCTCCATTTTATGACTTTTCTCACCACCTTTGTTAAGCGAACCACTGCAGTTCTTAAATTAGTAACACGGTTGTTAAGTGAATCTGGCTTCCCCATTGACTTTGCTTGTTCGAAGGTTGCAAAAGGGGATCACGTGACCCAGGACACTGCAACCGGCACAAATGTGAGTCAGTCGCCAAGTATCCGAATGTAAATCACATGACCAACGCGACACTGCAAAGGTCGTAAGTGTGCGAAACGGTCAGAAGTCATGTTTTTCAGTGCCGTTGTAACTTTGAATGGTCACTAAATGAATTGCTGTAAGTCAAGGACTACATGCAGTCCTTGATTTATGATTGCAACTGGGACCAGAATTTCTTTAGCTAGGCCAGGCAATTGAGTTGTGCCCGATTTTATGCCACTGGTGTTAATTTTTGCCATTGCTGTTAAGTGAATCACTGCAATTGTTAGGCAAATCATGTGGTCATTAAGCAAACACAGCTTCCCCATTGACTTTTATGTGCTGGAAGCCAGCTGGGAAAGTCACAAATGGCAATCACATAACCCCGGGATGATGCAACCATCATAAATACAGTATATGCCAGTTGCTCAAGTGCCTGAATTTTGATCGTATGACAATTATAAGTCTGAGGACTGATCATAAGATACTTTTCTTAGAATGTAACTTTGAATGGTTGTTAAATGAATTGTTATAAGCAAAGGTGGGATTCTACTGGTTCAGACCGGTTTGGGCGAACCATTAGCTCTGATCTTCAGCTGTGAGCGAACCGGTTTGCTCTAATTTTGAAGTGGGCCCACCCGCCCGCCCCTGCTTTATACTCACCTATATTTCCATTTCCAAAGCCCGGCTGATCAGGGTGGCAGAGTGGATTGCTGCACCTCAGCTGTTTTCCTTGCCAGCAGTAATGTGGAAGGTGAGTTTTCTCCAAACTGTGCACATGCACGCAACAAGAGCACGTGCGCAAAGCGCATGCTTAGTGAACCGGTTGTTAAACCGGCAGGATCCCACCCCTGGTTATAAGTCAAGGAATTTCTATATAAAGTTTTTAGTTGAACAGTGTTTCTTATACACATCTAAATGTTTTACCACTTGTATGATCTGGTTAACGTTATGTGTACCATGTGGGTTACAACATGAACTTGAAATAGAACCTACCGTAATCTGAATATACACTGGAACCTTTGGTCGTGACTGTAATTCATTCCATAACTTTGATCACAACTCGATTTCATCGTGACCCGAACCTAATTTTGGAAATTTGGTGCTTACAAAAAAAAAATGGCTGCCAAAAAAATTGTGAATTTTTTGTTTGGAACCCAATTTGGTCATGATTAGAAGCTTTTGTGACCAGAGATTCACTGTATATTATAGGAATACACCTGTTGGCAAGAAGAAATTAGCACAAGGTACTTTTAGATTCTCCATCACAGGGGTTTCAAACTCATGTCACCTTGGTGGTGTCACAGGACATATTGGGACTTTTTTCCCCTTTGCTAAACCAGGTGTGGGTGTGGCTAATGTGTCACAACACATCCGGCCTGTGGGCCAGGAGTTTGACAGCCCTGCTCCATCAGGTCTAGAAAATTCATAAAAGTAAAGATCATCACAAATCCCATTTGAACCAAAATTAAAATCTGTTCTCATATCTCAAAACTGGGGGAAATATAATAAATTAGATCGTTTTCACCATTTCTCTGTTATTCTAAGTGGAATCCATCAAGGTATTTTGGGTTTAAAAACTCCCTATTTTCATTATTCAAGCTCCTGACAATTTTCCCATTATTCAGTAAAGACACTTCAAGAAATGGTGACCGGGGTAATCGTGGGAAATAATGGTGGTGCATTCCATTTGTAATCTATGTTTATTTTATTTTATTTATTTAATCATATTTATATACCGCCCTATCTCCCAAGGGACTCATGTGAATTATTAAATAAGGCTGATACAAACAATACAGTCTAAAGAAAAATGAGGGCACCTTATTATATCGAACTGCCCTCTAGGTTTTCTCAGTCACATTTATCTAAGTTCTTGACAAAAAGCAAGGTGTTTTTTTTTTAATGTGCCCTATGGAAAAGAGAGATATGGCTGCTGTTTTCCCTCGATCTCAAGAATGATCTATATATCTAATGTCCTGCATCCCAATTTTTGGTCTTTATTGTCAGTGATGGATAGTGTTGATGAGAGAGGACCCCCCGCCCCCAGAAGAATGAAATATTATATTTCCCTGGATGATAAAAGAAGAAATATGTTTTAAAAACAGAAAACAGCTCCCTGCCCCCAGCAGTTATTTAGTGCCCATTAAGAAAGACTGGGCCAGTCTATCTACAAGACAAAAGATCTCCAGCTCCCAGGGTGATGGGATTAAAACATGACCCTCCAGAACATAATAGGATTAACCCATCTAGCAGCAGAGCTCACCACATTGGCCCAATCACTTGGTGACATTGTATCACCCAGCAGACTTCAACCAAACCTGGGACTCAGACAACCTACAAAGTTAGCTATGATCCGTACAATAGCCAATAGAATACCTGTTCTTGCACAGGAACAGGAAGTTCAAGTTCAAAGCCGAAGGGAAAGTATAAAAGCTACCCACTCTCAACCCCATGTGGTCAGCTGCCCAGAACCACCCATGTGCTTCTGCTTCATCAGTAAATGGACCCTCTTTCCAATCAGCCTCCAGCCTCCATTTTGTCTCCAGTGCCTTTCTCCTGGCTTGGAACTGAACCAGATGGATATGTCTTCCAAGACTGATTTATGAAATAGAAGACACAAAAGTTAAATTCTATCTTAGCAAATTAGTCTTCAATCTGTAAAAATCAAGTTTTGGATTCTAGATGGACTGTGTTTAACAGGGAAAATACAGGTAATCCTTGAGTTACAACCACAATTAAACCCAAAATTTATGTTGCTAAGTGAGACATTTGTTAAGCAAGTTTTGCTCCATTTTACGAATTTTCTTGCCACATTTGTTAAGTGAATCATTGCATTTGTTAAGTTAGCAACAGGGTTGTTAAGTGAATCTGGATTCCCCATTGACTTTGCTTGTCAAAAAGTCGCAAAAACTGATCACATGACTCCAGGACATTACAACTATCATAATATGAGTCAGTTGCCAAGTGTCTGAATTTTGACTTTGCTTGTCAGAAGGTCGCAAAAACTGATCACATTACCCAAGGACCCTGAAACCATCATAAATATGAACCAGGTGCTAAGCATCTGAATTCTGGTCATGTGGCCATGGGGTTGCTGCAATGGTCATAACTGTGAAAAACTGTCACAAGTCACTTTTTTGAATGCCCTTGTAACTTTGAACGGTCACTAAATGAACTGTTGTAAGTCGAGGACTACTTGTACTGATAGAGAATACAAGCAAATAAAGGCAACACAATCGCTTTGTTTATGCAATATTTTTTCTTGAGGTTCTCTTCTTTTAGAAAAATACTAGGCCATTTTAGGAAGACTTTTTTTTTCCTAATCTACTTTTTACCGTCTTCTCAAAGACTGTTCAGTAGTCTCTTTTATACCATGTGGAACACATTTAAATAGTTGACAGATCTAATTCAAAGGTTGGTGTTGCAATCCTTTTAAAATTATTCCCTTTCCAAATACAAGCTGCCCTTATAGCTAGTCTACCAGAGGATGTGCATCTTTCTACCTGCCTGGCAAAATGCTCATATTTTTAATATTCATAAAAGATGATCCTTTCATCAACTTAATCAAATGTTGTTCTCTGCAGAGGCTTCAACAATTGCTTGCGTTACACATGACTGATCAGACTGAGTACTGGAAAGTTAGCATTTCGATGTAAGCTGCCTAGAGTCATTGATTGAGAGGGGCGGCTGTAGAAATTGCATACATACATACATATATGTATATATTAGACACCTTACCTTTGTTAGTGTTTGCACAGGGTTTTTTTATTTAAAAGGAAGCATAAAGAAGTAAATGAAAGGCATAGCCAATATATTAAAATTATTGCAGTTGTTTTAAATTTCTTCCAGGTTGTTATTCTACATTTTGTAGTTATTAAGAGTTCAGAGATGCATAAAACATTTTGAATAATGAATGTTGAACATCTATATTTTGTTGTGAGTAATGTTCATAAGGGCAGGAAGCTATATTTGAAATGAAGTATACATCTGAAATGGGATGCGGTGGCTCAGTGACTAAGATGCTGAGCTTGTTGATCAAAAGGTCAGCAGTTCAGCGGTTCGAATGCCTAGTGCCGCATAACGGGATGAGCTCCCGTTACTTGTCCCAGCTTCTGCCAACCTAGCAGTTCGAAAGCACGTAAAAAATGCAAGTAGAAAAATAGGGACCACCTTTGGTGGGAAGGTAACAGCATTCTGTGCGCCTTTGGCGTTTAGTCATGCCAGCCACATGATCACAGAGACGTCTTCAGACGGCGCTGGCTCTTCGGTTTTGAAACGGAGATGAGCTCTGCCCCCTAGAGTCGGGAACGACTAGCACACATCTGCGAGAGGAACCTTTACCTTTTATACATCTGAAAGTTTTCTCCCTCTTGTTTTTAAGGGTGGAATTAATGGCTTGACAGGAGATCTGGAGTTTGCAGAAAATGGCGGGAACCCCAATGTTCTGTTTGAGATACTAGGGACAAACTATGGAGAGGAACTGAGCAGAGGAATCCGCAAGGTAAAAGTCTTTCTTGTCTTTTTTTGGAAATGTTTCAATAGTGTTAAAGAACATTTTGGCAATAAACAATTGCAATAAATATAACTAACTGACCGGAAAAAATGTTTTTAGGAAAAAAGATTAAAAGTTGCTTTGAAATGTGTTTTGGATGTTTGTTGTTCTTGATAAGATGATCAAAATATCATTAAATTGTTCACAGATCCATCTGTGGAAATATGGCCCTTATGAGTAGTTTCTGGCAAGATGTGGTAAAGACCGCTGTTTAGTATATAGTAATTATGTCCCCCACAATGATATTTTACATTGACATGAACACAAAGTCTTGAACTCAGAGGATGCACGTCTGTTTCAAAATGTTAATTATCGAACGGGAAATCAAGTAGAAAATTAAGTATTTTAGCTTCTCATTTTCTAATAAATGAAGGTACATATTTTGAGAAATTGCTATAATGGGTGACATCTGCTGTTGTTGTTGTTTTTTAAAAAACCATATTGATATTAAATGTATGATGAATTGATCTGTGGGTGGCCTGATGGGCATTCTTTAAGTTTTATATGTGAATAAAAACAAACAAATAAATATGATTTGCATAAGGATTAAATTTCCACTTTCTCCCTGTTCAAATTGTTTCACTCCCTAGAAAAATAGAAAAGAAACTTGGTTCCTCTTAGAGCTGGGATTTTTTAGCTTTTCTTCAGATTAGGCTGCAAAGGCATGAAAAATAAAACTTTGGAGTATTAATTCAGAATAAAAAAAATACTAGTATTTCATTCTGAACAGAATGAAATGAGTTCATTCTGAACTCATTTTTGTTAATGAGTAATCTGAGGTACTGTTGAAATCAAAGAAATGCTAATTGCATGGTTTGGGGTGAATTTCATTCAGAAATCTAAATGTATCTAGTGTGTGCATAAACATTATTATGGTTGGTCACACAGTCAGACAAATGTTCAGACTGGAGTTGGCATTTTTGACCACTTATCAAGTCCTTCCCAAGGACCTGGGATAGGTTGGTGTGGATGTTCGATGGTGTTACCGATCTCATCACAGGATGTAAGTTGTTTCAAGTAAAGCTGCCTTTTGCAATTGACTGATAGTGAATTTGCCAATGCCAACAGTGTTCAAATGGTAATCCAGTTGTTGTGGGATTGCACCCAAACCATCTATTACTATTTATTTTTTTATTTTGTTAAATACATATTAAATAATATATATAAATATAAGCATGAATTGAATACATAAAATGAATACAATTAAAGGGAAGATTAGGATAGGGTTGGTAGGCATGCTGGTGCTCTTATGCACGCCCCCTACACACCTCTTAGGAATGGGGTGAGGTCAACAGTAGACAGTTTTAGGCTAAAGTTTTGGGGATTTTGGGATGAGACCATAGAGTCTGGTAGTGCATTCTAGGCATTAACAACTCTGTTACTGAAGCCATATTTTCTTCAGTCGAGATTGGAGCGGTTCACTTTAAGTTTGAATCTATTGTGTGCTCGTGTATTTAGCTATATGAGAATAATTCTTGGCATTGGTAAGGTAATATTTTTGTTTCTGATTAAGTTGGGATCATGTTACATTTTATTTTTATATATGGAAATGGGACCTTACCTTAGGGTAGGATAAGTTAAAGTCAATCGAGATCAGCTGTATATATTTAACATTTATGCTGTATTAAAAAGGGGACTTATAGCCTTGAGAGATTTCTTGTTTCTTGTCAGCAAGTCTAACTACTAACCTATAAAATTAACGTTTGTTTGTTTGTTTGTTTTTTGCTATACTGTATCTTGTTTTCTAACCACTGACTTAGATGATGTCAAGTTCTATGAAAATCAGGCTGCTATAAGAGCTTGTTAAATGTCAGCCATTTTAAAAAAAAGTTTTCTGTGAAAAAAAGAAATGCTACCTTTTTCTGTTTTTTGGAATTCTAAGTGTCTGAGGAAGCTGTGTGTTTTCAATATCATTTATTGAGACTATTTAGAGATAATTTTAAACTGAGAATGGGTTGAAAAAATATTTTGTTTTTCAAAACACAAATTCATCTTGGATTTGTATTTAAAGGAACACTTTGGAATAAAATGGGCAAAGCAATATTATATATTAGTAAAGCCTTTTTGTCAATGTTCATTTTCATTTCCTAGAAGTAATGTATGTTTTATTGCTTGGTGCCTGATATATAGATAGCATCATGGATATTAAGAAATATATTCCTTTTTCATTTCTCGGTTTCTAATTTTCTACCTCCTTTTGTTCTGTATATTTTTAATGCATTGAAAAATTGTTTGTGTATGTGTATATATAATTTTTGATTAATGAATAAAATATTTCCCTATCCCACTTAATAGATGTAATATGTTATACATATACATATTACATATTTCACTATCCAATTTAATAGAGCAAAATATTATACATATTTAATAAATGTGTATAGATAAGGCTATGAATATAGAATATAGAACATGTATTTTTATATGTTAGAAACTGGCAGCAGATAGTCCTGGTGGAAAGATTGATGAGCAACTATTTATTGCATTTATTTAGATATTTATTGTGTTATCCATTTATGTATAAGATTTGCTCTGATTTCTATCCTGCAATAACAAGTCAGTGGTATACAATCTTTGGTTAATTTGAACTCAATTTATTTAAGTCATTATAATTGGGTGACTTTTACTTATATATCTGATTCTTTGAATACCAGCTATTCAATCTTTACTTACCTATCGTATCTGAAGATATTTAAAAAAATAACTAGGTAAAGAATAATTGCTAATTAGAAGGAACTTTTAATCAGTTCATTCTGGTTAATTTATATCACATTGATATAGAAATAGAGAAAATGATAAAATATCATTATTATTATTATTTATCTTCATTAATTCATTAAACATGAAACTCAGTCAACTGAACATTCAAACATGCATCACAAATACCATTGACTGGTGCTAATGGTTGATACGGGTTGCTGCCAGCATCAACCAAGTACCTTCTTAAGATTTACGATGTTCCAAGTAGCAAAGTTTTTTGCAGTTCTGCTGGTGTTATTGCAGGAAACTGCAATTTATTGATGTATCTTATAAAATTCTTGGACATGGTACCAAGTGCCCCGATACAATGGGTATCACTGTTACATGTTTCATCCATAGCCGTGTAGTTTCGATGGCCAGGTCACGATATTTAATGATTTTTTCCAGTTCTTTTTCTTCGACTCTGGCATCTCCTGGTACCGCGATGTCAATAAATTGTATGTTCGGTTTTCTACAATTGTGATATCTGGTGTGTTGTGTTCCAAGTGATGATGATGATGATTAAATAACACTCCAGAGAGCTAATTCCATAGTTGAATGTTGATAAATGTTGATGTGGAAAACCAATCTTGAGACATTTCCAACACATGCTGAGACTGCAGCATAATGCCAGAAAAAAGTTAATTGTGTTCTCATTCCTTCTAATCCCAAGGCATGTGGGTAACCCACCAGTTTCTACTATCATGCTAACCAACCTTCCCTCAGGTAGCAGATGGCTACCCCAGAATATGCTGCATATGGCAGGTACTTGGAATGCAGAAAGTTAACTGTTGCCAGTTCATTGATTAATCCAAGCCACATGTCTTTGGGGCCTTAGCACTTAGTAGTTAGAATGCAGTACTGCAGGCTACTTTTGCTGATTGCTGGCTGCCTGCAGTTCGGCAGCTCGAATCTCACCATGCTCAAGGTTGACTCAGCCTTCTATCAGGGGTGAAATCTAAAAATTTTCCCTACCGGTTCTGTGGGCATGGCTTAATTGGTGGGCATGGCTTGGTGGTCAGATGGCTGGGTGGGCGTGGCCAATAACAATAAATAATAAAAATAATAAAAAAAGTATAAAAAAACAATAAGAGGTACCAAAAACCAACTTTCACACTTTTTTTTTTGTTTGTTTACATTTATACCCCGCCCTTCTCCGAAGACTCAGGGCGGCTTACAGTGTATAAGGCAATAGTCTCATTCTATTTGTATATTTTTACAAAGTCAACTTATTGCCCCCCCAACAATCTGGGTCCTCATTTTACCTACCTTATAAAGGATGGAAGGCTGAGTCAACCTTGGGCCGGGCTCGAACCTGCAGTAATTGCAGGCTACTGTGTTCTTAATAACAGGCTTTACCAGCGTGAGCTAAACCGGCCCTTCTTTACACACACAACACAACTGACTCACACACAATGTAAAAGCAGCTGCACTTCACACTTCACATAGCCACAAAAAGCTCAAAAACCAACTTTCACACTTTACACACACACAACTAACACACACACACACACACACACACACAATACAGCTTTCTGAGATTTTGTGTGTTTGTGTAGTTAGAGTGAAACACTACAGAAACACACCAAATCTCAGAAAGCTGCACAAATATTTTATTTTATTTTATTGTGGACTTCAAATCTCAGAGTTCCTCAGCCAGCAAAGCCAGCCAGTTGATCACCGAGGAAATAGATTAGCTGAGTGATTGATTCTGTCTGGCTGAAACTGAAAGAGAGCCATGCGTTCCTCAGTAATCAGGTAAGTGCCTTAGAATCTCTACTCTTACTTGTAGAAAACATGTTTTCTACAAGTAAGAGTACAAGTAAGGTTCTGCTGTTTTTTACTTTTAAAGGCCTGTTTCGGCTGAAGCAAAACCGGCTTTTAAAAGTAAAAAAAAAACCTCTGCAGATGGTGCGGCTCAGCAGAGGCGGAGGGGGGGGCAGGGATTTTTGCTACCGGTCCTCCGAACCAGCAGCCGCCATCGCTACCGAATCGCGCGATCCCCTCCGATCTGGGAGCATTTCATCCCTGCCTTCTATCCTTCTGAGGTCTTTAAAATGAGGACCCAGATTGTTGGGGGCAATATGCTGACTTGGTAAACTGCTTAGAGAGACCTGCAAAGCACTGTGAAGTGATATATAAGTCTAAGTGCTATTGCTATCTACAGAAGGAATGTTTACTTGCCTTTTTGAATTCCAAAAGTGAGAGTTTATTCATTAGTGAATACGTCAATAGAAAATGTCATAATGTTTTGACATTGTTAGATGGCATTTGGCATTTGCTCTCTGTGTCTCTATGTTTACTTTTCATACAGCAGTAAGCCGCCTGTCTCCAATCCTTCCATTATGACTTTGAAGAACAAGTCTTAACAAGATTACAGATAAACAACTATGGGGGAAAAATTAAACATTAGCATCATTTCAGAAAGCAAAACAAAGAAAAAGGAAACAAAACAAACACAATACATCCTTCTTCGTTTTAGCATTTTCTAAAAATGCAGTGATGAAGGATATTCTCTTCTATATCCGCTGATTTTTCTTTCCTGAAGTTATTCATTGTTATTTATTTACCACTCCATAAATACCAATGAAAGGGGATCTATTTGTAATAAGAGATTGAAAATTATAAGGCATTTGATGGTGCTGCCAAATTTGTCAGAATCCCGGGCAAATGGCCTTAAATATCCCCTAAATCCGTGATGGCGAGTCATGCAGAGCCCTTTTTGTGGGCACACGCGCCACTGCCAGCTGCTCTTCTGGTTTCCGCCGCACACAGCGGCCAGCTGATATATGTAGGCACCAACAATAAATACCTGAAAATGGCCTGAAAAGTGGCCAAAAAACAGGCCGTCTTCCACATCATTTCTCTTTTTTGAAAAGTGGCCATTTTCCAAAAAACAGTCTGAAAACAGCCCAAAAAACAGCCAAAAAACAGGCATGCACGCACCAGCAAGCTGGTGTTCAGGTTTCTGGCATTCTGGCGCTCACACATGCACATGCACCAGACGTGGGTTTCAGCAGGTTCTGACCAGTTCTGGAGAACCGGTAGCGGAAATTTTGAGTCGTTCGGAGAACCGGTAGTAAAAATTCTGACTGGCCCCGCCCCCATCTATTCTCTGCCTCCCAAGTCCCAGCTGGTTGGGAAGAAATGGGGATTTGCAGAATCCTTCCCCTGGAGTGGGGTGGGAATGGAGATTTTACAGTATCCTTCCCAGCCACGCCCACCAAGCCTTGCCCACCAAGCCATGCCCACTAAGCCATGCCATGCCCACCAAGCCACACCCACAGAACCAGTAGTAAAAAAATTTGAAACCCACCACTGACATGCACACACGTTCCGGTTTGGGCACTCGGTGTTGAAAAGGTTCGTCATCACTGCCCTAAACTGTTGTAGAAAAAATGGAAAGACAGACATTCCATAGGTTGCTTTGAATTCCGAGTGATGATAATTGAAGCCACCTTTTCACTTAGCTGGTTTGTTATTCTATTATCACTACCTTTTTTAATATTTTTATTTTATTTCTCTTGTTTCCATGTTGTAAATCATTTGTAAACCACCCAAAGACGCTGGAGCCAGTGGCTTATAAATTTAAATAATAACGACCATCTGACCTTCCTTTAAGACAGGGGTTTCCAACCTTGTCAACTTTAAGACTTGTGGACTTCAGCTGGCTGAGGAATTCTGGGAGTTGAAGTCCACAAGTCTTAAAGCTGACAAGGTTGGAGATCCCTGCTTTACGAGACCTATATCGCACTGAATTTGGACCCTTTTCCTGCCTAGCACCACCAAAGAAGACAACTGAGAGAAATCAAAGCATGTCAAGGAGATACTTTCCTTCTGATCAGAGGATTCCTCTTAAGCCCAATAGTGTCTTGAAATAACAGGGTTTATTTTTCCTAAGAGAGAATAAAATCCATTCACGTAACCAGGGAAGAGAACAGCTATTCTTTCTCCCTAAAGCCCCACAAAACATAAAAAATCAATGCTATGCAGTATCTGCATAGGCCACTTCTGGATCACCCTGGGGTGCTATGAATTGTTGGAAACTGCTGGATATTTATGGTCTCTGAAAGATATTTCAGAGAGTGGAAAAAATAGAAAAATAACCTTTTTAAGATCCTGACTTTATACAATCTTTGACTTTGTACAAACTTTATAGTTTATAATGTGTATCCTTGCCATCATTTGGTAGAGTTTGATGGCTTGCCTAAGGACAGTTTCAAAACTGCAAATCTCAGTGGGTTGTTTTTTTTTAAAAAAATAATTTTGATTTCCCTCGTCCTAACTGTCAAGATTCCTGGCCTGGACTTGATGGTAAATCTCAGAAATGTCACTTCGTGGCTCACTTACATTGCTTGGCTTCACTTGGAAGTCTCAGTTAGATTAGTATCTCTGTTGTAGAGAATAACAAAGTGATACCAAATTATTAATTTCCCACTGTCAGTGAGAAGATGCAACTTCAGGGGCATTAAACTTGGATTTATTTCTCTCGTCCTTCTGAATTACAGGTGGACCTCAACTTACAACAGTTTATTTAGTGACCGTTCAAAGTTATAACAGCCCTGAAAAAATGGCTTCTTTCTGTTTTTCACACTTACAACTGTTGCTGCGCCGCCACGGTCATGTGATCAAAATTCAGACGCTTGACTCTATTTATGATGGTTGCAATGTCCCAGGGTCATGTGATCACCTTTTGCAACTTTCTTATAAGCAAAGTCAATGGGGAAGTCAGATTCACTTAACAATTGTGTTACTAACCTCACCACTGCAATGATTCACTTAACAACTGTGGAAAGAAAGCTTATAAAATGGGGCAAATTCACTGAGCAAATATTTCACTTAACAATAGAAATGTTGAGCTCAATTATGGTCCTAAGTCAAGAACTACTCGTAATTGGTATTTTGTTCAGCTCTTGAGGGTTTTGAAACTAGGTGGTTGGTGCTAAGGTGGTCTTCTGTGGATGGGCAGTTGCTGGTCTTCACCTTAACCTTCACTCTGAGTCTTACTATGGTCCACATGTCATGTTCCTATAGTTTTCGAGATCCAAATTTAGGGAATAGGTTTGCATTGTGTCTATCAGTTATGGAGACATAATTGAGCCATCAATGTATGTTTAAAGTCATATCTGTACTGAGCCTGGCAGGGTTTGATGTGAACAGTGTCAGAGCTGAAATGTGATTAGTAATAAAGGAGACTGGGGTGTGATTTAGGAACAGGAAACATTAAGGAAAAAGAGCTTTTCTACAAAAATACTTACACTGTACAGGCTATCTGTAGGGACTGAGAATCTTCCACCATCTTATCAAATACTTTTAATTGTGCTTTTGTAGAAGCAAGATAGCATAGTTGATCAGGTCCTCAAATAATTATTTTTACCACCTTTCATATCCATATCTACAACAATGTCACTGTCACATCTTTTTTTAAAAACAACCAGTTAAAATTATGCAGAAGAACCATTTACACACCAAATATAATCATCCGTTTCCACCCATTGTTATATTATGGGATAAATTATTTCCTTTTCTTGGATTTTTTAATGCTTCTAGACATTTATAATATCCTGTTCCTATTGGAATATCTGAGTTGACTAGCACTTGTTAAGTTTGGAATTCCTACTTGTGTTGGTCAGTGAAAAGCAAATGAAACTGAGATGACTGGGTCATTGTAAGCATGTCAATAGCTATTTGAGGAAACACACTTCGTTATTTGAAAACCATGGTCTTGTGATTACCACTGTTGTTTGACCTTGAATGGCAATCATTGAAAGATTCGTTCTGTTGCTGCTCTTGGTAGAAGGGACACCTGGATTATGGACTGTGCTGTGAATGAACGGAAGTAGTGAATTTGTGATTATTATGCTCCACGCTGATTGAGGGCACTTCATTAAACCTTGTTTCAATGCTTTGACACTGGTAACTGATTGGTAGTCAATTCTACTACTGTACATACTGTATGTAAGGAAGGATTTTAAAATCGTCTTAGGAGCAAGCAGTCAATGGAGATGGATAAAAATACTGATTTTGTTTAGGTTTATCTTTAAACTATAGATATTTTTATAATCTTGTTTGATAATGATGGTTCTTTTGAATTAATGATTGGATTATTGGGTTTGTTTAAGACTAAAGAAATATTGTATATGTTGTTAAATTTAGAGTTAGATATTGATTTTATTGTGTTTAACTTACAGTAAGATATTACCTGATTATATATTTGTATCTGTACTGAAGAATGTAGGAAGCCTTTCCATCCCCATTTTTTTCTTTTCACATTTTAATCTTTTCCTCTTTTGAATTTTCTTCCCCTGCTTTTTTTTTTTTTGATAATTATTTGAATTTTAACTTTCTTGAAGTTTAATAAAGCTCTATTTTAAAAAAAATACTGATTTGTTTCAGCAACATCAATGCACCATTGTTGTTGTTTTTTTAGTAACATATATAACATACAGTGGAGGGGTGCGGTGTCCTAGAAGTGGACCTCTCACCTCACAATCAGGAGGCTGTGAGTTCAATCCTAGGTAGAGGCAGATATTTCTCTCTCTAGGCACACACTGGGAATATATTTGCTGGGGAAAAACTCTGCATTGGCGACAGGAAAGGCATCTGGCCATTAAAACACTCTGCTAGCTCCATTCAGTTGCCCAAACTTCTCCCCATAAGGGATTATGGGGTCAGTAAATGAAAATGATGATATATAACACATGGCAGGTATAATTCATTTTTCCTACTCAAAATTCTGAATGCTGAATTTATATGCTATGGATCAGGGATTGTATTCACTTACCTTCGGTAGTGGTTCGCAAATGTGAGTGTGTGCAGAGCATCAAAAATGTGGATAAATGGGATGTGATTACATCTGGGCAGTTGGGCAGAGCCTCCTGCAGCTGCCGCTACAGGTTCGCCAGAAACAGATAGAACCGGCTGAATACCACCACTGCTGTGGATTCTATGAAAATCTCAGTATATAAATTGGATGGTGACAATCCTTAAAACTTTTGAGTGCCACTCTATCATTGTATTATTAGCCAGAATGCAAATCTCATGAGATTTGGTTATCACACAAACTCGTCTCCAAGAAAGCCAAAATCTGTGAGGCTCTCACAAGAGAGTTTATTGTTGCTGTTGTATTAAATCTCATAGGATGAATGCTATTGAAAAAGACCAACTATTTCTAAATTTTAAAAAGCAAAAAAAAAAGGGGGGGGCGGTATGCAGGAGATGACAGAGGTAATTTGAGTAATGAGCCAATTCTGCACAAAGAAAGGGTTTGGCGTTTCTTTTTTTGCTTCTTGTTTTAATTTGCCATGATCATACTGAACTGATGGTGCTCTTTCTTCTGTAATTATGAAGGATGAGCCAATCTTTGACAATGTAAGTGAATGCTGCCAATTTCAATGCTGTTAGATTTAAGCTGGAATATCATGGCATGCAAAGTTGCAAAATAGCATAATAGATTATTATGAACACCAATTTTACAACCCATTAGGTAAAGCTGAGTTTTTCAGCTGCTATTGGGGCCTGGTGGCACAGTGGTTAGAAAGCACTGCTGCAGGCTACATCTGCTGACTGCCAGCTGCCAACAGTTCGGCAGTTCGATTTTCACCGGCTCATGGCTGACTCAGCCTTCCATCCTTCCAAGTTTGGTAAAATGAGAACCCAGATTGTTGGAGGAAATATGCTGACTCTGTAAACCACTTAGAAAGGGCTGTAAAGCGCTGCAAAGTGGTATATAAGTCTAAATTCTATTTCTAGTATAAAGATTACACCTGTGAATGAAAAGAAATTAATAGTCTTCTTTAGTTTTTATTTGTTTGTTTGTTTGTTTGTTTGTTTGTTTTAGAGTATTTCTTTATCACCCTAATCACTGTACAATGTACAACGAGGAAACCTTAATACTGTACATCTACATTAATATAAAACAAGAACCAGATGGTGGATGTTTTAAGTTTTACTATTTTTATCTGTTCTCAGTTACTGTAACCACTAAGTGGGCCTTTTATTGTAATGGATATGAATGTGATAGATGGATAGCCCTTGACAACGCACTATGGGACATTGTTTTACCATTGAAAAACACTAGCTTCTCCAAATAACAGAACAATCGGAGTCAGGCATAGATTTGAAAGGAACATGTTCTGCTTGTGGGCTTCCAAAATGTCTACCTTTTGATCCACAGCTATCTTTACCTTTTAGGGAGTAGACTTTCCAAAGACCTTCCCTAGAGATCTGGAGTGGAACCAGCTGATTCATCCTTGGTAAGGAAGTCCCTTGCCAAATCCATAACATATAATCCTTATGAGGGGTCTTTGGTGCACTGATGATGTTACTCAGTTTGGGTAATGAAATTTCTGCAAGAAAACAAGCAAGCTCAGAGAGCACCAAAGACCCCTCATGTCAACCCTGAGCTACAAATATTCTCCTTTATTAGTATATAATCCTTAATCTTCAACCTTAATTTGGAATGAGCCTCTGATTTAATAGTCTACAAATCATCTGAGAAGCTAACTGGTTAAGAAAAGCCCTTGGAAATTCTCTTCAGTTTTAACATAATCATGAGCATTATAGGCCTTCTGCTGCAAAGCTCCCATCAGCAGATAAATCTATCAATCCAATTCTGCTCCCATTGCTTCAACTCAATATTGCTGTACCTCCAACTCCTGTGGACAATCAGAAGACCAGCATAGTCTAGACATCTTTTTGCTTTAATTCTTTTGCTTGGATTCTCTTGAATTTGCTTGAATTCTCTCTGATTGGAAAGGTCAAATTAAGATAATGGCCAAGTGGTTTTATTTGGATACCTGGGGAAGTTTGATTATGTAACTCATAAGGAAATTGAGATTAGAATATTATCCCACCTATTCAGTGGTGGGATTCAAGTAATTTAACAACTGGTTAATGATTTCTTCCAACAACCAGTTTGCCAAATGGCTCAGAAAGTTAACAACCGGTTCTCCCGAAGTGGTGCGAACTGCCTGAATCCCACCACTGCATCTATTTGTACTTACATCCAGTGGTGAAATCCTCTGCGGATTGCCACTGGTTCGCTGTCTGTGAATGCGCGGTACATGCCAAAAGCACACTGCATGTGCTTTTTAAGACTTTTTAAGTAGTAAGTAGTAACTTTAAGGTAAGTAGAACAGCAAGGCAGGGGGGACAGCTGTGCCGTGCGATTTAGCTTTGCTAGAAAGCAGGATTTCCTGCTTTCTAGTGAATATAAACCCCTTTTGGTTGGATTTTATGTTGAGACACAATATGGAAATGGCATGAATAGATCCAATGTTATGATGGTTTTTCTGGCAGTCATTTAGCAAATCATGGCAGTCATAAGTGAATCACACAATTGTTAAGCAAATCCAGCTTCCCCAGTGGGAGTTTTTTGACAGAAATTTTGGCAAACCAGGTTGCAAATTGTAATCATATATATAATAGGATGTTATAACCAATTGATCTGGTTGCCAAGTGCCCAAATTCTAATCTCATAACCCCAGATTGGTGTGATGGTCAAAAGTGTGAGTAAAGGTCACAACTCGCTTTTTCCAGGGTCATCATGACTTTGAATAGTGGTACAGTGGCCTAGAGGTGGAGCTCTCGCCTTCAGTTAGAAGGCTGTGAATTTGATCCTAAGTAGAGGCAGATATTTCTCTCTCTGAATACACTGAAAATATATCGGCTGAAAAAAAATTCCTCATTGGTGCCAGGAAGGGCATCCAGCCAATAAACACTCAGCCCCATTCAGTTGCCCAGACTCCACCCTGCAAGGGATTATGTGGTCATTAAAAGAGGAGGATGATCATAACTTTGAATCATTGTTAAACAAATAGTCACAAGTCAAAGGTTACCTGTAGTTTTATAGTCTCACACCTCCTGTGAAGTCTTTGGATTAGGTGATCCATCAGTATAAAATTGAATACTGTCAGTACAGATCTCCTAAGCCCTGCATCCTCCCAGGTATTCAAAAGCTCATGCCCTGTTTCTCCTTCAAATGAGCATGTATGCAAAATTGGTTGTGGGTTGCTCACTCCAAATTAATCATTGTGTTTTCTAGGTTAATTGTTTCCATATTTTGTTTTTATTATTGCAGCCTCCCAGAGCTCTCCAGAGTTGGCAGCCCTGCAAGTATGAATTATGAATAAAAATAAATTTGAAAGTTTACACAAAGGGCTAAGTCATAAATCATGGGTTATAGACTATGACAGCATAGTAGGGTGTGTGAATCCAACCACAGATAGCTTCCCCAACCTTTCGTTCTGCCTTCCCCAAGCTAAAAGCTTAGGAGTTTCTGCAGCTTTCTTAACTTAGTGTTCTTCAGAGGCATTGGGAATTGAAATTTAAAAATCCCAGGCAGGCATGTGTTGAAGTCCAATATATCAGGAGGCCACTGGGTCAGAATAGAAACTATTAGAAATAAATTGAGAAAGTGGAAGGAGAGAAATTATAAATTTGTCTCAAAGCTTTTTAGCCATTATTTGTGTAGTAAACGTGTTTTCCTTTTATAGTTTAAGGAAAAGGAAAATAATTATGATTGAATTGGGCAGATGTAGAGGAACCTGTTTTGCCAAGAGTATCATGGAAAGTCTAAAAAATTACAGGATAAAACATTTCCACCAGATACTATTACATCATTCAAATCCATATATTTTTTTGTCTCAGAGAACTCTGACTTTTACCAGAATGCCAGACTGATCTAAAGGTTGAAAATTAAGGAATGTACCAGGTTGGCAGCATCTAGCAATCTTTGACTGATTTCAGAAATCTAAACAGAGAAGTAAGGAAATCTCAGGGTTTTTATCTTAGACTGGGAAATCAAACACTCATCCTGGAAGAAAACAATGAAGAAAACAGTCTTTTCCATACTGTTGCCAAGATGACTGCAAATATATCCACGAATTCACCAGCAACTGAGCTCTAACAGCCATGTTCCTCCATATTTCCCACCTTAAATAGGAGTAGGATTATATATTTTTTAATTTTGTCACAATAGTATACACAAGCATCAACATAAAACAACACATCATATAAGCATACATATGAGCAAAAGTATGCAATAACTATATTAATTTGATATAATGAAAGGAAACAATAGGACAGGAACGGTAGGCACTTTTGTGCTCTTATGCATGCCCCTTATAGTCCTCTTAGGAATGGGGTGAGGTCAATAGTAGACAGTTTTTGGTTAAAGCTTTTAGGATTTTGAAAAGAAACCACAGAGTCAGGTAGTGTGTTCCAAGCATTAACAACTCTGTTACAAAGGTCATATTTTCTGCAATCAAGGTTGAAGCGGTTAACATTAAGTTTAAATCTATTGTTTGCTCTTGTATTATTGCGATTGAAGCTGAAGTAGTCTTTAACAGAAAGGACATTGCAATAGATGATTCTATGTGTTAAACACAGGTCTTGTCGGAGTCGGTTAAATTCTAAGTTTTCTAATCCCAGGATTTCAAGTCTGGTAGTATAAGGTATTTTGTTGTTTTCAGAGGAGCAGAGAATTCTTCTTGTAAAATATTTCTGGACGCGTTGTATTAATGTCAGAGATGTGGTATGGGTTCCAGACAGGTGAGCTGTATTCAAGAATAGGTCTAGCAAATGTTTTGTATGCTCTGGTTAGTAGTGTAGAGTTTTTGGAAAAGAAGCTACGCAAAATTAGGTTTACAACTCTTAGAGCCTTTTTTGCTATGTAGTTGCAATGGGCTTTGGCACTTAGATCATTTGATATGAAAACTCCAAGGTCTTTAACAGGGTGGGGGTCATCTATAAGGTAATGTCCATCAACTTTGTACTTAGTGTTTGGGTTCTTTTTTCCAATATGTAAGACTGAGCATTTGCTGGTTGAGATTTGAGATATTCTATGCTGTGTTGCCATTTTGCGCAAAGTAGAATTTTGTTGTTGATTTGACCGACATGACACACACACACACAAATATTTGCAGAAGTGAAGATTTCCTGTAAAGGACTGAAACCCCTTTCAGCTTCCCAGTTAACCTGCTCATTTGAGTTCAGCAGTGAAACAGACACTAGGACTAATATTCCATGGCAAAACTGGCTGAGCTGCCAACAGTGAGGTTTAAAACAGCATAGAGAGAGGTCAATATTGTGAAATACTGACATGCCCTCCTAATTGCTCTGCATACCAGGGAATGAACTTAACCAGGCAGTTACATTAAGTGAAGCTAGCTATTGTCGGGGCTTCTAGATAAAATGTGTCTGATTTAGTAAAGAAAAACATGTCTATCACAGAGTTTATAAAATTCACTTCTCCACCACCCTGGCCCACAAGAATCTTTGGGAATATGAACTTTTACGTATCTGCTTTATAGATATTTATACTATTTATATTTATAGATATTTCTACTATTGACCTCACCCCATTCCTAAGAGGTCTGTAAGGGGCGTGCATAAGAGCACAAGCGTGCCTACCATTCCTGTCCTATTGTTTCCTTTCATTATATCCAATTAATATAGTTATTATATACTCATACTTACATATATGCTTATATATTGTATAGTTATTACATGCTTATGCTTATATATATTGTGTGACAAAATAAATAAATAAATAAAAATAAATAAAAATTTATTCTCATATACATTTATCATCAATGAAGTGCATTTTCTTTTTACACTTCCCTCCATCTTCCTTTTGTAATTCGTATAATTAATTAATTGTATAATGTTATTTTTTGACTTTCTTTGAGGTGCAACTCAGGTAGGTGGATGGAAATTTGTTACAGGCAGCTGAAAATTATTACAATAAATCTATACAACATGTTTGAAGTTACGGGGGAAACCTAAAGATTACTAGATTGTTACTAGAACAGTGGAAAGTGTTGCTTCAGAAAAAAAAAGTTCTATTTAGAACTATCCCAGGATACCCATAGACACACACACACACATACATTCCAGAAGCCATATTCCCAGAAAGGACATTGGCCCAGAACAACAAAAAAAGAACTGTTAATTACGTCTACTGATTAAAATTAATTGCCTATAAACTAAGGTACTTACTTTACAAAATTAATTGTGCCTTATTTCAAGATATCATCCATTCTCATTCATCTATAGGTAGTTCTCCACTGATAACAGTTCACTTAGTGACCGTTCAAAATTGCAACAGCACTGGAAAAAGTGACGTATGATCATTTTTCACACTAATGACCATCGCAGCATCTCCATGGTCACATGATTTACATTCAGATGCTTGGCAACTGACTCATACAGTATATATGACGTTTGCAGTGTCTTCTGGGATCCCTGGGATCACTCTTTGCAAACTTCTGACAAGCCAAGTCAATGGGGGAAACTAGATTCACTTAACTACCACGTTACTAAATAACTGCAGCGATTCACTTAACAAATGTGGCGGGAAAAGTCGTTAAATGGACCCGTGCCCCTCCTGGCTGGTGCTGGCCACTCAGGAGGTGACACGAGGCTGGCTCCAGGCGATTACGACTGCTTCCCTGGTGGAGGGTGTCTTTCCGGCCGCCTTGAAAGAGGCGGTGGTGAGACCCCTCCTCAAGAAGCCTTCCCTGGACCCGGCTGTTTTAGCTAATTATCGTCCGGTCTCCAACCTTCGCTTTGCGGCGAAGGTTGTAGAGAGTATGGTGGCATATCAGTTTCCCTTACACCTGGATGAAACTGTCTATCTAGACCCGTTCCAGTCCGGTTTCCGGCCCGGTTACAGCACGGAGACGGCTTTGGTCGCGTTGGTGGATGATCTCTGGAGGGCCAGGGATAGGGGTTGTTCCTCTGCCCTGGTCCTATTAGACCTCTCAGCGGCTTTCGATACCATCGACCATGGTATCCTGCTGCGCCGGTTAGAGGCATTGGGAGTGGGAGGCACTGTTTATCGGTGGTTCTCCTCCTATCTCTCCGACCGGTCGCAGACGGTGTTGACAGGAGGGCAGAGGTCGGCCCCGAGGCGCCTCACTTGTGGGGTGCCGCAGGGGTCGATCCTCTCGCCCCTTCTGTTCAACATCTACATGAAGCCGCTGGGTGAGATCATCAGTGGTTTCGGTGTGAGGTACCAGCTGTACGCTGATGACACCCAGCTGTACTTTTCCACACCGGGCCACCCCAATGAAGCTATCGAAGTGCTGTCCCGGTGTTTGGAAGCCGTACGGGTCTGGATGGGGAGAAACAGGCTCAAGCTCAATCCCTCCAAGACGGAGTGGCTGTGGATGCCGGCATCCCGGTACAGTCAGCTGAGTCCGCGGCTGACTGTCGGGAGCGAGTCATTGGCCCCGATGGAGAGGGTGCGCAATTTGGGCGTTCTCCTGGATGCACGGCTGTCTCTAGAAGATCATTTGACGGCCGTCTCCAGGAGAGCGTTCTACCAGGTTCGCCTGGTGCGCCAGTTGCGCCCTTTTCTAGACCGGGATGCCCTATGCACGGTCACTCACGCACTCGTGACGTCTCGCCTGGATTACTGCAATGCTCTCTACATGGGGCTCCCCTTGAAGGGCATCCGGAGGCTGCAGTTAGTCCAGAATGCGGCTGCGCGGGTGATAGAGGAGCCCCGTGCCTCCCGTGTGATACCTATCCTGCGCAGACTGCACTGGCTACCTGTGGCCTTCCGGGTGCGCTTCAAGGTTTTGGTGACCATCTTCAAAGCGCTCCATGGCATAGGGCCGGGCTACTTACGGGACCGCCTGCTGCTACCGAATACCTCTCTCCAACCCGTGCGCTCTCATAGAGAGGGACTCCTCAGGGTGCCGTCAGCGAGGCAATGTCGTCTGGCGGCGCCCAGGGGAAGGGCCTTCTGTGGGGCTCCCACCCTTGGAACGAACTACCCCAGGACTTCGTCAGCTTCCGGACCTTCGGACCTTCCGCCGCGAGCTTAAAACACACTTATTTATTTGCGCAGGACTGAGTTAGATTTTAAATTTACGGGTTTTAAACTGGGTTTTATTTTTTATATTTTTAAATATTTGGCGTTTAGAATAAGTTTTTTAATTGTTTTTTACTCTGTATTTATGTGTTTTTAAGTGCCTGTTAACCGCCCTGAGTCCCTCGGGAGATAGGGCGGTATATAAATATGATTAAATAAAATAAAATAATAAATAATAAAACTCACTTAACAAATTTCTCACTTAGCAACATAAATTTTGAGCTCCACTGTGGTCTTAAGTCATGGAGAACTTATGTACAAAGTACTCTCAGCTTGTACACAGGCACAGTGAACACAGAATCTCTTACCTATTCCCTTCCGGGGGAAACATGAAAAATAAAAAGAAACGGCATGGAAATGGAGAAATGAAATGGGATAATAACCACAAGAATGAAAGGTAGAGGCAAAACTGGAGGTAATCAGGGACAGAAATCATCTCCAAAAGGATAGGACAAGAAGCAATGGGTGGAAACTAATCAAGGAGAGAAGCAACCTAGAACTAAAGAGAAATTTCCTGAAAGTTAGAACAATTAATCCGTGGAACAACTTGCCTCCAGAAGTTGTGAATGCTCCAACACTGGAAGTTCTTAAGAAAAGTTTGGATAACCATTTGTCTGAAGTGATGTAGGATTTCCTGCCTAAGCAGGGGGTTGGATTAGAAGACCTCCAAGATCCCTTCCAACTCTGTTATTCTATTCTATGAATTAAAATCAGTAGGCGTTATTTTAGAAGATCCATACTTTTCAGCATGAATGTCTGCAATCATTTGCATCTCCTCTTCACTCCTTTACTTTACACAGTTCCTCCTACATATCAACAAATGCAGCCTATCTCCCTTCCCTTCTCAGGCAATTAATTATTTGGAGAAAGAACTATTTCATCCTACAGGTAAATAAGGCATTAGACTGCACTAGAATGGGAAGTGCATCTAATTTGTTCTCTTATTCATTTACTAACCAAAATGTATATCTTGTCAAGCTCCCGAGGCTCTTTTTCTTAACAGCAAATGCCATCTAAGTGATCTTAAACCAGCTTAGGTCAAATTGAAAAAGCTTGTTCTCCGTGCAGGCAGAATGAAAAATGGATGAGTGAAAAGATGGAGCAAAATCTACTTGTGTCGCTTTGACTGCCTTTGTGAATAATTAAAATTTCAGAGCTGGTCACATATATCATGTGTAGCTTTCACAGTTTCCTTAGACATTTTCAATTGTGGGACTATTTTTTTTTTAAAAAAGTTCAAGTATCCGCACCATGCTTGGAAAATCAACTCAGCCAAGGATCTATTTGTTTGTTTGTTTGTTCGTTCTTTCATTAAATTTATTTGCCACTCATCTCACCACAAGGTGACTCTGCGTGACTTACAAATTAAAAGCAATAAAGCTATACTCCTTATAAAGAAGCCTGTGGAGAGCCTGAAGGTGACTCAAAGTAAGAGCACCAAAAGCTGAAGAAGAAAGATTGTGCTAGAGGTCTCAATGGAGTCTATAATGGAGTGACCTAACTCCAGTTTCTAAAACACATTTACATTATAATTATTTAAAAGCTACAGAGATCCTTGGAGCAGCAGAGTAATTAGACTTCCTGGTGAGTGTTCATATGACCCAAGGCATGAATAAGGGGAAATGGAAAGAAATAAGTACCAGGATTTAAAAATAATCCACAATAAAAAAAAAAAAAGTTGCTAAGAGTTTGGACTATGAAAATTTATTTTTTATTTCTATTTTATCTTATTTGTCAAGAACGTATTAGGTGATAAATACAAGTATAAGCATGAATTGAATACATAAAATAGAAACCAATAGAGGAAACATTAGGACAGGGACTGTTAGATTCGGGCAATAAAGAGGCAGGAGACCAGTGAGTGACAACAGCTCTTTAGTTTATAGTGAACCCAGCGAAAACATCCGGCAAAAATCCCTCCTTATATACAGTTCTGGCTGAGGCGTGAACCAATCAGCAACGTGTTTGTTCCCGCCCAAAATTCCCTCCAAAAGTTTAAAGATACATTACAGGGACGGTAGGTATGCTGGTGCTCTTATGCACCAGCATGCCTACAGACCTTACAGACCTCTTAGGAATGGAGTGAGGTCAACAGTAGACAGTCTTAGGTTAAAATTTTGGGGGTTTTGGAATGAAACCACATAGTCAGGTGGTGCATTCCAGGCATTGACCACTCTGTTGCTGAAGTCATATTTTCTGCAATTGAGTTTGGAGTGGTTCACTTTAAGTTTGTATCTGTTGTGTGCTTGTGTATTGTTGTGGTTGAAGTTGAAGTAGTCATTGACAGGTAGGAGGACATTGTAGCAGATAATTTTATGAGCTATGCTTAGGTCATACCGAAGGTGGTGTAATTCTGCATTTTCTAAACCCAGAATTTCAAGTCTGGTGGCATAAGGTATTTTGTTGTGACCAAAAGAGTGGAGGACTCTTCTTGTGAAATATTTCTGGACACGTTCAATTGTATTAATGTCCAATATGTACTGCGGGTTCCAGACAAATGAGCTGTACTCGAGAATTGGTCTAGCAAATGTTTTGTATGCTCTGGTTAGTAGTGTGATATTACCAGAGAAGAAGCTATGCAAGATTAGGTTTACAAGCCTTAATGCCTTTTTGGTGATGTTGTTACAGTGGGCTTTGGCACTTTAGATCATTAGATATGAGTACTCCAAGGTCCTTGACAGAGTAAGGGTCATCTACAAGGTTGTGTCCGCTCAGCTTGTATTTTGTGTATTTAGCATATGTCATACAATGTCAGGGAAATCTACAAATGCTAAACACAATGCAGTCCTGATGGCTTAAATTGATCATTCATTCTGTTCAGCACTTGCCATCCTATCCTTGGTGCACCCACCACAGGAAAGAATTTAGATCAGGGGTGTCAAACTGGACTTCTTCGAGGGCCGGATCAGCATTGTAGTTCTCCCCCATGGGCGGTGAGGGGAGGGAAACAGCCTGGACAGCCTCCTGCAGCACTTTGCCAGCCAAAATGGGATATTTTTGGCCTGGACATCCGCCTAACATGCCCAAGGGTGCTTAAATCTGCCTGAGGGGCCAGCCTGGAAATAGCAAAGGGACCACGGTGCCTCTGGCCAAAACACACACAGCTCCCCCATACCCCGTTTTGGCCAGCAAAGTGTTTCAGGAGACCATTCAGGCCAAAAACGAGTCCCCCAGGGTCACACAGGGACCGCACACGCCCGTCCCCCATGCCCCATTTTGGCTACCAGAGGCACTGCAGGCCAGTCCTTTGCAGGCCTGATTTAAGCACCCCACAGGCTGGATCCAGACCGTGGGCCTTGAGTTTGACACCCCTGGTTTAGATGGATTTGGATTTAGCTTATTTAAAAGTATTTGTGAATTAATTAAACAAATGGAATAAAATAGACTTTCCTGGAAAACAGGATGTTTGAATTGTCCAAGGGAAATGATTGGTCACCAAAAAAAGTCAAGGGAGTGTTGTGAAAATTCATAAACTATATAATATAGTGAATGGCATTAATGAATTAACCATACACAGAAAAGGAAAAGGAAAGAGAGATAAAAGAGCTCATTTTGGGTATTGTTTTCTCTTGTTGGGAAAATTAAAAAGAGAGAGATTATTTTAGACTAGCAGCAAGGGAACATAGGGGAACACCACTATCACAGCAAACATCAGAAAATGGCAATACACTAGTGATGTTACAAAGAATGTTTGAAGAACAGGGGAAGAATATTATAAAGTCAGTGGCAACTTTGCTGGCTGAAAATATGAAAGAGAAATTCAATTTTTAAAAAATGGAAAAATCTTCAATACAAATGATTAGAAGGGTAAACTAATCAAGGAAAAAAATGAACTTGCACTTATTCCTGAAAATAAGTGCAAAATTTTAAAGGGGGAGAAGACGAAATAAAATTGTTTGGAACTGCACTGAAAATCAGAAGCCTTTTTCAAATATAGTTTTCTTTTTTCTTTTCTGTTAACTTTCTGTTTTATATGTTTTCATGTTACATTTATTCATGTAAACATTTTTAATAAAAGTTATATTTATAAAAAAAAAAGGAAAGGCCAGAACTCTTTTAGTTCTATTTGGTTGCAGAGAAGTTTGATTCAAATGGAAATAAGTAGCATACTTTACACAAGAAAGGAATAGCAAAGTAAAGTAAATAAATAGAGAACGTTTAGCTACCATACATAAATTTAAATTTCCAGACCAATTACATTTCTGAGTCTTGAAGGAGTTAAGAGTCATTTAATATCTGAAGGAAGCTCTGAGAAATCGTGCCAAAGAACTAGAGAGAAGCAAATGTTTGTACATTCCGAAACAGGAAAAAAAGAGAAACTACAGACTGGTCAGCTTGACATTAATACCATACAAGAGTCTACAAAAATTACTAAGCCATCATTTTGTGAGCATTTCGTAAAGAATGCACCCCTTATCAGGAGTCAGCAGTTGATCAATAAAAAGCAAATTTTGATAGAATGACCAAATTAAATGACCACAGGATGTAATGTGCCTTCACTTCAGTTATACATTTGTCAAATATCCCATGAAATTCTAATTAAAGAAGATGTCAAAATGTGAATGCCGAGCTGGCTGAATAATCACGCCCCAAAAGTTTACATTAATATTGAAGAAGGTATCAAGTGCTGTATTGCAGGATTTAGTTCTAGGCCCTGCATTGTTCAACTTGTTACAAATCGTTTGGATAATGGCTTGGAAAATATTATCAGGTTTGCAGTTCGCTCAAAGAATAGGAAAAACAATGAATAGTTTTGAGGACACTACTAAGAATCAGAAGGGTTTTGACAAGCTGCAATTAATTTTGCAACCAGAAAAATTAATTGCAACGAAAACTGAGAGGTCCTTCATTTGGGTAGGACAAGTAAAAGCTGGGAGGCAATATATTAAGCACATATTTTATATGCGAAATTGTTTCAGTGGCTTGATAGATCAGAAGTGCAACACAAGCCAACAGTGTGAAATAAATCCCCATGCAAACCTTGAGGTGCACTCGGAGGCTTCAGTTAGTCCAGAATGCAGCAGCGCGGGTGATAGAGAGAGCTACGCGTAGCTCCCATATAACACCGCTCCTGCGCAGACTGCACTGGCTACCTATGGCTTTCGAGTGCACTTTAAGGTTTTGGTCACTACCTTTAAAGCGCTCCATGGCTTAGGGCCTGGGTACTTACGGGACCGCCTGCTGTTACCGCATGCCTCCCACCGACCCGTACGCTCTCACAGAGAGGGACTTCTCAGGGTGCCGTCCGCCAAGCAATGTCGGCTGGCGGCCCCCAGGGGAAGGTCCTTCTCTGTGGGGGCTCCCACACTCTGGAACGAGCTTCCCCCGGGTTTACGCCAAATACCTGACCTTCGGACCTTCCGCCGCGAACTGAAGACACATCTTTTCATTCGCGCGGGGCTGGCTTAAATTTTATTGATTTTAAATTATCTATTATTAATTTTAATGGGGTTTTAGTTTTATATATTTTAAAGTTTTTTAGGCCAATTATAAAAAGTTTTTTAATTTGTATTTTAAATTGTATATTGTATTGTTTGTTTTTATTTTTGGCTGTACACCACCCTGAGTCCTTCGGGAGAAGGGCGGTATAAAAATCGAATAAATAAATAAATAAATAAAAATAAAACCTAAACTGCATGAACCGAAATGCAGTATTGATATAAACAGAAATCATTGTTTTCTAGCCTTCTGCATTGATCAGCTCACACTTGGAATATTGTGTCTGGTAAGTGCATACATCAATAACAAATTGTAGTTGCTGGATATGTTTAATCTGGAGAAGAGATTATTGCAGTGTGATACAACAGCTGTCTTCATATGTCTGAAAGGCTGTCATGCAGAAGACAGTATATTTGGTTGGAGCTGTTCCAGGAAAAACAGCGAGTTTAAATTATAAAGAAGTAGGTATCTATTGGAAATCAGAAAGAATGTCTTAACAGAACTGTTTAGCAATGGAACAAAGTGTTTTAGTAGATGGTGGTGTATGATTCACCAAGAGCTAAGCAGAGGATTAATGGTAATCTCTTAGTAGTAGCTTCTTGTATTGCAATGTTCTTGTGCTGTATGGAAGAATTATTTCCCAAATCCCTTCTACCCTGATGTTCTACGGTTCCAGCAATTCCAGAACAGTTCCCAGCTATGTTACAAATTCCAAACTGAGTCTTGAGGCAAATGTGCTGAATGTAAAAGTCAAAAAGTCAGTGTCTATTTTCAACTGTTAATTAAGGTTATCTTTCTTTCCTATTGGGCTAGCTAGCTCTTCTAATGTTGGAGAATGGATTCCTATCTTTATGGAAGTGATCACAGATGGCAAAATTAGCACTACTGGTTTCCTTTCTCTCTCTCTCTCTCTCTTTCTCCCTTCCTCCCTGGCTCTCCTGTTTACTCTTCCTGGGCTAGGAACAAACTATATCTTTTTTAAAACTTCAAACACTGAGCACAGACTGTCAAGCGAAATTAAGAACATAGGTGTAGTTTTCTTCTTGGTGGTTCCTTGATTAGGGTATTGTTTTCTGTCTGACTTCTGTAGACAATCAAGCAGAAAACAACATCCTAATCAACAATCAAGGAGAAAACCACACTCCCACTAACACTGCAGGGCAAGCTATATATATAAATGGTAACAAACCCTACATTCACTAGTCATGAATGTAATCAGGTTATGAAACACCTTTGAGCAAACAGTTAATCAATCAGAATAGACATTGGAAGAGACATTGTAGGTCTTCTATCCAACCTCTTCCTCAAACAGAAGATCCTATACCATTTCAGATAAGTGACTGTCCGGTCTCTTCTTAAAAACCTCCAGTGTTGAAGTACCCACAACATCTGAAGGCAAACTGTTCCACTGATTAATTGTCCTCACGGTAAGTAAGTTTGTCCTTAATTCCAGGTTGCTTCTTTTCTTGATTAGTTTCCATTCATTATTTTTTGTCCTGCACTCTGGTGCTTTGGAAAATAAATTGATCCCCTTCTCTTTGTGGCAGCCTCTCAAATACTGCTATCATGTCCCCTCTAATCCTTCTTTTCTCTAGACTAGCCAAACCCAAATCCAGCAACTATTCTTCACATCTTTTAGTCTCCAGGCCTTTAATCATCGTACTTTCTCTTCTTTTCACTTTTCCCAATATTTCGACACCTTTTTTATAATGTAAACTGGATTCAGTATTCCAGGTGTGGCCTTACTAAGGCTTTATAAAGCGTTACTAATACTTTATATAATTTTGATTCTATGCCTCTGTTTATACAACCAAAGATTGTATTGGTTTTTTTGGCTGCTCCTGCACACTGCTGACTCATGTCAAACAAACAACCTCAGAGTACTCAGGAATTCCACGACATCATCAGAGCTAATGAATGTTTGCTCCTTGGTCATATCCAGAGGAACATGAAAACAGTTCAAGTCTCTGCTATTATATTCTACCAAGTGGCCTTGTTCTTGGGATGGAGGCTGATATTATCCTTCTGGTGGTACAGAAAATAAGGACCAGTTTGGTATAGCGGTTAAGATGGTAGTCTAGATACCAGGAGACTGTGAGTTCTAGTCCCACCTTAGGCATGAAAGCCTATTGAGTGACCTTGGTCCTGTCCTGCTCTCTGTCAGCTCCTCTCCTCATAAGGTTGTTATTTTGAGGAAAATTGGAGGAGGAAGTAATGTTATGTATGTTTGCCACCTTTTATTTATAAAAATAATAAAGGAGGGATAAACAAATCTATAAAATAAAATAAAATATTGTCCAAAGAATGAAGGGAGAACAAAACTTACATTTCTCAATCTCCCCCCTCCTCCACCTTTCCTCAACTGTATTTTTATTTACTCCTTCATAGGTTGCTTGGAATTTCTTCCACCTGTCTAGACCATCAGTCACTCCATTAGTCACTAAAGCTGTTTGCCTTCTAATATGCTTCTTGCTGGGACAAATCATTTCTCCACAGAAATTTACATCAGAGAAAATGAAAGCATCAATAAAGTAAACACAAAACCTGTGATATAAAGCTGGCAAAAGGCTTCTGTTTCTGTTATGTTTCTTTCTTTCTTTTTGGTCCCCCCTTTGTGTGTATGTGTATGTGTGAATACGTCTGTAGCTAAATTCAAAGGAGTGAAAAATCTATATATGTATAAAATATTTATGGTCTGATAGGAATACATATATACAGCAGAGATTTGAGACAGCTGTTCAACCTTGTAAGATCAATGGGACTATAAAGTGAGGATCTTTCATGGCTTCCTTTTAAATGCATTTTAGAAATGGGAACTGAATAAATGCAAATATTCAAATGAACTTGAGGGTGGGGAGAAAGGTAAGGTTATATATTATCATTCTGTCACCAAAGTATTCTGAAAATAAAAAAGAATTAAAGGCAGAATACTCATAAATCGGATTAACTTCCCTATATACCTGACAGAAATTCCCAGTTTCTTAACACCATGGAATCGTAACTGGTCAGATTAAATTGGTATGCAGAACTTGAGATGAAGTCTAAATTAGATTATATTGCCTATATCTAAAAATGAATGAATGCAAGGTGTGAAAGAGAACATAATTCTCTGTACATACTTTCTTTTTCATTCATGAAACCTGGGGGGAAAATAAAACTGGAATACTTGCTGTGTACTTTTTCAGAACAAGTAGGATATGCAACGTCTTCAGCTAATTAAATTCCCAAGCAATGACTGTGGGAAAGTAAGGACAATTAACTCTACTGAGAAATTTAAGAATTCAGATGCAACCCCTTCTTGTTTCCACTTTTTTTAGTTTTGGAAAAAATATATATTTTACATTGCATTTTCATACTAGCCCATCTAAATTCATTCAATGCCAGCATGAGACAGTACTATGAAATACACCTTCCTTGATCAAAATTTATATTCCCATCAAGCAAAAAGGAAATTAAAATGGAATAATTATTCACCTAAACATTTCACATCTTTGCATGCTCTTCTGTAATCAATTTTTTAGGAAGGTTTATGTCAAATTGTCCTCTAGTTAAGAGATGAGATTTTTCTGATTGAAGCTGGCATCTCTGTATGTGTGTTTGTTTATTTGTGTGTCTGTATGGAGGGGGGGGGAGAGAAAGATGGTGTGTATCACACATTTATTTCCTTCTGAATGCCCTTTCCTGCCAAAAATCTCTTGTTGTGGGATGGAGGTGTGGTCTTCTTGATAATACCTTGATTAGGGTATTGTTTTCTCCTTGATTGTTTGTCTGCTTGGTTATTTATCTCCTTAGTAGTTTTTTTTTTTTGACTAGGATATTGTTTTATCCTTGATTGGAATCAATACCCTAATCAAGGACGTATGAAGGAGAAAACCACACAACCAGGGGCCGGAATAGCTCAGGCTGTTAGAGCCTGTTATTAGAACACAGTAGCTGCAATTACTGCAGGTTCAAGCCCGGCCCAAGGTTGACTCAGCCTTCCATCCTTTATAAGGTAGGTAAAATGAGGACCCAGATTGTTGGGGGGGCAATAAGTTGACTTTGTAAAAAATATACAAATAGAATGAGACTATTGCCTTATACACTGTAAGCCGCCCTGAGTCTTCGGAGAAGGGCGGGATATAAATGTAAACAAAAAAAAAAACCAAAAAAAAAACAACCACCAGAACATCAAGGACAAGCTACTGTATATAAACAAGGACCACACTCTCTCGCACTGATGATGTCACCTAGTTGGGTAATGAAATGTCTGTAAGAGAACAACCAAGCTCAGAGATAACAAGGAGTTAAACCCTGAGCTACATATATTCTCTTCTATTGATGTGCTGTATGTTGCTCAGAGTCTTCATAATATCAGGTAGCCTTGTAAATTTCATAATAAATAATAGAAGTGACCCATGTACTATGTCTTGTCAACAACTGACATCCAATCTCTTAAGGAGCTTTATAAGTAAGGCACAGTCTTTAAATATCACTTTCTTCACTGTGATGATAATATATAGCTGGCCTTTACCAGTCTCAGAACCAAAGCAGGGTTAGTCTGTAGAGTTTCTCAGTCATCTAGATCATGATTGTCCTCAAGGTGCTTTTTTTCAAAACACCTTTGGGACAACCATGACCTGGATGACTGAGAATCTCTACAGACTTTTAGCTATACCATTTGGGATGAACACCCTTTGAATGGTTTGGGAGTAGGAATGGATTTCCAGAGGAAAAATTGTAGACTACAGGAACCAGGATCACTACTCAACAGTTTTGGTTTTTTTTATTTACATTTGTATCCCGCCCTTCTCCGAAGACTCAGGGTGGCTTACAGTGTATAAGGCAACAGTACTGAGAACACAGATAAACCTCCAAGTGCTTCAACAACCCTCTAAAAGGATGCAAATGACCAGCTGTCTGCAAAGAATATAAATCCTTCCATTTCCCCACTATCCCATCAGAGCTGAAGAAGCTTCTTGGATGAGAAGCGAAATGTCTTCAGAACAAAAAACAAGAAAATCCAGTTGCCTCCTGAAAAAGGACCCTTGGGACAAAGCAAGGATAGTTTTGGTTATGACTTGGATGAGAAACTTACCAGGACTGAACACTAGATTAGGAAGTTAGGACAATTTCAGGAGAGCCAAGGACAAAGCATATATCTACATTGCTGCCAGGAAAACTGCCACACAAAGTTGAGCTCAAGCTATTGAAAGCAACTTGCTCAAGCTGTTGTTTTCATTTGCTCACTGTCAATTTTAGCGCAAATGGACATGGCTTGTTGGTTTTCTTTTATATATTTTTAATCTCTTCTGGAGGTTTTTTCCCCCCCTTTCAGGCATAAAGAAGTGTTAGAATAGGAAGCCAAGAATTATTTATTTCGAAAAGTCTGCATATCTGAACTGGGAGGATATGCTCCTTGAAAATTCACTTCAAATGACAGAAGCAAGAATGATGTAAAGCGCTTTTGAAGAAATAGCAGGACAGATAAATAATTTTAGATTTTATCATCATGAGGATGGAAGGTGTTTTTTTAGGATGAACAACTTCCTTGGAACTATGCACTATCCCCATGATGGCGAACCTATGGCACGCATGCCAGAGGTGTCACGAAGCGCCCTTTTGGTGGGCACACAAGCTGTCACCCCAGTTCAGCTCCGCCATGCATTCACACATGCCTCTTGCCAGCCAACTGTTCTTCGGGTCTCTGCCGTGCTTGTGCAGGAGCGGGCATGTGGGGGGCGCACATGTGTGCTCAGGAGTCGGGGGTATACAGGGGATGGGCCACATGTGGGAAGTGTATACACAGGGACTGTGTGCGCATTGCATTTTGGGGATTCGGTTGTGCGCGCTTTAGTTACTCTGTCTGGAAAAGGTTAACCACCATTGCACTATTCTCTTTACTTGGAGAAGAGTGTCATAATTTTGTAGAAAACAGCTATATATATTGAAGGAACAGATAAAAAAATAACACGTACGTCTGCATCAGTATACATATTTTGCTGGCCAACCCTTAGCTATCAATTGCATTTTAAAAAATGAGAAAAGTAAATCCTTTCTGGATCCAATCCTTCATGACAGTTGTTGCTGCTTTCCTTTTATAGGAATCATTACAAAGCAGTGAATATAAGAGCTCAGCTTTCCTGGACCACCAACGCATTTTTCATCGTATGAAAATTAAATTAGTTTTTTTTCCCTGTTATTTATCATGGAAAGTTCTCAGGAGCCGTTCGCTTATCTCCCATTGTTCTCAAGACAGACCATAGTTAATGGCTTTCTAGATTGGCATGACATTTATCTTCCCTTCCAGCATAAGACATGGGAGCGGGAGAAAAAGTTCAAGAAAAGGAAGCTGATAAAATACAGAAAGAAAGTAGTTTGCTGTATTCAGATGTATCTGCAATAACCACTGCTTTAGCTTGAGATTTTTGAGAATCAGGTAACTAAATATTTCATGAACCGATCTTGGAGGCTACTAAATTGACCTTGATTAATCTGAACATCATACTGATATTTGTAAGCCAATAAAGGGATTTTTTAAGCCTCTGTGCATTAAGCTCAACTTCTAGTTATGACATGGAAATAGCTCTATTGTTTTCCTTGCAAGGACATGGAAGTAGTTTGGAACTAACCTCTTCCAGAATGTTTCTTGAAATCCCAACTCCAGAATTTCCTACAATTTTCTTCTGAGGTAGAGGTAATCTTTGACTTAGATCACTTCTGAGGTTGGTTAAATGTGAGCCGGATTGTTTGGGGCAATATGCTGATTTTGTAAACCATTTGGAGTGGGTTGTAAACAGAGGTGGCATTCAGCTGGTTTGGACCTGTTCAGGCGAACCGGTAGTAGCGAAACCCACTACTCTGGAAACCCAGCACTATGCCGTCGTATGTAGCCACATTTTCAAGCCATGTGCATGCATTGAAGCCACGTGTGTGAGCAAAGCGCATGTGCGGAAGGCCGTGCTTGCTCACATTTTCGATGCTGGGCGAACTGGTAGGTAAATTAAATGAATCCCACCTCTGGTTGTAAAGCACTGTGAAGAGGTATATAAGTCTAAGTGTTATTGCTATTGCTATTGCACTGAGCAAATCTAATGTACTCCAATTGAGCTGATGTGGATAGTTGAACATCCTGTTATAAAAAGCTCTGCATTGAAATAGCCCAGTGTGGACTCAATTTATTTGTCTAAACTTCTGAACTTTGGCTTAACTTTCAGTTGTCATCTCTGCTTAATCCTTTGCACATAAAAATGGTGACTTTATTATTCAGAATTCTTTTATTCTTCTTCTGGTATCCCTGCTGAAATTGTGTCATTTTTCCCGGCCTTGATTTATCATATTATTTTTAAAAAGGACTGGACATTATGCACATTATAAAAATTAGCACATTGTGAAAATTCAACTGCCATTGCTTCAAATGATCTAATTGACCATGTTGTCTAAATTTAGACCTTGAGAATCTTATAGAATATTTCAGATGATTTTTCATAGTTATTAAATGCATGCGAGGAGAATTGTAATTCCGTGCATATTCAGAGAAAGAAAAAAGAATTGATTTTGCTATAGAACGCAGGTTTCGCAGGAAAGCTTTAAAAAGGAATAATATATATACTGCAAAATTCTATAATGAAGTAGTCAGCCAATGCAGGGGGTGGGGGAAAATAATTAAATCACAAAAGATTCTTATAGCCAAAGAGGTATCCAAGCTCTTCTGGGCCAGTGCTCAATTATAGTCAAACATAATTAAATTATGTCACAGGTGCAAATCAACTCATGCTTAGTGTGCCCTCTTTAAAAAGTTAGTCTCTTTCATCTGTACAGAATAAAAACATTGCTGGAGTTCCATATCATCATGTACAGTACTAGTTTTTCCTACTTGAGATCTATATTCTTGTATTTTCTGTTATGGATTTCACCAGTAGAGGCTAAACCAATTTCATTGCATGCATGATGTACTGTACAATGACAATAAAGGCTATTAATATTATTATTATATTTTATTTACACAAAATGACAGTATACACAGCAAACGAGATAATTATGCTGGATTTTGTATCACAGATCACTAGTCGAACACTTCCCAAGCGTTTAGGACTGCGTGATGTATTGGCAAATTATGCGAGCAGATCCCAGTAAGGTGGGATCTGCTCGCATAATTCGCCGATACTAATATATTATAATAATATATTATAATAATTATATATTATTATAATATATTAGTATAATATAAATATAATATAATAATACAATAATTATAATATAAATATATTATATTATATAATATAAATATAGTATAATATAATGAATAGTATAATATATAATATATATAATAGATAATACATTATTATTATTATTATTATTATTATTATTATTATTATTATTATTAACTTTATTATTATTATTTACTTTATTCATTAAACATGAAACTCAGTCAACTGAACATTCAAAAATGCATCACAAATACTGGTGCTAGTGGTTGATAAGGGTTGCTGCCAGCGTCCTAGGTATCAACCTTCTTAAGATGTACGATGTTCCAAGTAGCACAGTTTTTTGCAGTTCTGCTGGTGTTATTGCAGGAAGCTATAATTTCTTAATGTATCTTATAAAATTCTTGGACATGGTACCAAGTGCCCCAATGACAATGGGTAAATATTTCATGTTTCATCTATAGCCATGTAGTTTCGATGGCCATATCTTTCATGATTTTTTCCAGTTCTTTTTCTTCGACTCTGGCATCTCCTGGTACCGCAATATCAATAAATTGTACATTTCAGTATTATTATTATTATTATTTGCAAAAAAGAAAGAAGTATTTGTCCTATGTAAACTAAACAATACTGTTGATAAGCAATGGGTTTGGATTATAAAGGTATTTTAGAGGCACTGGGTTGTTAATATATCAATAGCTAAGTTCCCGTTTATTTTGTGTGTTCCTAGTGAGAAGGATCAAATACAAATGACAGTCTATAAAATGTAATTCACTATCTTGCCTTTTGTCTTCAGAAACCATCCATCATTTCTATCTCATCTTCACAGCTTTCTTTGTGATTTCCAATACTATGTATTAACATCCTTCCTGAAATGTTGCATTGAATTTCATAGAATGCCTTATTGAGACTTGGGGGAAAAGTGCAAAGAAGAGTAACTAAGATAATTAAAGACCCTAGAGGCTAAAACATATGAAGAACAGTTGCAGGATTTGGATTTGGCTGGTCTAGGGAAAAGCAGGACAAGGGGGGACAAGATATTAGTATTCCAGTATTTGAAAGGTTGCCGCAAAGAAGAGGGGGTCAACTTATTTTCCAAAGCATCAGAGGGCAGGACAAGAAACAATGGATGGAAGCTAATTAAGGAGAAATGCAACCTGGAATTAAGGAGAAACTTCCTAACAATGAGGACAATTAATCAGTGGAACAGCTTGCCTTCAGAAGTTGTGGATGCTTCATCACTGGAAGTTTTTAACAAGAGACCGGACAGCCACTTGTCTGAAATGGTATAGGGCAGTGATGGTGAACCTTTTCGGCACCGAGTGCCCAAACCAGAATGCGCGTGCATGTGTGTGTGTGTGGGCGCTGAAAACATAAAGACCAGCTAGCCGGCGTGCGCATGGCTGTTTTTTAGCTGTTTTTTAGGCCGTTTTCATGCTGTTTTTCAGCCGTTTTTCACCTGAAAACGACCTGAAAAATGGCCCAAAACTGGCCTGAAAATGGCCCAGAAAATGGCCTGGTTTGGGGCCATTTTGGGGCCATTTTTGGGACCATTTTCAGGCTGTTTTCTGGTGATCTGGCACCCATGAAGACCAGCTGGCCGGAATGCATGTGTACGTGGGAAACCAGAAGAGCAGCTGGTGACAGCGTGTGTGCCCACAGAGAGGGGGTCTGCAGGCCACCTCTGGCACGCATGCCATAGGTTCACCATCAATTTTTTCCAGTTCTTTTTCTTCAACTCTGGCATCTCCTGGTACCGCAATATCAATAAATTGTACATTTCAGTATTATTATTATTATTATTTGCAAAAAAGAAAGAAGTATTTGTCCTATGTAAACTAAACAATACTGTTGATAAGCAATGGGTTTGGATTATAAAGGTATTTTAGAGGCACTGGGTTGTTAGTATATCAATAGCTAAGTTCCTGTTTATTTTGTGTGTTCCTAGTGAGAAGGATCAAATGCAAATGACTGTCTATAAAATGTAATTGTTATAAGGGGAAGGATCCAACCAGGGGTGAAATGCTCCCGGATCGGATGGGATAGCGCGATCCGGTAGCGATGATGGTTGCTGGTTCGGAGGACCGGTAGCAAAAATCCCTGGCCCCGCCCCCCTGCCTCTGCTGAGTCACACCATCTGCAGAGGTTTTTTTTTTTTACTTTTAAAAGCCGGTTTTGCTTCAGCCGAAACAGGCCTTTAAAAGTAAAAAAAAAGCCTTTGAGGATCCCGCGCCTCAGCTGAGACCGGCAGAGACTTTAAACTTTTTTTAAAAAAAATTTAAAGTCTCCTCTGCCAATCTCACTTGAGTTCCTCATCAGCAGAAGCTTACTTGTACTCTTACTTGTAGAAAACATGTTTTCTACAAATAAGAGTAGAGATTCTAAGGCACTTACCTGATTACTGATGAACGCATGGCTCTTTTTCCAGCCTGAAAGCAGTTTCAGTTTCAGCCAGACAGAATCAATCGCTCAGCTAATCTATTTCCTCGGTGATCAACTGGCTGGCTTTGCTGGCTGAGGAACTCTGGGATTTGAAGTCCAAAATAAAATAAAATAAAATAAAATAAAATAAAATAAAATAATAAAATAAAATAAAATAAAATAATAAAATAAAATAAAATAAAATAAAATAAAATAAAATAAAATAAAATAAAATATTTGTGCACCTTTCTGAGATTTGGTGTGTTTCTGTAGTGTTTCACTCTAACTACACAAACACACAAAATTTCAGAAAGCTGTATGTGGCATATTGTGTGTGTGTGTGTGTTAGTTGTGTGTGTGTAAAGTGTGAAAGTTGGTTTTTGAGCTTTTTGTGGCTATGTGAAGTGGTGAAGTGCACCTGCTTTTACATTGTGTGTGAGTCAGTTGTGTTGTGTTGTGTGTGTGTAAAGTGTGAAAGTTGGTTTTTGATACCTCTTATTGTTTTTTTATACTTTGTTTATTATTTTTATTATTTATTGTTATTGGCCACGCCCACCCAGCCATCTGACCACCAAGCCACATCCACCAATTAAGCCACGCCCACAGAACTGGTAGGGAAAATTTTTAGATTTCACCCCTGATGTAGGGTCTCCTGCTTAATCAAGGGTTTGGACTAGAAGACCTCCGAGGTCCCTTTCAGCTCTATTCTGATTGATTGGTTGGTTGATTTTGAATGATTGATTGATTGATTGATTCTACACTTAGTCCAAAAATTGTTTATTGACTTTGCCCTCCTGATTAAGCACAAGGGAAGGGAAGGGAAGGGAAGGGAAGGGAAGGAATGACTGAATATTGAAGGCAGTTAATGATTAATCCAACAGCATAAAGCAATGTTAACTGGTTTTTGCAACAGAGCTGTAGTGTATTGCTTTAAAAGACCTTTGGCTTTGCGTGGAGAATATAATGTTTAATTAAGTCACTTGGCCATAAAGATAACCATGCAGAATATTTTAATGATTCATAAGTGCATTGTCAAAATTATATACTTAACTTTGCAAAGAACACCAACATTGGGATGTGGGGAGACAGATGAATCCAAGGCAGAAGGGAACAGCTTTTCACCCCTTTACTGTGGCACGCTGTTTTTGTTTGTATATCAAAGTTATTCTTACAATTGTGGTTTGTGAACTGTTTCATTGCCATCTAGTGGTTTAAGTTCTGCATCAGCAGGATCTAGTTTTTGAACAGCAAAATCTGTCCTGCAAGTAGGGCTGCTTGAGCTGTAAATTCAACTGCAGATAATTTCAAAGAAAAATAACATTTTAAAGGATTAAATAGTGTGCTTTTGGGTTTCTGAAGGATTTCATTGGGTAGTTGAATAGGTAAGGTCTTTGAGTGATAGACTATTCACCTATCATCCTTAAATAACATTCAGTAAAGGGTAATTTTGCACAGGGGGTGTGAATCCGAATTATATGACTTGATTTTCCAAGTTGTGAAGCAAATTCATCTTCTCTAGGAGATTTAATCAGGAATTCCAAATAGAATTGGTTTTCTTCAAATATTATAAAATAATTGATATCCTCCTTCACTATCTGATCTGTGTTACATCTATATCATTTGTGACTTACGGTATTCATTTTGTAAACATAATCTTACTATTGCAATAATACAGTATTAGTAGCAACACACATTGATATTACCATTATCGTTTCTAAATTCTATTCTGGCAATGTATGCAACATTCCACAATGTAATCCCATTCTACATTTTTTGGAAGTAAATTCTGTTGCATTGAATGGTAATTCTTAAATATATTTTCAATAAAATGTGCATGTTCTTAATATCCTTAGCTTAGAAAGACAGTGAAGGAAGTGAGAGTGCTTTGGCTTTACTGAAGTATAGTGAATTAGACTGCTTTTTTATTTTTCTTAAATTTAGGCTCTTTCAAAATCGACTATGATTGAAAGATTGGGTTTTTTTAAAAAAATCTTTATTTATTGTTATCGTGGTTCATTACACAGTCAGCAGACTTTTACCTGGATTTGGCGTTTTTCTCCACCTTCCGGTTTATTTATTTATTTCTTTGTCACAACAGTATATATAAGCATAAGCAGGAAATAACTATATGATATATAAGCATAAATATAATCATAAGTATGTGATATCTATATGAAATTGAATACAATCAAAGGGAACATTAGGACAGGAATGGCAGGCACGTTGGTGCTCTTATGCACGCCCCTTACAGACCTGTTAGGAATGGGGTGAGGTCAATAGTAGATAGTCTTTGGTTAAAGCTTTGGGGATTTTGGGAAAAGACCTGGGATAGGCAGTTTTTAAAAAAATAATATTAAAGAAATGGTCACAGGATGTAAGGTGTTCCAATTAAAGCTGCCTTTTACAATTGATGAGTCGGGATTTTTGTCAATGCCAATGGTGTTGACTTGGTGATCCAAATGTTTTGAGATTGCACACAGGGCGTAAATTATTGTTAGTATTATCTTTGCTTTCTTTTGGCAGTTATCCTACTTCTATTTGCTGCAGATCTTTGTAATTTTCTCTGGTTCTTTCTCTTCCGTTCTGCTATTCCCAGGTGCTGCAATATCCACTATCCAGTCTTCTTTGTGTTTTTATTGACAATTCTTAATTCTTGTGATGTTCTGTGGCAGATCTGTTTGAATTCTAAAGTCCCATAGCACTTTAGCTTCTTCACTTTCTAGTACTTCGACAAAGTGTTGTTGTTTTTTTCCGGTGAGATTAGTCTATCAGGGTAACCTGGTCTACACGATTATGGGATTGGGGCATGCTGCTTCTGCTTTCTTTGGATAGTACTTTGACTAGTTTGTGATCCTACCAGTTCTTGCTTGCAGGCAAGTGATTATTTATTCCAGAAAAAGGCTATGCACCATTGTTGCTGCTTTGTCGTGCTGTCATTTGTAACCAGTCTGTACAAATTGCTTATCATAGCTAATTTGGTGATCCATTGTTTCTTCAGCTTCTTTGCAGAGGTTGCGTTTGCTGCCTTTTCAATTCTGGATTTATATGAATTTGTTTTTAAGGCTTGGTTTTGTGCAGCCAGTCTCTCTGCCTTTTCCTGTAGTTCAATTTTCCTGTTCTTAGCCATCGCCATTTCTTGTTATTTTTGCCTGCCAGTTGTTATTATTCTTTTTTAATTATACTGGCCATGTAATACTTTGCCTTAGCATGTTTCTTTCCTACTCTTTATTTGGTCTTCCTTATATAGCAATAGCACTTAGACTTATATACCACTTATATACTTATTAGACATTATATACATTATTACATATATACATTACTACAGTGCTTTACAGCCCTCTCTAACCAGTTTACAGAGTCAGCATCTTGCCTGCTCCCCCCCAAACACTCTTGGTCCTCATTTTACTGACCTCGAACAGATGGAAGGCTGAGTCAACCTTGAGCCTGGTGAGATTTGAATTGCCAAATTGCAGACAGCTGTCAGTCAGCAGAAGTAGCCTGCAGTACTGCACTCTAACCACTGTGCCACTACAGCTCATATAGGCCAATTTGGTTTCTTTGGGATTTAGTAAGCTTTCATGCTATACCAGCTTCAGTGCATCTTTTCCACTGTTCTTCAAATATTCCTCCAGTGTCCTTTTTTCTTCTTCAACTGTCTGGTATACTTGAAACATTCTACATCCACCCATGCTCCCAGTTAGTAAAATCTGTCAAAATTGCACAGTGAATGAAGGGTATGATTCATTGCCATTATTTTTCTGGTTGTCCTATTCGCTTTTAGTTCTGCTTGAGTCCAGTCCACAATTCTAGCTGTGTATCTAATGATTGGAATTGTCCAGGTGTTAACCTTGATGTTATTTCTTCCACTGAATTTGGGCTTTAAGATATCCTTTACCACTGTGAATACCACAGTGTATTCACTGTAGCTTTCTTCTTGACTTCATTGTGCTTGATGTTGCCAACTTGAAGGATGAACTGGTATTTCCAATGATCTTCTTCATTCGGATTCCAGCAGGTCATATTTAAGTGCAAACTGGATTTTTACTGCACTCTTTTTAGTGTTAAAATCCTGTCTACCGCCTCAAAATTCAAATGCATATATAGGTAAAGGTTCCCCTTGCACATATGTGCTAGTCGTTCCCAACTCTAGAGGGCGGTGCTCATCTCCATTTCAAAGTCGAAGAGCCAGTGCTGTCCAAAGACATCTCCATGGTCATGTGACCAGCATGGCTAAATGCCAAAGACACCCAGAACGCTGTTACCTTCCCACCAAAGGTGGTCCCTATTTTTCTACTTGCATTTTTTACGTGCTTTTGAGCTGCTAGGTTGGCAGAAGCTGGGACAAGTAATGGGAACTCACCCCGTTACATGGCACTAGGGATTTGAACCGCTGAACTGCCGACCTTTCTATTGACAAGCTCAGCATCTTAGCCACTGAGCTACCGCATCCTTAATGTATATATTGTATTGAGTTGAATTGTGTTTGGGGGGGGTGCACTGAGGGAGCTCAACCAATCTCATTGCACATATATTGTGCACTGACAATAAGGATTTGAATTGAAAACATTAAGGGAATGGCTTGCCTTCAGAAATTGTGAGTGCTCCATCACTGCAAGTCTTCAAGAAGAGACTGGACAGCTATTTGTCTGGAGTGGTACCCTGTTTCCCCCAAAATAAGACATCCCCTGATAATAAGCCCAATCGGGCTTTTGAGAGCATGGCAATAAGGCCAAGGGCTAATTTCATGGTTCAAAAAAATATAAGACAGGGTCTTATTTTCGGGGAAACACGGTATAGGAGCCTATACCATCTTTCCCCAAAAAAAAGACCCATGCAAGGGCAGGCCATTGGACTAGAAGACCTCCAAGGTCCCTTCCAACTCTATTATTCTATGTTCTAAGAATGCACAAAAATCAAATCCTGGAAGCTTCTCAAAACCATCCAATTGAGAAAGTCACAAGTCCAGCCAAGAATGGTAATGCTGTGATGATAATGATCACACCAGTCCTTTTTTTGACCATCTCATTCACATCTCACTACAGTGAACCTCAATGTTTTAGATCAGGGGTGTCAAACTCAAGGCCCAGGGGCTGGATCTGGCCCCCGGGGTGCTTAGATCTGGCCCTGGAAAGAACAAAGGAGTGGCCCTCCTGAGCTCCGTTTTCACTGGCAGAGGGTTGTAGGAGGCCGTCACAGCTGAAAACGGAGCTCAGGAGCTCGTTTTCACTGGCAGAGCGCTCAGGCCACCCCTACACAAGCAACGTCAAGCTCACCGCATCCACCCTGGCCCCCTGAGGTCAAACACAACCCTGATGTGGCCCTCAATGAAATTGAGTTTGACACCCCTGTGTTAGATTATGTTTCACACGTTTTCAAGAATACTTTTATATGTTGCATTCGCTGAAAAGACTCGTCTGTATGTGGTCTTCACTGAAAAAATTAAAATCAGACTTTTTTGGCCAAGTATTCTCTTGGCTTTGCAGATTATATTGCCTTGTTTCTTGTTTTTCTGTATCCTGCATGAGTCTTTTCTTGTGGCTACTTATTTGTAAGAACCTTTCTTTTCTTAGCACTAATAGCATCATGAGGTCTGAATATATAATGGATGAAGGTCATTCTTTATAAGAATTCTCTCAGTTTCTCAGTAGTTTAGCCTATCAATCTGCACGAGGCTTCTGAAAATGTCACCTTGCAAAACCATATGGTGTGCTTTGGCAGGAAATTAGAAAGAGCAAAAACAATTTGAGTACCAGGTCAGAAGATGGTTATTAATTTTCCATTTCTGACTTTGTTGACAGGGAGAACAATTCTATCTTTTTTACCCAGAATGGAAGGAATAGAAACTTTAAAAAAAATGGATTATAATACGCCCACCTTAGTTGGCTTTTGTATTCAGTAGCACAAGAACCAGTGGGAGATTAATCATGGTTTAAGAGCAGAGAAAATATCTAAAACGGGGTTTAATGCAAGATGGAACCCCCCCCAAAAAAAAAGCTTAAAGGAAGAAATACATTATAGAAAACAAGTACAGAAAGGAATTATTTGGAATTAGTGCAGGAAGAGAAATTTTCTTTCCTTTTTTTCTGCCACTCCTTTTCAATTAGCTGAAAGAGAATTTAATTTAGAAATGATTCCGAAGGAGAGAAAAATTTGAGTGAAATTCTCATGAGTGAAAGTATTGTTCCAAAACATGATCCATTGTATTTCCCTCACTACTTCCTCTCTGTCATTCCAAAACTCCATTAAATACTCGCCATGAATTCTTCCACTTCTTGTTGGTTTTTGTTCCTCCCTATGAGGGAATTCGTCTTTGAAATACTGCTGGAAACGTCATCTTTCCCCAGAAAAAAATCAGCATTAGCACCCACAAATATATTGAAATACAGGTAGTCCTTGATTTACAACTGCAATTGAGCCCCAAATTTCTGTCGCTAAGTGAGACAATTGTTAAGTGAATTTTGCTTCTTTTTACAACCTTTTTTGCCACAGTGGTTAAGCAAATCATTGCGGTTGTTAAATTAGTAAAACTGTTGTTAAGTGGATCTGGCTTGTCAGAAGGTCGCAAAAGGTGATCACATGATCCCAGAATACCGCAAATGTCCTAAATATGAGTCAGAGTTTCCTGCCTAAACAGGGGGTTGGACCAGAAGACTTCAAAGGTACTGTTGTGTCTTGCCCGCTCTCACAGCAGTCGGGGCCTTCTTATCTGCTCCCGAACATGGAGGAATGTATGCCTCCCGGCCCCAGTCCTGGCTCCATGCCCAGACAAGCTGAAGAGGAGGGGGCACCTCCCGGTCCCAGCCCTGGCTCCATGCCCAAGCAGGCTGCAGAGGAGGGAGCACCCCCCGGCCCCAGCCCTGGCTCCATGCCCAGGCAAACGGAGCAGCTAGACCCCTCCCCCTCCTCCACAGCATGTGAGCCTGAGGAAAGTTTATTTCCAACAGCTGCTGATTGGAGTGACCCTCGCATCAGAAGACTGGATAGGCGGAGGCAACAGAAGGAAGGGAGGGGCAGGCCTTAATGAGTGCTGAGTCATGGAGCCACACCCCATGGCCTATATAAAGGATCTGCTTTCTGGCAGTCTCTGAGTCAGGCAAAGTCGAACTTATCTTGTTGAAGTCACTTTCTGGTCTCCTGCCTGCTCTGAGGACTTTGCTAGGACTTTGGGCAGAGCTGCAGAGGCAAGCCTGATTCGGATTTCCCTGACCCGGCCGTCAGCGGAGGAGTGGGACACGACAGGTACCTTCCAACTCTGTTATTCTATTCTATTCTCGTTACCAAGCATATGGTATCCCCATGAGACCATGGGGACGCTGCAACAGTCACAAGTGTGAAACACGATCATAAATCACTTTTTTCAGTGCCATTGTAACTTTGAACGGTCACTAAATGAACTGTTGCATGTCGAGGATTACCTGTATTTCAAATAGCCGCTAATGCCTAGATCTACTTAAGAGCAGCAGCACTTCTATTAATGAGATGGATAGCTGCAGACTTGGATGATCAGCTGCTTAGCAGAAGAATATTCTGCACACCTAAAATATCAAAGTCTGGCATACGCTATGATTTTCTATTCATATCCCATTTTATATCACCAATAGCCCTGATTTAAACAAGGATGCTCATTATATAATGTTCACTATATAATGGTCTTGATCTCCATGGGCTGGCATGCATCACTCCTAAAAATTTAATGACTAATAAAGGAAAATATTTGCAGCACAGGGTCCTTGGTGTTCTCTGAGCTTGCTTGTTTTCTTGATGTTACCTAATTTGGGTAATGAAATGTCTGCAAGAAAACAAGCAAGCTCAGAGACCCCCACAAGGACCTCTCACAATTTAATGACTGATCAAGCACACAAGCAGATATAATGATGTGTGGGAAGGATTTGAGAGACAGGAGGGAGAGCCAAAGATCTGGCAATTGGCATGCAGAAGATAAGGAAAGGAAGTGAAAAATAGTTTCAGTCTTGCAATTTCCTGTCAGTGAGAACAATTCATCACTGGAACGGCTTGCCCCCAAGTTGTGGGTGCACCATCACTGGACATTTTTAAGAAGAATGTGGACAGTCCAGAATTGTGTAGGGCAGGGGTGTCAAACTCAATTTTATTGAGGGCCGTATCAGGGCTGTGGTTGACCTTGTGGGGGGCTAAGGAGCCTGGGTGAGTATGGCCAACTGGGTAGGTGTGGCCAACTGGGTAGGCGTGGCTAGTTTGATACCACTCCCCAAACTGCTGGCATGTTTCCTCTTTGCATTAGGTAGACCAGGCCGAAGCCAAGCTGGCCTGATCTTTCCTCTTCACCTGCGACCACATCGCAGCCCGGATTCGGCCCATGGGCCTTGAGTTTGACACCCTTGGTGTAGGGTGTCATGCTTGAGCAGAGATTGGACTAAAAGCATTCAGGGTTCCTTATTCTGTATTGTGTTAATGTAACCTTAAAATAAAGGTGGAGCTAATATTAATACTTAGCCCAGCTAATACACAAGGCTAACAGCAAGTAAGTAAGTATTGCACAAGAACACATGCAAAAGTGCATTTGTATGCAAATGGGTAACTGTAGACAGGGGAAAAAAACCTATACCCAAAATAATGCCTTGGTTTCTTAAATGGATTTTTTAAGAAGATGCAATTTTGTTGTATACATATATCCTGCCTAATTCCAGCTTTGTCGCCATGATATTTCTCGAATATTGATGAGCAAAAGAAAAACAAAAGTAGTCAGTGCTCACATGTTATTTATTTATTTATTTTTATTTATTTATTTATTTATTTATTTATTTATTTTATTTTATTTGTCACAACAGTATATATAAGCATAAGCATGAAAAAACTATACAATATATAAGCATAAATATGTAATAACTATATTAATTGGATATAATGGAGGAAAACAATAGGACAGGAACGGTAGGCACGTTGGTGCTCTTATGCACGCCTCTTACAGACCTCTTAGGAATGGGATGAGGTCAATAGTAGACAGTTTTTGGTTAAAGGTTTGGGGATTTTGGGAAGAGACCACATAGTCAGGTAGTGTGTTCCAAATATTAACAACTCTGTTACTGAAGTCATATTTTCTGCAATCAAGATTGGAGCAGTTAACATTAAGTTTAAATCTATTGTGTGCTCGTGTATTGTTGCAATTGAAGCTGAAGTAGTCTTCAACAGGAAGGGCATTGTAATAGACGATTCTATGAGTTAAACTCAGGTCATGTCGAAGGTGGCAGAGTTCTAAATTTTCTAAACCCAGGATTTCAAGTCTGGTGGCATGAGGTATTTTGTTGTATTCAGAGGAGTGGAGAACTCTTCTTGTAAAATATTTCTGGACTCGTTTAATTGTATTGATGTCTGAAATGTGGTATGGGTTCCAGACAGGCGAGCTGTATTCAAGAATTGGTCTAGCAAATGTTTTATATGCTCTGGTTAGTAGTGTAGTGTTTCTGGAGAAGAAGCTATGCAAGATTATTATGAAGATATTTTCCATGATGTTTCATAAGGAGTAAATTTGTGAGACATCACTGGCCAGAAACCAGGATATTCTTTCCCCAAATCTGCAACGTTTTTATTACTGCCTAGTAATGGTTCTAAGAAGCTTCTAGGAAATTGAGTCACCAAGATACAATACATACAAATGATTCTGAAAAATATCCTGGCTGATAATGTAAATTGCTAATTAGAAGTCCATCTGAGTTATGTATTTTATTCCTGTAAAACAACTCAAATATATTCCATTTTCACACAAAAGTAGAACAGATATATATCCTGAGTTTAATTAAACATGTGTACTTGCATGTTCTACTATAGTAGTAGCCATAGCAACAAAAGACAAAGTGTATCTTTTATGACACTTTTAAAATTTTTGTGTCAAATTGCTATGGAAAAAAATACATGGACAGCTCTAAACAGAAGGAAATAAATGTTTTTAAGTTCCAGTTTTAAGCTTCAAAAGAAGCCCACGGATCTGGTTAAACAAACATCCATTTAATTCAGTGCTGCCAATTTCGTAATTTAGTTGTACGTTAAATAACCTGAACTATATCACAGTTTCAATCATATAAAATAGATCAGGAATATAAATACAACACCTTTTTCCTTTTCCTGACAGTCTATGGATGTACAAATCAAATATTAAGCTTTTTGTCAAAAGATTAAAAGGCAAAGTAAATACTTTCAATATATTTTTCCTTTTCAATCAGTTAATGTGCATCATGGCTGGGCAGAAACATTCCAGGGAAAGTATTGTGTGCTTTGTTTTAATGGGTAGTTTGTAAGAATCTTACATTTATTGTGGCCACCTTATTCCACTTATATGTGATTGATTGACTGATTGATTATTAGAAACACTTTCTCCAACATTGAACTGTTTAACTATTTACATTATGGCAATGGTAAAATCCAAATCTTTTTACTACTGGTTCTGTGGGCGTGGCTTGGTGGGCGTGGTGCAGCTTGGTGGGCCTGGCTTGGTGGGTGTGGTAGTGGAAGGATACTGCAAAATCTCCATTTCCTCCCCACTCCTGGGGGAAGGATATTGCAAAATCTCCATTCCCAGCCCACTTTGGGGCCAGTCAGAGGTGGAATTTGCCGGTTCTCCAGAACCTTTCAGAACCTGCTGGATTTCACCCCTTTATTATAGATCCATGTATGTATTTTATTCAGTCTGCATAGTTATTTTCAGTAGTTCTATAGAGAAGAAACGTAGAAGAGAGAGGAATAGAAGAATGGGAAAAGGAGAGGAAGAGAGGGAGGGGAAATAAGAGTAGGAGAGAAGGTTAGATAGGGAGGAAGAAAGGAAGAGGGGGAGAAAGGAAGGGGAAGTAGAGAAGGAGTAGGAGAGGAGGAATGAAGAAAGTAGGAAGAATAAAAGAAGGGAAGAAGGGAAAAGAGAAGAGAGGAGAGAGGGAAAGGAGAATTGCTGTAAAACAAAAAAGATGAAATGGAAGAAAGGTACCCCCAAACATGTTTAAACTTATCAGGATTAAGAATGAATTACTATGAAAGTTAAAAGAGAATATATATGATTAAAAATGGAGAAATTAGAATTTGAGGGCGGAAGAAGATGTTGTTTATATAAAAGCATAGAAGTATTAAGATAAGATTAAAAAACATGGAAAAAAAACATTTTGGCAGAAATTGTAACTATGTGAAATGTATTTGGATATGACCAGTTGTATAAGATATGATATGGTCAATACTCTGTTCATAAAATAGGTGGGTGCGTGCGAAAGAAAAAAAAATCAATAAAGCTTGATTAAAAAAAATGAATTGTTTAAAGAGAATGTATTCATGGAATTCTAGAATTGAGAGAGGCCATTTAGGCTATTAAGAGTAACCCTTGTTCAATACAGTAATCCAGCATAAGCATCCTTGAAAGATAGTGGTCTAGGCTCTGCATAAATATATCCAGTGACTCTCTCTCTCTTCTGTGAATAATTGGTTCTCTATTGGACTTTTCACCCTGTTAGGAACCTTGTTTTCTAATATTCAATCCAGAGATGGGCTTCAGATATTGTAGCTAACTGTTCAGCCAGCACCGGAAATGTGAGTGCATGCCATCCGTGAATGCGTGTGGCATCACAAAACACAGCAATTTGCTGGCACGCACCATCCATCCATCCTTGCGCTTTCAAAAACACAGTGATATAAAATGGGATTGTGCCCAGACAGGTGGGCAGTCACTACTACCAGTTCGGCCGAACCGGCTGAATCCCACCTCTGGTTTAATCACAACCTGTCTTTCTGTAAGCTAAATCTATGATTCCATGCTATATACTCTGGAATGACAGGAAAAAAAGTCTTGATGTTTTTTGAGCAACACCTTTCAACGAGCTGAAAAGAATCTCCTTGTCTTCCTCTGTTCTAAATTAAGTCTTCCCTTCTGAAGATGAAATATTCTGACTTTTTCAGCCTCATTTCACTTCTAGTTTCCTGCTGTCTTGAGCTCTGATGCTGTTACAGTTTTTCTGAATCCTTCTTTCAGAGTTCAGAGCCCCACACTGGATATCATACAAATACTTGCAAACTAAAATGGAACTTTTCAGAGGTGGAATTCAGCCGGTTCGGACAGGTTCAGGCGAACCAATAGTGCCAACGATCAGTTGGCCTCGCCCACCCACCCCCGCTCTATGCTATCCTTTATTTCCTTCTTTGGACCTCATCTCAATCATGCGGCATAGCTGATTTCACCCCCTCACTGTTCTTCTTACCCTTGTTGACTTGAAAGGTAAGCAGCTGAGCTTCTAAATGTTCCATTTTCAGTGCTAGCACTTGCTCACCGAACCAGTTGTTAAACCGGCAGCATTCCACCACTGGAACTTTTACTTCCCATATTCTAGAGCAGGGGTCTCCAACCTTGGTCCCTTTAAGACTTGTGGACTTCAACTCCCAGTGTTCCTCAGCCAGCTTTGCTGGTTGAGGGACTCTGGGAGTTGAAGTCCACAAGTCTTAAAGGGACCAAGGTTGGAGACCCCTGTTGTAGAGACTATATATCTGTTGAAGCAGCCAAACAGCTCTTTAAATAGTTGATGGTCGGTCCCACTGCTAACTCATATCCAGTTTGTAATGCAATCATGTCCAGTGCTTGTTATTCCAGGAAGTTTTTCACAAGCACAATTACCAAGCCTATACCCATCCTATACCCATCCTATAATTATACCTATCCTATAAGAACATTTGATTTTGTTGTTGTTGTTGTTTCCCTGGAGAAGAAATTGCATTTGCTTCTTTTAAACTTCATTACGTTATTTTAATCTCTAATCTATTTTTTTAAAAAAATCAGTTTTTGTCTTTTAGTACATTAGCTATCTCCCCCAAAATTGTACTGTCTGCAAATTTAAGTACTCCTATTTCTTTTCATCCAAAATATTAAGAAAAATGTTGAAAAGTAAAGCACCGAATACTGAACTTGATGACATCTTCCTGAACACTTTAGCTTGATAAGGAAAATTAGATTACAATTTTCAATCCAACTAGTGTTCCTATATGCTTTATTTAAAATTAAATATTTAAATGATATTGATTACACTGTTGCCTTGATTTAAAATTTCATTGCTTTTATTCTGTTGTTCTTCTGTTTTATCATATGTATTTTACTTGCTATAATGGTCTTAACTGTTGTATAAAAAGTGGGATGTCTATGGAGATTCTCAATCATCCAGTCATGGTTGTCCCGAGGTGCTTTTTCCAAAAGACAACTGGACTTTCTTGGGTTTTTTTCCCTTTGAAAACATTTTGCTTCTCATGCAAGAAGCTTTTTCAGTTCTAATTGTTAGGACTGACAGATCTTCTTGGATGAGAAACGAAACATTTTCAAAGGAAAAAAACAAGAAAGTCCAGTTGCCTTTTGGAAAAAGTACCTTTGAAAGAAAAGTAGGATATAATGTAATAATAATTAGGTATAATTTCACCAGAGGCATTGCTCTCCTTTAAGACATGGGTTTTGGAGGCAAAATGGAGGAATGAATATAGACAATGTAGTGTCCTTCTGTCATATATGATCCTAAATTTATATTATCCAAATAGATAAATAGAAATTCAGATTTCAGAGGAAAAAAAATTGCATACAACTGCTCAAATTTCACTTTATTTCACCAACGAAATTCAAGGATTCTAAGAAGTATTAATAATGGCCATTGGAGAGTGTAATTATTCTTTTTTTACTGTTCATTCTTGTATTTAATTTAAGAGCTAACTAAAATAAAATACATTCACATTTTATATTATTCCCTAGAGATTGTGTGTAGGCCTTATAATATGTGGTTGGTGTTGACACGTTGATCTCTTTCTTTTAAATTTTAGATTATATAGAGACATGCAGCTGACAGGTCTGTTCTGATATATTGCACAAATCAAATATATGCTGCCAAAAAAGTTTTTGTGCTTCTTTCTAATATAAATCTAAATGTACCTTTCTTATTTCTTCCAAAAATCAGCCTAGGTTTTGGGTTATTTTCTTTGTGTCACCTTTGTAAGAAATTGGATGGAAGAATGACTTGTTGAATCTTGAATTTTATGAATTAGAATCAAATATTCGTCTTCTATTTTCCAGAGTCAAGCCTCATTCATGAATGTTCTCATTATGGCATGTCCCAAAATATTTTATATTCTTTATTTGTACTTATTATTCATTACTATTGGAATAATGGTGGTTTTTGTTAAATTCAGAAGTATATTTCCCCTATGGGAAATCGAATCCCATTTTTTATTTTCTTATTCAATTATTTCTTATGATTTCTACTCAATTATTCTTTATGATCTTTGCCTTCCATTGAAACAGCTTGTCTTTTATCTTCCTTCAATTCATATATGATACAATTCATATATGAAACAATTCATATATGAACCTGACTAGGTGGCTCAGTGGCTAAGACACTGAGTTTGTCGATCAGAAAGGTCAGCGGTTTGAATCCAGGCCTCCTGCGTGAGCAGGGGGTTGAACTAGATGACCTCCAAGGTCCCTTCCAACTCTGTTACTCTTACATTTTGTTGTTGTTTTCCTGAAACATTATTTCATCCTTCAATTAAAAAAATATTTGTATGAAACAAAAAAACTGTTCAGTAATATTAATCAATGTTTAAAATAATCAATTTAAAATGACAACCTTTTCTAAGACAGAGATAAGTATTGTGCCTCAACTTATTTTCCAAAGCACCAGAAGGCAAGATAATAAGCAGTGGTTGGAAACTAGCCAAGGACAGAAGCAGTCTAGAACTAAAAAATTTTTTCCTGACAGTAAGAACAATAAACCATTGGAACAGCTTGCCTTCAAAGGTTGTGGGTGCACCATCACTGAAGGCTTTTAAAAAGAGATTGGACAACCACTTGTCTGAAGTTGTACAGGGTCTCTTGTACTATATAGTATTTGTCCACAGACCGGATCGTGATGACATGGTCCAGTATTTGATAGGCTGCCAAAATTATAGAGTCTACTGCTTTTTTTTTTTTATTTACATTTATATCCCGCCCTTCTCCGAAGACTCAGGGCGGCTTACAGTGTATAAGGCAATAGTCTCATTCTATTTGTATATTTACAAAGTCAACTTATTGCCCCCCCAACAATCTGGGTCCTCATTTTACCTACCTTATAAAGGATGGAAGGCTGAGTCAGCCTTGGGCCGGGCTTGAACCTGCAGTAATTGCAGGCTGCTGTGTTCTAATAACAGGCTTCTTACCAGCCTGAGCTATCACGGCCCCTATCACGGCCTCCAGCTTGAGCTGGAGGGTTAGACTAGAAGACTTCCTAGGTCTCTTCCAACTTTGATGTTCTATATTCTTTAACACCCAAAATCACCAGCCACCATGCTGTAGATCAAAGGCCAAAAACATGTGGAAAATGAGAAATAATCTGCCACTGAAAGTAGATAAATTAGTCTAGTTAGACAAAACATCTTAAATAGACACCCAAAACATTTTAGTGAAACATTAAAACTGAATAACCTCTACATTTAAGAATGATTATCAACAATATAAAAACCAGGGTAGGATAGCAATGTACGGTTTGGGGAAAAATATTTAGGTGCAGTCATGTCTCTGTGCCTATTAAAATCAGAATCATGTAATTAATGGTTATCCTATGGTAACTTTATGGAAGTGGCCTTTGACTTTGAAGAAGCAGTTTATAAAGAGTTCTGAACTCTGGTATTAAAAAGAAAATTTGAGAATACCAAGGATAGCCAAGAAAACAAACAAATGCAACACTAAACCAACTGAGATTTGTTACCCGAGGCACAAATGATCAGTCTCAAACATAAACTTTTTGAATGCAGATAAATCCAGCTTTGAGAAATCCACAATTTGAGAAATGTGCAAAGAAAGAAAAGAAGAGAATTATCTACTAGAATCATGGTGGGTGAATTCAATTACAATTGTGATGGGTGCAGCATTGGGAAATCACACAACAAGGTTGGGAAGGAAACATCTTGAATAGAATTTTTTATTTTATTGGCCAAGTGTGATTGGACACACAAGGAATTTGTCTTGGTGCATATGCTCTCAGTGTACATAAAAGAAAATATACGTTCATCAAGGTACAACATTTACAACACAATTGATGGTCAATATATCAATATAAATCATAAGGATTGCCAGCAACAAGTTATAGTCATACAGTCATAAGTGGAAAGAGATTGGTGATGGGAATTATGAAACGATTAATAGTAGTGCAGATTCAGTAAATAGTCTGACAGTGTTGAGGGAATTATTTGTTTAGCAGAGTGATGGCCTTCGGGAAAAAACTGTTCTTGTGTCTAGTTGTTCTGGTGTGCAGTGCTCTATAGCGTCGTTTTGAGGGTAGGAGTTGAAACAGTTTATGTCCAGGATGCGAGGGATCTGCAAATATTTTCACGGCCCTCTTCTTGATTCGTGCAGTATACAGGTCCTCAATGGAAGGCAGGTTGGTAGCAATTATTTTTTCTGCAGTTCTAATTATCCTCTGAAGTCTGTGTTTTTCTTGTTGGGTTGCAGAATCGAACCAGACAGTTATAGAGGTGCAAATGACAGACTCAATAATTCCTCTGTAGAATTGGATCAGCAGCTCCTTGGGCAGTTTGAGCTTACTGAGTTGGCGCAGAAAGAACATTCTTTGTTGTCCTTTTTTAATGATGTTTTTGATGTTAGCTGTCCATTTGAGATCTTGCGATATGATAGAACCCAGAAATTTGAAGGTTTCTACTGTTGATACTGTGTTGTCAAGTATTGTGAGAGGTGGAAGTATGGAAGGGTTTCTCCTAAAGTCTACCACCATTTCTACGGTTTTGAGTGTGTTCAGTTCCAGATTGTTTTGGTTGCACCACAAGGCTAGTCGTTCGACCTCTTGTCTATATGCGGATTCGTCATTGTCTCGAATGAGACCAATCACTGTTGTGTCATCTGCGAACTTCAGTAGCTTAACAGATGGATCATTGGAGATGCAGTCATTGGTATACAGAGAGAAGAGAAGTGGGGAGAGCACACAGCCTTGGGGGGGCCCTGTGCTAATTGTACAGGTATTTGATGTGATCTTGCTTAGCTTCACCTGCTGCTTCCTGTTTGTTAGGAAGCTTGTGATCCACTTACAAGTCTGTTCCGGTACCTGTAGCTGGTTTAGCTTTTAACAAGGTCTTTCAATGCAGTTGCGAAGAACCACTTATCAAGCTTTAAAGCACGCTTATGCTATTCCAACTATTATCACCTCTCAGCTTACTAATTAACTAAGGAGGAAGGGAGGGGAAATGGAAGGTAGATTCCAGACTTCAAAAGAGCAACCCTTTGGAATCAAGGACACTTCAGCATGTGGCTAAGATCCTCAGAAGTATTTTCTCATAACGATTTGAATGCAGTTAATTGGTCAATGTAACCTACACCAAGACGGGGAGGGAAAATTTCATATTTTAGTTATACGGGATTGCCCAGGAAATAGCCAGAGCTGGTTTTGCCTTAATCTGCGCCGAAATAATGTCCTCAATAAAGCTTTGCCTAAAGAGATTGGATTGTCTCCATTGTGCTTGCTCGGTTGGGTTCACCAGTCGGAACCTTGACTTCATTACCAATCTGATGGCCCATATTCAATCTGTTGACAAATACAAGAACAAAGGCTGGAGTGATAGCAAAGTACAAAGTCGAGGGCCCTTTGTCTATCTTAACAAGTGAAAGCTGGGTCAGAAATGGGCTAAGAATAGATATCTGGAAAGACAGCCAGGGAAGAGTAGCCAGTTGTTAGAGTCATTTGTTTCAGCTTCTTCTGTTCTCTATATTGACTGTGACAGTTTTGGGACATTCTGCTTTTACTCAGTCTCATTCCTGCTGCTGTCAGCTAAGGATATTACTATTGTAGTTTCTGATGTTCGACGTAGACACTGTAATCTTGTCCTCTTCACTGTGTTCCTTGTTGCTGCTTGATATAATTATGGCTTTCTACTTCGTTTCAGGAAAGTTGCCCAGGAAAAAAAAATGCCCATTTTTTTTCTTTTTCTTTTTTTGTCACTTACATGCTCACCAACAAGGCTGCCCTGTTTTCATAATATCGAGAATGCATGGACATTAGTTTTCTGTTTCGATTTTAAGGCGCTGCTCAGGAATTGATTTATTGTGTCACCCACATAGTCTTCATGAAACCTACAGATGGTGATGCATTACTCAAGCTTGATTGGGATGTTCATTTAAAAAAAAAAAGGTTGTCGTGAATATTGTTTATTTAATTATGTTTAGGATTTATAAGGCTGTCCAACTCAAACAACATGATTCTGGGTGGTGTAGAGCATAAAATACAAATAAGAGAGAGAAGTGAGGGAGGGAGGGAGGGAGAAAGAGAGAGAGAGAGAGAGAGAGAGAGAAAGAGTATGTAGCAATAAACAAATGCAATATAAAAACAAAACAAAAATGACCAGCACATAACAAAACAAGCAAAAGGGTAGTTTATTCATTTGTACCTTATTGCATTGGGTAAGACTCTTAACCCATTTCCTATTGGTGAGAAGAGTTAGTGCTTATTCTATATCAGGCAGGAGTAGAGAGGCAATCTCAAAAAAGATATGCTTCTTACTTAAGTCTCATAAAATGTCAAGATTTAAAGGAGGGCTTCTGGTGCATAACCTCCCTTTTGTGTGAGTCATGGACCAATGTTCTTGGGAGAAGACAAACCTGCAAGTAACCTGGTTATACTTATGCCAGAAAGGATTACAAAGGTGATAAATCAGGATCAAACCTAGAAGCCTTTTGAAAGCCAATGCAGCTCACAGAGTAGTTACAATGGCATGCTGATAGGTCCATCTTATTATGCATTCTGTATCAGCTGAAGCTTCCCGATGTTTTCAAGGGCAGTCCCATGTAGAGTGCACTGTAACACTTCAATCGGGAAGTGGTGGATATATGAATGACCATGAATACTCTCCCCAGTCCGAGAATGGTTGCAATTGATCCTGCTTTTTGAGAAGTAGATACTTTTCTGCTGGGGATACTACCAGAAGAGTATAATAAAAGGAATATGTATTTAATTTTGCATGTAGTACCAGTAACAGCAGCGAGAATAGTGTTTGCACAACAATGGAAAAATGAAGAGGTCCCGACAGAGGAAAGTATAATTAAAAAAAAAAATTACAATGTGCGGAGATGGATAGATTGACAATTAAGATAAAAGAAAAGGAAGAAACAGAATACTTTTTAAGATGAGATGTATGGTTAACTAACAAAAACAGAGGTTAGAATTTAAAGAGATAACAAAAAATTGTTTTAAAAATATTGTAAGATGGACAAATTAATTGCTTTATTATTTTATGATTAATATTAATATGTTTATTAAGATTACTAGCATGATTATGGTTGTTGTACTTTTACTCAAAATTAATTAATGCCCAGACAACACACTGCTCAGATAGACATGGAATTTTTTATGTTTTTAAAGAAAAGAATGTATGAATAAAACATATCCCCCCCCAAAAAAAAGAGAGAGAGAAGGATCTGTAAATCCATAAAAACTCCAGATTATGCACTAAATCTGGATGGAATAGTGCCATGACATCCAGAACCAAATATGGAAACTCTGCAACACACCCAGATTTGGGGCACTCAAAACTTACAACCACGGTTTTGGCGAGGTCGAGGTCTTCTTTCCCATTCAATATTAAGGGATAATCCATACATTTGAATAGGAATCCCTGCATTCAAAGCAGTTTTCCTCCTGTATATTTTGTGTAACAGAAAAGTAATCAGCAATACAAAATTAGATAAATGTAGATTGTCTCCTTCGTCCTTGTCACATTCTGCGTCTGTTGTTTAACTACTTGATTTGTGCCCCTGTCCCACAGCAGGTAACAGAACGCCAAACGTCACTTGCATTTCAATGAAATTACTTTCATACATTCTTTTAAACACTTAATTAGCCTGTTGATTCTTTTTTTTCCCATGAATATCATTGTTTCAAATAAAGGAGGGATGATTTAAACAGCTACAATTATCAAATAATTCCTTCCCTGGGTTGAATTTTGCAATAAACACGATGACTTTTATTGGAAGAAGAATTATGTTATGTTATGCCTTTTACTGAAGTTGTTTGATGGCCTTTCATTGTATATAAGGGCCATCTTTAGCTGTCTATATTGATTCACCTTAGGGATTCACATTAGAGATTCAGGTTCCCAGCGTGAACTCATGAACACTTCACCATTTTCCAATCAATTCTATTCTTTTCCTGCCAGAACACTTCAATTATTCCACAACTTAACACCTGAAAGAGCTATATACATTTTTAATAAGTGCTTGCACTCCTCTGACTGAGGAATCTTGATAAATAGATTGCTTTTTTTTCATTTAGTAGCAAATTAGAAATTAAAATAAGCATTAATGCACAGTTTCTCTGGAAAAAGCAAACATTTACTTCTTCAAGTAGACTAGAGGAGGTTGGATATTGGCAGTGATAAACGCTCTACATAGAGAGATATGACTTATTTATTCTATAGGATTTTATTTTAAAAAATCAGATGTATTTGAGCACTTTGAAAATTGACTATTTGAAGGTTGAAAAAACTCTTGGTGCACTTTTTAAAACTTTGCTAAAGCTTTTGTTGTAGTTTGTTTCTAGACTGCTAACAATTCAGGGGACCATATACTGCATTAAAAACCAGCTTCAAGCGTCTCTGTTATCAGGGAAGAGAGCTACTTCCTTGTTAGATTATAAGGAAGGCTGTTAGAATGAAAATCAGAAAGTTCTAAACGAAAAATATTTCAGCTGCTAGGATTCCTGTAACCCCATTCTGTTCATCTCAATAAAATCTTGCTAAAGAAAAGTCTGTAGAAAATATGCTTGGTGAAAAATCGCTTTTTTTAACGGAGCAGCAAAAAAAAAAAATCTGTTTATGGAAAAAGGTTGTTTAAGCATGTTGAGATACTGTATGGATTATTACTGCAATATCATATGAATTTAGTCACATGAATAAGCCAGCAATCACTTCCTAGTTAAACTGGTAGCTGACCAGGTTTGATTCATACCTTGTTGATTGGATCACAGAGACAACCTTCCCTCAAAGGTACTATGATATTTTTTTTAACAGATTAACAGAGTTGGAAGAGACCTTATAGGTCATCTAGTCCAACTCCCACCCACCACCCCGCTCAAGCAGGAGACCCTATTTTTCTAAAAGCCTATTTCACATCATCTACAGTACTTTGTAAGGGACGTGGTGGCTCAGTGGCTAAGATGCTGAGCTTGTCAATTGACAGGTCGGCAGTTCAGCAGTTCAGCAGTTCAAATCTCTAGTGCTGCGTAACAGGGTGAGCTCCCGTTACTTGTCCCAGCTCCTGCCAGCCTAGCAGTTGAAAGCACATAAAAATGCAAGTAGAAAAATAGGGACCATCTTTGGTGGGAAGGTAACAGCGTTCCATGTGCCTTTGGCATTTAGTCATGCTGGTCACATGACCAAACAGAGGTCTTCGGACAGCGCTGGCTCTTCGGCTTTGAAACGGAGATGAGCACCGGCCCCTAGAGTTGGGAACAACTAGCACATATGTGCAAGGGGAACCTTTACCTTTATCTTTACCGTAACTTGTGGAAAATCTGCAATTTCTTATCTATAGACTATAACACTCTGGTAATTTATTATTTTGCTGAGAGCCGGTTTAGTCTGGTGGCTAAGGCACCAGGTTAGAAACTAAAAGACTGTGAGTTCTAGTTTCACCTTAAGGATGAAAGCTAGCTTTGGTGGCTTTGGGCTGTTCACTCTCCCTAAGCCCACAATGTCAGGCTCAGACAATAAGCAGTCAGTCAATTCCTATCACAACAAATGGATCAACATTCAGTTGATCTGAAAAAAAAACAAACCAATAGATTCTGCATTTGCAGAAAAAAGGTAGGAAGAAAAAAAGATCTTTGGCAACCAATTGTCCCAGCCGAGAAAAAGACTCCTCTCCTTCCTTTTTTTTTTAAGATAGGAACACTTGCTTTTCTCCAATCCTTGTGTACCGTACCCATCTTCTGTGTTTTTTCAAGGTTCTACAATAGCCTTGTAATTCCTAGTGGTTTCTGTCAAACTGATTTACCGGTATCTCCATCGGAAAACTAACCAGGTCTGAACCTCTTTATTTTACTTTGAGGTCCTCCAGATTTGGTTCGATACTATGTTACATCAATGTGATCCAATTTACCATAACAGGATATTTTGTTCAGATTCGCTTCAAGTTAATCATTCTTAACTGCCTTGAATCTGCTAGGTTTGACTTTTCCTTTTTTCTAGTTTCCAAGTTTTGAAAAGTTCAAGGTTTCAAAAAAGTGGATATGTCAAGTGCAGGAAATCAGGAAGTCCAGGCAGTTCAAATGAATATAAAAATATATTGCAAGCTTAAGCTCTCTGCAAGAATCTGAATTATTAATGGTCAAAGCAAATTTGTGGTAGATAATAGTCAATGGAATTCAAGGTGGGCTGGAGTTAGATCTCTTGTGGGCAGGAAGAGACTGATTATATGTTTTACCCCTCCCTCAAGCTCAGCCTGGTCATCTCCTACAAGTTAAAAGGTAAAGGTAAAAGTTCCCCTCGCACATGTGTGCTAGTTGTTCCTGACTCTATGGGGTGGTGCTCATCTCCATTTCAAAGCCGAAGAGCCAGCGCTGTCCATAGACATCTCCATGGTCATATGGCCGGCATGACTCAACGCCAAAGGTGCACGGAATGATGTTACCTTCCCACCAAAAGTGGTCCCTATTTTTCTACTTGCATTTTTTACGTGCTTTCGAACTGCTAGGTTGGCAGAAGCTGGGACAAGTAAGTTTTGATCGACAAGCTCATGCCTAGCCACTCTCCTACAAGATAGCTACTTTCAAGACTGGGAAGATGGTCAGTTTATTACCAAACCAAACTCATTCCCTTTCTATCTCAAAATCTTTTTCTTTTCCATGACCTAATATTGTCACAACCTTCTCAATCCCATTACGTCCACCATACGTACGTACGTATTGGAAGGCAATTTCTTATGCTTGGTACATTTCATATTATTTGTTATTAGTTCCAGGCCAATTGCAAATACTTGTTAAATAATAGCTAATAATAATTCATTTTTTCTTTGTTTTTCCATTTCAAGCATAACAAAATTAAAGACAATATAGTATTTATATTATGATTCCCTTTCTCTTCCTATTTTTCCCCCCATTCAGTCTTCCTATATTTTTCAGTTCATTTTTATCAGTTGTACACGAATAAAAACTTAAAGAATTTTGTGTTTGTTTAAAACATTCATGAAGGCTGATTACTAGAATTACTGTGATATGTACTATTAAATTTCTTCTTTGCGATTAATTTAGAGCATGGAAGACAAACTAATTACGAGCTGAATGAAATTCAGCATTGTTATTAGGAAGTTTTCCAAAAAGACACAAGTAATGTAATATGCAAAGCAGATGTGGAAGCATTAAGTAGGGAAAAAACCATTGACATCTGTGCCAAATTAATGGATAGCTGGAACTCTATTCTAATCTGTTTCTATTACGGCTGTGCAAGACTTTGAATTTGAAGATTCTGTGTGAAGATTATTTAAATGAATTTCCAAAACAAATCTCTCAAGCACCTCTAATTTCATTTGGATTCAGAAAGGCTTCTGTATATGCATGGATGCTGCTTCTTTGAATCAAATTAATCCAACGCGATTTGAAGCATCACATTAACTGTTTGATTGAAACCAAATCAGCGATTCAGATTTCCTGATTTGCTGGATACAAGATCACAGATGTGTTCATCTTTAGTATAATTATTGGGCCATTTCCAGAAGTTCCTATTTGTTCAATACCATTTTTTTTAACCAACTGTAAAGCATTTTATAGCAATTTTCCTTAAATCATCACTTGGAATAACTTTGTCAATAAACACCAAGATGGATACGTTCTATAAGAATAAGTGTGGAAATGACACGTTTTGGCATCTGTGATGGTCATATAAAATAATCCAAACCTACTGGGAAAAAATACTTTCAAATGATAAGAAAATTGTAAAAATAAAACAATTATCACGTTTTTAGGTATAATTCTTTTTTAGGTATAATTATAAAATATAAATTACAATTTACCAAGTTATTTGTTTGGTGAGCCGAGGTGGCACAGTGGTTAGAGCGCAGTATTGCAGGCTACTTCAGCTGACTGCTAGCTGCAGTTCAGCAGTTCAAATCTCACCAGGCTCAAGGTTGACTCAGCCTTCCATCCTTCCGAGGTGGATAAAATGAGGACCCCAATTGTTGGGGGCAATATGCTGACTGTAAATCTTCATTGATCTGAAGCATACATGAAAAATCTCCTATCTCCAATTCCCTTCCTCTGCCCCCATAGAATTTGAAACCCAGTCTTTTTATGGGGCAAATTGCCAAATATTATATTTGTGTTAAAAAGAAAAAAAATGCCTGTTCATTTTCTTTCCCTTCTTGTTGAGTAACAGTTCTTTAGTTGGAGAACAAGCAAATAGTCATTCACTGATATGCTAGTTTCCAATTAGAGCGGTTAGTATTGCACTGACATTTTACTACAAATACTAATGGTTTGTGGCATTAATGTTTTATTTTTATTAATGGCACAGTTTACAATTTTCAGTGTTTAGCATTTACTGCTAATTCGAAAATACAGAGTTGAATTGAATCAATAAATTTAGAAGACAAGCTCCAACATTATCATAAGATTTAATATGTGTATGGAACTGGAACACATCAGAAAAAAATTAATACTACACTTATTAAGAATATTCAGCTGAAGGGCATGGTATAAATCTGATTCTCCAATACTCCAGCAACAAGGAAGAATAACATTTTACCTTATGTCATTCTTTGCTATCTTCTGGGCTTCTTTGACATTGGTTTGATCTCCGTGACATGCTAACATATGCAAGTTGGTTTCATATTTTGAATAGATATTCATTCATCCCACAGGTCAGCTAACTTAAATACCACCTGCTTTTAGTGACTGTTCAAAGTTACAACTGCACTTTAAAACGTGACCTATAACCATTTTTCACACTTATGACCATTGCAACATCCCCATGGTCACATTATCAAAATTTACTGCTTGAGAACTGGTTCATATTTATGGCAGGCAAACTCAGTGGGAAAGCCAGATTCACTTAACAACCATATTACTAACTTAACTGCAATGATTCACTTAATAGTAACAAGAAAAGTCATAAAATGGAGCAAAACCCACTTAACAAATGTTTAACTTAGCAGCATAAATTTTCAGCTCAATTGTGGTCGTAAGTTGAGGATTACCACCTGTAAAAGTATTTAATTATCATAAGAGCTTCCAAATAGATAGAATAGAATAGAATTTTAGAATTTTATTGGCCAAGTGTGATTGGACACACAAGGAATTTGTCTTGGTGCATATGCTCTCAGTGTACATAAAGGAAAAGATACGTTCATCAAGGTACAACATTTACAACACAATTGATGATCAATATATCAATATAAATCATAAGGATTGCCAGCAACAAGTTATAGTCATACAGTCATAAGTGGAAAGAGATTGGTGATGGGAACTATGAAACGATTAATAGTAGTGCAGATTCAGTAAATAGTCTGACAGTGTTGAGGGAATTATTTGTTTAGCAGAGTGATGGCCTTCGGGAAAAAACTGTTCTTGTGTCTAGTTGTTCTGGTGTGCAGTGCTCTATAGCGTCGTTTTGAGGGTAGGAGTTGAAACAGTTTATGTCCAGGATGCGAGGGATCTGCAAATATTTTCACGGCCCTCTTCTTGATTCGATGCTACACCTTCTGTCATACTCTCTCAGCCACAAACTCAAAATCAGAGTGGGATAAGTTATATTAGCGACTGAGGAACTGGATTAGTTTCTGATAATGAACATGATGCTAGAAGCCAGAAGTTTGGAGAACTTAAGTCACTGAGCAGGATTCACTGAGGAATAAAACAGTTCCTAGGAATGATCACTCTCTTTAAGGGATTTATCAGCTTAGAGTTTTACAGTTTTTACACCAGTGTTTCTCAACCTCAGCAAATTTAAGATCTGTGGGCCAGTGGTGAGTTTCAAAATTTTTTACTACTGGTTCTGTGGGTGTGGCTTGGTGGGTGTGGTAGGGGAAGGATATTGTAAAATCTCCATTCCCACCCCTCTCCAGAGAAAGGGATACTGCAAAATCCCCATTTCCTCCCGATCAGCTGGGATTTGGGAGGCAGAGAATAGACGGGGATGGGGCCAGTCAGAATTTTTACTACCAGTTCTCCAAATTAGTCAGAATTTCCACTACCGGTTCTCCAGAACTGGTCAGAACCTGCTGAAACCTACCTCTGCTGTGGGCGTTAGCTTCCAGATATATATCGGATTCTCCAGTATTAGGTGAAAGCAATAAGGAAGGATACCATTATATCTTATGTCATTGTCTTCTGGGCTAGTTTGATATTGGTTTGATCCACTGTATCATACTACTAGCTCTTGCAATTTGGTTTTCTGTATTTTCATATTTTGAACAAAAATACAGCTAGTCCTGGACTTATAACCACAACTGAGCCCAAACTTTCCATTGCTAAGTTAAACTTTTGTTAGATGGAGTTTGCTCCCTTTTGCAACCTTTCTTGCCACAGTTGTTAAGTGAATCACTGTTGTTGTTAAATGAGTCAAATGAGTTGTTAAGTGAATCTGGCTTCCCTATCGATTTTGCTTGTCAGAAGGTCGCAAAAGGAGATCACTTGAGCCCAGGACACTGCAACTGTCATAAATAGGAGTCGATAGCCAAGGGTCTAAATTTTGATAACCTGACCATGGGGCTGTTACTACAGTTATAAGCGTGCAAATTGGTCTTAAGTCACTTTTTTCAGTGCTGCTGTCATTTTTAACAGTCACTAAATGAAGTATTGTAAATTGAGGGCTGCCTATAGTAGATTCCCTCCACAAGTCAGTTAGTTTTGTTTTAGTTTTGCTGCATTGACCTTCATTTGTATAGTTGCTTTAGATTTTAGATTTACAGTAGATTTCGGTTCCTTTAGGCCACAGGTGTCAAACTCGATTGTGTCATTTAATGTATCGTGATGTATCACGACATTTTTTGCCTTTGCGGACCTGGGGTGGGCGTGGCCTGCCCGTGACACATCTGGCCCTTGGGCCACCAATTTGACACCGCTGCTTTAGGAGGAGTTGAAGAATAATAATGCCTTATGCACGGTCACTCATGCTCTGGTTACCTCTCGCTTGGACTGCTGTAATGCTCTCTACATGGGGCTCCCCTTGAAGAGTACCCGGAGGCTCCAGTTGGTTCAGAATGCAGCTGCGCGGGTGATAGTGGGAGCCACACGTTGCTCCCATGTAACACCTCTCCTGCGCAGTCTGCACTGGTTACCTGTGGTCTTTCGGGTGCACTTCAAGGTGTTGGTGACTACCTTTAAAGCGCTCCATGGCTTAGGGCCAGGGTACTTACGGGACCGCCTGCTGTTACCTTATGCCTCCCACCGACCCGAATGCTCACACAGAGAGGGTCTCCTCAGGGTGCCGTCCGCCAAGCAATGTCGGCTGGCGGCCCCCAGGGGAAGGGCCTTCTCTGTGGGGGCTCCCACCCTTTGGAACGAACTTCCCCCTGGACTTCGGCAACTGCCGGACCTTTGGACTTTCCGCCGAGAGCTGAAGACCTATTTGTTTTTTCGTGCAGGACTGGCATAGGATTTTAATAGGATTTTAATTAGTTTTAATGTTTTAACATTCTATAATTCGGGGTTTTATTTTAAATGTTTTAATTCGGCCATTTGTATAATAAGTTTTTAAATTATGGTTTTATGTGTATATTGCTGTTGTTTTTTTATTATGGCTGTAAACCGCCCTGAGTCCTTCGGGAGAAGGGCGGTATAAAAATTTAATAAATAAATAAATAAATAAATAAATAAATAAATAAATAAATAAATAAATAAAGGTAGTCTTTGTTGAAGTAAACACTGGCAGTTCTTCATGGTGCTAAACACCTGCCTGTCGCACTCTTGCTGATGTTAGATATGAAAACTGCCACAAAAATTATGTATCTTTCTGGGTGAGGAGCCAAGATGAAGATATACTCGCACAGGGATGGGTAACTATGGCAACTTTAAAACCTGTGGACTTCAACTCCTGGAATTCCTGAACCAGCATGGCTCGCTCAGGAATTCTGGGAGTTGAAGTCACAAGTCATAAAGTTGGCATAGTTAACCATTCCTGCACTAGCAGCTTCTAAAGTCTGTGTCTGTCTAAAAAGAGGATGAAGAGGAGTTGATGTTGTTTTATGTCGCTGCATCACAGCATTGGCCTTATACTCTTCCTCATTCCAAAAGGTGGCTGGGGGGGGGGAATGAGATATAGCTGGTTGTACTTTCTAGAAGAATAAAACAGCATATTATAACTAGGAAACCTGTGGTGATAGACTCAGAGAATTAATCAGGAAATGCACTTATATGATGTGATATATTAAACTTTATTTCTTAAGGATTTTATCTATGAACTTGCATATACATCTCCAGAAATGAAGGTGGTCTTCTTTTTTAAAATGAAAAATAGATTCTCATTCCTGAGAAGAAAGATCCCCCTTTATTCATGCTTTTGGATTAGAAACCAATCTAGAAGATGAAACTTTCTCTTGTCCCTGTTGAAGAGAAGGTTTGAAAAAGCAGATTACAGTTGCAATCCACGTCAAAATTAATAATTTAAATTATTTCCTTTTTGTGCATTTAGGAAGTCCTGTGTAATATGTAAGCACAGTTAAACTAAATGTGAAAGGATTCTGATTGCAAAATCAGATTGTGATTTGTGAATCAAATAGGATTCTGATTGCAAAATCAGATTGTGATTTGCGAATCACATCAACAAAGACAAATCAGAAGCGGAGGGAGTAACCCAAAGCATTTGTCTGTGCCTTCTCTACATACATTATCCCCACCCAAAAAAATCTAAAGTAGTTTATGGATATTAATGATGAAGAAACAGTTCATCTTTGTTACAGATTTGGTATTTAGAGAAGTCTCTTTGGGCTATATTTGAGTTCAAATTAGTGATGGCTACTAATTTAGATGTTTGTAAAGTAGGATTAGTGAAAAATATGTTTATGAAAAGCTATTAATATTGATATTTAAATTTCAATCATGAACAGAAGTTATTCAACTCAAGGAGGAAAGATCATTTTGTTTTTAAGTTTGAGTATGGTTTTTGAACAAGATGTCTGCTTGGCCATGATGGATTAAAGAGAGCTTTTGTTGATTTGTGAATTTTTAAATATGTTCTGTTTCAGGGCTTAGCTCTGGAATAGGAGGAATTATTCAATAAAGAACACAGACAGTTATCACATAGAGGTTTTCATCCCCATGTATTGATGACTCCATAATAGATGTTAAAAGAAAGTTTATTTTTCTAAAATATTTTTTTTAAATTTGCATTTATATTCCGCCCTTCTCCGAAGACTCAGGGCGGCTTACATTATGTTAGCAATCGTCTTCATCCTATTTGTATATTTATATACAAAGTCAATTTATTGCCCCCAACAATCTGGGTCCTCATTTTACCTACCTTATAAAGGATGGAAGGCTGAGTCAACCTTGGGCCTGGTGGGACTAGAACCTGCAGTAATTGCAGGCAGCTGTGTTAATAACAGACTGTCTTACCAGTCTGAGCCACAGAGGCCCTGTTGAGAATATTGAAAAAGACTCAAGTGTTGGCATTTTTCAATTGATAATTCTCTGAGCATAAAGCAGGATGCAGAGGAGCAGAATATTCCAGCAAAGAAGGAGGGTGTGTTATTTGGCTGAATATGTGCAGCAGCAGCCAAAAAAGCTAATATGATCCTGGATGGTATAAACAGAGCACAGAATCAAGATCACATGAAGTATTAGTACCATTGTATAAAGCCCTAATAAGACCACACCTGGAATACTGCAACAAATTCTGGTCCCCATACTACAAAAAAGATGTTGAGACTTTGGAAAAAGTTCAGAGAAAAGCAACTAATCTGATCAAAGGCCTGGAGACTAAAATATATGAAAAATGACTGCAGGATTTCAGTTTGGCTAGTCTAGAGAAAAGAAGACAGAGGTGACATGATAACAGTATTCCAATATTTGAGAGGCTGCCGCAAAGAAGAGGGGGTCAAATTATTCTCCAAAGCACCAGAGGGCAGGACAAGAAACAATGGATGAAAACTAATCAAAGATTAGGGGGAGTTTTGAAGGGAGGGTGGAGGTAGGGTAGAGGGAGGGAGGGGGGAAAGGGGGGGAAAGTTTTTTTTTGTAAAAACTTTTTCAATAAAAAAAAAAGAAAGTAAAACTAATCAAAGAGAGAAGCAACTTGGAATTAATGAGAAACTTCCTAACAGTGAGGACAATTAACCAGTTTGCATTTAGAAATCATGGGCGCTCCTTCACTGGAGTTTTTTAAGAAGAGATTAGACAGTCACTTGTCTGAAATGGTATAGCTTTTTCTTGAGCAGAAGGCTAGACTAGAGATCCCTTCCATCTCTATTCTATTCTATTCTATTCTATTCTATTCTATTCTATTCTATTCTATTCTATTCGGTTCAGATGTCTTTTTAGTTTTATTCTTTTGCTCCTTCCCCTGAATCGGCTTTTAGGGTGACTAAAGGATCACTTCTTCATAGTCATATATTTCAGCATCAGAACTAAATGAAAAGACCTTGATATACTAGTAGTCTTCAACTTAGTTCATTTAGTGACCCTTTGAAGTTACAACAGCACTGTATAAAAATGACTTATGTCTATTTTTCACCCTTAGGACCATTGTAGCATCTCCATGGTCACATGATAGCAATTCAGACACTTGGCAGCCGACTCATATTTATAACGGTTCAAGTGTCCCAGTGAAGTGTGATTCTCTTTTGTGACTTTCTGACAAGCAAAGTCAATGGGGAAGCCAGATTCACTTAACAACCGTATTATGAACTTAAGAACTGCATTGGCTATAGAGATTCTCAGTCATCAAGGTCATGGTTGTCCCAAAGGTGCTTTTTCAGGAGGCAACTGGACTTTCTTGTATTTTTCCTTGAAGGCATTTCACTTCTCATCCCTATCCTCAGGTCAAGCCAGCAGAAAGTTTCTTGGATGAGTGAAATGTCTTTGAAGAAAAAACAAGAAATTCCAGTTGCCTCCTGAAAAAGCACCTTTGGGATAAGAACTACATTATTTGATTACCAACAGTAGCAAGAAAGGTCATAAAATGGGGCAAAATTCACTTAAGATGTATCTCACTTAGCAACAGAGATATTGTGCTCAGTTGTGGTCGTAAGTCAAGGGCTACCTGTATTTATGCAGCGTCGCTCCTGTATTTACCGTTTTTTTCGGAGTATAAGATGCACCTTTTCCCCCAAAAAAGAGGGAGAAAATCTGGGTCAATCTTATAGTCCGAATGTAGCCCTGCCCAGTTTCTCAAACGGAGGTTTCAGAGGTTGAAAAAAGCATCAGAAACAAAGCTTCAGAAAAAAAGCCCCCAAACAGAGCTTCACAACCAAGGAACCTGTTGCTAAAATTCACCTCTGGGAACAGCTGATTGGGGGTATTCCAGGAGGCTGATCCACCTGCCAATCAGCTTTTCTCTTATTTTCTTCCCAAAAAACTAAGGTGTGTCTTATACTCCGAAAAATACAGTAAATATACAGTTTCCCCGAAAATAAGACCCAACCAGAAAATAAGCCCTAATGAATCTTTTGTAGCAAAAATAAATAGGCAGTAAGGCCCGGTCGTATTTTCGGGGAAACACGTTATATATATCCAAAGCTAGTTGCTGGCACTAACTTCTTTGCTTTGGATAATTTGGAATCAAAGAGAAGCCCTACAGATAGATGTTTAGTTCCCTCAAAGCAATATCTCATGTGGAACGTTGTTATATGTAGAACAGAAATGAGGTAGTGAAGCTGAACTTGGCATAAAGTCTTATTTAGGGTGCCAAATTGTATTTCACAGTTACTGATAGCATGAAGGAGGAGGAGAAGGGAAAAAAGGAAGATGATAAGAATTTTTTTATGAAAAAACACAGAAAGTAAATGATATCTTCCTGGTGAAGAAAGAGCATGTTTATCTACTTTTGTATAAGTACATCTTTTTTTCTTAAAGAAATAAAGGAAACATCAAAGTTGGGAAATGATACTGCTTATTTTTGCAGCACACAGGAAAATCTATAGATTTTTTTTTCCAGAGAAGAGAAAATAAATAGATTTTTCTCACCAACTCAAATGAATTGTGACATTGCAATATAGAGAAATAAAGTGTTGGTCTAAAACACTAAATTATAGGAGTCTGCCTTGGCTGAGATTTTTATGAGAATCATTATGTTGTCCACAATTCAAGCAAGAGATAAGCATTCTTAAGGTCACTAAACCCTGCATCTCATTGTAACTATTGGCTGCATCTTGTCTGTTAGGGAACTGAGATGTTGAAACATCTCCCAAATATCTTTGTGTTATGGTAAAGGGAGGAAGTAAAATGGTGTGCCAGCACCTGTAATGATTTCTGAGAGCCAGGTAGATAAATCTGAATAGGTGCTGGAAAATATTCTATAATCTGTATAACTGTTACTTTTTGAACGTAATAAGATAGTATCAACACACCCACATCCATTCCACTTAATGGAAGGCTAAAATCAATTTCTTTCCTTCCTTCCTTCCTTCCTTCCTTCCTTCCTTCCTTCCTTCCTTCCTTCCTTCCTTCTTTCCTTCCCTCCCTCCCTCCCGGCCTCTTTCTTTCTTTCTTTCTTCCTTTCTTTCTTTCTTTCTTTCTTTCTTTCTTTTTGTATCCCACCTTATCATTTTCTACACAAATTTCTGCACTTATTTCAGTGTTATTTATTTGTTTCTTTTAGTTGATTTATATAGCTGCTCACTCATACAAGTCAGGTCAAGCTACAATTAAACGAAAAATAAACTATTATAAAATATAAATATAAACCATGATCATGAAAATTCTGCCAACGTGGTTTTTTTTAAAAGATTTTAGGAAAACCAGGTAGAGCTGGGAACATCCAGATTTCAAGATAATGTATTTCATAAGGTAGGCACACTGACAGGGAAATCATGTTTTCCATAAGGCAGCAGGACCTATGAAGGATTTAAAGGAGACAGCCTGCACCTTGAATTGCCCCCAGAAGCCCACTGACAGTTTTTGTGGCTTGAAAGGTGGAAATGGTACATGCATACTAAGATGAGCCTATGCTAGGTGTCTGCAACCTTAAACACTCAAAGAGTCATTTGGACCCGTTTCCCACAGAAAAGAAAACACCGGGAGCCACAAAACCCTTCCCGTGCCTGACTATTTCTTGAGCATCCACAAAACTAGCATATGTAGTTGAATTAAATGTTCTGTTTTCTTCTGAAACTTTTCTTTTCTTGGATTTATCCATGGTTGGCCTACTGGGGGTTGAAAAGCTCAATAAATCACGTGCTGGTGGTTGTCGCATATTGGCAGTTGTGACACATATTTTGAGTGACAGGGAGCCACAGCAGAGAGGTGAAAGAGCCACATGTGGCTCCAGAGCCGCAGGTTGCTGACCCCTGCTATGCCATTGCCATTGCATTTTAGACCAGCTGCAGTTCCAGAGTGGTCTTGAAAGGTTGCCTTATGTAGAGTGTAGACAAGAGGGGACCCAAGCAAGAGAGAATGGTGTAGGACAGGGGTGTAAAACTGATTTCATTGAGGAACGCATCAGGGTTGTGTTTGACCTTGGTGGGGGGGGCAGGGGTGTGCGGCCAGGGTTGGTGTGGCCAGCTCAATGTCACTCATGTCAGGGGCACCTGTGGCAGCCCGAGTGCTCTGCCAGCGAAAACGGGCTTGCAAGCTCCAGTTTTGGCTGTGACAGCCAACTGCAACTCTCTGCCAGTGAAAACGGAGCTCAGGAGGGCTGCCTGCAACCTTCCCAGGTTCTGTTTTCACTGGCAGAGGCAGTGGGCCAGTCCTTCACTGTTTCCAGGGCCAGATCTAAGCACCCCATGGGACGGGGATGGCCCCCGGGCCTTAAGTTTGATACACCTGGTATAGGGACTCCTAATTCTGGAAAGAGAACAAGTGGCACACAAAATGGATTTGTTCAAAGGATCTCTGAGCTGTAGCTGCCTCTATTCTGTGAGCAGGATTTGTGAGACTAGGAGGACCTCTAGATTGTGCATCAAGTCTGTCTATGGAAGTAAACCCCTATTTGGAACTACAGATGGGAACTCTATTATTCAAGAGATCTCAACAATCATAGCCATTTTTTCTGTTACTGGGGCTGAAGCCAAGTCCTCCCCCATTCATAGTCAACCAAATGCAAGATAATTGTATTCAAAGAATAACATATGTTTGTTTCTTGCATTTAAACATTATTTCCATTGCTAAGGCAATTCGTTAGGATGAATTATTTAAAAATATATATTTTATAATGATTTGTTGATAGCTAGACCAGGGATATAACATGCAAAGTTATATCATAGTCCTTCACAAGGGGACATTTTGGAGTCTTAAAAAGTTAGAACTATCCATAAATTTTTTAAAAAATGTTCCTTCTTTCTCCTAATTACATGTAGGACATTTTAGTATCAAGGACAGCTTTCCCTAAGCTCGTATCCCCCCAGATGTACAGAAATTACAATTCTTGGAATTTCTATCTAGCATGACCAACAGCTGATAACTTTAGCCCCAATGTATTCCAAGTGCCCCAAGGTGAAGAAGGATGAACAAGGGCAACTATAAAAGATTTAAAGCACCATTAGAAATGCGAAACAACAGAGTGACATTTGGGTAGGCTCGCCCCGTTCACTGCTTAATGTACTTTGAAGTGTGTTTTCATTTAACTGAGCAGATAATTTTCCCAAAGTACTGTATCTTATTCAACAAAGTATCATTTAAAAATCATGGCTTGGTGCAAAACAATGTACTGAGGTGTCTTATTATACCTTCCGTGCTTATCAACAACACAACCATTGCTCTAATAAATGAAAATTTTTATTTCCTTGATCTCTTTATCAAACATATCAGGGTGCTATTCAACAGGTTCTGACAGGTTCTGGAGAACCTGTAGCGGAAATTTTGAGCAGTTCGGAGAACTGGCAAATACCGCCTCTGGTTGGCCCAGAGTGGGGTGGGAATGGAGATTTTGGAATATCCTTCCCCCAGGAGTGGGGAGAGAATGGAGATTTTGCAGTATCCTTCCCCTGGAGTGAGGTGGGAATGGAGTTTTTGCAGTATCCTTCCCACAGGAGTGGGGAGGGAATGGAGATTTCGAAATATCCTCCCCCTGGAATGGGGTGGGAATGGAGATTTTGCAGTATCCTCCCCCTGGAGTGGAGTGGGAATGGAGATTTTGAAGCATCCTCCCCCTGGAGTGGGGTGGGAATAGAGATTTTGAAGTATCCTTCCCCTGGAGTGGGGTGGGAATGGACATTTTGAAGTATCCTCCCCCTGGAATGGGGTGGGAATGGAGATTTTGCAGTATCCTCCCCCTGGAGTGGAGTGGGAATGGAGATTTTGAAGCATCCTTCCCCTGGAGTGGGGTGGGAATGGAGATTTTGCAGTATACTTCCTCAGGAGTGGGGTGGGAATAGAGATTTTGCAGTATCCTCCCCCTGGAGTGGGATGGGAATTGAAATTTTACAGTATCCTCCCCCTGGAGTGGGGTGAGAATGGAGATTTTGCATTATTCTCCCCCTGGAGTGGAGTGGGAATGGAGATTTTGAAGCATCCTTCCCCTGGAGTGGGATGGGAATGGAGATTTTGCAGTATCCTCCCCCTGGAGTGGGGTGGGAATGGAGATTTTGCAGTATCCTTCCCCTGGAGTGGGGTGGGAATGGAGATTTTGAAGTATCCTTCCCCTGGAGTGGGGTGGGAATGGAGATTTTGAAGTATCCTTCCCTTGGAGTGGGGTGGGAATTGAAATTTTACAGTATCCTCCCCCTGGAGTGGGGTGGGAATGGAGATTTTGAAGTATCCTTCCCCTGGAGTGGGGTGGGAATGGAGATTTTGAAGTATCCTTCCCTTGGAGTGGGGTGGGAATTGAAATTTTACAGTATCCTCCCCCTGGAGTGGGGTGGGAATGGAGATTTTGCATTATCCTCCCCCTGGAGTGGAGTGGGAATGGAGATTTTGAAGTATCCTTCCCCTGGAGTGGAGTGGGAATGGAGATTTTGCAGTATCCTCTCCCAGGAGTGGGGTGGTAATGGAAATTTTGCAGTATCCTTCCCAGGAGTGGGGTGGTAATGGAGATTTTGCAGTATCCTTCCCTGCCATGCCCATCAAGCCACGTCCACCACACCACACCACGCCCCCTACGCCACGCTCACAGGAACCGGTAGTAAAAAAAATGTGAATTCCACCACTGAAGTGCATGTAGTATCTTTACTGAACTAAAATTAGTTTGTGAGCTAACATTGTATAGGTAACTACGGTCAACTCTAGATTTTGCAGAACTTGTTTTAGTATACTTTGCTTTTAATTACATAATATTACATAATATGTATTCAGGCTTCAATCCAAATGGAGTTTTGTCGGTACAAGCAAAGTGCATTTTATATACATTATTCTATTGTCATGACTCCTAGTACACTACATGCTTATGTAAAATACATTAATGATTTAATGGACGTTTAGCTCTGATCGACATCTACTAGTCCATTCAGTCAAGGATTTAGCATATTTAATAGCATAGGTATGACAGTATCTGAAAAGCAGTTAAAGATTTATCTCCATCATGTTTGTAGTATCAGCTTCTTAATATAGTACAAATGAAATTAAATGCACAGTTCTCATTTATAAGAGCGAACACTGAAATTCAAGTTCTCTGTGTACAAGCTATTGGGAAAAATCTGTTCTTATATTAACTCCACAAGTCAATTAACAACCACCGTTAATAGGAGTCCATCTGCCCTGTCTACCAATTTTGTGTATTTTTCCATATAATTATCCAACTGTCTTTCTTTATATTTTGAAAAAGAAAGAACAAATGCAAATGTTCAATTAATTCTTCTCAGCGGAAAATGGAAGCATAAAATCCTCAGCAAATGCAAGCATTAAGTGTTTCTTGCCTCCACAGCTGTAGTTATCACAACAGCTTGGAATACCCAACCTCCTCATGAAAATGTTTGTATCTGGAAACAGGATTGCTGCTATAATCCTGTAGGAGTGATTTCCTAAATTATAGCTCCAGTGGACAAAGTTTAACTTCAAAGATATTATCCTTCTGGCGGCACAGAATATAAGAGCCAGTTTGGTCTAGTGCTTAAGTCACCAGGCTAGAAATCAGGAGTCTGTGAGTTCTAGCCCTGCCTTAGGCATGAAAGCCAGGTGACCTTGGCCCACTAATTCTTTCTCAGCCCAATCTACCTTACCGATGTCATAGGAAAAGGAAGGAGTATTATTGAGGCATTTATAAAAATAATGACAGGATTTAAAAAAAAATCTTTAAAAATTAAGGGCTACAGATGCAGAAAAGAGATAAATAATCCAGTTTTTAATGTCATAAATTATCTGCCCAAGCCTAATATGAATATTAGCTCTTGTTATAAACTTGTTGCAAATTTCTAAGAGGCCATAAAACGCCAAACATTTTTGTAGAAAGAATCATTTCACAATTTACTTAAGCTCTTGCTACTTGTACCTGATTTCCATGGAAATTTCTGGAAAGAGTTTGGCTCATCCCTCAGAGAATAAGCAATGAAAAAAGGAGGGTAATTTATCAACACAGTTCTATTGTCATGACTCCTAGTAAATCGGATATTTCAAGAGTCTAAAGGAACTAAAAGTTCTTTCCTGTCACTTAGTTATTAGTATGTGGCTTTCAACTGCTTCTCTTTTAAAAAATAAAATGTTTTCCTGGATAGATTAAAAAAAAAATATGGTGCAAACATAAAGCTAAATTTTGGAAGCTGTCAGTTGAACCATAGCCATATTATAAGTAACTGTGTTCTCTTCGCTGATGATGTTAAACTATTTAACACTACCAACAATGCTGCTACCCTTCAAAAAGACCATGACTTTGTGTCGGAATGGTCAAAAATTTGGCAATCCAAATCTCAACCAACAAATACATTGGCAAAAAAAAAAAAATCAGAACATAAAATACGAACTGGATGGATACGACCTCATAGATGACCCTCATTCTGCCAAGGACTTTGGGGTACTCATATCTAATGATCTAAGTGCCACAGCCCACTGTAACAACATCGCCAAAAAGGCATTAAGAGTTGTAAACCTAATCTTGCATAGCTTCTTCTTCGGAAAGATTACACTACTAACCAGAGCATACAAAACATTTGCTAGATCAATTCTTGATTACAGCTCATCTGTCTGGAACCCACACTGCATTTTGGACATTAATACAATTGAGCGTGTCCAGAAATAATTTACAAGAAGAGTCCTCCACTCCTCTGATCGCAACAAAATACCTTATGCCACCAGACTTGAAATTCTGGATTTAGAAAATTTAGAAGTACGCCGGCTTCGGCATGACCTGAGCATAACTCATAAAATCATCTATTACAATGTCCTTCCTGTCAAAGACTACTTCAGCTTCAACCACAATACACAAGCACACAATAGATTCAAACTTAAAGTGAACCGCTCCAATCTTGATTGTAGAAAATATGACTTCAGTAACAGAATTGTTAATGCCTGGAATGCACTACCTGACTCGGAGGTCTCATCTAAAAATCACCAAAACTTTAACTTAAGACTGTCTACTGTTGACCTCACCCCATTCCTAAGATGTCTGTAAGGGGCGTGCATAAGAGCACCAGTATGCCTACCGTTCCTGTCCTAATGTTCCCTTTGGTTGTATTCAGTTTGTGTGGTTATTTCATGCTTATACTTATATATATTGTTGTGTTTGACAAAATAAATAAATAAATAAATAAATAAATAAAATAAATAGCTTATATAAGTTACAAGAGTTCATAAAAAGAACAAGAATCATTTCCATTTTCTCAAGAGAATTGGCACAGAAAACCATTTAAGAGTACATAGTATTATTGTTGTGGTTTTCTTTCAGCTTCCATATTATCCACACAGTTTGCTTGATGATAGCATGCAGAAAGTTACTAGCAGATGAGATTAGAAAGCAGTCATGGTCCTGGTAAAATCAGTGCATTCATCTGAAAGTATTAACAATAAAGTCATTTCATTTTTTAATTGTAATCATTTAAAATGATAACTGTTTAGTTGTAATGGCTCATCCAGCGTGGCAGTGTTTACTTGGGACATTGTGCATTCAAAGAATGACCCCCATCTAGAAAATGAAAGGCTGGGAAGGAGTTCTTTGAGTCCTCTAAACTATTTGCTGCCTTATGGAATAAGACATTCTCTCCAAAGCACAGCTGGGGCCCATTAATTTCTAAGGAACATGTTCTGCTCTTGAGAAATTTTTTGACGCAAGTTAACCTATTAGCCTCAAAATCTTGAAGACTTGTACTTCTCCTCTGCCCTTACTTTGCTGAACTAATTTTGTTCTTGTGGGCTTGGCGGGCACCAAGGAATGTTCTCAAGATCAGGCAAACAAGGTTGTAGGCTCAAGAATTGGGAGAATTGCTGCCATTCCTCCCAGTTTGGAGATTTCAGACAGACTTCTACTGCCATCAATTCGTTTCTCATTCCCTTGATTGACACTAGTAGACCATGATATTTCTATTTTTTTTTATTCCACCTGTTGTGTGTGTGCCTGTGTACAGTATATAACACTCAGCGTGGCAAACAAACCTAATATTCCCAGTGGTGGGATTCAACCAGTGTAACAAATGGTTCACAAACACGCTCTCCGCACGCTCGCAGTATGATTGAAAACAACTCTAAAACTTAACTACTACAGCAGCCTTGGTGAGTAAAACTGCTGAGGCATGGCAATCGGCTCTGCTGCGCCTATCAAACAAAGGAAATATAGGTTGGTATAGTGCAGGTGCGGGTGGGAGGGCCCGGCTGATCGTTGGAGTGAACCAGTTCGCTCTCAGCTGATCATTGGAGCTACCGGTATGCCTGAACCAGTCCAAACCGGCTGAATCTCACCCCTGAATATTCCTGCCTCTTATTTTCCCTACAAGAAACATTCTGTGAGGTGGGTTGGGTTGAGAGGGAATGACTGTCCCACAGTCATCCAGCTGGTTTTCATGCCCTAGGCAGGACTAGAACTCACAATTTCCTTATTTCTAGTCCAATACCTTAACCGGTACACTAAACTGGCTCTCTACTTTTCGTCCTCAGTATTGTTTCAGGAAGTGGTCAAATGACCACATAAACTATTGCTTGGCCACACAACATTATACAGACAACATCATTGCCATACTTCAGTGTGTATGGTCAGGTGATCACTTGGTCATTTCTCAAGAATAAAAGAGTGTAAAAAAAAATATTTCAAATGTACACAAAAGTTTTTTAAAGATAAGCAAGCATTGGATAATTAAGTTAAAATCTCATTGAAAGCTTTCTGTTTTAAATTTGGACTGCATGTCAATGAAAGTAGGTCTCCTTCAATTTTGATTTGATGAACAGGGTTACAATCCAACTGGAACTAACCTTTGGTATGTTATTAATTCTTGTCAGTGGAAAGAACTGAGCGTATATATGGGGTGAAAGCAGGGGTTGGCTTCAAAAATTTTAGCAAGGGGTTCTCTGCCCTGTTGCTGGGTGGTCATGGTCATGGTGGGCCTGGCCCAGTCTGCCTCCTGCACCATGGCGAGGGGGCATTTTTGCCCTCCCCGACCTTTGAAGGCTTTCCTCGAGCTTTCAGGAGGGCGAAAATGGCCTCCCAGGTTCTGGAGGCCCGAAACGGGCATTCCCAAATTTCTGGTAGGTCAGTTTTTTGCTCTCCTCAAACCTTCGGGTGTGCCCTGTACTTACCTGCATCCAAAATGGGCCATGTGGAGCAGGGGTGGGTTCTAATTTTTTTTGCTACCAGTTCTACGGGCGTGGCTTATTTTGTGGGCATGGCTTGATGGTCATGTGACAGTGAGTGTGGCTTGATGGTCATATGACTGGGTAGGCGTGACCTCATGTCAAGGGGTACCTCGCCTGGCCCCTCCCCTCCCAGCCATTCCTCGTCACACCCAGCCTCATCGTATCTATAGTTCTGCAAAAATGTTGTTCACCTTTTTGCAACTTTATTATCTACATACTATAGATCAGGGGTCTCCAAACTTGGCCACTTCAACTCCCAGAGTTCCTCAGCCAGCTTTGCTGTCTTAAAGTCTTAAAGTGGCCAAGGTTAGAGACTTCTGCTATAGATGCACTTTCATGGACCACTGAAAGGAGGAAATGGCTCACATGCTTTGCCCAAGAGTGTGATAGGCAACAGTCTTTTAAGGGGCTGCTAGAAAGAAGGAAGGGGGGAGTATTTTCCAAAGCACCAGAAGGCAAAACAAGAAGCAATGAATGGAAACTCAACAAAGAGAGAAACAACCTAAAACTAAGGACAAACTTCTTGACAGTGTGAACCTATATAGGTTTCAGTCATAATTTCACATATAAAATAGCCATTCATGTAATACAACCTGCATATTGTTCAAAACAATCATTAGTATTATGGCTGATGTTTGACAGCAAGCCTAAAATCCCCATTTCCCTCCCCACTCCAGGGGAAGGTTACTTCAAAATCCCCATTTCCTCCTCACCCCACTAATCTGTTCTGGGAAGGAATCAAACTCCCCCCCTCTTCATTTCCCAAATAAAATATCCCAGATATTTAAGGAATAATCAAGCTGCTAGCAAGGAACCTGCCTGGAATTCCACATTCCTGCCAGCTGCATAAAGGAAACTTGGTAAGCAGAAAACAGCTACGGGAAGTTCGGCTCCATTTACAAGCCGGCAGAAAACTCATTCAAGACAGGATACTTCACAATGGAAATCGCCCAAACCTTTTTAGAAACACAAAGCCCATGTTGCACAAATCCCAAAACTTCAAAAACATTGAACCATATAAGAATTCCTCCTCTTATCCAATTTGTTGTTTAGCTGACTCAGAATGGAGCTTCTAGCCGCTCTGTCAATTTAAAACGACAGCATTTCCTACCCACCCCTTCTTCTTTGCCAAGCGATCTCCTGGCTGAGAAGCAGCCGATCAATTTAAAGGGACAGTGTCCTGCTTTTTTTCCTCTTCTTCGACAAGTGAGTCTTGATTTTTTCCTTCTAGTCAATCAGCTGGGAGTCGGGAGGCAGAAATAGACTGGGGCGGGGCCAGGCAGAATTTTTACTACCAGTTCTCCGAACTACTCAAAATGTTTACTACTGGTTCTTGCGAACTGGGGAGAACCGGTAGCAACCCACTACTGGTGTGGAGACTCCTGGGAGGGGAGGGGACTTCTGGGAGGGGAGGGAGGGCAGGGCCAGCCAGGAGTGGGATTTGGGGGTTCTCCAAACTGCACAGAATCTTACTAGAGATTCTCCCAAACCCCTGCAAATCCCCAGCAGCCCACCCTGGGTGAAGTATTGGTAATATTAGGAATTTCATTTGGTAAAGTGTCTGAGATCATCCAAAAAAGAAAGCTGAAATAATTACAAAATCATATTCCAAAATTCTGCTCAGAGAAGAGGAGTAAGAGAAGGGAAGGGAAGAGAAATCAGAGACCATGACTAAAACCTGCTATATTGCTCTTCCTTTAGCAATTAGAGAAAATGAAGGCACACTAGAAAAGTGAAAAACTGGTGAGAGAAAGAATAGAAAATGTGTTCTTTCTTTAGTGTAAGATCACTCTAATTGGAGGTCTAATAGGTTCTTCAACCCTAGTCATTGTAATTTACAAGCTACTGTGTTTATGAAGTATAAATTCAGACACATCATAATTCAGACAATTGTGGCAATAAATCATTGATTAGTACACTCTTTCAGTTCAAATTCTAGATGTCTGCCTGTAATGATATGCATTTCAAATCACATAGAGTTTAAATATGTCAGATCAGTTGTAGCCTTGAAAATGAAAATGTTCCTGATAGTAATTTTAAGGTAAAAAAAAAAGGAGATAGAATTTTTTACACTGTGCCGGAAAAGTCTTTTTGAATTAGTAGGGCATTATGCAAACATTCAGAGCTCCAAAAAAATGTGTATTTTTCCAATAGGCCCATTTTTTATTATTTATTTGATTTTGATTTTTGCAACCAAATTGCTTTCATTCACATTTTTCCTTAATGTATGCAAATGTCTATGCTTTTTATGTTAAGAGAAATGCATTGTAATGTTCAGGAAAGTGTGACTATCAAAGGGCAATTGCACTCCGCTTGGCAGATAGTCTTGTGAAGTGAAAAATTGGTAATGCATTCCTTTCACATCCCTGCAACCTAGTAATTGTTGTGTTTGTAATTGCTCTAAAACCCATGTGACGGTGACACAATTTTTTTTTCTTTTGAACCAGTAATATTATGAAGGCTAAAGTACATCCTCAGTCCATAGACTAAATACAGGGATAGATTTCAAATGATCATCCTATGAGTTGCATAGATTATTAGACACCCTGGTTCTTACATTCACTGAAGCACTTACATTCACTCAGAACTGCTTAGCTACAACAGAGTTGTCACAAACATGTGTCCTAAGGACTTGCATGTGGCTTTCAAAAGCTCCATGCCAAGCAACCAAGTTATTCTAGGGAGACTTATTTCTGTTACTCTTTCATGGTTTTACATTTTGTTGTTAGAAATCAAAGAACTGAACATTTCCCTGTTGCTATGGTAACCTCAGTTCTTGAAAAGTCCAAATGAACAAAATATAGTTAACCTGTCAGTAAAAGAGAATCATGTTATCCAACCTATTCTGTGAAATAGGCTGTTTTTTCATAAGCTACAATCGATAAATATTATTAGCACACAAACCAAGAGAGAAAAAGATTGTTTGTATCCAGAATTTGGATTACTATTCATATAAAAGTGAAAAGTGTGAATTTTCTTTACATTATCTTCATACCTTTTGTTCGTTGCCAGAATCCAAACAGAAAATTGAAAACAATTACTCCAATGAGAAAGGTATTTGGGATACCAGAATGTCATTTCAAACTGCATAGAATACATAAAGAGCCACGGTGGTGCAGTGATTAGAATGGTTAGGTCTATAATGCCAACAAGCTGGCTTTTGTAGAATCATTTCGATTTAAATATCATAATTTTAAGCCATACAGTTAACTGGTAGTTGCCAATCATACCATTAATCATCAGCCTTTTAATAAAACCCAAAAGGGCAGACTTTAAATATCATCTTCAGTATGGCTGTTCCAGGAACACTTATATGGGTGAGTCTTCTCTAGAGAACAAAACAATGTTTTTATCTCTGAAGCTGCCTGTAATATGAATGCTAAAAAGAATTAAAAGCTGAAGTCCAACTGTTCTGTTCAGCAGCAGCCTTACTAATTCTATCCCTCTATAGAGGAAGATGCAACAAAGCAACTTTATAATTTATACAGACTTCAGCAATATAATCCGGTTTATGGTTATGAGATCAGTTTAAGGGAAAATAGGGAAACGAGTTTTTCAGAACTACTTTAATAAAAACACTTAGGGAGTTATAGATGCTTTTCAGAATTTCACCTTTATAGGAAAGGTGTGGGAAAAAGAAAAGAAAGGCCAAACTCTCCATACTTGTATTTCTTTTTTTTTTAAATTAAAAAGAAACCACCTCCTATTTTCTTAATATTTGAGGTCATTCGTTTTGCCCACTGCTGGCTTTTTGTAAAATGCTATATAGAATTTATTTATTATTGGCCAAGTGTGATTGGACACACAAGGAATTTGTCTTGGTGCATATGCTCTCAGTGTACATAAAAGAAAAGATACGTTCATCAAGGTACAACATTTACAACACAATTGATGATCAATATATGGCATCTCTACAGAGAAGACAAAACTCATGGCAAATACTTTCCCTTACATTCTCCGCTTATCAGCTTTCCTGAAGTGGCTTTTCAGAAAAACAGAATCTTACAAGTAAAATTGGAGATGTCTAAATATATATTTATATATATGTGTGTGTATGTATGTTTTCTGAGGTTTTCGCGGGTGTTTGTATGTAGTTCTTTGGTTATTTGGGTTTTCTCCTGCGTAAAATTGGAAGTGTCTTGGCGACGTTTCATTCGTCGAAGTCTCATTCGTCATCTTCAGGCTTCAGCTTCATGTTTCTGGGAACAATATATATATATATACACATACATACATATATACACACATACATATATATATACACATACATACATACATACATATATCTTGAAGCAAAGTAAATACAGTTTAGCTGTAACAGAATTGGACTTGGGAGTGATGTCATCTCTTCAAGGTAGATCAGGTCAAGCATTCCTATTCTTTCTTGTTCTGATTTTTTTTTTAAAAAAATTGGTGGTGTTGGAAGAAATATCCTTCTGGGATCAGTTCCAAGTGGGGAAAAAGACAGTGGATTCATGGTGGCTGTTTGGAAAGATGGTTTAATGGTGGGCAGGATCACATGGCTTGAGATCCCGGGCAAAAAGGGCACATGGAGTAGAGAGGGGTATATATTTATACACTCTCTTGGGCCCCGCCTTAGAGTTTCCTGTTCCTGTACATGAAATGTATCCCATTGGCTGTCAGACTCCCAGGGGGTAGAGGTCTTAGTTAACTTTGTAGGCTGTCTGTGTCCCAGGCTTGGTTGAGCCTTGCTGGGTGATGTAATCTTCCCAGGTGTCATGTGGGGAGATGGGTAGAGGGCTAATCCTATCATGTCCTGAGGGCCATATCTTAATCCCATCACCCTGGAGCTGCAGGAAGCTGCTTTATCTTTAAAAACATATTTCCTATAATATTTCATTCTTCTAGGAGGGAAGTGGGTGCTAACTTCCTACAGTGGTTTCTATTTAATCTTGAAGGAAGGAGCACAAAAATTAAAATGACACAAGAGGAAGACAAAGGGAAAGAGAGAAGAGATTGCGGAGATCTCCTTGCAGGAACAGAGAGAAGCCATCTCCTTCCTTGGGCTTCTGTGTTCGTTCCCATCTCTTCTAAATCATGCAGGCCACATTGACAACAGCTTTGGGAAGACCCAGTGAGAAAACTGGGCCAGCAGAAACCAGAGCAGAGATCTCTCCACTTGCTCTGCAGGACATTATAATTCAGAGGCCTGAGAGGAGCTGAGTGGTGGCAACAGGCAACCAACCTGTCCCCACATAGCCCTTTGCGTGTTATTTGGGGTAGAAGGAAGCTGTAATGCAGTAGAACATGGAGATGGTGAAATAAGCTGCAACCCTTCTGGCTGCAAATGTGTGCAGAACCTAATTTAGCAAAGCAAACCACATTCTTAAAATTTAAAAAAAAACAGAAAGGGGGGGAAGGAAAGGCAAGCCAGGATTCCCTTTATACGTTGTTATGTTTTACTTGCAAAGTTTTTTTTTTTTTAATAGAACATTAGGAATGGTGGATAGGAAAAACGCTCATTCCCAATCTTGCCACTGAATATCACCAGAAAGTAACAGTCAAATTCTGAGATGTACCAAACTGGTTAGTTGGTACAAATTCTGTACCAACTAACCAGGGGTGGGATTCAAAAATTTTAGCAACTGGTTCTCTGCCTGGTTGCTGGGTGGGCATGGCCATGGCAGGTGTGGCCTACCCAGCCTCCTGCACCATGTCAGGGGGCGTTTTTTGCTCTCCCTAAGCTCCAGAGACTTTCCTCCAGGAGGGTGAAAATGCCCCCCCCCAGCTCCGGATGCCTTCTAAAGGCTAGAAACGGACCCGTTTCTGGACTTCCAGAACTTCCGGGAGGCCCATTTTTCGCCCTCCTCAGGCTCCAGAGGCTTTCCTCGAGCATCTAGGAGGGCAAAAACGGCCTCCCCCAGGCTCCAGAGGCCCTCCAGAGGCCAGAAATGGGCCAATATCCAGACTTCTGGAACTTCCCGGAGGCCTGTTTTTTGCCCTCCCAGGGCCTCCTCCTGAGTCCTGCACTTACCTGGCATCCAGAATGACTGTGTGGAAACTCCTGCAGGGCAGGGTGGGCGGGGCCATCCAGTCCTTGCAACTATCGGTTTGGCGAACCAGATGTAAAATTAGCATCTGGTTTGCCCGAACCAGTCCAAACCGACTGAATCTCACCCCTGCAACTAATCGACTACAAGTGTATGCCTTCTGATTAACATGTAAGAGTTTCTTAACTTTAATTTGATAAAAACGAATGCCTTTTGGAGGCACTGTCTCAGCCCCACACTGAATCTGGTGCCTGGAGAACCAATGCCTAAAATTGAAAATGCCAGGATGAAGATCCCTAACAAAAACTTTTATTCTTCAGAAAGTGACACAGTCTTCCTCAAAGCTTGTCTACCCATCGGTGTCCCATGGTAGGATTTATACAACAGTTACCATCAGTTACACGTCACAAAGTCACAAGATGTTCCCATTACGATAAGCCTTGCCCCTTTATAGTCTTTTTTTACCGTTTTAAGCAGAAATGCAATCATTGTGCTCCTAAGCTAACCATAAAACGTTCGGCATTAACACATCAGCAATACTGTAGCACAGCTTTCCGTATCATGCTTCCATTTTCTTTCTAACTGTCTACAGGTTCACATCTTTCCTGCTTGGGCTTTTTGCCTTGTCCCACGATATAGCTGGGGTTAGAGTTTAGCAAGATGAAGCACTTAAGCTTTTATTGGAAGCTTTAGCCTTTTAATTAAATCCCTTCATCCCTTCATTTGGGTTCTGACCTTCCAATTCTCTGAAGCTATACTGAAGCATATGGCTTTGTTCCCTGGGGTCCTTGACATTTTCCAGCCTTCCCCCTGGAAATCTCAGACTGCTTTCACCAGAGGCAGCTCATGAGAGCCAAAAGAAGGAGTAGAGAATAGCAATCTGCAATTGTTATCTTTTTCTAATTTTTGTAGTCATGCACAGTCCTCATAACTCCCCTCATAACACACACTCGTTTCAGTGGTGAAATGTAAAATTTGTTACTACTGGTTCTATGGCGTGGCTTGTTGGGGGGTAATGTGACTGGGTGGGCGTGGCTATTTTTTTTTTTTACTTTTGAAAGCATTTTCTCTACAACCTCTTAGGCTGAAGAGGTTGTAAAAATGCTTTTAAAAGGTTCTGATGATCCTAGCTGATCATCAGAGGCTTTTTTTTCTACTTTTAAAAGCATTTTTTGGCTGAAGAAAAAATGCTTTTAAAAGTAAAAAAAAAACCTCTGATGATCGCGCGGCTCAGCTGGGCATGTGGGGGGATTTTTGCTACCAGTTCTCTGAACCACCCGCCGCCATCGCTACCGGATTGGGTGATCTGGTCCGAACCAGGAGCATTTCATCCCTGACTAGTTCCCTTCTGAATCCTTACACCCATTTCCTAGATCTGCATGTTCTACATCCTGTTGTTTTGCTAGAGATTTGACATTTTATTATAGATGATCTAGTTGTAGGTGTGATAACTCCACAGTAAAGGCACAGGTTGAGCTTAAATGGGGGATGATAGAGGACAGAAAGGCCTGGGGAAAGTTGTCCATGGGGTCGTGATGGGTTGGACACAACTTCACAACTAACAACAACAAAAAGGCACAGGTATTACTTTGTTGTCCCAAAGGTGCTTTTTCAGAAGAAAACTGCACTTTCTTGTTTTTGTTTTTGTTTTGGAAGACGTTTCACTTCTCATCCAAGAAGCTTCTTCAGCTCTGACAGGATAATGGGGAATGGAAGGATTTATATTCCTTGCAGACAGCTGGTCATTTGCATCCTTTTAGAGGGTCATTGAAGCATTTGGAGGTTTATCTGTGTCCTCAGGGTCACCTGAGTAATGTTCCTGGTTCCTGTAGTCACATTTTTTTCCTCTGGAAATCCAATTCCTACTCCCACACCATTCAAAGGGTGTTCATCCCAAATTGTATAGCTAAAAGTCTGCAGAGATTCTCAGTCATCCGGGTCATGGTTGTCCCAAAGGTGCTTTTTCAGAAGGCAACTATTCTTCTACTTTGTTTCTCTCCTGCTGACAGGGATCTCTTCGTTGCACTAATTTGATTGGGCTATCCTACACTGGATTCTGTGGAAGCCATTGGGAGGGGAAATTATTGGGGAAGAGATGCTATAAAACTTTTCCAGTTGCCATTTCTTCCCCATCTCAAACCTTCCATACTGTTATCTGTTACCAAACAATGTTGGAATTATTTTGGGATTTCTTCTTGACTCACCATTTCATCTTTCAGTATTCCAGCAAGTCTCTTTTGTACTGGTCAATCAGTGTCGTGTTGTCGCACCCCACCTCTATGGTAAACAATTTAAAATCCAATAAATACAATCTCACCCTTCTGTCCCCGCGCCTGAATTTGCATAACTCCCTCCTGTCAGCTGGGATTATTAAAATAACTTTTGAACCTTCACAGGAAGTCCTGGTAATTGTTCAGCACTGAGTCATTGTCCTGATTAATAGGCATGGTGATTTAACTGTTCATCTTGTCAGTAAAGCAGTATACCTGACAATCAAAGGCCATCTTCAGTGGTCTTCGAGACTAGACTAAGTAGACAAGACTAAGAGACTACTGCCAATTAAGTCAGAACTACCTTTATATTAAAGTCATAGTAACAGAGTTTGGTAAGTCTGAGAGTGCTTCCCCTTCCATCCCTTTATCTTTATGTGAACTATACAGGAGCTTGTCTATAACATTTATTCATGTTACATTTTTCACTGAGACTTTTACTTCACCATTGCCTTGGTAGTGGTTCTTCCTACTGCCCCTCAAGGCCATTCCCTCTGCCCTCTACAGGTGTTGGGAATTCAGGCTCAAGTTTCTCCTCATCTGAGGATAAAATTAGGAGACACCACCACATAACCCACTTACCTGTACATTTGTCCTACATTCTGCTTGCACAGAAAATGTGGGTCTGAAGCGCGCTTTTGCTGTTGCAAACATTATCACTTCTCAGCTTGCCAATGAACCAGAGGGGAGAAAAGGTTGACATGGAATGTAGGCTCCAGACATCAAGACAACAGCTATGAGTGCCAAGGACAGTTCAGCAAGTGTTTGCCAAAACCAGAGTTTTTCTCATAACAATACAATGAGACTCAATTGAACAATCTGAGCTCTTCTAATAGGGAGAGGGAGAATCCTACACTTTAATTATATGGGTTTGCACAGGAATTAGCTAGATTTGGTTTTGCCATCATCAATGCTGAAATGATGTACTCAATAAAGTTTTGCGTTCAGAGATCATCTTCACCGTGCTTGTGTTGGTTGGGTTCATCAGTTGGAACGTTGACAGTGAGATAGGATGAATACATATTAAATGTATGAATGACAGTAGTCCAGATCAGCCTCATTAATGTATGGACTGAAAGTCAGTTATTCTTTGGATGATATATTTCTTTGAATTTTGTGAAGGAGGCATTTCTGCACCTTTTTTATTTGTTTGTTTATTATTATTTTGATGGTCAAATCAGTGTTGGCAACTCCTAGTGAAGGGATCAGCAACCCGCAGCTCTGGAGCCGCATGTGGCTCTTTCATCCCTCTGCTGCAACTCCCTGTCACCAGTCGTCTCCACAATTGATAGGGCTTTTGGTTAGGACCAGTAGAGAAAAAAGGACACAGCACTAGGAGACACTATGGTGGGGGGAACCAGATTTCTGGTCGGCAGGGGAAAAAGGACACCGTGCTAGGAGACTCTATGGTGTGGGAACCGGACTTCCAGTCAGCTCCAGAATTGAAAGTGGGGCTTCCGGTTAGGACCTTTGTGACTCTTTGAGTGTTTAAGGTTGCCGATCCCTGTCCTAGTGACTGCCTGGGCAAGTCCCTGCTGTTTTTTTTGCAAATTTTCAGAAATGGTTTGGCCTTGCCTAAGGGGTGAGAGAAAGTGATTGGTCCAAGGTCACCCAGTTGGCTTTGTATCTGAGACAGGACTAGAAGTCATGGTGTCCTGGTTTCTAGCCTGATTCATTCATTCATTCATTCATTCATTTGATTTTTATACCGCCCTTCTCCCGAAGGACTCAGGGCGGTGTACAGGCAAATAAAAAAAACAGACAAGACAATATTCTATAAAATGCAAGAATTAAAAAACTTATTATAATTTGCCTAAAAATTTAAAATATATAGAAATTAAAACCCCGTTTAAAATTAATAATAAAAACTATAAAATCCATAAAATTTAAGCCAGCCCCGCGCGAATAAAAAGATGTGTCTTCAGTTCGCGGCGAAAGGTCCGAAGGTCAGGTATTTGGCGTAAACCCAGGGGAAGTTCGTTCCAGAGTGTGGGAGCCCCCACAGAGAAGGACCTTCCCCTGGGGGCCGCCAGCCGACATTGCTTGGCGGACGGCACCCTGAGAAGTCCCTCTCTGTGAGAGCGTACGGGTCGGTGGGAGGCATATGGTAACAGTAGGTGGTCCCGTAAGTACCCAGGCCTAAGCCATGGAGCGCTTTAAAGGTCATAACCAAAACCTTAAAGTGCACCCGAAAAGCCACAGGTAGCCAGTGCAGTCTGCGCAGGAGGGGTGTTACATGGGAGGTTACATGATGCCTATAGTACATCAAATTGGCTCTTACTTAAGTAATTACTAATTGTTGGCTATTATATAATAAAACATACTGTCACATTTACAACATGAATCACTATGCATTTTAAGAAAAATATATTTAAAAGGTTTAACATTAGGGTTACATTTGTGTCTACATTTGTGTATATACTTTGTGGAGGATCCAATATTTAAGGGCATACTTTAAATTTTTTTTTCAGTATTTGGTTTTTTTTTAATCAAACATTAAGATAGCGGGAATCTGACTTTGGCATGAATAAATTTATAGAGGACTAGAATGATTCATCTATGTGAAATAACAATATGCTAAATACACAGGCACGCAAATATATCCTGTTGGTGGCTGTTAACTGTTTTATGAAACACCAGCCCGATATTATCTTAATTTTTTTATGGTAAATGATTAATGGAGATGGGATCAGAAAATGAATGAAAAAGATAAATGAATTGCTGTAGGATCCAACTATATCAGACTGATCTTCAGTAGCAGTAGAATAATTTAACCATATTAAAACAGGCTCATCTGCACCAAGCAAGGTATTCCTTTATTTTTTCCCCCACATCTAAGATATAACACTGCATATTAAAACTGCAATTAAATGCAGGTAAAATGAATAATAGATAGTTTCTGTCAACTCGGTTAATGAAAGTGTCTTGAGAAAAAGTATTTAAATCAGGACTAATGCCAGTATGCTAATTGCTTTTGTTTATGCTTTATATAATGGGTAGGCACTATAGCATATAATGAAATTCCAATGCATTAGTCTTCCCTTCACTGTGAGATATTTGTCGCAGAGAAATTGCAGAAATATACAGAACATTACTCTTTTCAGTAATGTTCATTTCTTGAAAGAGAAGTTGGGATAAGACAAGTAATTGCTGAAATAATTACCAAATTAAGGACTCACTTAAATAACTACTACTTTGATTGGGCAATCCATAGCCTTTGTGTCACAAGCAACTCTGAACCAGTGATGGGTTGCTACCGGTTCGCCCCAGATCAGGTGAACTGGTAATGGCGGCAACTGGAGGCTCTGCCCACTCGCCCAGACATCTCTGCGCATGTGCAGAAGCATCATGTGCGAGTGCACACGTGTCCATGAGTGAATCAGTAATGACTGGATTTGAAACCCACCACTGCTCTGAAACCATTCTTGCCAGTATAAACTTTCCAAGATTTTTGTATTGAAATTCAGTGAGAAAACACCAAATACCAATGGCATAGTTTTTAGATAAAAGATGTAAAATGGGTTCAGGAATCTTCTCAATAAAAGAAAACAGAATAAGTTGGAAGTAACCTTGGAGGCCTTCTAGTCCAACCTCTTATAGCAGTGATGGCGAACCTTTTCGGCACCGCATCTGGGCCACAACCCAGAAGAGGAGCTTCCCAGGGCGCATGCGCACACCCGAAAATGAACTTCTGGTTTCAGCTACTGAACTTCTGGTTTCAGCCATCTACTCTTCCGGGTTTCTGGCATACATACACACGTGACATTCAGCTGGCCGGTGCACAGGAAAATGGAAGACCAGCTCTTCCAGTTTCCAGCACTGCAGCATGCAAAAAGGCCAGCTGATCATCGCATGCGCATGTGCACCAGAAACCCAGAAGAGGAATGGGCAGCAATGTGCCAGGTGACATGGCTCCATGTGCCACTTTGGGCACCCGCGCCATAGATTCACCATCGCGACTTTATAGGAAACCTTATAACATTTCAGAGTGGTTGTCCAATCTCTTCTTAAAAATTTCCAGTGTTGGAGCATTCACACCCTCTGGAGGCAAGCTGTTCCACTGATTAATTGTTCTAAGTGTCAGGAAATTTCTCCTTAGTTCGAAGTTGCTTCTCTCCTTGATTAATTTCCACCCATTGCTTCTTGTCCTGCCTTCAGGTGCTTTGGAGAATAGCTTCACTCCCTCTTCTTTGTGGCAACCCCCAAGATATTGGAACATTGCTGTCATGTTAGTCCTTCTGTTCATTAAACTAGTATGTGATATAAAACTTATCAGAAGTTTTGTAATTGTACAAAACACTCCCCCAAAAAGAATACAGGTAGTCCTTGCTTAGTGACTGACCTAATAATTCACTGAACGCTTAGCAACCTTTCAAAGTTAATTCTTAGCAACCATCCAAAGTTAAAATGGACTTTCCCAGATCTACTTATGATCTGTTTTCAAGGTTCTGAAAGTCATGTGATTGTCTTTTGGACACTTGGCAGCTGGCTCACATTTATGGCCATTTGCAGCATCTGACAGTCACATGAATGGAATTTGTGGCGGTTTTTGCCAATTTCTAGCATTTACTTCCGGTTTCTGGCAAAAAATAGCCATTGAGGAAATCAAACTCGTTTAATGACCACCGTATTTGCATAATGACAACTGCAAAATAGGTTGTAAAATCATACCCAGTCACATGGTGATTTGCTCAACGACCATTCTAATCTACAATTGTAATACCTGGCTCATTTATGGTCTTATGTCCAGGACTACTTGTATCAATTCCAGCACCAATCCCTCTAGGTTATCACTGCGTCTTTGAGACATCACTAGCCCTAAAGGACATATCTATGTGTCCACCCTCTTCGGCATATGGGAGAATTCTAACATTTGATTGAAACCAACCCTGCATCCTGCCCTGTAAATTTTTAGGGATATCTCTGAGGGACGATGCCCAATTTCTTCTTTAATTTCTCACTATTTCCTGGGATAGTGATGTTTAGGAAATTAAAATTGTGGCTCACAGCTAGTGACATTGATAAAAAACAGTTGCTTCTGCTGCCTCAGAAACTATAGAGAAGTTGATTAAGGAATGTTTATATCTGGAGGTGGCATTGGTTATCTATCTTAAGACATGCTTAATGGTATTTCCTTCCCTTTCTGGGAAAATTCTATGGTTCTAACTACATTCTGGAAGGCTCTTTCTCCTAAGACTCCACAAGCATCAAATGGTGCATCTTCTAGGCCACTGTTGAAGATCTATTTGGAACAGGGGTCCCCAACCTTGGCAACTTTAAGCCTGGTGGACTTCAACTCTCAGAATTCTGGGAGTTGAAGTCCTCCAGGCTTAAAGTTGCCAAGGTTGGAGACCCCTGATTTAGAAGGTTAAACAATAAAAGAAAGCTCAAAACATGCTTTTCCTGTAAAGATCCATTGAGCTTTAAATCAGCTTGAGATGAATCCTGAATTTGGACTAATTCGGAACTTAAGAAACGGAACTTAAGAAATGTGCCTTAATTATTTGAAAAATAAACTGTGATGTATTTCAGGGGAAACAACTCATTCTATCAACTTTGAATTATTGCAATCCGTTTTATTTCTGTGCATATAGAAGCCCAGAAATGGACTCACATTTTCTAAACTTCCATCTATTTTCTAGACTCCCATCTATTAGCAGGAGGTAGAGTAGAAACAGCTTCTCAATATTGCATTGCAGGTGCTACACTCTCTATGTATTTATTTTTTGGAGTGAGATTTGAAAGGTTGGTGACCACGACTCTAAACTACTTGGATATACAAGATATCAAATATCTCTTTGCTTGTAAACTAGTCTGTCTGGTCTGTAAAATTTACGGTATTACATAGGTAACAGGGTGAGGAAGAGAAAGTGGGAAAGTATTCTTATCGATCAAATTAGATTGTGAAATACTTCATTCCTTATCAGCAACATCATCCTTCACTTATCAATTTATCTGGTCTGTCCCCACCTGATTTCATATATCATCATTATAATCATCATCATCGCCATTGTCTATCCATTGCAGGATGAAGGCCTCTTCTGCATGTTTCCAACCAATATGGTGCTAGCTTTTTTTTTTCCCATTAGGCCTGCAATACTTGCTCATGTCGTTGCTCCATCTTGTTTTAGGTCTCTTTTGTGAAAGCTTTTGTGAAAGTGGGATCCATTCTATGACTGTCTTGATCCACCTGCCATCAGTTCCTCTTGCAATGTGACCAGTCCATTTCCATTTCAATTCCTTCCCACTCCCTCCACCTCTCTCTCTGCAATAAGTACACTTTTTCCTAACTCATGGCATACTGATTTTCCTTCCACTCCCATGTGCATGCATATATACTGTATGTGTATGTCAGTGGTGGATTTCATTTTTTTTTACAACCGGTTCTATGGGTGTGGCTTGGTGGGCATGGCAGGGGAAGGATACTGTTGTGTCTCGCTCGCTCCCCCTGCCGCAGCCGGGCCCCTCTTATTTCCTGCCGGACTCCGATAGTTCAGAAGAATGTCCTGGCATGCCTCCAGCCCCCAGCCCTGGCACCATGCCCGGACAGGCCGAGCAAGACGAAGGGCCTGACGTGCCTTCAGCCCCCAGTCCTGGCACCATGCCCAGGCAAATGGAGCAACTAAACCCCTCCCCCACAGCATGTGAGCCTGAAGAATGTGAAGCCAGTCATGAGCTCAGATTACCAACAGCTGGAGGCTGGAGAGATCCTCGCTTCCGGAGAACTGAGAGGCGACATCAGCAAAAAGAAGGGAGGGGCAGGCCTGGATAAGTGCTGAGTCATGGAGCCACACCCCATGGCCTATATAAAGGATCTGCTTTCTGGCATTCTCTGAGTCAGGCAAAGTCTAACTTGGATTGCTGAAGTCACTTCCTGGTCTCCTGCCTGCCTTGAGAACTCTGATAGGACTTTGGCAGAGCTGCAGAGGCATGCTTGATACGGACTTCCCCGACCCGGCCGTCAGCGGAGGAGTGGGACACGACAGATACCGTAAAATTCCCATTCCCTCCCCACTCCAGAGGAAAGTTACTGCAAAATATCCATTTCCTTCTGATCAGCTGGGACTTGGGAGTCAGAGAATAGATGGGGGCGGAGCCAGTCAGAATTTTTTCTAATGGTTCTCCAAACTACTCAAAATTTCTGCTACCGGTTCTCCAGAACTGGTCCGAACCTGCTGAAACCCTCCTCTGGTGTATGTGTGGATAGATAGATAAATAGATAGATAGATAGATAGATAGATAGATGGATGGATGGATGGATGGATGGATGGATGGATGGATGGATGGATGGATGGATGGATGGATGGATGGACGGACAGACAGACAGACATATACATACACATATATATGAAATCTTTTAAAAATGTGCATATGTGTACAAGCGGAAAAATTGCCAAAATATTATTCTTGTGGGAAGCATAGCTAGAAGATATGGCACTACAGTACTACTATGGTTACTTGTTGTTTTGTAACTGGTTATGTTCCCTGTGAAAGCTATTTGTGAAATGACAGGATCTCCCTTCAGACATTTTAATGGAATTGTTTTCATTTAAAATTTGCAGGATTTGCTCAAGTGATGTAAATGCCCTGGGAGAATCGGTATTAATTTTTTTAAAATAATTAATTAACTTCACCTTAATAAATATTCAGTGACATAGAAACACTAATCTTAATCTGATTAGAGAATATTATGTCCCAAAGAATGAATTTTATTTCCTTTAGAAGAAAATGCTATATTGCGGTTATAATCTAATTTCTGCAATAAATTGTTAGCTTATGTTTGTGAGAAACCTTGGTATCATTACTGCAGTGATTTTTCTTCATAATAAAAATAGATTGCACTCTTTCAGCTACTCTAGAAGCTGACAAGAATGTTACCGTTCCATCTCATCCTTTAAATAAATGACTTACCATTTTCCCCCATACCAGAATTCTCTATTATTGGTTTAAACTTTTGTGATTCTTATCATAAGTTACCAGCTATTTAAATTATTATAGAAGGTAGGTTGTTCTGACAAGTATATAAATGGTAATGGGAGCCCGCATCATTCCTGCATTTAGAATGAAACCTGTAATGGCTTCAAAATGATTGCCTTAAGATGCTTGTCTCTGAAAGCCAAACAAAGCTTATTCTTCATGTCCTTTCCTGCAATCTTTCCATAATCCATTATGTTGGACTTAACAATCGTAAGCCTAGTTTTTCCCAAGTTCTGAAAACTTATATTCTTGGTTTACTCTGCCGAAGGCTCACTTAGTAATCTTTGCAGAATGGAATGAAACCATCGACAACAGGAGATCTTCCTAATGCAGTTCACAACAATCTTCTATAATAACAATAACAATAACAGAGTTGGAAGGGACCTTGAAGGTCTTCTAGTCCAACCCCCTGCCCAGGCAGGAAACCCTACACTATTTCAGAAAAATGGTTATCCAACATTTTCTTAAAAATTTCCAGTGTTGGAGCATTCACAACTTCTGCAGGCAAGTCGTTCCACTGATTAATTGTTCTAACTGTCAGGAAATTTCTCCTTAGTTCTAAGTTGCTTCTTTCCTTGATCAGTTTCCACCCATTGCTTCTTGTTCTACCCTCAGGTGCTTTGGAGAATAGCTTGAATCCCTCTTCTTTGTGGCAGCCCTTGAGATATTGGAACATTGCTATCATGTCATATCATATCAGTCAAACCTGTGTGTGTGTGCAAGTGTGTGCGTGTATGACTTTCTGCATTTCCTCCCCCTTTCTGAGTCAAGGGACCTTTTGTTGCTCTCTTCCAGAGTATAGGAAGTGGCTGCAGCTAAAATATTAGTTCTCTTGAGCCTGGCATTAACATCGTTCATTGCACACTGAAACAGTTATGAATGAATGCAAAATTCACTTCCACTGAGGACCTGTATACTGCACGAGTCAAAAAGAGGGCTGTGTGTAAAAATATTTACAGACCCTTCGCATCCTGGACATAAATTGTTTCAACTCCTACCCTCAAAACATTCAACCTTACTTAGAGCACTGCACACCAAGACAACTAGACACAAGAACAGTTTTTCCCCGAATGCCATCACTCTGCTAAACAAATATTTCCCTCAAAACTGTCAAACTATTCACGAAGTCTGCACTATTATTACTATTAGTCTTTTCACCATTCCTATCACCCATTTCCTCCCACTTATGATTACATGACTGTAACTTTGTTGCTTGTATCCATACGATTTATATTGATATTGATTGTTTCCTAGTATGATTTGACTGCTTATTTGTATCCTATCACTATTATTAAGTGTTGTACCTTATGATTCTTGACAAATATATTTTGTTTTTTCTTCATGTACACTGAGAGCATAGGCACCAAAGACAAATTCCTTATGTGTCCACTCACACTTGGCCAATAAAGAATTCTATTCTATTCTATTCTATTCTATTCTATTCTATTCTATTCTATTCTATTCTATTCTATTCTATTCTATTCTATTCTATTCTATTAAGTGTGAAATGAAATTGTTCCTAAGAACAATTCCTGGGACTGGAGGAAAAAACCTTTCCAATCAAAACAGCGCTTGGAGCTGTGCCGATTTGAGCCCCTGGGCTTTTAGTATTTGGTGAGCTTTTATGAAGCATTCTTGAAAATTATCAGAATGTGTAGGCTAAATAATGTACCCATTACTAGTAATTCTGGCTTTATTTCTAGACTCAAATGCTATGGTGAAGCATGACTAGATGCCTTAGAATTCTTAGAACCTTAGAATTCTTGATGAAGGTATCTGTTCTTTTATGTACACTGAGAGCATGTGCACCAAGACAAATTCCTTGTGTGTCCAGTCACACTTGGCCAATAAAAAATTCTATTCTATTCTACTCTATTCTTTTTTTTATTGCTTTTTTCTAACAAACAAAAAAGAAAATACATTATTGCTGTAATGTATCTTTAAATGTTTTGGCGGGAAACAAGCACGTTGCTGATTGGTTGAAGCCGCCGGCTAAACTGTATATAAGGAGAGGTTTTTCCCCAGCCCGGTTGCTGGGTTCATCATATATTAAAGAGCTGTTGTCACTACCCTGGTCTCCTGCCTCGTTACTGCCCAGACTTAACACTGGCGACGAGGATGGGATTCCGAGGCTAAAAGCACCAGGAAAGAGCTGAACGCACTACGAGGACAGAACCCAGCAAAATTCAGGGCGGAACACAGCGATGGCCAGCTACACACCGCCCGCGCCATTTGACCCGTCCAAGGAGAAATGGGGGACATACATGACCCGTTTCGAGAGTTTCCTCGAGGCGAACGAACTGCAAGGAGTTCAGACAACCGAAAAGGGCGATTTCTTGAGCCACTGCGGTCCCGAGGTCATCGACATCGCGGAAGCCCTGGCAGAGCCAACGCCGTACAATCGGTATCGTGGCAAACGCTGCAGAATCTATTGAAGAACCATTTCGCCAACACCGTCCAAATATATGCGGCGTTTTGAATTTGGAGAGCGCAGACAGCAAGAGGCGAATCCATCAGCGATTACATGACTGTAACTTTGTTGCTTGTATCCATACGATTTATATTGATATTGATTGTTTCCTAGTATGATTTGACTGCTTATTTGTATCCTATCACTATTATTAAGTGTTGTACCTTATGATTCTTGACAAATATATTTTGTTTTTCTTCATAATAAAATAGATTGCACTCTTTCAGCTACTCTAGAAGCTGACAAGAATGTTACCGTTCCATCTCATCCTTTAAATAAATGACTTACCATTTTCCCCATACCAGAATTCTCTATTATTGGTTTAAACTTTTGTGATTCTTATCATAAGTTACCAGCTATTTAAATTATTATAGAAGGTAGGTTGTTCTGACAAGTATATGTAGAAAGTAATTCTTCAAAGTAAAGCCATATATCTATGTGATTATGATTAAAAATATGTATTAGTGAAGCTGATTGTATACAATTTTATACAGACAAGACCAACAAAGATGACTAGGGCACTGGAGGCTAAAACATATGAAGAACTGTTGCAGGAATTGGCTAGTCAAGTGAAAAGAAAGACTAGGGAAACATGATAGCAGTGTTCCAATCTCTCAGGGGCTGCCACAAAGAAGAGGAGTCAAGCTATTTTTAAAATGTGCATATGTGTACAAGCGGAAAAATTGCCAAAATATTATTCTTGTGGGAAGCATAGCTAGAAGATATGGCACTACAGTACTACTATGGTTACTTGTTGTTTTGTAACTGGTTATGTTCCCTGTGAAAGCTATTTGTGAAATGACAGGATCTCCCTTCAGACATTTTAATGGAATTGTTTTCATTTAAAATTTGCAGGATTTGCTCAAGTGATGTAAATGCCCTGGGAGAATCGGTATTAATTTTTTAAAAATAATTAATTAACTTCACCTTAATAAATATTCAGTGACATAGAAACACTAATCTTAATCTGATTAGAGAATATTATGTCCCAAAGAATGAATTTTATTTCCTAGAGAAGAAAATCTTCACAAAACCAAAATTGAAAAAGTGCCGTGCCGGCTGGAGGTGGACACAGGGTCAGCGATCACAATCATGTCCTGGGACACTTTTGCGAAAGCTTTGCCGAACATCGCCAAACGCAAACTGCAAACACAGCGGCTAAAAGTTCAAGACTACCAAGGGAATCGCATCCCTGTTCGAGGGGCATCCGTCCGCCGAGTACGGACCACACAAGAAGACCCTGCCCATCACGATAGTCGAAGGGAACCTGCCAAGTTT